>NC_081413.1:646666-1293333 GCF_030272615.1 Cryptomeria japonica
TACAAATCTTGGTTCATCATTATTAGTATTAAAATAAAGAATACATTTCTAATAATCAAAAGAATACTCACACCTTTCAAGTGGTTGTCTATACCTTGTATACCTTTTTACAAGCTAAGGTGTATGTTTTTCTTTCTCTTCCTCTACTTCTCACAATTAAGAGCTTTGTGAACTCTCTTGAATTGTCATCTACCTTGGGTCCTTGATTCAAATTTCTTAGGTATAGGAGGAGGCTGAATCACTTTTTTTCTTTTCACTTTGTTTCTGTAGCGTCGTAAATTGTACGCACTCGCTAGGGTGGTACAATTTCACACCTAGTTTAGCACCCGCCTTAGCGCATTTTGCATTCTGCATTGCATTTCTCCTTAAGCACTTAATTAATCAAATTAATTAGGTCTAAAGTCTTATTTCATCATTCTCTACATCATAAAGTAGGGCCCTTTCACTAAAGCGCGCCCTTCGCATTTTATTCCTCCAATACATCACTTAATCAAAAACCCTAATTAAGTCCTATTTCGAACTTGGGGGCTTGGTTTCGGGGTCTAAACATCTCGAAATCACCTGTAACTTCGGGATTCTCTCTAAAATCATCATATCCGACGGCCCTGAAAATTTGGTGAAAAGTTGTCGGGACCATGGCGCCCATGCAACATGGTCCCGGACATTTTTCCCGAAATTTTGGGAGCACGATCCAATCATAAAATAAAGCTTAACCCCAAGAAATTGGCG
Organism: Cryptomeria japonica; assembly: GCF_030272615.1. Lineage (NCBI taxonomy): Eukaryota > Viridiplantae > Streptophyta > Pinopsida > Cupressales > Cupressaceae > Cryptomeria > Cryptomeria japonica. Next base: position 647,396 of record NC_081413.1, read on the forward strand.
GGATATTCAATCTCTAGGTCGGCCAAAATACGAATTTACGACCTAGGGTTTCATACATAAAAGCTCTCTTTCCTCATTTGAAGGGATCCGATTTTTGTTTCCAGGAACTTCATATGCAGCGAAAGAGCAGATCTTTGAAGACTTCAACAACACTCAACATCATTCTATCAAGCATCTATCAAATTCATTCATTCATCCAATTAGGGCTTGGAAGACATTGAAGAACAATAGGAGATTACCGACTGAAGATTGGCTTGTACTCCTCCCTTGAGGGTTGGGTATGATTTCATATTGTTTTCATGTCCTTACATAAGCTTTGATATATCATTTATTCATGCTTTAGATCACATTGCATCTTGATTTAGAGCATTTGCATTATCATTTACAAGCAATTAGGGTTTACTTTCTAGGTTGCTCTAGTTTGCTTTCTTGCATTTTGGACCTTGCACACACACTAGGTCTGCACACACAATACATTTTACAAAACAACTTGGCTATTCGTGGAGGTGGAAATCACCAAAGCGGGGGTTTGACTAAGGCAAAACCCTATATAGCCGCCCTTCCCCCTTTTCAGATATTATTGCAGGTTTCGGGATTCGGACGACGCCGCAGGACACAGATCTGGAAAGAGGAGACCGAGACAGAACTCTGTGTGCAATTGCAGCTTAGAAGACTGGGACAGGGGCGCTGGGCGCCCTGGTCCTGCCAGGACAGGGGCGCTGGGCGCCCTGGTCCCTGGGACAGAGGCGCTGGGCGCCCTGGTCCTCCGGACAGACAGCTTTCCGACAGTTTCCAGACAGTGTTTCAGGGTGCAAAACAGTGGTTTCCGGTGCAGTTTTCAGGATAGTGGCGCCCGCGCCCCCGTCCCGAACATTTTCAGTCTGATTTCGACTCTAGGTACATATCTGCATTCTTATTTTATCCTTACATTTACAGCTGTTCATTGTTTAATCTCAATTCTGCAAACTTGTTACTAGTTCATACTTACATTTCGAGGTTAGGGTTTGAACTTGTAGCTTTCAATTTCAACAAGGGAATAGAAATCCTAATAGATATCCCGTGGCTCTCTCTTTCACCAAAAGAAGTAGCCAACCGTGCGATATCTCTAGGCTCTTTCGTATTCCGCAATGTGTGTCAAAAGTTAGGATTAGGGTACATTGTCCTAGTCTCGCTTTTTCCCCTACACATTTTGGTGAACCCGACGTGAATCTATCATTGCTTCCTCTTGCATCGCATTTGTTAGATCTAGATCTAGATTTAGTGTGTTTTTCATTAAAAGAGAAAAAAAAAAAGGAGAGAACTTGTGTTTCTTTGCATTGTGTGTTTAAATTTTATGCAATCTTTTCAAAATGTCAGATTTTTATTTGCAAAATGTTCATGCATTTGATGATTATTATGAGTATAGCCAAGATTAATTAGATGAAGCTTTAGATGAGTTTTTAAACCCTAAGGATGCTAAACCTTCATTTTACCAAAAACTCATAAACCTTGTTACTATGCCATTTAGGTGTGATGAGAAAGATAAGTCGAATGATTCCTCTCAAGGATACATTCCTATCCACTCTTCCCCTGAATCTAGTAACATGGTTGTTTTCAATAATCCCCTCTATGAGGAGATGTCTCCTTTTGAATCAAAAGACAAACCTTTTAACCGATATGATTATGCTTTGTTGGATGATGCCCTTGATGACTTTGTGGCCTCGTCGAAACCTATAAACAAAAACAAGACCTCTAAGTTGGTTAACATGATAAATTTGAATGAATATAACAAACCTCTCTTTGAAGTCCAAGGTGCTTATCCTTCTCCCACCTTTCAAATTCCTAAGACTCCTCTCCTTACTGTCCAAGGGAGGTATGATCATGATTCCTTTTGTACTCCGAATAAACCAATCATTACCGTACAAGGAAGACAACCTATAAGTCCTTACAATTATGCTAAGCAAATAACTAGAGAGAGTTATCATGCGGTTGCCCATACTTATCATACCAGAAATAATAAGCAACCTAATCCTCCTCCTGTTGTTCCAGTCTCTCTTCCTAATCCTCAACCAATTCTTCCTCAAGCTCCCCGTATTTCGCAAGTTATGGGTAAGGAATATGATCTCATAGAACAGCTTAAGGCTACCCCTGCTAAGATATCCCTTTGGGATTTGATTCAAACTTCTTCCGCTCATCATGGAATGTTACAAGATGCCTTGAAAGATTTGAATGTTCCTCCACCGAATACATCTAGTAATATAGCATCTTTTGTTAACTCTGTGATGAATCCTAAACCTCAAATTGTGTTTACGCAAGATGAGTTGCCTACTAGTGAAGTCCAACAACAATATGATCCCTTGATGATTGTGGTTGTCATGAAAGACACTGCTATAAGACGAACACTAGTAGATAATGGCTCTGGCCTTAATGTGTGTAGCATCAATCTATTGCATAAGATGAATGTGGATACATCTCTTATGGAGCCTGACTCTCGTTCTATTCGTGGCTTTGACAATGTGGCTAAGACTTCATTGGGTATCATCACCTTACCTCTCACAGTGGGACCTGTTACTTTGCCTACTCCTATCCATGTTATGCCGGGAAATTTAACATACAACTTGTTATTAGGGAGGCCTTGGATTCACAGCATGCAAGCTGTCCCCTCTACATTGCATAGACAAGTTAAATTCATCTATAACAATAAGACATATACTTTGATGGGAGATACTAATTTTCAAGCTTGTCTACAAACATCTAATTCCAAAGGAGATTCTTCTAAGCCATCCTCGTCTAGTGATGACTCTTTAAACAAGAAACCTATCGATGAGTCTTCGCTTTCCGATGATCAAAATCCCTGGGATGAATCTGGAATTCCTAAGGGAGATCCTTCTCAGCTTGAAACTACACATAAAAAGGATTTTGATCCTGAGAAGGTTCTCGTAGAAGATGATTGGGGATCTCTTGACTTTAACCCTACCTTTGTGGGTGAATATAAGATTCCTTCTAGAGAACTTAAAGTTGAAAAGAAGGAAGAAGCTGAAAATCACAAAGTTGGAAAGAAAGAAGAAACTAAAAGACAATCAACCCTGCCTGAAGCTATGAGTAATAATTTTGTGGCCGCTTCTCAAACTTCCTCTTCTCACATCTATAACTATGAAGAGTTTGATTCTTTGTCTTATGAAAAACCACCTTCTTTTCCTGAAATGGCTGATCGCTATGGTCGTGGTTTTCGCATTTTTGCTAAGCATGGGTATCATGGAAAAGGTTGTGGTGCTAATGAACAAGGGATTAGAGTTCCTCTAGAGACTAATTTTCAACATTATGCCTTTGGACTTGGCTATAATCCCTGCAGACGTACTAAAGTCTCTAAAAGACCATGCATTAGTGTTAATGCCATCTCTACATCTTTATCAATACAACACCCTGAGTATATTGATGAGGATTCTTTGGGTGATTGTTCTCTAGATATCTTCCCTACCGACGACGCTTTAGCTGAGTTCTTGGGAGCCTATGACACTCTTCCTCGTTATCATCACAATAGGGGACTCCCTTATTGTTTGAACACTGAAGCTTATTTTGGAAAAGAGATTGATAATGATAAGACTGTGAAAGAATTCCCTCAGTTAAAGGATACTCCTCAACAAAGTAATCTCCTCATAAGTGATACCCTTGATGTTAAGATGGATCCTTGCAACAAAGAAAAAATCATTAAAATTGGAAAATGTTTGGATGAAGAGGAACAGAAACAATATGAAGAACTATTGCATGAATTCCCTGAGATTTTTGCTTGGGCATATTCTGACATGCCTAGTATAGATCCTAAGATTGTTACTCATAATATCGTCTTAGTACCTGATGCTAAGCCCGTGAAACAAAAGATTCGAAAAATGAATCCTAAGATAGCTCTGCTTGTTAAAGTTGAGATTGAAAAGTTATTGGAGGCTGGATTTATCCGCCCTATTGACTATTCCCCATGGATTTCAAACATTGTCGCTGTGGCTAAACCAGATAACAAAATAAGAATGTGTCCCGACTTTCGGGATCTAAATAAGGCTTCTTTAAAAGATGATTTCCCTCTTCCAAACATTGATATGATAGTTGATTCTACGGCAGGACATGCCCTCTTATCCTTCATGGATGGTTTTTCAGGCTACAATCAAATTTTCATTAACCCTCAAGATCAATACAAAACCGCTTTCACCACTCCTTGGGGTACGTTTTGTTGGATAATGATGCCTTTTGGACTTAAAAACGCCGGTGCAACTTATCAACGAGCGATGACCCTTATCTTTCATGATTATATGCATAAGATTTTAGAGGATTACATTGATGATATTTTGGCTAAATCCTTTCTTCGCATGGATCATGTTAAAGTCCTTCGTCAAATCTTCGAAAGAATTCATAAATATCACATGCGCTTGAATCCCCGAAAATGTGTTTTTGGTGTGGATAGTGGAAAACTATTAGGGTTCATAGTTTCGCATCGTGGGATTGAGGTGGACACTAAGAAAATAGATGCTATTGTTAACATGCCACCTCCTCGAAATGTATCTCAACTTAAAAGCTTACAAGGAAAGATTCAAGCTATTCGTAGGTTTGTGTCTCAACTTGCGGATCGTACCTTTCCTTTTACTCAACTTCTTAAAAAGGATATCACTTTTCAGTGGAATGAGGATTGTCAACAAGCATTTGAAGATTTAAAAGTGTATTTAGCTAGTCCTCCTATTCTTCAACCTGCCGAACCTTCTAAACCCTTTATCCTGTATACAGCTGCTTCTTCTCATGCTCTCGCAGCATTGTTAGCACAACATGATAAAGATGGTAAGGAGTGTCCGGTGTATTACATAAGTCGTACCTTACTTGATTATGAGACCCGATATTCTGTGATAGAAAGACAATGCTTGGCCGTGGTGTTTGCGACTCAGAAATTGAGACATTATCTTTTAAATTCAGAAGTCCATGTCATGGTTAAGTTTGATCCGTTGAAGCATCTTTTCTCTAAAACTGATTTATCAGGACGTCTCGCTAAGTGGGTTATGATGTTAACTGAATTTGACCTTAAATTTGTTTCACAAAGAGCAATTAAAGGACAAGCGTTGACTGATCACTTAGTTGAGGCTCCTTCACCTTTTTCATTCCCTAACCCTGAGTCCTTTCCTGATGACTTCATTCTTTCTATAGAGAAAGATGAAACTTGGGAGTTATATTTTGATGGCTCTAAGTGTCGTACGGGATCGGGGGCAGGTGTTGTTTTGGTTTCTCCTACAAAGAAACCTATTCCCTTATCATATCGTCTAAATTTCCTGTGTACCAATAACATTGCTGAGTATGAGGCTCTTATAGCAGGAATAAAAGCAGCCCTAGCTCTTAATATAAAACACATACATATCTATGGAGATTCGCAATTAATTATAAGACAAGTAACAGGAATATATCAAGCAAAACAAGACAAATTATCACAATATAAAGACCTTGCTATATCTTTATTACAAAATTCTGATTCTTATACCATGGAACCTGTCCCTCGAAAAGATAACCGACATGCGGATGCGATGGCATGTGTGGCTTCGTTAGTATCTTTAGAGGACCCTATGGTCGATCTTAACTTCGTTATTCACAATCTTACTTCTCCAGCTATTGAAGATGATTCTAGCTTGGTAATATGTTGTGACTTTGTAGACTCAGATGAATGGTTCTCGCATATTGTAAGATATTTGACCGATGGTACCTTCCCTAATTCTGCTAATAGGAATACTAGGGCTAGAATCCGTAAGCTGTCTGCTAGGTATATCATCCTTTCTAATGTCCTTTATCGAAGGGGTTATGATGGTCTTCTTCTTCGTTGTCCTAACAAGTCAGAAATCCCTGTTGCTCTTGAAGAGGCACATTTGGGTGCCTGTGGGGGGCATTTTGGGGGCAAATCCCTGGTTCATAGGTTGCTTCGTATGGGATACTATTGGCAAACTATGCAGAAGGATTCCTTCTCATTTGTTAAGAAATGTCACCAATGTCAACAACACAATAATCTGATTCATGCTCCTGCCCAAGAACTTCGTTCTCAAGTAGCTTCTTGGCCTTTCTCCACATGGGGTTTGGATCTTATTGGAAAAATTTCTCCTCCTTCATCTCAAGGACACACCTTCATTATAACTGCAACAGATTACTTTACGAAGTGGGTAGAAGCTATTCCTCTTCGCTCTACTACTGCTGAAGTGATTTGTCAATTTCTTCTAGAAAACATTATTTCTCGATTTGGGATACCTTCCACTATTATCTCAGATAATGGAACATCGTTTAAGAACAAGGACGTGAAGAAATTCCTTGAGAAGTATCATATCAAACATCGATTTTCTACACCGTATTACCCTCAGTCAAATGGTCAAGCCGAATCATCCAATAAGATAATTGAGCAAATTCTTCGTAAAACCGTAAATAAGCATGGTAAGGATTGGAGTAACCAGCTAATCTACGCTCTTTGGGCCTACCAAACGAGTGTACGAATTGCTACGGGAACTACTCCTTATAATCTTGTTTATGTTGCTGACGCTATTATGCCCTTAGAGTTAGAAATTCCATCACTTAGGGTTTCTCTTAAAGGTATAGTAGATGATGACTCCTATAGAGAACAACGACTTCAACAGCTTGAGATGCTTGATGAACAGCGTATAAACGCTCTTGAGCATATTCAAGCGTATCACAAAAATCTACAGCGAAGCTATAATGATAAGGTCATTCAACGTTCCTTCTCAGTAGGTGATTTAGTCCTTTATGAGAATCAGTGCAATGTGAATGCCTTGCCGGCCGAAAAGGGAAAATTTAGTCCTAATTGGCTTGGACCATATATCGTCATTGAGGATTATGGATCAGGTGCTTACAAAATAGCGGATGTAGACGGTACGCCTCTTAAAGAACCTATCAATGCTATGCACTTGCGTAGATATTATGCTTAAATTCTTCACTTCTTATCTATCTTCTTCAACATTGGATAATATGTTAGTGTTTCTTAATTAAAAGCAAAATAGAATTAAATGTTATGATGTTTGATCTATATTGCTTCGTTCCTAACAAGCATTTCTTCTTACTTTATAGTTTGTCTTGAATTCATTAATGTAAATTGTAAAAGGTTTACATTTTTATAATGCTAGCATATTATACAGTGTTTTTATGTGTTAAGTAGAATCGTATCATGTTGTGTTTAAGTTCACAATTAAATCACATTAGTTATATGATTCTTAGACTTAATGCATATTTCTTCCTTATCATCAATGTCGTACTTGATTAAATATTTTAATTAAGTCACACATGTATCAATTTAATCACGGAGCATTGAGAAATCAATCACATAGAAATTAAATTCTGAACATACATGTACATTTACCAAATGTATTAGATTTAATCAAAACAAAATATACATTGTTTTAGGCATTAAAGATAACACATTTGAGACAGAATGAGAAGCATGTATATATACATATATATGTGTGGATCGTATACAAACATAGGTCACTGTATATCCAAAATGTGATCTCTCTCTTACATCATACAATCATCTCCTATCCCTAGGGCTAGTGGCTGGAGAGTGTCGACTGGATGCTCCCTCCTGATCTGGCCGTGGAGGTGGACCCATGGGTGTGTAGCGCGATACAGATCGTGATTGACTCCAAGAGGAACTCCTACGATCCCTATCCATGAGGATCGCACGATAGGTGGTAGCCTCGGTCTGGGCTGCTACTAGATCTCGCCGCACCTGCTGGAGGTCCTCTGATAAGACTCTCTCTCTCTGCCCCGCCTGATGGAGATCCTCTAATAGGACTCTCTCTCTCTGTCGCGCCTGATGGAGATCCTCCGATAGGACTCCCTCTCTCTGCCGCGCCTGACGGAGATCCTCTGATAGGATTCTCTCTCTCTCCCTCCATATATCTACCTGTAATCGAAATGGGAAAAACAAATCCTCATGCCAACCCGCGTTCCCCTGAGGCCTGTAGGTAATCTGTGAGGAACTAGGAATCTGTGCTATCATGGAGATGTCTGTCATTGCCTGCTGAATCAAGGAACGCCAGTCCTGCACATTAGCTGTGGCAGTAGAATAGATCTTTGTTAGTACCATTCTATATCATCAAAGCATTAATCAATCAATATAAACCTACTATACCTGGATCTCCCTCGCGCCAGTAGGGATCATGATATGGTAACATCTATGACTGGGAACCGCTAGGCTCCCCTCGCTCAAATACTCTATCCACGATGGGTGTAGGCTGGACGGTACTGGTGACAGGTCTCCGTATCGCCTCCTGTTCCTCCTGTTGGGGAATAAAAGGTGGATCCAGAGCTATGGTATCGTCTCCTGAATGGTGGGGAGCTGCATCCGACTCCTCCTCATCATCTCTATCATCCTCCTCGTCGTCCTCCTCATCATCCTCATCCTCATCCGCATCATCACCTGCATCCTCCTCGTCCTCCTCTCTATCTGCATTCTCCTCCTCCTCATCATTGGGCTGATCGCCTGTAGGTGGATCAGGATCTCCCGTCTCCTCATGACCCTCTCCCTCATCTGGCTCCTCTGACCTGGATCCCTCGTCCTCGTCTCGGTCTCCATGGGCCTGGATAGCCTGTCGGATGATCTGGTGGAAAGATAGGACCTGGATATGATCTCATGAACCATGAAACATATCTACGTTGTGCTCCAGGCTCTGCAGAATAGTCAGTGACTACATCCTGATCTGATCCCTCCAAGTCTGTCGTCTTGATATCATCCACCGTCGGTCTCGCTACTGCTCTAGGTCTGGGAAGGACCCGTGAGTGTCAAGTATAGATGGGCACATCGACTGGAACACACTACTCTAGTCCGAACTGCCTCCATACTCGGTCGAGGTAGAAAGGGACTATGATGTGTGCATATCGTCCTCGCAGTAGGCGGTTCCTCTGTAGACATGCTAACTGTCTCTCCATACCATCCCATCTGTGCATCAGTAGGTAAGGTCTCCACACTATCACCTTGGCTGTCAGTCTGTCAATAGTCACTCTCCAATACAACAAATCCCCAAATCTCCACTCGCTGGTCAGTGGATAAGCGAACACCCTAGGTCGCTCGCTCGCTATACTCAGTGGATAGCTGACGGGCCTGGTGCATGTGAAGTGCTCTAAGATCCACACCTGCAGAAGTGTGCATGTCATCAAACTACAACCCTGTCCGAATACATACTCCTCAAGGTCATGATAGAGATGTGCAAGCATACTCGGACCCCATGCATACACTCTCCTATGTCTCTCCATCGCTCTGATACACCATGTGAGGCCCCCATGCATGTGTGTCCCTCACCCATTAGGGCAGACGGCTAGTGCTATGATGGCTATCATGAGGCGTCTCAGAAGTGGTATCTCTCCTGTAGGATGTAAGAGCCAGCTGACCATGATACGACCTCTCGTCTCGCTCGGCATGACTCTCCCTATGCAGTACATCTGCTCCTCTGATGATCCTCTGCTACCCGATCAGTCGCATATGTGACTGTCGCTCCTCTGATAGGAAGACGCAGTATACGGTACACATCCTCGAGTGTGACCGTCAGCTCTCCTACTGGAAGGTGAAAGGTACAGGTGTCAGGATCCCATCTCTCCATCAGTGCCATCAGCATCGCAGGATGAAATCGAATGGCCGGCATAAGAATCATGTACCACAATCCTACTATCGATAGGGTGTCTCTCTCTGACTGAGTCAGCCGTGGAATCTGGTCTCGCAAAGTGCAAAGGATGTGTCCCGCTGTATGCTCTCTCATGTACGGGAGACCCTGCAAAACGAAAACATGACCAAAATCAGTACTCAATCATCGAAATCGCAAATGCAAACTGTTGAACATTGAATGCTTGCCTTATAACCCCTCGCCAGGCCCTGATTGGGGACCATGGCGCTCTGTCAGGGACCATGGTGCCCTGAGGGGACCATGGCGCCCTGTCAGGGACCATGGCGCCCTGCAAGGACCATGGCGCCCCTGTCAGGGACCATGGTGCCCTGGGGGGACCAGGGCGCCCTAGGTGGGCCCCGGTCGGCGTTCAGGGTCCGCATTCGATCACGGAAAAGTCAAACATGCGAGAAATCAAAAGTCAAACGTTCAGTCAACTCACCTCGTCTAGTGGCTCGTCGTCGATCACGGCTTGGCGTAGGATCTCGATCCTCGTGGGACGCTCCGGTTGTCGTGAAGGCATGATGACTAGGTGGGCTCCGCTGCACTGAATAGTATCCTGAAATCGGCAAAGTGACGAATACAAGTGTCACTTTCGAAGTATATACTCTTGTTTGTCTATTCTTACTTCTCGAAACCCTAATTTTTCCCCTATCATTCATTTTATCATAACTTGGGTTTGGGAGATGCGATTTTCGAGTCGTTTGTTGCGTTGGAATCGTATTTTCCTTCTCCTACTCTCGGGATGTTCCAAAAAGTGCTCTGATGAAGCCTATTTAGTGAACACCCCTCATCAACACTCTATTACACAATTTGTCGCAAGTAAACATGCTACCCTGTTTCACCTCCCTAAATAAGCAAGTCGAAACAAGGGGGGGCATATAGCTACTCACAGATTTCATCACTTTCCCTAGTAAGCATTAGGTGATTTTGTGATCTAACGTTTGTTTTGTAGGGTGCGGTTCCTAACTGTGTACTGCAGATACCGCTGGGGGCTTCATCCGACGACTTATGGATATATCCTTTTTCAAATAATGTTTACTTTTCTGTACTTTAGCTTGCATATGCACGTAGTACTCATATGACCGCTAAAGTGGGGGCTAAATGTAGCATCGTAAATTGTATGCACTCGCTAGGGTGGTACAATTTCACACCTAGTTTAGCACCCGCCTTAGCGCATTTTGCATTCTACATTGCATTTCTCCTTAAGCACTTAATTAATCAAATTAATTAGGTCTAAAGTCTTATTTCATCATTCTCTACATCATAAAGTAGGGCCCTTTCACTAAAGCGCGCCCTTCGCATTTTATTCCTCCAATACATCACTTAATCAAAAACCCTAATTAAGTCCTATTTCGAACTTGGGGGCTTGGTTTCGGGGTCTAAACATCTCGAAATCACCTGTAACTTCGGGATTCTCTCTAAAATCATCATATCCGACGGCCCTGAAAATTTGGTGAAAAGTTGTCGGGACCATGGCGCCCATGCAACATGGTCCCGGACATTTTTCCCAAAATTTTGGGAGCACGATCCAATCATAAAATAAAGCTTAACCCCAAGAAATTGGCGGGATATTCAATCTCTAGGTCGGCCAAAATACGAATTTACGACCTAGGGTTTCATACATAAAAGCTCTCTTTCCTCATTTGAAGGGATCCGATTTTTGTTTCCAGGAACTTCATATGCAGCGAAAGAGCAGATCTTTGAAGACTTCAACAACACTCAACATCATTCTATCAAGCATCTATCAAATTCATTCATTCATCCAATTAGGGCTTGGAAGACATTGAAGAACAATAGGAGATTACCGACTGAAGATTGGCTTGTACTCCTCCCTTGAGGGTTGGGTATGATTTCATATTGTTTTCATGTCCTTACATAAGCTTTGATATATCATTTATTCATGCTTTAGATCACATTGCATCTTGATTTAGAGAATTTGCATTATCATTTACAAGCAATTAGGGTTTACTTTCTAGGTTGCTCTAGTTTGCTTTCTTGCATTTTGGACCTTGCACACACACTAGGTCTGCACACAATACATTTTACAAAACAACTTGGCTATTCGTGGAGGTGGAAATCACCAAAGCGGGGGTTTGACTAAGGCAAAACCCTATATAGCCGCCCTTCCCCCTTTTCAGATATTATTGCAGGTTTCGGGATTCGGACGACGCCGCAGGACATAGATCTGGAAAGAGGAGACCGAGACAGAACTCTGTGTGCAATTGCAGCTCAGAAGACTGGGACAGGGGCGCTGGGCGCCCTGGTCCTGCCAGGACAGGGGCGCTGGGCGCCCTGGTCCCTAGGACAGAGGCGCTGGGCGCCCTGGTCCTCCGGACAGACAGCTTTCCGACAGTTTCCAGACAGTGTTTCAGGGTGCAAAACAGTGGTTTCCGGTGCAGTTTTCAGGACAGTGGCGCCCGCGCCCCCGTCCCGAACATTTTCAGTCTGATTTTGACTCTAGGTACATATCTGCATTCTTATTTTATCCTTACATTTACAGCTGTTCATTGTTTAATCTCAATTCTGCAAACTTGTTACTAGTTCATACTTACATTTCGAGGTTAGGGTTTGAACTTGTAGCTTTCAATTTCAACAAGGGAATAGAAATCCTAATAGATATCCCGTGGCTCTCTCTTTCACCAAAAGAAGTAGCCAACCGTGCGATATCTCTAGGCTCTTTCGTATTCCGCAATGTGTGTCAAAAGTTAGGATTAGGGTACATTGTCCTAGTCTCGCTTTTTCCCCTACACAGTTTCGTTTGGAATGTAATAGTAGACGAATTAGTTTCTCTAAAAATGGCATTTCTACTACATAATATCTTTTGTTCTACAAGATCCCAAAGTTTGTATCGTTTAGTACAGATGAATTAGTTTCTCCAATATTTCTACTATATAATAGATTTTTGTTCTATAAGATCCCAAAGTTTGTATCCTATCACACTGTATTGGTAAGCAATGAAGATACATTTTATATCTTTGTTTGCTTCTCCTTTGGTGCATGTGCATATGTCTCAACCAAAAACCATAAGATGTATCAAATAAGCCTTGTGACTTGACAATGCCTCCATATGAATTTCATTAAAAAGACTCAATGCAAGAGTCCTATTAAATCGGTAGCAATCAATGATTACGATTTCAAGCATACTAAGTTATCCTTCTCCTTCATTTTTATTTTTATTCTTTCCAAAACTCTATTTTCTATCCAGATTATAAATTTGTCTTTTGTATCTATATACCATGATCTTTATGTTGATATTTAGCTATAATAAAAAGGCACAACCTCCTTCTACAAATGGATCCAAACTAGCAAAAATTGCAATATCTATCATTTACAATGAGAGTATAAGTAATGTAAATAGAGAGCCTTGCATATATAAGCAAGGTAGATGAGGTAAACAAGTTGGATACAATGACTAACCCTCCAAAGATGAGAAACTTGTCATCTCACTTAACAAGTGTGTGAGAAAGTGTCAAATGTAAATGCTCATAAATGAGGACACATGTCTCAACTAGATGAGATGAGACAAAAGATTAAAATTCCCTAAGTGGAGACTAAAGCAATGTGAATAGAACTATCTATAGGTATAATAATAGATAATTAATTTGATAAATTCACTATTTACACCAACAACCCCCCTTAAGTGCAACTTAGGGAGCGATGCATGCTTGATGACGATTCCCAGATACTATGTCAAGTTAGATACTCTTGTAGACACTTAAAATTGTCTCATGAATAACATGCTAATTATTCATTTTCGTTAATTAAATAATTATTTAAATTTTAAGCTAGTTAAATTCTTCTAATCATCATCAAATCTATATTGATAATTATTCAGTTATATCTCCATCAATTATTCATTTAACCTTTCTTTATATTAATTAAATATTTATTATTTAATTGATTATGGTTTAATTCCTTTAATTGAATAATCTTCATTATTTATTTAAATTCAATTTCCAATAAATAAATAATTCTTTAAATTATTTAATTAACTAACTTATTCTTCTAATTCAAATTTCAATTCCAAATCCCCAAATTCTAATTTCATCTAATTTAAATATTCTTCAAATTCAAAATCAAATTCAATTCCCCAAATTCTAATTTCATCTAATTTCATCTAATTTCAATATTCTTCAAATTCAAAATCAAATTCAACTCTCCAAATCGCAATTTCAACTAATTTCATCTAATTTCAAATGAATGTGCATTTCAATTTCATGATTTTGAAATTCTAAATTCAAATCGAATTGAATTTATAAATCAAAATTCAATTCAAAAAGCAAATCAAATTGAAGTTCAATTAAATACCCTACAACACATGCTAAATTTACAACCTATTGATCAAATCGGTTATCTTTCAATCATCCTTTTTCTAACTCCTAATCAACTTTTTCTAACAATGCAATCAAATTAATTAACTCAATTAACTAATAAATCTATTCAATCTATTCACTTAAGAATTCAATCTATTGAGTTCCACCTTTGAATCAAATCAATTCAACTATCAATCAGCATGTGAGCTCACTTGAGTTCCACCTCTTAACCAATCTTCTCCAAAAATCTATATAAACAACATCAATTCTCCATTTTCAACAATCATGAACTTCAAATCTTTGGGCCATTTGTAGGTTAGTAGTGCAATATCTAAGAGCCAACATCACTCAAGGAAGAGAAGAACAATGGAAATGATTTGCATCTCTGCAACAAGGGGTTTGATTGATTTATTCTAAACCTTTTTGTTTTGAATGTTTACTTTCATTGATATTTATTAGAATTCGTTTACTAGATAGGATTTATGAATTCCTATTTAATTCTAGTTAGCTATGGTGAATTTAATCGATAAACAAATGGTGAACCTGACGTGAATCTAATAGCATTCTGATTTGGAATTTTGTGCATGCCTGCAAGTATAGGTCCTGGATCTCGCAATGTTACCCAATTTGTTTTTGCCTTAAAAAAAAAGTTTGTCATTTTTAGTAGGTTTCCTTCCCTGGTAGGTTTCTAAATCTGGTAGGTCTCTAAATTTGGTAGGTTTCTAAATATGGTGGGTTTCCATTTTTAGCAAGTTTCTAAATCTAATAGGTTTATTTTTTTAATAAAACAAAATTAAAAAACTAAAGAAATTTGATGTTGTAATTTTGATTTCTGCTACTAATGGTCTATCTATAGCTTTTGGCAAGAAAAACATGGAAGACTTGATATGTCCAAGATTGTTCTTAAAAATACTAACGTGTGTAATTGCAGGACCTTTTAGTTTTTAATTCACACTTCATTTAGTGCTTTAAAATGGACATGCGTGCTATTCACACTTCATCTTTGGTGCTTTAAAATGGACGTGCATGTAATTCACACTTCATTTAGTGCTTTAAAATGGACGTCCATGCAATTCACACTTCATTTAGTGCTTTAAAATGAACATGCATGCAATTCACACTTCATCTTTAGTGCTTCAAAATGGAAATGCATGTAATTCACACTTCATTAAGTTCTTTAAAATAGACATGCATGTAATTCACACTTCATTTAGTGCTTTAAAATGGACATGCATGCAATTCACACTTCATTTAGTGCTTTAAAATGGACATGCATGCAATTCACACTTCACTTTTAGTGCTTTAAAATGGGCACACGTGCAATTCATATTTCATTTAGTGCTTAAAATGGACATGCATGGAATTCACACTTGGACTTTGGTGCTTAAAAAGGACATGCATGAAATTCACACTTCATTTTAGTGCTATAAAAATCAGCATGAGATACTACAATTAAAACGTACATGCATGCAATTCATACTTGGATTTTGGTGCTATAAAATTGACATGGACATGTGAATCTCACACTTCAATTTTTGGCTTAAAATGGACAGGTATTTATCTTATGATTAGATCATCTCACACATTGTGATATTTTAAGGGAAAGAGATTTCAACCACTTGCTCTCTGTCAAGAGTGGTCCTACTATTAACACACACTATCCTCTCCCTTGGCTTTCATGGACCTACGTGCAAGAGAAAAGTGTTAACGAAACTAAAGAATATATTTTTTAGAAATAGGGCCTACCTTCTGGGACCCCGCTGATTTTGGAAGGGAACAATCCAAGCTATACTCTCTTTCAGTCCACTATATAAATATTCATGATTTTGGTGAAAAACATAAATCAAATAGTGTTGTTGTGTTATACTGATGGTTTCCCTTAGTATCGACATACAAATACCTTTGTGGTCTTGACAAAAGTCATAATCCTCTGGTGCTTGTGTGCCAAATGCATAAAAACATGTGTTCTACATGCTAGGATATCTCTTAAATGAGCTAGCCATCGCATGTATAACCACCTGATTTACCCCAAAAGTTCCCCCACTATGAACCAATTTTAGTAGCCAAAAATCTCACATTTGATGGTTCAGGGAGTGTGCATCGTACCCCAAAGATACCTCTCATGTACCGTTCCTAATGAGACAAAAATCCCCAGGTGATAGTACATTCACATCTTCAAGGTAAGAGAAACTGGTATTCCCGAGAATTGTGTGTTGTGGAGTGGAGCCAATGCTGCTAGATTATCTATTTGTCCATTTTGTTTGATATTTCATAGAGGCCTCATTGAATGGTGTCCACTTTCTAACTTAGGCATATGTTTGCTATGATTGTTTGTGTATCGCTCATGTGTTGAACCAGTAAGAGTTAGTATTGATCTTGGGCTAATCTAGGCCTTTTCCCTTGCATTACTCTGATTCTTAGAGAGTGTTAAAACAAAATTCATTTGGCCATACTCATCTATCAAAAAATTTGTTACTTGAATAAAGTCACCTCAATAATTTGATCAAATAATCAAATTTGCAGACAAGGTCCTCAGTACAAAACAAGATAGAATATCTTATCTTTTGTGATCATAGGTTTCCTAGAGTCCAAAGTCATAATATCCCACAAGTCCTTACATAAGCTCTTGCACATAGTTAGGTCATATTTCCCAAGTCTTTACATAACTCCTTACATAGTCCTTGCATGGTTTTTGTAATCAAGTCTAAGCTCATCAAGGCTACATTAGTCCTTGCATAAGGTCTCCATTTACATCTCTCAAAGTTCCCCATCAGCTGCATATTCGTATTAGGAGTCATAGCATGTGTCGAAATGGGTTTGCATTCATCATATTTTGTCAGTGTCAAGTCCGCCATCTACATCCTAGGCGTATCATAGTTTGTCATAGATCTTAGAATCATCTTAAGAACCGTTCATGCCCATAATGTGGTCGCAAAAGGCTAAAAATAAGTTGGATCCAAAGAGTGACCCATTGTTAAATCCTACTTGGAACATGGATGTGTCAAATAGTCAACCTAATTGGAATGTAAACTTGAACATGCCTTAATGGAAGAAATCTGACACAACTTGACACATGAAGAACTCGAGGCCACCCAACAGGATCCACAAGTCCTCATGGTTCTCAATGCTCTTATCAATAATGATAGGGATAGGTGTATTTCCCTATTAATAAAAAACAGAGCTAGTTTACCCTAAAATTTTGACATTACATCAATTTTTCCACTAGGGGTAACCTTGAATCAAAGTGTTAATCAGACATCTTCGCAAACACAAGTTGTGGCTTCAAGATCAACTCAAAACACTACTCAAAATTCTTTAAGATGAGATCAAACCTAAACATCCAATGAATCATTGGAATCCTCATGGAAAATTCTTTCCAATTACTAAGTTTGCCAATTTTGCCTTTGTGGTTCAAAATTATGAAAAAATAGCCCCCTTTACAAGAATTTTAAATTGACTTGATAGCTAACCTAAAATACTTGCACAATATTAATTGTGATGGTTACAATAATTGTAGTGTAAAATTTTATCAAAACACATACAACAAATGCCAATGGTACATTAAATGTTGAAACATTTAAAGATAATGGAATCTGATGATTAAAAGTGGTTGTTGAAGAGTTGATTGAATCATTGGTGGGAGCCATTTCCCAACATTTAACATGCCCAAAAAGTATTGAAGTCACTAAATGAGGCCTCATGGGAAAGATATTAGTAGTTCAGGTTGCGGAAAACATTCCTTCACCCACAAAAATAACTAAAGAGTCCATGTGGCAACTTGACTCTTGGTTTGAAGGCATCATGGCAGTTTGACCAGTTCAAATTAGACTAGAGGCATGTGAAAGATCAAGCCAAATGAAGGTTGTTGGAGTAGAATATAGGCCACAAACAAGTCATCAAATTTCACATGAATCTAGGGGAAATGTTGTTGAGATGCATGGAAATGTAGGAAGTTGATTCAAAACCACCTATTAAAATATAAATTTCCCCTTCAATGAGAACGAACGCAAGAGCTCTCATTTCAATAAACAGATGATAGTATATTTCTATAGGTTGATGATTGGAAATGTGCCAACCAGGTGACAAATAAAAAAGAATATAAATCATGCTTTTATATCCTGAAGGATGTATGGGTGTTAAAGAACAAAAAATCCCTTGGAAAATCTTGATATTATTGAGGCCATTGTAAAAAATAAGATTGCAATACAACATACAAACTCACATTTTAATGCATCTAGTATTGCAAAAAAAAAGTAGGTTGATGGATCATGCAAATGGCCAAATAAAAATAGATCATTACATCAAATTACAATGCAATATCAACTGTTGGTTGATTGTAACTCATCACGGAAATCCGATCTGCACCAAAGTCAAACCCGTAGCTCACTCCGCTAAGCACTTTGCACATTCCCAAGAAATTCCTCCATCATATGCACCAAAAACACAATGCAAATCATTCACGAGGGTTGTGTCATGTTACCACCTTCATGTAGACTTGTCATCAATCACCGTCATATCAAAATCATTACCAGTTTAATGATTTCTTCACTAATCCTTAAACCCTACTAAAACCTTAGCAAAACTTCATCAGAGATTTGAAACATGCCTTCCGATAATCATCACAAGATGCAGTTTCGGTCATATACTCCTTAGCATGATACAAGCTTTAATTCCAAACCACAAAACACCAAACATTACCGATCACCTAATTCAATCAAAATATCTCTACTTTACCGGTTAAAGTCCTAATTCATAGACTTTAGCTCTTTGTCGGTAAACCTTGTCTCTGGTAAACTAAATCACCTAGATGACAAACCAAAACATTAGGAACATCAAAAATCATCATCTAACATCAGTTGCCAGCAATGACAATAAAAATAACTGATCATGTCATCTAACCACAAAATCTTAGTCTTCTATCCTCTACCGATATAGTCATCCACATTCGACTACATCACCTGCATCATCTCATCTGCATCAGTTATTCCAAATGCCAGCATATTCTACACCTCCAAGCCAGTGTTCTTAGTTGTGTAATGAGGTCTTCTTGTTCATCTTGCCAACCCAAGTTTGGTTGAAGGTCTGGGAAGAAATCCTTGTGAGGAAACACCATTTTGATTCATCACAAACAAGAAATTCATCAAAATTGGCGTGGAAGAGCATTTAATATGTTTATCCCCAACAGAGTTGCCAAAAATATGTTGGTTAACAATTTTACCACCTAACTTTGTTTTCTCATGCCCAAACAAATGGCAATTGAAACCACTAATTGAGACAGGTCTAATGATATTTTATACTTTCTTTTTGCTTATTTTACAAGGTGCAACTACCTTCAAATAGAAAATAATAAATGAAAGTCATACATGCTTTTAACTAGAAAGAAGGGGACGGACAAAAATTTTAACCAAAAAGCTTTAAAAGGGGAAAAATCAACGCTAAGTTTACAATGAAATAGAATACGAAGATTCTATATGATAGTCATATCACAACAATTTCTAATTAAGAGATTGTTATAATATTCATTTAAAGATGAATTATTCACAACATATATAAAATTTTAATCATTTTTTAGAACAATAAGAAATCATCTAAATGACAATTATATTCCATGTAAGAATAATAACTCTTGAGATTATTGTAGCTCAAAGTTTACGATTCTCAAGAATCAATTCATTTTTTTTTATTAATTTCTCCTTCAAAAATTTGTACCCCTCTCTTTCTCTTCTCCATTCTAATTTATAGCCAAATTCTAATAACTATCATCAGAGGTAACAACTTCTTGAAAACAACCTTTACAAAGACAATTAAACAAGACTTCAAGAAAAATGACCCCTGTAGAGCCATGTCGCATTCTTCTTTGAATATATGGAAGGCATGTGTCTCCCTCATTTTCATTTTTCTTTAATACCATTGTGGCTATCCTTTTACTCTTGGTGGCATTAGGAAGGACCAAACTTTTGAATGCAGAAAATAATTAACCAAAAGAATCATGTGACATCAGAACTCAACAAGTGAGTTTGTGGAGACTTAGGGAAATATATTGCACGGGACCATGAGGGAAACATTTAAGATCTTCAAGACAACTAGCCCGAGAAGAAAACCTTAAAGATATGATGATAAATAAATGAAATAAATTGAGTCTAACCTATCTCTCTACTTCTCTGCAACGTCCTTCTCGATGTGGAAAAATTAAATCTCCTATTGTTGCATGTTTCGAATGAATTTTTTTAGAAAGATGGTGATATTTTTTTTAATTGAGGGGTTAAATGCATTTAATTATGGTGAATAAGGTATTGCAAATTCTCTTGAAACTGTGCTAGCATGCTTCTTATGTCTTTTATCCTCTACTGACCATTAATAAACTAAATCAACTGATGTTATGAAAAGATAATGCCCCAAGAGCTAGAAATGCTTTGGGTCAGGTTGTCGGTAAAATAGCGAACTGCTAAACTGGACTAACGAAGGGTGCACGGGTTATAAAATTTTCTTACTAATCAACTATAGGAACTCACACATCATGAGGACCGATAACACTTCAAGGAGAGTCAGATGGTCGAGAATTATCTAAACTTGTGAACTTGAAGGAAAGGTTCGGAGACTGGTTAACTTTTTGGCCGGTACAATATCTTAATGAAGACTTTACTAAGAACAAGGCTTGACAACGTTAAGTAAAATGTCAGGAGAAAGAGTGACATATGAACTAAAATTTTTAAGTTTAACGAAGGAGAATAAATTTTTAAGAAATTAAGGCAACAAAAGAAGAGATGATAAAGGCAAAAAGATAGATGAGAGAGAGGATAATCCTAAAAGAAGTTTGTACTCCAAAGAGAGTAGCCATTCATTAGAAGAGGAGGACTACAATGAATCTAGTGATGAGACACTATTTGTGGTTGTGAAAGTTGATAATGATGAGAAAAATCTATATTCAGAAACCTAAAGGATCTTTGATACTATGGTTTGTTCTACATACTAAAGAGGAACCAAATGATTAGGTGATTGACTATGGCTACTCTAAAAACATGACTAGTGATAGAAGAAATTTTATCAATGTTGAAGAAAAGAATGGTGGATTAGTGAAGTTTGGTGGTGTGGAATTAGCTCGAGTTTGTGGCAAAGGAACAATATTCATTGATGACTATTGGGGTTTTGGAGACTACCAAAAACAACTCTGTTTATCTCTTCTAACTCTTCAAATGGGTTTTTCACAAGATTAAAAGCCTCAACCTAAAACAAAGAGCCCTTTCCTCAAAATTTGAATATTTACAGGTTAAGGGGATTTGGGGGAGAAGCTGCAAGCACTAATACATTTGGCCTAAAATTCTGACGGAGGTTTCTAACGGAGAAGGTATATTGTGATCAAATTTGATTTTTTTTTTTTTAAAATGCCCGATTTCGTCGGAATTCCGACGATAATGCAACATTTGGTTTCGACGGAGAAGGAATTGGCAATAACATTTGGGTTTTTTTAGAAAAAGTGTCTGCATTCGTCAAAATTCCGACGACCGCATGCATTACTTCAAAAACAAAAAAAAGACCAAGTCATTTCATAAATCCCGCATCTTCATCTCGTCGACCTCTGCCATTACTTCGTCCTGCCTCTACCATTACAAAATCCCGCCTCTGCAGGCAACCAGCCGTGGAATGAAGTGGTGCTCCAAGAGAAGCTATACCAAGATACCAGGCAACGGGAAACTTTCCAGCTTCATGGTAGGAATTTTGTTATGTTTTTGTCTTTTTTGTATGTTTAGGGGCATTTTCAAGTCTGGGCATTATTTAATGTAATAAGGGCATGTTTTGGGCCCATTTGTCAGCCGTTTGGCATTTTGTTAGGGGTGTATGGGTTTAGGATTTAAACCGATAACGAGGGAGAACAATCCAATGACAATGAAGGCCTACCCGCACCCCCTGGTAACATTGCTCTCCAGTAAAGTTGTTTCTCGTTTGTTTAGCTTCCTTCCAAGCACTGGTTGAACTACCCAACCTCTCTGATTAGTTGAACAAGAAAACATATCGAATGAATTAAGGAATTTCGGTAGTAGATGTGATTACAAGTTGGACATTTATAAGTGTATCCCAATCGAAGGATAATTGGTGTATCATTCAAACAAACACCAAAACAAGAGTCAAGAAGAATGGTTAGAAGGGAGTGGAGGTATTCTAGGGAACAATCATGGAAGCTCAACATTTTAACTAGGTTCCTTTGAAACCCTCCGTTGATGCTGTTATTTTATCTCTGTATGTTGAGGCTAGGGTTGTCACATCATGGATTGCATTTAAATTTTTATAGTCCAGTTTCTGTAGTTGTTTGATGAGGAACTAGAAATATGTATGGCCTCTTTATATCATTGTGATGAGCTTAATGCTTTCACAGGAAACTCGGCTGAAATAAATTATGATTCATTTGAGCTGGGACTGGAGTCAATACTTCGTGAATTCGATAGGGGTTTAAATTTGCTGCATAGAGTTTACATAGTTGCCATGTTTTTGAAAATTCATATGGTATGAAGGGAAACAAATGTATAATTTAGTTTTATTGTTTTAAAACCACGATCTAGGAATGGAAGCTGGTTGTATTTCATTGAATTTGTAGTCCAATTATCATTGTTAGGATATAGGGTTTTATGAGTTCGGCCATTTTATTACGACTCTCTCCCTGTTTTGGGGAACGTTTGATATGATTTTATATTATTTATACTGTGATTGGCATTTGACATAAGGGATTACTATTGCTTAGATACAAATCAAATTTTACAGTCGAACAAATTCTTCTTTTTTCAAACAAATCAATCTACTTGCCATTGAAGCAGTAATTTTTTACAATAGCGGCAACTATAATTCTTGTACATTTGATTCATTATAGTTAAATATAGAGTTGTTCGCAAGAAGAAAAGGAACTACTCAAAATAGCCACTTTCAATAGCAACGATATTTCTCGTTTGCATAGGCAGTGTTAATCATTTTAGTGGTGTAGGATTCTATCAAAATATGCTTAACAAGTGAGTATCATATTTTATCTCTGTGCAATCAAATGATGACTAGGAATACGGATTCTATTGGTGGACTTGTGTTATCAAGGTTATATGTGTGCTTCCCTGTAACATATAAATCCAATATAATTGTCAGACATCTGGCCAGAAGACAACAACATGCGCATTGAACGTAGTCTAGGCACCCAACTAACAAAACAATATGTCCTTGTGAGTCCAAACTCTTAAATCTAGATAACTGATTTTCTTTACTTGAAACACAGTAGCACACAACATGGGTTGCTCTAATGGTGAATGGTGATGCACTCTAAAATGGAGGTTATATGTTCCAATGCAGAGGGGGATAAGATTGGACACCTCATTTGATAAATATCCAAGGTAATTGGAAAACCAATTCCCTTGCAAGTTGCTTACTAAAAGGGGATCTTATATAGTAAAATTCTTAGTTTTCTTGGTGGTGACTTAAAAATTGTTATTTCCTTTACCTCTTATTTTTTTTTTTTTTGCTTTGAATATGATTTAAAATTTAAATGAATCATAGTTGTTGAATCCAGTGGGATCTGAATTTTTTAGACTAACTGGATTTTGTTCGATTCAATCCAGATTTCTCAATTCCTATAAAAAATTTACTTTGTTTTTGAAGATTTTGTATTCCCCATTTTTAAAAATCTTCTTGACAAATTGAATTATTCAAACCTGGTAACTATGAAATGAAGTAAAGATTGTTGTTTTATAGGATTTGTAAAGCGGAAAATCGTGATCGAACCCTAGTTGCTCTCCCCTCTATAACTCCAAGGAGAGAGAAGGGAGATTCACTAGGGTTGATGGTTTTCACTTAGGGGAGAGACTTTACATTCAAAAGAGGGGTTGAAACCCACAAGATCCAATCCCACGTAATGCAAGATTGGATGCTAAATGAGTTTCAAGGGTTATGACAGCAAGGCTACCCTCTTTTGTAAAGAATGTGCATAGAAGAATTAAGCTAGGAATGCATAGAAAGTGACAAAGATTCGCTTATAAACTGAGATAGGAATACAGTATGAAGCTGCGGACCTGGAATTAGCAGTAAAATGTCGATACGGCATTGTCCTGCAAATTTGAGCGAAAGTTGCCGGGACGATGGCGCCCGAGCGCCACAGTCCTCCGAAAAATCCGCGAAACGAAGGGGGATCTGTTCGTCTCTGCACAAGGATTCCAGATCTTCAATTTCAGCCGCGTACCTGCAACCTACACATAGAAAAGCGAAGATGATTGGGGGGTTAGGGATTAGGGGTTTGCCTTTAGGTCAAACCTCGGTTTTGGAATTAACCAAGAAATGAGCAATGCTGTAAATGTAAATGTCTGTAATGTAAAACAAGTACTAATACCTTGTTGTAAGGATGTTTGTATCCTTATGTGCGAAGGTATAGATGTTGTATGTTGTATGTTGTAGTAGTATGTTGTAAGTGATCTCCTCTTCAATGGTTGAATCCTTGTCTTGAATGCAACACTTAGCCTTGAATGGAGACTTAGAATGATCAATTGCTTGAAGGAATGCTTGAATGCTTGAATGCTTGAGTATAGTTTCCACGCTTTCTCCATCATATCAAATGAAAGAGGAAAATGTAGTTTATATACTTGTCAATTAGGGCTGATAGACTGATTTTCCCGACCTTAGGCCGACCAGGAAACAATAATTTCCAATTTGCAAACATAAAGACCCGAAGTCCAAAAGAGACCGAGCCCAAAATAGGACCCAGGGACTAGGGTGCTGGGCGCCATGGTCCTGAAGGACCAGGGCGCTGGGCACTCTGGTCCCACCTCCCGGGACAACAGGGTGCAAAGGAGGTTCAGGCCAGGGTGCTTGAAAATGCAGTTTTCAGTGTCATAATCAGGTTTCGGGGTTTCCATTCAGGTTCCGTGTTGCGTCGCCATCGTGAAGACCGAAATGCAGTCGAAATTGCAAGTGTCACAATTTTAGGACGCTACATTTAGCCCCCACTTTAGCGGGAGTATGTATGCTCATACTTCCGGTAAAGTACAAGGAAACAATATTGAAAGACTTTCACCACGTCAAGGAGGCAAGACACACCAAGCCCCCAGTGGACTAAGGATCTTACGACTGACGAGGGAAAACCATGACTGTCAGTAGTAAGGTTCCCTCACTATGAGTCATGCAAGAGAAATACCGAAAATTTTCAAGGCAAAGCTGAGTTCTCCAAGAAATTTTCATGTATCCTGAAGGGATAGACAGGGTGTATGCCCCCCTACGTTAAAGCGATCGCACACGCCTCAACGGGGGTGATTGTTTTAACGTAGTGATACACATAAGAAATGAGAAAGGAAAGGAGCACGTTATCGCAAGGATTTAGCCCCCAAGTGTGAGATAAACCCAAGGATAATAGACACAAAACACAAAGCACGAGGTGACTTCACTTTCCTCGGGGTCAGTATGCTGTATGATAATTCATGTATATATATCATATGTATGTATGCATAATTGTTCTTCATTCCCCAATCAAGGAAGGTCACCTAGAAGAAGGGAACAGTCAACATGAGAGAGATCGAGAGATCTCAATGCTTTGCATCGTCCTCAAGTAGACAACACCAAGGACAACAAATAGAAGAATGAGAATAACGTATAGAAGAAGTAACACAAGAGGGGAGGAGAGAATCTGCTATGCTAATGTAACTAGTCTAGCACGTCATCTACCCCCCGATCTTGCTGATCAATGTTTCGGGAAGGCAGGGAACACGCTAGAGGAGGAACATTCAACACAGCAGATGGAGCTATCACAAGATCCAAACAAGGGCTATGTTCATGTTCCAAGCCACGTTGTTCTTGTCTAGGAGCTAGGATAAGTGCTTTAGAAAATTCATTAGATAAATGGTTATCAATATCAACAAGTTCATATTCACTATCAGAAGCAAGAGGAGTAACATTTTCATCATGAATAACATTTTCATCTATAGCATCATCAAGATTTATAAAAATAGGGTCTTTAATTCGCACAGGATCAAGACCATCATGCATCTTATGTTTTGGAGATTTTGGAGAAAATGGAATAATGCTTGTTGAAGGTGTTTTTGGAGATTGCAAAGTTTGAGAAGCATCTGCTTGAGCTCTAAGATGACGCTTTCGTCGGCGTTCACGTGCAGAACGATTTCGTCTAGTCTTAGTAGGAAGTGAAGAAGATTGAGGAGGAGGAATGTTCTCATCCTTATCACTTGGGTGTTTAGGTTGTGGTCTCTTAGGCTGGATAATAGGAGAAGAAGAAGGTCTCTTCTCTCTATAAAAAGAAGGAGGAGGAACTGCTCCATATAAAGGAGGAATATTTGGTTTAGGAAGGAGACCAAGTCCATCATGACGAGGAGGGATAGGTCTACTTTTAGGAAGTTTATTAGATATAGACATAGTCACATCCATAGGGATGGGTTGGGAATCTTCTTGAGGAAAGACATTAGTTTTATCTTTCAAAGGAAGAACTTCCTCCTCAAGAATGATAGGAATGTCAAGTTTGGGTGTTCTAGGTTCACTTAGAGATAGGATCATATCTGTTTTCCACTTTTGATAAGATTTGAAAAGATGATCACTTCGCGGAGGAAGAGATTGGAATTGTTTAGGCCAAAAGTAATCAATAGGAACGCTAGAAGTTCTTTCAGCTGTTTTAAAGAGACTATGATTGACAGTAACAACTTCACCATTATGGGGAAATTTCAAACACTTGTGAATAGGAGAAGCAATAGCTTTCATGGAAGATAGCCAAGGATAGCCAAGCTTCACACGAAATTGTTCGGAAGAAGGAATAATAGCAAAGTTCACATCAAGGGATTTGTTATGGACCTCAATAGGCAATGTAATAGAACCAATTGCAGGAGAAGAAAATGCATCAAATAGTTTCACAATCACATTTGTTTTGTCATATATCACTTGATTCAATTGCAAAGTAAAAAGAAATTCTTCAGTAATAACATTAACCATGCACGAAGGATCAATAAGCACTCCACGACAAGGTGTATTCTTGACTTTTGCAACTATGTATAAAGGACCATCAGGTGCCCTAATGGTTTCACTGGAATCAAATGTGATGGAAGGTTCTTTAGGGTTTTCTTGCTGCTCTACAAAGTTAATCACATTCGGAGTCATAGACACAAGACCATCAGATGAAAGAGAGGAATCATTAGTCTCAATCGCATTAGAGGTATGAGAAGGTAATGGATCAGTGAAAATCTAAAGATTTTGATTAGGAGGAGCTACAGATGTATTGCCTTTATCATTCACTCCAGAAACATAAATAGTATTATTATCAATCAAATCTTGAATTTTACCCTTTAAAGAAAAACATTTTTCAGTATCATGCCTAGGTTGACGATGAAACTGACAAAAAGATTTGTTATCAAAATAAGGTGAAGTAATCTTTGCGGGATCAATTTGCCTTATAGGAGGAAGAGTAAGCACATTTTGTTCCAATAACTTATTCATAATACTATGCAATGATTCATTCAAAGGAGTATACTTTCTTTCTTTCTTGAAAAATTTAGAAATAGGAGGCACAACTGATGCTGCATTCACATTGTTGTTGATGATGTTTTCATTGAATTTGATGGAATCTCTGTTCGGTTTAAACTTCCCAAATGGTTGTTGACTGCTATCACCCTTATCACTCGGAGCCATAGGATGTGATTGTTCCATTTGACTCACAGTCAGTTGATAATTGTGAAGAGTTGCACACAACTGTTGGAAAGAAGTAAACTCAGAAAATAGAAGTTTGTCTCGAATATCTTTGTGTAAATTAGAAATAAATATTCTTTGAATATCATTGTCAGGCACTGGAAAAGAAATTTGAGCATACAAATGCTTATATCTACCAATGAAATCAGTCACTTTTTCTTTAACACCTTGTTTACAATGCATTAAATCAATCAAAGTAACTTTAGGACTTATATTGTTTTGAAATTGTTGAATGAAAGCATTTGCAAGTTGTTCGAAAGAAGTAATAGAATAGGAAGGCAACGAGCAATACCATTGTAGGGCTTTGTCTCTTAATGTTCTAGTGAACAGTTTTGCAAGCAACCTTTGGTCATAAGCAAAATCGGTACAAATTGTTTGAAAAGTCTTAACATGTGTTAGAGGATCTCCTTTACCATTATAAAGCTCCAAATGTGGAATTTCAACATGTTTAGGGGGAATAGCTCGAACAATGTCAAGAGAAAGTGGGCTCACAACATCAAATGTGGGCACACTAAACTTAGATTGATTCATAGAGGCAATTTGTTGCTGTAAAGAAGAGACAGTTTGTGCAAGATTGTTAATGGTCGCTTCAGTCGAAGAGTTCATATTAGATGTGTTAGATTGAGATGGAGGTGTTATGTTATTGAAAGAAGGTAAAGAGTAAGGTGGTGGGACCCTATGATAATTAGTCATAGGAGATGATTGGACAGGAGGAACACTACAAGGAGGAATGGAATGATTGAATGAATTGCCCCCTTGCGTCATGTTCATTTGTGGAGATATAATAGGGACACTCATTGAAGGAGTGAATGAAGAAATCGGATTGAATGAAGGAAGAGGGTTAATTGAAGAGGAAGGATTGCCCCCATGACTGGTGATCACAGGAGGAATGTCTTGTGTAGAAGTAGTCATTATGTTTGATGTAAAGGTAGGTATGCTAGCAATAGAAGTCATCAAAGGAATAGAATGATTGACTTGAGTAGGAGGTTGTGTATAACCCAAATTTTCAGCACAACTCTTCATAGGCATCACATTCGAATCCACAATGTGTGCAATACCACGCAAAATATCAATTCCATTCTTATCACTTTGAAGCATATGTTTTAGACCCTCAATTAAAGGAAGAGCTTGACTATCGGGGTATTCTTGAGACATCCATTGTCGAAAATCGTCAAGTTGGTTATCCAATTTCGAAAGTTGTTCTTCAGAAACCTCATGGAGAGCTTCTTCATCATTAGGAGGATTAGAGGAATTACCCATGTCCTCGTTAAAAAGGCTATTCAAATTAGGTTCCATCTCCTCAGTAGTTAAACCTCGGAAAGACCTAATTCTACGGCTTCGTCTAACGGGAATAGTGTAAGTAGGGCTTATTGTTGTAAAACTCATGCACTAGAGAGAGAGAAAGTTTTGAATTTAGAGGTAGCAATTTTCAGTAAAATCAGCCAATCTTCTGGATTTAAGCTATTAAATACAATTAGGACAATCTCCCGAAATTTCAGAAAAAATGTCAGGGACCGTGGCGCTTCGGAGTGCACACGGTCCCGGCAACTTTTTTCGAAATTTGCAGGGATGAAAGTTATGATGATTTTAGAGCTAATCTGAAAAAATTGAGTGGTTTTACGATCTGTAGATAGGCCAAATTAAAGTTGCAATCTCGAAATTTAACCCTACCAAGATTCTCGAAAAATGCAAAAATTTGAATTTTGAAAAAGAGAGGGAAACTGAAATTTTGAATTTTATGATTTTAGAGGGAATGTCAAGAGCAATGCAAATTTTGAAATTTTAAAAATTGACTCAATTTCACGCAAAATTCAATTTTGAAAGCGGAAATTAAAGTTGTTGTAATTAAGCACTTAATTTCAAAAGTCACAAATTGTAAGAATTTGAATAAAGCAATGAAATTTCGAATGAATGCAAACACACTTTTCAGATTTAGGACAGTAAGAACACAATTTTGACACAAAATTTCAATTTCGATGATTTTTGAATGTTTAGAAGCCTTAATCCAAGCAATCACAAGACCAACTTTGACTGTAATTTTGAAAGTGTTAGATTTGATAAAATCAGCCAAAATTCTGGATTTTAGCAGGAAAATACAGTAAGATCTAGCTCCCGAAATTTCGGAAAAAATGTCGGGGACGATGGCGCTCGGAGTGCACACGGTCCTCGCAACTTTTTTCCAAATTTTCAGGGATGAAAGATATTGTGATTTTATTGCGGAATCCAAAGTTCCAGCTGATTTGGAGATGTTTTGATCAGTGAAATTGTCGGACAAAGGTTGAATCAAGAGGGTTTTAAAAATTAGGGTTTTGACACTTAACCACTTAATTTTCAAAATTAAAGCATAGATATGAATTGATAATTTGTAATAGAAGGGCAGATCTGAAACAAGCATTAACATTTAGACATTTCACAAGTTCAATTACTAAAAAGAAAATTTAGGGTTTTTATGCAATCAACCTCTAAAATTTGCAAAAGATCAAACATGGAAATGTAATCAAGGAATCCAATTTTCAGATCTAACCATGAATAATCAGAAAGGATGTTCACGTCGGGTTCACCAAAATGTAAAGCGGAAAATCGCGATCGAACCCTAGTTGCTCTCCCCTCTTCCAACTCCAAGGAGAGAGAAGGGAGATTCACTAGGGTTGATGGTTTTCACTTAGGGGAGAGACTTTACATTCAAAAGAGGGGTTGAAACCCACAAGATCCAATCCCACGCAATGCAAGATTGGATGCTAAATGAGTTTCAAGGGTTATGACAGCAAGGCTACCCTCTTTTGTAAAGAATGTGCATAGAAGAATTAAGCTAGGAATGCATAGAAAGTGACAAAGATTCGCTTATAAACTGAGATAGGAATACAGTATGAAGCTGCGGACCTGGAATTAGTAGTAAAATGTCGATACGGCGCTGTCCTGCAAATTTGAGCGAAAGTTGCCGGGACGATGGCGCCCGAGCGCCACAGTCCTCCGAAAAATCTGCGAAACGAAGGGGGATCTGTTCGTCTCTGCACAAGGATTCCAGATCTTCAATTTCAGCCGCGTACCTGCAACCTACACACAGAAAAGCGAAGACGATTGGGGGGTTAGGGATTAGGGGTTTGCCTTTAGGTCAAACCCCAGTTTTGGAATTAACCAAGAAATGAGCAATGCTGTAAATGTAAATGTCTGTAATGTAAAACAAGTACTAATACCTTGTTGTAAGGATGTTTGTATCCTTATGTGTGAAGGTATAGATGTTGTATGTTGTATGTTGTAGTAGTATGTTGTAAGTGATAACCTCTTCAATGGTTGAATCCTTGTCTTGAATGCAACACTTAGCCTTGAATGGAGACTTAGAATGATCAATTGCTTGAAGGAATGCTTGAATGCTTGAGTATAGTTTCCACGCTTTCTCCATCATATCAAATGAAAGAGGAAAATGTAGTTTATATACTTGTCAATTAGGGCTGATAGATTGATTTTCACGACCTTAGGCCGACCAGGAAACAATAATTTCCAATTTGCAAACATAAAGACCCGAAATCCAAAAGAGACCGGGCCCAAAATAGGACCCAGGGACCAGGGCGCTGGGCGCCATGGTCCTGGGGGACCAGGGCGCTGGGCGCCCTGGTCTTGAAGGACCAGGGCACTGGGCGCTCTGGTCCCACCTCCCAGGACAGCAGGGTGCAAAGGAGGTTCAGGCCAGGGTGCTTGAAAATGCAGTTTTCAGTGTCATAATCAGGTTTCGGGGTCTCCATTCAGGTTCCGTGTTGCGTCGCCATCGTGAAGACCGAAATGCAGTCGAAATTGCAAGTGTCGCAATTTTAGGACGCTACAGGATGCTCATTCACAATTGTTCACATGGTACCCACCTTCACGACCATGAGAGTCCATTGCTCATCAGTCCATGCCCCATGTTTCATATTAGAATAATAGGGACACTTAACTCATTCAACATGGTTATAACCATAGAAGCAAATAACTTCCTTGGTAATTTTGTGGCTTACCAAAACATAAAGATACTTTCAATTTCTTTGGATAGTCGAAAATAACTGGTAACATATGGTGAACCCCTAAAAATGAAGAAAAATTCAAATGAAAAGGAGAATTAACTGATGTTCTTTTACATTTAAAAATTTAAATCAATCCTAATTGTGCAGAGAGTGAGAAAGTGAAAGTGAATGAGAGGATACACCATTAATTTTGAAATATGGATTTTTCTCATTAATTTTGAGATCACTGATTACAAATAATTATAATATAAATTTCCTTAAGAATGTCAATAAATGCCTCTGCCAAACTGATAATGATTGCTTCATATGATAAAATACAACTAAGGTAAATAAGACATGTTAACCCTACCAACGTCCTTAACCAAGAGACCAATTTGTACACAAAATAGTTAATGCAGTGCTCAAATTGACAACAACAGTCTACCTGACCTCTTCAAATACTTCTTAAGTTAACATCAATGATAAAAATCATGCCTGACATTTTAGGACAGCGATGTCCTGTCTTAACAACAATGTTTTATACTAATTATCATGATCAACAATATTTCCTATAATGTTATGGCAGCAGCAATGATGAACATATTAATTAATCACAGTTCCAATAATGATGCTACTGAATTCTTTACTAGTTAAGAATGATACAAATCACAATAATGATAGAATGCTACAGACCAGTGATCAAAAGAAGATTGCTAATCACAGAAGGATAGTTATGTACCTATACATTAATGATGTTAACAATCTCAACTGATACAACATTATTAACAGCTGATATGCAACAATGAAGTTTCCCAAACAATGACCTCAATTCTAAAACTTTGTTTACAAATGAAGTAACGACAAGATGATCTTAAACTACATGTTTTTAAAGATGAAGGTGCATTCGGGGTTTAGATGATCTTCCATGACCAAGTCAAAGGAAAGTGATATAAACCTATTTTAAAAATTATATTATCATTATACTCAAGCCATTTGGAAAATATAAAAAAATATATCCAATCTCTTAACTATTTTTCTAAAACCTAGCATTTTGTTTGCCCTTGTGAGTACTCCACTCCTAGAACTAATAAATAAAGAGTGTATTAATGTAGATTAATGAATTAAAATCAATTTGTGATAGTAAACATTCACATAGCATGTATAATTAATTCATTTATGATGGACTTTTAAATGTAATAAATTATCTCCTATAGTTATAAAATGGTGAAAGATGATAAGATAGGGAGGTAAGTGATGAAGGATGTAATGGTGAAAGAGTAAGTTAGGATATGTTAGGGGTTTGGAAGGTAGGAAAGTGAATGGGGGGAGATAAATTAAGGATGTGAAGGATGGAATGGGGTTAGGTAGGTGAAGTAAAAGTAAGTGTGTATGAGGTCAAGGTTTAGGATAGGATGTAGGAAAGTGGAGGAGGTTAAGATAGGGGATATGAAAGGTAGATGGAAGGTAATAATGATAGGAAGTGAGGTAAAGGTTATGAGGTGTGGGTTGGAAAATAGGTTGTAGGAAATGGAAGGAAGGGTCATATCACTTTGAGAGTTTTCACCAAGATGAGTAGCCCGAGTATGGACCTCAATTCTTACAAGCCACATGAGGATCCACTTGTAGTAGAGGATCATATACTTGCATCTTGGGAGCTTATTAGGAGTTCGCCTTGAATTTTGGAAATATACATAGAGGAGATAGAATATTGATCAATACACATTACCTAGCCTCATCATGGATAAATACACATATCATGAGCCAAAGGATCATATTCGAGAGTTGCTTCATCTCCAATCCTCTACATTTTTAAGATCCACAAATGGGGTTGAGGTTAAGTCTTGGTTACTTAGCTTGGACTTGTGCTTTGGGTTGCATCTATATGTGAGCAACTTAAAGGCATCATTTTCAATGCAATTTTTGAGAGGACTTGATTCCACCTTGTGGTACTGGGAGGATAAAATGCACCAACTCACATTGGAAACCCTCTCCAGATACCAATATTTTGGAGTGCTTCAAAGTGTGTTCTATTTCAAAATATTTTTGACAAAGATGCATAGATGAGTTTCACAATTTACATAATAAGGTTTCATAGCAGCTCAACATGAGAGTTAGTTTTTGGAGTTCTTGTAGTTTGTATATTACATTCAAGACAAGTTACTTGTCAATTATTTCATTAGGGGTGGAAAGCCCAAAAATTTCAGTTTTCCTACACATGGCCAATCCAAATGACTTTAGGGTTGCTATGGCAAAGTCTCTTATGGAAAAGGAGGTACATGGGAGGACACAAGAGGCATGAGAGAAGTTTGTAACCAGCTATGGCAAAGTTTCTCATTTTAGGTATGAGAGACTATAGGGCTATCAAGCTAGGCCTTCTATGACTCAACAACCTTTTAGGGGAGAATCTAGTGTTTTTAGTAATTAGGATCTTCTAATTATGGTGGGGCCTAGACAACATAGGGTTATATGAGAGGCACATGTTATGTATATGTTAGTATTAGACAGAGAGTGCCCACAAGGTTTTATAGTAGGTGGACACCATCCTAGGATGTCAAAGTAGATAGTTGATATGTGGGTCTTTACCCTCCCAACAACTCAACATATACCACCATGGGTCTTTATCCTCCCAAACAAACAAAGGTCAAAGGAAGATTCACTGCTGCAACACTCACTTTTTGTGACAGTCTCAAGCACTTAGGACAGTCACTCCTTTCGTGGCCATTCTTCTCCACACAACACTCTCTAACATTAATTATGATGATAGTGTACCTCCTTAAACCTTCCACCAACACCTAACTCAATACCAAACTCTTTCCCAATCTCGCTAATGGACTAATTAACTCAACTCACTGTGAAATTGTGACAGTCAATGCAAGGTTTAGGACAGTAGTAATTAGGATCTTCTAATTATTGTGGGGCCTAGACAACATAGGGTTATATGAGATAGGGGTGTGTTCAATAGTGATTTCTCCTTCAATTCTTTTACAATTAATTTATTTAGAGTGTTTAGTTCCATTTTAATCCTTTCTTTTACAATTAAATATTATTAAAAAATTGTATTATTGTTCCAAATTTTGTGGATATTTAGGAGACACAAATAAAATATAAATGTAATCATTCCATATTTTTGTAGGAGATATTGGAATGAGACTAATAGGAAGAGTAGTAAACATGATTCACAATGAGAACTTTAGAGTAAATCTAAACATTATAAGGAAGAGTATCCTAGAAAAATAGAAGCGCAACTTATTTTCCAATATGCAAGATTATTACTTGGGAAAGAATCTTGAAAGAGGATTGAAAACATTCCTTGAGCTAACATTGTCTCACTTGTCCAAAATTATGAGGAAGGATTCATTAATGAAATGGTCATTAACAAGATGGAGAGAATAATAATTAGGAAGAGATAGATTTCACATGCTACTAGGTGACTAGATTGGAGAGAAACTAGAGTCAAATCATTTAGCTTGGCCATGACACATAGTCTTAGAATAGATGCCAACCTTGGTGAATGGAATGAAAATCCCAAACAATTAATGAATGGTGAGACAAGTAGAGGCATCTATAAATTTTGTTTTGAATAAAATAAAGAAAAAAAGGGACTAAAACCAAGGGAAATGCACATGGAAAGGATAAAGGGTTATTTCTATGAATATCATCCCACTCCATGCCTTCTTAGATATGAATAATATTTTTAATGGAATTATGGATTTTAATGAATCCTATTTTCTTTGGTTAAATAATAAATTGAAATAAATGATAGATATGCAATGCAAAAACCTTGGTTATGATTTTGAGTGATTTAGGAGTACAAAATTTTTACTAGACCACGCATCTTGGTACTTCTTACTTTTAGAAGCTCACTCCTCTAATGTTTGATAAGATAGATATGAATGATTGACCTTAAACTACATGTTTTTAAAGATGAAGGTGCATCCAGGGTTTAGATGATCTTCCATGACCAAGTCAAAGGAAAGTGATATAAACCTATTTTAAAAATTATATTATCATTATACTCAAGCCATTTGGAAAATATAAAAAAAAAATATCCAATCTCTTAACTATTTTTCTCAAACCTAGCATTTTGTTTGCCCATGTGAGTGCTCCATTCCTCGAACTAATAAATAAAGAGTGTATTCATGTAGATAAATGAATTAAAATCAATTTGTGATAGTAAACATTCACATAGCATGTATAATTAATTTATTTATGATGGACTTTTAAATGTAATAAATTATCTCCTATAATTATCTCCTAAAGGTGGGGCAATTAGGTCCATATATGATGAAAATCAAAATAAATAGTTTGAAGATAATATTAGTTACCTAAAGGATATTCCACTTGATTATTTGGTATATCATAACTATTTTGACAAGTTTTGAAACCATTAGAGGTACCTTTTGCTTCTGTAGATGAGGCATTCATTCATGTCTATACTTTCACATTTTCCAAACATGTCAAACAGAGCATTTCCAACCATAAGCATCTGATATTAATTGCTCTTACCTTCTTCTTTGATGGAAGCCCATACTCTATTCCAAAGCTCCCATTTTGGCACAGGTAGAGAGTACGTTGGCAAATAAAACTGATCAAAATGGAAATCTATTTGTTCCTTACCTTCAAAAGTCTTTAATGGCTTCATTGAGTCCTTTGGTCTTCCAAATGCACTTGCATCAACTTGAATTCTCCTTCAATGCTTGATTGCCTGTTCACTTGGAATTAAATTGATTTTATAATTAAGCGATCACTTGAATTGTAGGTAGACCCCTTCAAATGATAGGGTGGGCTTCCTTTTATACCTAATATATGTCTTGAAAGCATTTTATCCTGATGGCTTTAAATTAATGTACTTTCTCTTCTATTTGGTATTGGTGGAGCAGAGGTTGCATTGCATCGTCCTAGGATACATATTTCCACAGATACAACACAAGTTAAATGTATCCCAGGTCGATGCAAAGCATCCTCTGCTCCAGAGATCACCAGAAAATAGAGAAAGAACTTTAATTTAATGCCATCGGGATAAAAGTCTTTAACCAAGACAGATAAATGGTATGCAACTGGATGTATTTGGAATGCATTACCCAAACACCGCAATCGATCAATCACCTTTGAAAAGAAAGTGGTATGATGAAATATTTAGGCATAAAATAGATGAAATGCACTCCATACTACTGCTGCACAATATTTTGGTCGATGATATTTTTAAAATAGTAAAGGAAGGTGTATGGAACAACCAAATTCTTATCATTATAAACAATGAATATTTTAAGATCCTTTTATGATGTGTAAGTTGAGAATATTTTATGAAAGGTCCCTAAATGAATACACTTTAAACTGATTTTAATATAACTTGAAGTGTGCAATATGGAAGGTTTGTATTCTTAATCTCCTGCCCATTTCTTAATTTAAAAGATCATGATATCTTTATTAACCTGATTTCTCCTTCAATTCTTGATGAATGCTTGATTGCATGTTCACTTGGAATTGAATTGATTTTATAATTAAGAGATCCCTTGAATTGTAGGTAAACCCCTTGATTAAAGACTTTTATCCTAATGGCATGCAACTGTATCTATTTGGAATGCATCACCCAAACACCGCAATCGATCACTCGCACACGAAGTTCCACGAGTGTGATCTTTTTCAAATCCTAATATGATTTCTATCTTGTCAACCTCTAGAGGAGCCACCTGACTTGGCCCCACCCAAACCAAGATCCATTCTTCCCACTTTTCAAGATTGTATTTCTCTTCACTATCTTGCAGTTTCCCTCGTGAATTTTCAATTATAGTGCAGAGTTCTTCACGAAGAACACCACCAGATCGTCTAGAGTCTATGCTTCAATTTTTTTCTTTGATCCCATGGAGGCCAATAGTCCTTTGTTTGAGGAAGTGCTTCTTGAATAGTCATGGGGGGGAGAGGTAATGCTTGAAATTGCCCTTCTATTGGGAGATTGTGTACATAACCTCTTAGTCTTCTGAAAGCTGACAATTACTTCGAGCCCGCCAACTCTGGTTCCACACTATAGAAATTTTTGGATATTGACTTCCAAATATCCTTTGGTGCAAAAGCATCATTCTCATAATAGAAAAAAGGTGCTCCTTGCATGAACACATTGATTTCCTCCAAAGCGTGGCCCAATAAGTTTCACAAGAACTCCAAGACCAGTTAGTCCCTCTAGACATAAATTAGAGATGTCACATCAGACACTCCAAACATTGTTTGTTTGTATTGCATACTCTCTATCAATTTATCACTCTTTAACACTTTCCTCTACTTTTCTCCAATTGCTCTCTTCTAGGCAAATGATGAGCTTGTTTCCATGTCATTCAAGATAATGCTTGCTTGCTTTCTTTTAGGAAATTTGCTTGGGCATGATTCTTCAGCTTGTATGTTCTACTTCCATACATATATAAATTTTAATTCACACTCAGATAATAATTAAATAAAATAAGCATTTGTAAAGAAAATATTTAGTCATTCGATGTTACATATTATCTGACGGAAAGATCCTAGACAATTCTTGGAGAAAGGAAACATCATTGATAATCATTTTTTGCAAATAACACTGAATCAAATAAATTAAAAATGTTTAATGCAATTTTAAAAAATAGAACTTGTTCAATGCTTTCATTCATCGACAAAAAATCTGTTTGATCCACATCATCTCTCACCATCGGAATTCCGACAACAACTAATGGAACGTCTGACAAGGATGTTGTATATTCGACATCACTTCCATGTCGGACGGTCATCGAGGAGCAATCATAACATCCGTCGGAAATCCGACGGAAATCCAACGATATTTGTGGTGGGGGTTGCAAATATAACCACCGTCAGAGGAGTTCATAACAACGTTGGACAACCGACGCAAATGGCATCATCGGGCAGCCCGGCGATGAGTTTTTGACGGTAAAGTTTGTCGAAAGTCCAACGTTTGGTCCTCGCAAATCCGATAATTAGCCGTCGAAAATTAGGCCCAAATGTACTAGTGAAGGTACTGCTAAGCTGATGCAATCTGGTGGTGTGAAGGAGAAACATCAAGGGACCTCTGTTTGTGCCCTTTGGAATGAAAATGAGAAGATAATGATTGCAGATTGTTTAACCAAGAATGTGGAGGCTATTGAGAAAATGAAAGATAGGTATGATAACAAGTTTAGGGAAGCATAACAAAGGATTAACAAATGTGAAACTACCCTACGGAAAATCATGGAGGACAGTCATAAAATTGTTAAGTCTGCGGTGGATAATATGAGAACTGTGGTGGCCAAGCTAGAAAAATTTCACTAGGATAGGGTATTTGTCGACCTGGACCATGATAAGGACCTGGGTACTAAGGACACTTTAGGTCCGAGAAAGAGAACTAGGGCTAGTACAAAAAAGAGGTCTACTAATATGCCCCAGGATATCCTGTATTTGAAAGATACAACCCAGAAGATGGATCGGCTCAAAGCTGAAGTTGATGAGACTTTAAAGAACCTGGGTTAGTGCTATCCCTTTTCCTGGTGTTGTTTAGTCTCTATGTTGACTTTTTGCTATTGTTGGGTAGTGTGTTTCTATGTTTGTCTCATTTTCCTATCTGTCTTGCTGTCTTTTTGGTTTGCTCTGTTTTGAGGGGCCTAAATGATATAGCATATGTAACTTTTGTGTAAAGTTTTTCGGGTCCCTTCAAAATCTGTTTTTGCCTTAATCAAAAACAATATCCATTGATGGGAAGATCAAGACAAAGGATGTTATGTATGTAAAGGGTTCGAGTCACAATCTTCTTAGTGTCAGTCAGAGGTTTAGTAAAGGATTTAAACTTACATTTGATGATAAGGGTTGTGGGATCAGAAAAAGTAACTCTGGAAGAGTGATTGCAGAAGGAACTACAACTAATGGAAATATGCATTACTTGAACGAAGCCAAAGACAAAAATTGCTTGATTGATTAGATTTGTTAGAGTTGGCTATGTCAGAAGAGATTGGGACCTTATAAATTTTGATAACATAGTGAAGATTAGTTGCACACAAGCAGTAAAATATTTGCTGAAGATTACCAATCCTTCTAACACTTTATGCAAGGAATGTCAAATGAGAAAGAAAACAAGAACAAGATTCAAGAGCAAGGTGTTTTCTTCTTCAAAACATTTGGAGCTAGAAATTCATACAGATCTATACAGACCTATCAGAACAAGGTAATTCAATGGTGAGAGTTACTTTATGGTTCTTGTTGATGATTACTCTAGAATGACATGGGTTACTTTTCTAATAGAAAAATCAAAAGCTTTAGATATATTTAAGATATTCAAGTCTATGGTTGAGAATCAAATGGATGCAAAGATCAAATGATTAAGGTATGATAGAGGAGGAGAGTTTACATCAAATGAGTTTGAGAGGTTTTCTGAAGAGAATGGTATTAGGAGACATGTGTTTTCTCCTAGGACACTACAACAAAATAGATTTGTTGAAAGGAAAAATAGGACTCTTTAAGAGATGGCTATTTTAATTTTGAAGGATGATAATTTACTATATGTTTATTAGAAGGAAGTTGTACATACATTCTTAACAGAGTGAAGGTGAGAGTCAATCACTTTAAAAATCCTTATGAACTTTGTTATAAGAGACCTGCTTCTGTCAAGTATTTTAGAATTTTTGGAAGCAGATGTTATATCAGGAGATATGAAGATGATCTTGGAAAGTTTGACACAAGGGATAATGAAGGAATCTTTCTTGGATACTCTACAAGAAGCAAGGCTTACAAAAGTTATAATAAAAGACTCATGAAGATAGTTGAAAGTGCATATGTTAGAGTAGATGAAGATTGGCAACAACCTACTCTAGTTCAAAAATATTTTGGACAAGATGTTGCTCCTTGTGTTGAAGAAAGGGGTGAAGAAGAAAGAAAAATAAAAGAAAAGGAATAAAAAATGATCCCCAAGACTCCATCAAGATATGTTCAGAAGGATCACTCTGAGGATCAAATTATTGGTGACAAGAATGAAGGAGTATATAATAGAAGGAG
Organism: Cryptomeria japonica; assembly: GCF_030272615.1. NCBI lineage: Eukaryota > Viridiplantae > Streptophyta > Pinopsida > Cupressales > Cupressaceae > Cryptomeria > Cryptomeria japonica. The sequence goes on from NC_081413.1 coordinate 688,043, forward strand.
ACTTGCTAAGACAAATGAACAAGCCAAATATTTTTCTCTTATCTAAATTTGAGCCTAAAACGTTTTTTGATGCATGCAAGGATGAAATCTATGGAAGAAGAACCTGATCAAATAGAGAAGAATCATACATGATAACTTGTTCCCAAACTTGCTACAAGAATGTAATTGGAACTAAGTGGATGTTTTGGAACAAACTGAATGAGGAAGGAAAAGTGACAAGGAATAAGGCCAAATTAGTGTGCAAAAGATATTCTCAAGTTGAAGGCATTGATTTTGAGGAGACTTTTACTCTAGTAGCTAGAATGGAAGCAATCGGAATGTTCTTAGCCTTTTCCACTCACAATAATTTCAAACTATATGAAATGGATGTCAAGTTAGCTTTTTTGAATGGTGAACTAGAGGAAGTCTACATAGAACAACTTGATGGATTTCAGTTGGGAAATGATTTGGATATGGTATGTAAATTGAAGAAGAAATTGTATGGTCTCAAATAAGCCCCTATGACTTGGTATGCTAGGTTGGACAAATATCTACTGCAACATGGATTCAAGAAAGGTAATATTGATGGTAATCTTTATTTCAAAATTGAGGATGGTAATTTGTTGATAGTAGCTGTATATGTTGATGATATTATCTTTGAAGGTGAAGATAAGGCATGCAAAAGGTTTGCAAAAGAAATGTAGAAGGAATTTGAATTGCCAATGATTGGTGAGTTGAATTTATTTTTGGTCTTCAAGTTGCTAAGCTAGATGTTGGAATCTTTATTTCTCAAGATAAGTATGTCAAGGAGATGTTGAAAAAGTTTGGTACATTAAATGCTAATCTAGTGAGTACCCCCATGGATATTGGTTATCACTTGAGTAAGGTTCATGGATCTCTAAATGTTTATTAGACTCAATCTAGATTTGTGATTGGTGATTTGTTATATTTAACTGCATCTAGATAAGATATTATGCAAGCAATTTGTACAGTGGTTAGATATCAAGCAAATCCTAAGAAATTGTATGATGTTGTCAAAAGTATATTCAAATATTTGAAGGGAACTCTAGATTATGGCCCATGGTACAAAAATGATGATGATTTATCACTCACAGCCTACACAGATACTGATTGGGCTTGTTGTGTGGATGGAAAAAGTAGTACTACTAGAAGTGCATTTTTCGTAGGAAGCAGATTGGTCTCCTAGTTCAACAAGAAGCAATATTTAGTGTCTTTATCCACCATAGAAGCATAATACATTGTTGCAACATCCTAATGCACTAGTGGATGAAGCAAACTTTGAAGGATGTCAAGGTAGTTTATGATGAGCACATTCCTATTATGTGTGATAGTACAAGTGTAATTTATCAATATTTCAAAGAATCATGTAATGCATTCAAGAACCAAGCAAATTGTTATCTGTCATCACTACTTAGGGGAGAAAGGTCCAAAGAAGGATGTCATATTGGAGTATGTACCTACCAATGATCAGATTGTAGACATTTTCACTAAGGCACTTCCAAACTTGGATACTTTTTTAGAATCTCCGACAGAAGCTAGGGGTTATGGCCCCTCCTTATTCTAACTAAGATGCATATGGTGATACAGTTGTCTAGGGGGAGAATTTCAAGATATATCCTTAGCCTGTGGATTGATGTTGTGTGCTTCTCTTAGGGGGAGTAGTTGGTTGGTTTGTTGTTGCTATTACAAAGAGATTAATCCACTATGATAGATTCATTGATAAAAGGAAAGAACTATTTTTAATGTTGAAAAGATGATTATCCCATGTGCCCTTTTTTTCTTAATGTCAAGGGGGAATAAATATTGTTGATAGGAGGAGGTTATGCAGTTGTTTGGCATCAATGAAAAAGGGGGAGATTGTAGGCAATATGTGTTGTCATTTATGTCAACCTTATGTGCCTGATGATCTTTGTGTGATTGATGGTTGTAGTTTCTTTGGGTTGTGGATGTCCACCTTCTTTGGTTTTTGACGTCTATAGTTTGTTTGAGTTATTTGTATTGTTGTTGGAAAAGATATTGTGTTGGTATAATGAAGATATCTTTTGGGTAAAGACTGATGATGATGGTTGAGGATGTGTTCTCATTGGTCCTGACACTCTTTGTCTGTTTCTGGAAGGTTGTGTACTATGGTGAGTTATAATATGCAGGAAAGAATATTTAATGTCTAGCTAGAAGAATGCTCCACATTCCTCCATTGTTATAAATTTGGTCCTATGGATTTGGACTTAATGTCTATGTTCTATGGACATTGCACTGCTATCTTTTTCAATTTTTTGGTGTTGTAGGTGAAGTGGTTGGGGATGGTTGTTTGTTGATAAATTGGCTATCTATTAGAAGTGGTTTAACTAGTTCGAGAAATGCACCACATTCTTATACATTAATTTTTTAGGTACTACGAACTAGAGGACATGCTTCTAACTCTTGTGTGTTGTCTTAGTTTTGGTTTCAAGGGTTGAAGTATTCTACAAGAAGGTTTATTGATTTTTTGTTTAGGACTATGTTTCTTGGCAGTTTGGTGATGAGGTGTTCTATATCTATTTGTTTTTATGCTAGCATGTATCAATTTGACAGTGATAAAGAAGTGTTTGGATGTGTTTATGAATGTTATATGAATGTCCTTATGTGCTTCACATGGTGTTGGATGTTTAGTTTGATGCCACATTTTGTCCGATGTTGTTCTTCTAGGTAATTGTGGTTATTTGGCTGGCATAAGTTTGATTTTCAACTTGTACTTAAGTCCTAATTATATGTATCGATGTTGGAGAATTTATTGAGTTGTGTTTGGGTCCTACCTATGGTGTGTGGGGATCCACATTGAGTTATTTCATTTGGATGATGTATTTTCACTGAGTGGTTGTGTGTTACATTGCTTATCTACACATTACGTTGTTGCCAACGATGAATGATGTGCACTAGTGTGAATATTGTTTGGAGCTACTTAAAGAAGTGTAATATGATGTATTTAGGTCCTCTCTACCTCCACAATTGGACCAGATTTACCACAGTTGTGTTTAATGGCCAAATTGATAGGACCTATGTTTGTCCCTTGGTTTGGCTGAACAAATTGATGTTTGTAATGAAAAATATGGTGTATATGTACAAGATCAAACCAATGTGCTGGTGTGAGCAGTGAGAACTATTTGAGTAATGACAAAGATGATAAAGTAATGAGTGAAGTGTGTCATGTGCAAGTGCTTTCATTATCATATTTTTTGCAGGGTGTTGTGATGCGAAGACAATGAATGTAGTATTGATTTTTTTGGAGTTTTTTGCTTGTATCAAAGGTTCAAGGAAAGATTTACAGTTGAAGGAAGCATTTGTTTTGCTGATTCAGAGTTTCCTTGATTATATATCTTGCCTTGGAGCAATGAGCTTCAGCTTTGAAGTCCTTCGTATCTTTCCCTAGAGCAGTGTGTTTCAGCCTACAAGTCCTTTGTATCTTGCCCTAGAGAAATGTGCTTCAGCTTGCAAGTCCTTTTTATCTTGCCCTTGGATAATGCATCTTACCTAGCAAGTCTTCTAGGTGGCAGTGTCGGAAAACTCAAGTTACTACAACACCTATATATATAAGGCTGATCTATAATGCAATATGATGGCCGACTTTGCAATATGCATACTGGACATTAAATCAATGTTTCATTGTGGTCATACATATCTAGCCGACCATACTTAAGACATATTAACATTGCAAGGTTAAGGATCAACTTTATTAAGACAACTGACAGGAACAAAAGAGAATTTAAAGAGCAGATTTGTCTAATTAACAAATGATAAAGACTAATACAAAGGCGATGCTTTAATAATTATGAGCAGTGATTGAGTTCAAATGAATAAAGCATATGATAATGACTGTGGATTGATCAAGCATTAACAAAGCTCAGCGATTAAGAACAATGATTAGAATGTCTGAAGGCAGCGATTCTTCCTTTAGTGAATGATTTATGAATGATAAAGATTTTAATTAGAGCTATAAGGAAGAGAGTGATCCAATAAAAGCACATGTATGCAGTGATTGTATAGAGTAATTCATTATTGATATGCAGTGATTTAAGACAGCGTTAGTGTTCTTTATATTGTTGACTTCATTAACAAGGTCGATTAGCATTAATGAAGCAGCGACTTCATATTCCATAACTACGACTTCATGAGGACATGTTTTTAGTGCTATAACAAAGAAATATTACTATATTTGGGTCGACTCTTTATGAGAAAGAAAGACAATGCTTATATGTTATTAGACAATAACGATTACCATTGTTTGTTTAGAACAATGATTCAACTCTTATGCCTAATGAAGTGGGAAAGGGAAGAAGGGAAGAAGGGAAGAGAGACTTGTAGAGCTAACAGCAAATCGAAAACATGATAGAGAGATACGTAGAAAGATGAAATTCTATAAAAAGCAGCAATGATAATAAACTGGAAATCAGGATTTTGTTAAGAGGAGATTCTGCTTGAAAGAAGAGAAAATGAATTTGTCAAAGCATTATGGCTGACTCATTATAAGAGACATCGACTGACCATAGTCACACTTATATTAATTAAGGCAGTGCTTTGTTGAAGACCAATAGAAATGATAATTTGGTGGCTGATTTCGTAAACAATGAATTCATTAGAAGAACAGTGAAAGTTACAAGGAAAAGGTGGTGATTAGTTTGAAACAATAAGCGAGTGCTTTAAGGAGATTGTATTAAAATTAAACAATAAGTATAAAACAAAGTTCAAAGTGAAGCGCTTAGTTAATGCAGCGATTTCTATAAAGGAAAAGATGCGAGTTATAGTAAAGTGCATTCAGATATTGTTTAAGAAAACAAACCTAAAAAGGTGCAGCGATTAAAATGATTTAGCAACGATTTAAATAAATTAAATTAACCTGTAAGTCACCGATTAAATCATTGAAGAGGTTCAATTCATAAATAAGAAATAGTAGTAAGTGTGTTTAGTTTATAAGATACATTTGTTTAAAGAAGAGGTGCGATCAGATTGAGAGGTATGTTCATTCATGAAAGATGTCCCCAAGAGAATTGATAAGTCGGTGTATTGACATGTTTTTATCAGGACTTCTAGGTTTTTTTTTGGTATCTTTTGGGTTGCATTATGATAGTAAAATATTGTGCATTGACTATATGTAATCCATGTTTTAAAAACCGAACTTAAGAAATCATGTTTGAACCTTGCCAATTTCTTCCTGCAGCCATGCCAATTTATTCCTGCAGCCAAATGGTTTGTCTCTGTGATATGCGGATTATTTAGGATGATTTCATATGTGAGTTAATGAATGTATTAGTTAAAGTAAAATACATATGTGTGTCCTTGTATTCTGTTTCTGTTTTAGTGTAGGTAATAATTGATGCTGCAGTGAAGAATTCTCTTCCGCGCCTAAGGACTGGAGAATCACACTAGAGAGCTGGAGGTCAAATTGAAGGAGATTCAAGCGAGCGCGATCTAAGGCATAATCGGAGTAGTTGTACTTCACCATGGGAGTTTAACTCCAGTACATGTTTAATCTGTAAAATATTTCTTTGGCGTGCAAAGGACTATGGTTCGGTTACAGATCCACAGTTCCTGCAGCCAAGCTCTCTGTTATCCCCTTTGTCTAGTAGTGATCCGCTTTTTCTTCTGGGCGTAATTGTAGTTACCCATTGTAGTTTGTCTTTTCTATTTAATAAGCTCTCCCTTCCTTTCTAAGTGTTAGACAGAATGGAAAAGGATTGAGCAATTTTTGTCATGTATTCTAGATTTTCATCTTTTGGATATGTAATCATCTTTCAGGAAGAAATGAATGAAAACATGTTATTCTGATTTGTTAAGAGTTCTTTACTGAGAGTTTGATATCACTCATCCAAGGGGGCCCACTTGGTGAGTGATCCCATGTTTATGATTATTCAAGTTAGTTTTTACTTAAATGCAGTAGAAGTTCATGACTGGGATGTTCCTGCAGCCACTGGAAACAGATCCTTTGACTGTTCCTGCAGCCAAGGCAGAATAGTGTTAGTCCTGTTATTTCCATTAATTCATTTCAGCAGAATTTTGAAAAGCTTTCATTTAGTCTTTCTGATTTTTATTCCTACTTTTCTTCCAGTAATTGAGAATAATCATTCAAGGAGCTTAGTGCATATATCTTGCAGACCCATTTCAAGTTTTACGTTCTTGGATTGACAACTAAATGAACACCAACCATGAGAATAGTAAACTCTACTATATGAATATCCAAACTTCGGATTGAGATTTCAATTAGAGATATTATTGTTTTGATTGATTGAAAAATAGGTTTTAAGGACCCGAAACCATTACAACATTGATTAGAGATATTATTGTTATTAATGTTGGGGTAGACATTTTTGGCGCCGCTGCCGGAGATGGTGTCAAGCTAAGAGCCTTTTATGATTGTTTTAGTTTTTAGTTAATTGTTTGGATTTCATGAATTTACATGTATAATCGAAGAAGAGATGCCAGAGGTAGATTTTTACCCACTCATACTACCCAAGCAGAAGATAGTTCTTCAAATATAAACCCTTTTTCTGAGTTGTATCAAGACCCACAAAATTTGAATCACCCTGAGTCTGAATTTACAGGAGATAGTCTTCAGCTCCTCTTTGGCCCGCAAGAAGAAGAGTTGCCTATTGTAATAACCCCCACAAGTCTAATGCAAGGGAACCCACCCCCTGGTGGAAATAATCCACCACCACCACCTGGTCCAACATTTGAGTTTCCCATCTCTGACCAGCATGATAATGCTAACCTCAAGAACATTCCAGCATCTTCACTACCTAAGTTCTATGGGTTGGTCACAGAGGACCCTGATACATTTCTGTTTGAGTTTGATGTTCTCTGTAGGAGCTTTGACTATACCACAGATGCCCATAGACTCAAAATTTTTCCAGCCACTTTGAAGGAGTCATCCTTGAGATGGTTTATGAGTTTGGGTAGTAGCACAATCAATACATGGGATGAGCTGAAATGGTTGTTTCTTTAAAAATATAAAGATTACTGTAGAGGCACTGATCGGCATGGGGATGACATCTTTAGGATGACACAAACTGCAGATGAGAGCCTTGAGGATTATCTAGAAAGGTTTTTGTTTAGTGTCAAGAAGTCCAAGCATAGTACCTTGAATGAAGATTCCCTCTAATTGATATTCTTGAGGGGTATCAGTGATGAATGCACTGATTCCTTAGATCTCATGGGGGGGGTGACATTACACAATCTACTTGGGCTGAAATAGAACAAATTTGCAAGAAATATTCCAGATCCACTTCTAAGAAGAATAGGAGATTTAAGCCAGGAGCACCATCATCATCATTTGGAAATGGAGTTTCTAAGTTGGAACTTAGTCATTTGTTAAAAGATTTCAAAGAGGACATTATAAATAATATGGCTACTCAGTTGGATACATTGGCAGCTAAGAAGAAGCATGAGGAAGCTGATGCATTCCTTGCAGAATTCTATCCTCATTGTAAGCAACAGAAGAAAGATTGTAGATGTAAAATGGTTGCAAATGTTGAAGTACCTGATTTCAAACCAATTCAAGGGGAGGATGAACAAGTCTTCTATGTTGCTCAGAGAAGACCAAATTTTTTGAGACAAGGTATGCCACCTGATCCACTTTCCTTTTCTGGTTATAGTGGTAGTTCTTATGCACCAAATAACCAATGACAACCACAGTATTCTCCAAATTTTGGTAATTATCCAAATTGGTATGGATCACAAGGCCAAGGATAGGAATTTGCTAATCAAATGCCCCAGTGGCAGCAGCCACAAGGAAACTGGTATCCACCTTAGGGTGTAGGGAACCAATTTCAAGGGAATTGGCAACCTAACTCTCAATGGAGGGGAAACCCATCATGGTCATCCCAATCCTTTGGATATCAGCCTCCTAATCAGCAGCCACAACCTCTTGCTTTAATGCCACCTCCTATAGCCACAACACCACCTCCAAAGCCAACACAGCTACCTACTCAATCGTTGCCTAATCCAAATATTAAATCTTAGCAACAACAACAAGCTTATTTAGCTGATGCTAACCAATACCCAGCCTATTCTTTATCACTAGAAGATATTCACCTCCGATCTAGAACAACCCTGCCCAATCCCTCTCAGCCATTTATTACTGAAGTACCAGAAGAGAAGCCAACCTCTGATCCTAATGATGTAATACCTCAGAATCAAATATTACCACCATTTCCTCAAAGATTGTCCGACAAAGAAGTTTCAACTAAACAGCAACAAAGCTTTGATATTCTTGACCAACTGAAGTACATTTGTGTTAAAATTACATTGCTGCAAGCAATAAAGGATGTTCCAATATATGGTAAGGCATTGAGAGAGGCATGCCTAAAGAAACCTGGCAGAAAGAAAAAGGATCCACAAACAGTTCATGTTATGGGTCAATTAGCTGATATTATGTTGGGAAAAGTTACTATTCCAAAATATTCTGATCCAGGCAGTCCTGTTGTGACTATAGTCATTAATGGTAGTTAAATAAAGAATGTTTTAATTGATCTAGGAGCAGCCATTAATGTAATGACAAGGGAAGTAATGAAACATCTTGAGATAGATAGTTTAAGGGCTACACCTACAATTCTTCAACTTGTTGATGGCTCTGCAGTAAGACCTGATGGTATAATAGAAGATATAGTGGTCATACTAGATTCCTGGGAATACCCTGTAGACTTTATGATTTTATCCCCAAAAGCAACATTGGGGGGATATCCAGTCATTTTGGGAAGACCATGGCTTGCCACAGCAGATGCATATATTGAGTGTAGATCAGGAGACATGACTATCTCAGATGGTAGTTCCACAAAAACATTGGCTTTGTATTCCCCTGCACAACCTCATCTTGAGCAGCAGCAGGTTGTTTGGCCTATTTTGGGAGAGGAATCTGAAGAGAGAGACTCTATTAGTCATCTTATGATGATTAATCGAGTACCACTCATGCATTTATATGATGAGGAATCAATCCTTTATAAGGTTCTAACAAATGAATTAATAGAAGACAGAGAATTGCAGGAATTGGTTCCAAATATTGCAGGATTGGACTTTCCTGCAGCCACTGATATTTTGCACACTTTGTTGCCACAGGAGTTGTCATATTCTCATATTTCTGATATAAATCAGATTGATCTTACTGTCAAGATAGAGGTTGCATTGAATAAATATTTGAACATCAACAAGAATATAGCAGATATTCAGAAGGATAGCTTGGTAGACTTGCTAAAACTCCATAGAAATGCCTTTGCATGGGATGACAAGGATATGAATGGAATTGATCCAGCAGTTTGTACACATCGCATTTATATAAAGGATGAGTGTTGTCCCCTTAGACAACCTCAAAGAAGAGTCAATCCTGCCCTGAAAGAGATAGTTAACGAAGAATTGCAGAAATTGTTGAAAGCTGGATTTATTTATCCTATTTCTGACAGTCAATGGGTATCACCTTTAGTGATAGTTCCTAAAAAAGGAGGCAAATGGAGAGTATGTGTTGATTATAGAGCCTTGAACTTAGCCACAAGGAAGGATCATTTTCCACTACTCTTTGTAGATTAGGTATTGGATTCTCTTGCTGGTAAGAAATATTTTTCATTTTTGGATGGATTCAGTGGCTATAATCAAATACAAATAGCCCTTGAGGACCAAAAGAAAACAACATTTACTTGTCCATGAGGCACTTATGCATATTTTGTTCTTCCTTTTGGGTTGTGTAATGCTCCAGCCACTTTTCAAAGGGTGGTCATCAGTATTTTTTTTGATATTTCTCAAAACATAATGGAGATTTACATGGATGACTTTACAACCTATGGTTCTAAATTTGATCAGGTATTGGATAATTTGAAGAAAGTTTTGCAGCGGTGTGAAGACTACAACTTGTCTTTAAACAATGAAAAGTGTTTTATAATGATGGAAGAAGGAATAGTCCTTGGTCATCATATATCTGTACAAGGTATACAGGTGGATCTAGCAAAAATTGAGGTTATTCAGCAAATTAATGACCCTGTGAAGCAGAAAGATGTGAGAAATTTTCTTGGCCATGCTGGATACTACAGAAGGTTCATTAAAGATTTCAGCAAAATTGCAAGTCCCTTATATACACTGCTTACTAAAGATGCAGAATTTAAATGGACCTTAGCATGCAATGAAGCTTTTTTAAAGCTTAAGCATACTTTGACTCAGGCACCAGTTCTTAAAGGACCTAATTGGTCTCTACCATTTCAAATCCATACTGATGCATATGATTATGCTATAGGACCAGTGTTAGGACAGAAAGTTGACAAGTTGGAAAATGCCATATATTATATCAGCAAGAATTTGCAAGGACCTGAAGTGAATTATACAGTTACTGAAAAAGAAATGCTAGCTATCATATATGCCCTTAACAAGTTTAGACACTATATTACAAGGTATCCAATATTTGTGCATACAGATCATACTCCAATTAGATATCTTATGAATAAGCCATCAATCACCGGCAGATTGGCTCGCTGGTTATTGTTGATGCGAGAATTTGATATCACAATTGTTGATAAGCCAGGGAAGTCTAATGTTGTTGCAGATTATTTTTCACATCTTCAATTGCAGGAAGATTCTACAATGATAGATGACACTTTTTCAGATGAACATTTGTTTCTCATACAGGCTCACACACCTTGGTATGCTGATATTGCCAACTATTTAGCTGCAGCTAAGATGCTAGTTTCTTTTTCTCCTAAGGAAAGAAGGTTGTTAGTTGAAAAAAGTTTTAATTTTTCATGGATTACTGATTGTCTATTCTATACTGGACCTGATCAAGTTATGCAAAGATGTGTCAGAGAAGATGAAACATATGACATCTTGCATGCATGTCATGATGAACCATGTGGAGGTCATTTTGCTGCCAAAAGGACAGCATTGAAAATACTCAATACTAGTTATTATTGGCCTACACTACACAAGGATGCAGCTTAGTACACAAGGAAGTGTGATAGGTGTCAGCGAATGGGCAGACCTACAAAATTTGATGAAATGCTTCTATATCCTCAAATATCTATAACACCATTTGATAAATGGGGATTAGATTTTGTTGGCCCCATTGATCCACCTTCTAATGGCAAATCTTATATCTTGGTATGTACAGACTATGTGACAAAATGGGTAGAAGCTAAAGCTATGCAACATGCAAGAGATAATAAAGTAGCTAAGTTTCTATATGAGGAAATATTTACAAGGTATGGAGTACCCAGGGAAATTGTCTTAGATCAGAGACCTCAATTTACATCAACATTGATAAAAGCTTTGGTCAATGAATATAATATAAGACACCGGAAATATACTCCATACCATCCATAGTCTAATGGCCAAGTAGAGGTTACCAATAGAGAAATTGAAGGTATTCTTACAAAACAGTGTCTATCCACAAGAAAGATTGGTCTAATCGGCTTTCAGAGGCAATTTGGGCATATAGAACAACCTGGAAAACACCAATTGGATTCACACCTTTTGAGATGGTCTATGGTAAAATAGCAATGATGCCTATTGAATTTGACAATAAAACCTTAAGAACAGCCCTGCAACTGAATATGACATTATCTGAAGCACAAAAGGAATGCATTCAGTAGTTAAATGCTTTAGATGAATGGAGAAAAATAGTTGTTCAACAGACAGAGTTGATTCAAAACCAAAGAGCCAGATGGCATGATAAGTATATCAGAGAAAAGAGATTCAAAGTTGGTGATTGGGCACTCTTGTATGATTCCAGATATAACGATGCTCAGGGAAAACTCCAAACAAGGTGGTTGGGTCCTTATCAAATAGAAGAAATTTTTCATAATGGAGCAGTTCGGTTGTCCACCATAGATGTTGTTAGATTCAAACTTTTAGTGAATGGACACCGACTACGCCTTTATCACAAGCCAGCTACTAGAGAAGAGTTTCTGCAACAGTTTGCTCCTCAAAAAGAAACACAAGTTCCTGCAACAACTGGTGATGTTCTTGCAGCAACTGGTGATATTCCTGCAGTAACTGATAATGATTCGGTAACAATTCATGAACTTCCTGTTGCACTTGGGCATGTTAATAAAGGTGATGTTCCTGCAGCTTTTGCAGTGAACTTATTTACCGTATCATAATCAGATATTTCCATGTGAAATGTTGTTCTCCATACATAAAGTTCCATCCACTACATTCCATCCCACTTTCTTATTTATCACTTCATTTCATTTCGCCATCATTTTCGCCAATTGCAGGTACGTGTATATTGTACTTTATTTTAATTTTGCATTTATTAGTTCATTAGGACTTTAATCCTGTTTTAATCCGCTTCAAACCCGACATCTTATCAGCCTATGTGGACACATGCTAGGTTAAGTTGGGGGGGGGGGGTACTTTATGGTCCTTTTTCCCAGTAAGATTTATTATCCCGAACTAATTTCCTAACTAACATTACTTGAGAAGAAAGACAATAGAATTAAAGAATTGGAGACTAAGGTAGAAGAAATCTATAGTATGGTTCTTGAGATAATGTAGTGTAGAGCTCCCCCAAGAATTTATGCAGTGCACTTGAAAGAATGGTATCTAAATTTCAGATTAAACCGCATAGTAAGGGACCTTAGCCCATCCTTGGAAACACCTGAGGAATTCTGTCATGCTTTTCAAACCTCCCCACATTCTGTAAAGAACCTGTTATGTGAATTATATTTACATAATTATGCTGTGTCCCAAGACAGAGAATGGAATCCCTTGTTATACATTGGGGATATTCATCTCAGATCTCTAATGTCATGGATACAAAATGAAATGATTATAGGACCATAAGCTAGGGAGTTTGAAAAACTGGAACTTGACTGTCCATTGCCATTGAGGAGGGAAGCAGAAGAACCCAGAGTTCTGTATTATGACTGGCAAAAATTATTAATAAGAGATGATGTTAGAAAGATAGTACTTCCAATAAGAGAGGAAGTATATCAAGCGTTTGAGCAATTAGTCCAAACCCACAAGACAACAGCACTAGAGGGACTAACTCAACGCTGGAATCATCTACCAAATCATCTAAAACTGGGAGAACCCTATTCATTGCAGAATTTTCATGCAGCTATACAGAGAGCCTCTAAATATATATATAGCTAGGAAGGGAGAAAACCAATAATTGGTTACCATTAATCTTTCAGCCTCCTATCCTAATTTGGCCACTTTTGGCATGCCAACCAACAGAACAGAATTATGATGTGAATGTTGAAGAAACAGCTAGATGGTCCAGGTTGGAGAAAATGAAGGGATTTTACTGGAGTTTGCCTTTCAAGGGAACCGGACAGAACACTGTGGGTGATTTCAGAGTCTCAGCAAAAGTTAGAAATTTTCCTTTTGCTGCAGGAGCAGCAAACCCTTAGAGTTGGGGGGCATGATAAGTCGGTGTATTGACATGTTTTTATCAGGACTTTTAGGTTTTTTTTTGGTATCTTTTGGGTTGCATTATGATAGTAAAATATTGTGCATTGACTATATGTAATCCATGTTTTAAAAACCGAACTTAAGAAATCATGTTTGAACCTTGCCAATTTCTTCCTACAGCCATGCCAATTTATTCCTGCAGCCAAATGGTTTGTCTCTGTGATATGCGGATTATTTAGGATGATTTCATATGTGAGTTAATGAATGTATTAGTTAAAGTAAAATGCATATGCGTGTCCTTGTATTCTGTTTCTATTTTAGTGCAGGTAATAATTGATGCTGCAGTGAAGAATTCTCTTCCGTGCCTAAGGACTGGAGAATCACGCCAGAGAGCTGGAGGTCAAATTGAAGGAGATTCAAGCGAGCGTGATCTAAGGCATAATCAGAGTAGTTGTACTTCACCATGGGAGTTTAACTCCAGTACATGTTTAATTTGTAAAATATTTCTTTGGTGTGCAAAGGACTATGGTTCAGTTGTAGATCCATAGTTCCTGCAGCCAAGCTCTCTGTTATCTCCTTTGTCTGGCAGTGATCCGCCTTTTCTTCTGGGCATAATTGTAGTTGCCCGTTGTAGTTTGTCTTTTCTATTTAATAAGCTCTCCCTTCCTTTCTGAGTGTTAGACAGAATGGAAAAGGATTGAGCAGTTTTTGTCACGTATTCTATATTTTCATCTTTTGGATATGTAAGCATCTTTCAGAAAGAAATGAATGAAAACATGTTATTTTGATCTGTTAAGAGTTCTTTACTGAGAGTTTGATATCACTCATCCAAGGGGGCCCACTTGGTGAGTGATCCCGTGTTTATGATTATTCAAGTTAGTTTTTACTTAGTTGCAGTAGAAGTTCATGACTAGGATGTTCCTGCAGCCACTGGAAACAGATCCTTTGACTGTTCCTGCAGCCAAGGCAGAACAATGTTAGTCCTGTTATTTCCATTAATTCATTTCAGCAGAATTTTGAAAAGCTTTTATTTAGTCTTTCTGTTTTTTATTCCTACTTTTCTTCCAATAATTGAGAATAATCATTCAAGGAGCTTAGTGCATATATCTTGCAGACCCATTTCAAGTTTTACGTTCTTGGATTGACAACTAAATGAACACCAACCATGAGAATAGTAAACTCTACCATATGAATATCCAAACTTCGGATTGAGATTTCAATTAGAGATATTATTGTTATTAATGTTGGGGTAGACAAGAATCATCTCTATTGAAAGGTATAAATGGAGAAGGTGTGAAGTGAGTGTTATGTGATGCATATTTGTGTGTATAAACATTGAAGACGAATAAAATACACAAAGAGATTTGAAGTAAAATGAAGACCTAAGAGTGCAGATTTAATGAAAGGATTTTAAAAAGAGGACTAACATATGTTCATCATATATACACAATGAGGTTATGATAAACATAAATAATCAGTTTTAGCAGAGTAGATAAATGAATTTAATGTATACAGATTTAAGTGGAGAATGTGCCAACTTGATAGGTGAAGCTTAAAGGAAAAATCAAACATATTTATGGAAATGTTTATATCAGACTTACAGTGATCAGACTTATAGCAGATTCAAGAAAGAATATATGTAGATTAAAGATAATTATAATTTCCATCATCTATTGAAGAAGCAACATATTGAAGGTGGAAACATAATTGTGGGAGTTGGTGCTTCCAATAGGTTGGTGCCTACAAATTGTGGGGATTGGTGTCTCGAGTGGCTTGGTGCTCACAAATTTAGAAGTGGGAATTGGTGCTTCAAGTGGGTTGGTGGTCACAAACTAAGTTAGGGTTTGGTGCTTTTAGTAAGTTGCTGCCTACAAACACTGTAAAAGAAGAAATATAAAAGCATTTTCCCATTAGGGTTTCCACGTATATGCTCTTCAAAAGAGAGGGGAAAGTGATATAGAGTTGGAGAGATAGGAGAGAATGGCATATATATGTAGAGAGAGAGAGAGAGAGAGAGAGAGAGAGAGAGAGAGAGAGATGGTGAGAGATAAATATAGGTATGAAAAAGGATGGATAAAGAGGATATATAAATAGTAAATAAAGAGGGAGAGATATAAATATAGAGATATCCAAAGAAATAGAGAGAGGGTAAGAGACAAATAAAGATGTAGTGAAAAAGATAGAAAAAATACCGAGGCTTCACTGGCTAGGCAATATTATATCATGTGCATTCATATTGGAGAGTTTAATATTCTGAAAATATCAAACAATATATTGCCTATCTGGTGAAAATAGGGGGGTTTTAAATTCAGGCTATGAAAAAATACAATATTTGGTGAAAATAGGGGGGTTTTAATTTGGGATGTGTATTGGGAGGGGGTGACAAAAAGGGAGTTTAGGGCAATAGCTTTTGAAAATAGGGGGATTCTTTAGTATGTCATGAACCATGAGAAAAGGATAGAGGGAGAGGGAGAGATATGTATAGAGATAGAGAGAGATGGAAATAGATAAATGGAGAGGGAGGGATAGATGAAGGGTGGATATAGAGAGATAGAAATGGATACATGGAGAGAAGGAGATAGAGAGAGGGTGTCTATAGAGAGATAGAAAAGGAGAGAAGTATATATCTAAGAGAGATAGTGAGGAAGATATAGAAATATAGATTAAAAGAGGGAGATGGAAAGAGATAAAGAGACAAAGAGAGTGAGATAGAGAGAATGAAATAGAGGAATGGAGATGGGGAAGTAGAGTGATAGAGATAGGGAGAGGGAAAGAGATAAAGAGAGAGGGAGGATATATAGATAAATACATAGAGGGAGAGAGAGTGTGTGTTTGTGAGAGAGAGATGTAAGGAAGCTATGGTAGTAGAACAACTTCCTACACTAATCTTGAGAAGAAGGTAATGCAAAAATTTTACATATCTTTACAACAGTTACAAAATTTTAACATGGATAAGTATAAATAACATGCATACCACAACACAAAGGGAAAAAATTTTTGAGAGAAAAATCCCACATTGAAAAAATTTCCTAATATATTATTCAAAAATCAACAACAGATTACAATGTACTTGCAAAGAAAACTTTTCATTTGAGTATCACCAATGGAGATCCAAATGCAACTCACTGGCTAGATCGGACTCTTCAAATACACCACAATACACAACCATAATACAATGCCCTCATAAAATAAGGTTGCCTTACATAGAAAAAAAACACAAAATAGCTATTGTTAGATCTATGGCCTAATGATCTAAATGATTAGGATTCACAAAGATAAATTATACATTAAATTTTGTTTTTGGGGCGCTGCCCTTGAAAACCCCCGCTAGGGTGTGCTACCCCCTAGACCTCCACCTGGTTAGGGTTTGGAGTCTGCAAGGGGTTACCTCCCCTTGTAACCATCATTATCACGTATCAACAATAATGTTTTATCAATAGTACCCTTTTATTATTGCAAGGTTGAGACATCATTTTCTTAAAAAGAAAGTGATGGGTGATGGAGATAAAGAGAGAGGGAGAGAGGTAAAGAGAGGGGGAGAGAGAGAGAGAGAGAGAGAGAGAGAGAGAGAGAGAGAGAGAGAGAGAGAGAGAGAGAGAGAGAGAGAGAGAGAGAATAGATAAATAATGAGAGGGTGAGAAACATTAATTTTTTTTGAGAAAGAGATAAAAGGATGGGGATGTGGGGAGGGGGAGAAAGAGATAGAAAGATAGAGAAGAATGAAGGGAAATAGAAGTGTATGGAGAGAAAGGGAGAGAAAAATGTGCTAAGAGATGAAAACATAAATTTTGAAAATGGAAGAAAGTAAACATGAACTAGGAAGTTGTGAGTGATAAAATTGTAAAGAAAATAAATTAGAAGGATTTGGGATGCCAACATCACAAATGATATTGGTTGAAAAAATATATGGGAATTGATTGTCAATATTCAGAAGCTAAAAGAGGTTCCCTCTACCAAAGGGGTTATGTTTCCAGATAAGGGCACTAAGAAGATAAAAATGACATAAGTTTCTAGTATGGATAGGATACCTCCACCATCTATTCATAAATTAATTCTATTAAACTTCAAATTTACACTAAAGTGATGTTGTATATTGTATTGGCTATATAATTAGACTTAGCAACCCGATTTGTATTAATCTTGTAGAAGAATAACTAAAATAGATGAAATGAACAAAATGCACTAATGAAAACTAGAAGTGACATCTTGTATAGAGGTTAGAATATTTGCAAGTTTTTTGACAAATATAGGCTTTGTAATTGTTCTAACAAAGAGGCATTGTAGTTCTAGCATGTATATCTTGAACAAGGCTTTAGAAAGGTGTAAATAGAACATAGCGTTGGACAAATGCAAATGAAACATATGTATAACTAAGAGTTTTAGATAGGTGCAAATGACATTATTGTATATATAAGGGAACTAAATAGAAAGAGATAGATGGATAGGGAGAGAGAGGGAGGATAGAGAAAGATAGAGGGGAATATTTAGAAAGAGGGGGAGGGAGAGTGAGTGAGATAGAGAGATAAGAGTGGGAGAGATATAAACATAAAAAAAATTGGTGAGAGAGATATAAAGAGATATAAGAGAGGGGAAGGAGTAGAGGAAGGGGGGTTGATAGAGGGATATAGAGGGATAAAGGGAAGAAAAAAGGGGGAGTTAGAGAGATAAAGAGAGAGGGGAGATAGAGAGACAAAAGGAGAAGGAGAGATTTGAGAAGAAAAGAGTGAGAAACATAAATAGACGATGAGATATATAAAGAGAAAGAGGGAGAGGAAGATAAACAGAGGGAGAGATAGAGGGGAAGGGACAAATAGAGAGGAAGATAGTGAGAGGGAGAAGGAAAAATGCAAATAAAGAGAGAGGGGGTAAAGATATAGATATGGAGAGAGGGTGATATATAGAGAGGTAGGGAGATAAAGAGAGAGGGAGGATAGATAGATAGATAGATAAAGGGAGAGAGAAAAAAGAGAGTGAAGGAGGCAGAAAAAGATAAATAAATGGTGAGAGATAAAAAGAGATAGATGGAGATGGAGAGGGAGAAAAAGATAAAGAGAGGGAGAGGGAAAGATAGACAAGGAGAGTGATAGAGATAAATGAGAGGGAGAGAAACAAAAAGAATGGTGAGAGAGTTATAAAGAGATAGTAGGAGAGGGGGAGGGGGAGGATGACAAATACATAGAGAGATAGATAAGAAAGAAGGGAGAGAGGGACATTGAAAAGAAATGGGGGATGAAGAGAGATAAGGAGAGAGAGAGAGAGAGAGAGAGAGAGAGAGAGAGAGAGAGAGAGAGAGAGAGAGAGAGAGAGAGAGGGGAGTAGAGGTAGAGATCTACTTAAATAGATTGTGAGAGATATAAAAAGATAGAGGAGAGATAATGACATATAGAGATAGCAAGAGAGATATATAAAGAGATAGAGGGAGAGATGGAGCTATAGAGAGGGAGATAAAAAGAGACAAGATAAGGAAATATAGATAGATAGAGACAAAGGAAGAGATACATAATGAGCAATTTAGATATATAGGGAGAGAGGAAACATTTAGTTTTGAGAAATGAGATCAATTTAGAATGTCATGTTCATGTTCTACAAAATATGCTAGCATTTTTCAGAGACAGGTGAGCTGTTTTCAGAGACATCACCATACATTTGGATTTTGCTTCCTACTAATATATATCTAGCATATCCCGAATGGGAAGCATGCTTTCATCTCTACATGGTTTTGTTTCTACCTTAGGGGAGACAAGTTGTTTGTAAGCATTGGATCATGCTTTTTCTCTAGATAATTAGCGTTTTGTAGGAGATTATTTGTTGTGGGGGGGCCTACATAGTGTCTCTTACTCTTATGGGGGGCATATTGATTGTATCTTCATGATAAATGAAGTTCTTGGGAGGTATTGATGAGACCTCCATACATCACACATTATATCACTTGTATATGATTTTATTTTACATTCTCTCTTTTGGGGAGGGGTTTTCTCCCAAGTGTTTTTTATCCTTTTCTATATTTATGAGAGATAATCGTATATGGGTACTAACAAGGCCTAGTAACCAGGACCCATATTTACAGCTTGCATCATTTGCATACTAATATACTTCCTAGGTCACACTTAAGGGGGTGTTAGAGTGATTATTGGTTTGTACCTGGTTAAGATGGTGTACCTTGTAATTACCTAGTGAGGGGGCATATTCACATGTTAAGTAAGATTAGGTTCTAGAGGTCATTCTAGAAGTTAGTTATAATGAGTCCATGTTCACTTCATTTAGTTTTAGTTAGCTAGAAATTATGATGAAGGACTTGCTTAAGCTGAAATCTCAGCAATCTGGTGAAACATGGAATGATTTTGAGGCCTATGAGCTGCCTATGACAAGAATCAACCTTTGGAGAGCGATGACTGATGCATAGATTGTCAAAAGCACAAAGAGAAAGGACCAAATTGTGAAAATACAGTGAATAGAAGGTATATATGAGCAGATTCAAAGCAAGAGAGAGGTTAGACAAATATAAGAGCAGCAGGGACAATGACTGTTCTAAAGCCTTTGTAGCAGCTTACAAGAATAGAATGACACAAGAAGATGATGAACAATCAAAGTAGCCATTCACTGCCAAGGTGAGAAGAGCAATAACAGTCACAGTGAGCACTGTTTTAGTCACAAAGAATATTGTATGTATAAGAGTGAACCTTTGTGACAACAAATACAATGAAGGATCAAAGGTTTAACAGACAGTAAGAACACAGCCAAATCTGAGATAGAGAAATCTCTAGTAGAGGCATGAACACAAAAAAGATAATCAGCAAATACAATAGAACCAAGAGGAAGCAGATCTGAGATGAAGTAATTCCAAATAGATTGAATGTCCAAATATGAAACCCACAAAATTGAAAGACAATCTAGAAGCTACAGTATTCAAAGAGTTACCATATGAAAGAATCCATGCATCTCTCAGGGGTTTATGGCACAAATCACAGGATTCAGTAGCACAGATGTCTCACAGCCATGAAAAGATAGTGCAACAAGATACAAATTAAACACCAAAAGCAGTCCAAGGAGTTGTCACAGTCTAGTACAGGGTTATTACAGTTGCATACAATAAAGGACAGCAAGTGACGTTCAAAAGAGCCATGAAATATGAGAAGAGGTCTATTCAGATCATGAGAGAGCACACTTTTGATAGAAAGATAATGACAGAGCAGTCATAGCCTTCTCAAGGCAGGCAGAGATGATATCCAAGATAATCAGATGACAGAGCAATTATTTAGACTCAGACCAATGCAAACCAGTGTGACAAAAGCCAAAAAATTGCATCGATAATGAAGGAATCACAGTCATGATAAGATGTTGTAGCAAGTAATAAGAAGTCATCCTCAAATACAGTCATAAAGACAGCTATGATGATGGTGTATAGGAGCAGCTATAAGATGACAGTGAATGGCTCAAGAATGTATCCAAAGCATGAGACTACATATATGTCACAGTCAAGGGTAAAATGCAGTCCCAACCAAGGTTTTGCTGGAGGGTAAAGAATAGCACAATAGCAGCCTATTAGAACAACTACAGCCATTCAAGGATAGTCTTCATAGAAATCCATGGAGAAAGCAGTCATATGATTTACCAAGATGAAAAGACAATGAACAATATATGAAATTTGCAGCCTTATTCATGAAAGAACAGTGACAAGCAACATGACAGTCACAAAAGGGACTAATAGCAGTAAAGAAAACCCTTAACCCCCTCCAATCAAAGTCCCAAAACAGAGATATCAACCAAAATACAGTCCTTGCAGACAAGAACAATCTCCAATATAGTGACCAGGGGGTTTTAAGGCCAAAGAAAACTTCATGCAATAGTGAGAAACAGTCTCAGGTCTGACAGTGCATTCAACCTTCAAAATCAAATACACAGGAGCAGCTTCAAATGAATAAGGGCAGTCTATCAAATTAAGGTGCCATTCACAGTGTTCGTAGAATAGTCAAAGGGAGACTGCCATATGTCCATGATGTCCATGGAGGCCTAATGTGGTCACAACATTCTTCTCGACTATCATTAAGTCACCATACAGTGAAGCAATGAGGTTCACAGTCTCAAGGTCAATATAATGGAATGAAGATGACTTGTGAGTTTAGTATGATCAAATAACAGTGATATCGTACATTGAATAGTATCTTTGATTGACAGGGGTTTGATTTCTGTTGAACGAGACAGAAACTTTTATAAACTCTCCACACTGTCATATGCTAATGGCATGGTGAAATGAAATAATAATAAAAAGATACAGTCCAGTGGCTTGAAAAGATGTGTGTATGACAGAGGTATCTGTTTTACAGGATGGAATAGTCCCCTTAAGTCCAGTTTTTATAAAATGTTAATCTTTGTTGATCACTGTTAAATAACAATAAGAGCAGTAATTGAAGTAATGACAGTGAATAGGGGCTTTGAACAAAGTAGATCAATGGCAGAAGAATAAAGAGCAGACAACAAATACTGTATCTAAATATTTTGACAGTGTAAATAGTGCATAGGGCATGAATGGAGCTCTAAGAAGACTGTCAAATCAGTAAAGCAGAGAAATGTTCCACGGTCATCTAAACCATGAATTTTCATGAAATAGTAACAGTATAGAAGTTCATGCCCTCCTCAACTAGTATGACATTTAAAGAATAATCAAACCTCAAGCTCAATTATAGGTTCTATACCATGCAATTAGTTCAAGGCTATTTAAAGAAGGTCAAAGGTGTGAATTCCAATTAGGGTGATCTTTTCATGCAACATCCATTCTGAGGTCCAAAGAGAGGAATTTCACTGTGCATGTCTACAAGTTCTCATGAGTTACTATAAAGCCAAGAGGCTGTTTGAGCCTAAATTCACTCAGATTTAGGGTTTTGCATGAGGTATAATTGCACAAATTTGATTCTCTACGACCTAGAAAGCTTTGAAAGTATTAAATAGTTCCTCAATCAGTTAAAGGCCGTAGTCATGCACTAGGTACTAGTTGAAGTTCACTTTGCATCCTAGAAAGGGGGAGCTGTTTGAGGAATTAGCAGCAGTTCATGAGTAGTAAAGAATCTCACATGTGTTGGTTATCAGTTGGGACCACTTTTGAAGCACTTTTCTTGCAGTTAACAACAGTTTTGACCTCTTTTATGCATGGTTTTCAAGAAAATTCGACCCCAATCATAAAGATCATACAAGATGGAGATAATTACAAGAAATGAAGGCCACAATTCAAGATAAAATCAAGGAGGCACAATTAGTTGCAGCTCTCCGTTCATTTCAAGGAGAAGAGGCCTCTTCTCCTGTAAGGCTTTCTCTTTTCTTCATTCTAAGCTAGTTCTTTTTCTCTTTGCCTTTGCTTTCAGCAACAAGGCGTGAAGCATTGTAGCTCATTTCTGAGTTTTGTAACAACAACACTCTTTTATTATCAATAAAATAGCAGCATTCTCCTTTTCAATACTTCTTGTATTGTGTTATTGAATGGGTGATTTGATGAATTTCTGTGATTTTGTTCAAAGTCTTTTTATTTGTCTCATTCAATCAGAATTTGATATAAAAGATACATGTTAGGTGCAGGTTCTAAATTGTGTTAGTTGGTTTTGATAGTTTGTAGTTGTGAAAGCTTATTGATTTCTTTCAAGCAAGCGTTAGAATCAGCCCGTTTTAGGAAATACTTACGCATCACATGTTTAGTTGGATTGTGAGAGTTTCAGGGTTATTTGTTGAGGGTTTTTTGTGTTAAGTAGGTTGCAAATCTCAGTCAAACATTTGGTGCAATCACCTCCGGTTAGGGTAGTATTTTTAGTTTCAAGAGCAAGCGTTCTATACTTTTTCTCAGATAATTCATGGTTTGTAGGAGGTATTCATCAGGGAACCAGCCATTCCCTCTCTTGAGGTTGATTTCCGTCATAGGCAACCCACATGCCTGGAAATCATCCCATGTTCCACTAGATTGTTGAGGTTTCAGCTCAAGCATCACGGGTGCAATCTTGATGACAATAGGACTACCCCACTCAACACACTCAAATGGAACACTAATAGAGTTTAACTAGATGAATACAAGGGAAAAAACAACATATTTCTATTACTTTCATGAAAATAAATTACAATACTCAAAAATAGCTATAGCCAAATTCACTTTATTATTACAAGAAATTAAATTCTGTCAAGAAGAATCTGCAAGATAGAGCCACAATTTGCACTATTGAACTATCCTTGTAACCCTTGTTTTCCTTATTTATCCTAGAAAGTATAACCACCATAGAATGTTTTGGGAGTGTAACTCCCATTTCAGGTGCCACTAGAGTAACCGTCTATCTTCCCAATCAAGAAAATGTTTTATTGGAAATTAGAAATTTAAAATTTGATAGATTAAATTTTAGGAGCCATAACGTTTAGTCCAACTGTTGGATTTTCAATCATTATAGATCATTGGAAAGGTCATGGAGAGATGTATGACATTGATTTGTGTGAAGAATTTTTTTCCAACTTTTGGACCTATATGAGGCTTCAAAGGGCTTCAAATTTGAATTTGAGATTGTATTGGAAAAATTTCGTAGAACAAAAACATTAATATCTCTAAAATGCCATAGGATATTGAGATGGTTCTTTCACCATTCACTTCATATTTCATTTATTCTCCTAAGGGTAATTTTTCAAGTTCATACATGCACAAAGGAAAAATTACTAAAAATAGTAACTCTATATGAAATTCTTTAAATCTCCTCTTCTTATCTATCTTAGCCTTCTACTAAATATTCATATTATCAATATGCTTCCTCACCTCTTGATGCAAATTCTTCAGGTGCTCTACAAATTCATTAGCTTTGACACTATTCTTTTTTCATTTTTCCATCTTCCTTAACATGAATGCACGTGATATAATATTTAATTTTTCATTGGAGTCATTCTCTGGGCTACCTTATTTGGCAAATTGGCTCTAGGGATAAATTCTATCTGGTGACTAATCTTTCTTACTAGAGGCAAACTCTGGGGCATATTATCAAACACAATGTCTTGAAGCTCATTCAAAAAATCTGAAACCTCTGTAGGCATTTCTTTATCATCTTCGCTATCAATTCTAGGAATTAAAGCATAACACAAATTTAATTCTTCACACCTTCCAATTTTTCTTTTCCCATCAAATAAGAAAATTTTGGCATTAATACATACCTTTTTCTCCACTCCTTTATGGGGCTTCAACTTAGGATGAACTCCATCCTTTGTCAAGGAATATATTTTAGCATGTCCATTATGTATTGTGTGTCAATCAAACTTCCATAGTCTCTCTACAAACATATGACAAACATCCATAGCCATAATATCATATAATACTTAATCATGATAATTTCCAATTTTGAACATTACAAGACATTATTCATTGACCAAAGCTTTATGGTCCTACAACCAAGAGATCCGGTATGGATTAAAATTTCTTCTTCTCTCTAACTGTAACTTACTAACCATTTCTTCTAAAACAAGGTTATCAATAATACCTCAATCAATAATCACATTTCAAACTTTATGTTCAAACTTAGATCTTGTGAAACAAATTTGTCCTCTAAGTTGGTTCTTTCTCTTCATTTAGAAAGGATCTTCTGGTAACAAGAACATCTCATCTTTCAACATATTTAGAATGTGAAGACTCAACATCCTCATATATGTATGTGGAACTCACACATTTCTCTCAAGTTTTCCATTTGTCCTCCCTTGATGTTGTGGACACTCATATTATTTATATCCTTCTCCACACTAGAAACAGGTTCTACAAAAGACTTATATTCCAGATCCCCAATCAAATATCCCTCTTCCTCTCTGATAACTATTGTTTTGGTCATGGTGTTGGTAGGTATTATCTCCTTCTTGTTTCTAGCTACTACTAGATTCTTTAGCCTTCTTCAGTCTCCATATGACCATATGCCAATCATTCCTCCATGACTTCTTCCCCTTTTCTTGTGCTCTAATATTATATTTAGCTTCTCTTTGACCTTTAAGGAAAAATGATAGGCATCCTCAATTGTAGTTGTTTTGACTAAATTTAGCTCCTCTTGAATACTTGGATTCAACACATTAATATACTATGAGACCTTCTCCTTGTTGGCCTTAGAATGACCATGTTTTGATTAAGACTCTATCTAACTCTTTGGTACTCTTTTACAAATTCTCCTTCTTTCTTCAAACCTTGCATCTTCTTTAACAAATCTATCTTGTAATCAATAGAGATGAATTTCTTCTTTCGTTATAGCTTGATCATGGAAATAAATAAATAATTCTCTAGAGAGGGATAATCAATGGAAATGGGAAGAAAATACCAGTAGTGGAAATGGTGGGATCAAGTAATAGGAAACAACATTTTGTCAAAGTAAAGGAATTGTCATTTGGAACACAAACTTTGGGATGGGTCAGACTTCTAATTTTGCAAGGCATCCATCAATATTAAGTTCATTTCTTCAGAGGAAGGAGTTTGCTGACAAGGAGGAGTCCATCACCAACAAACCATCCATCACAAGGCATCCATAAAAAAAATGTCATTCACAAGGCATTGATCATCAACAACAAGTTACAAGACATCCACTAGTGTCAATTACAAATACTCCATCGATAGCAAGGCAATTATTTTTTTTTACTTTTTACTTTCACCTGAGTTTTTAAGTCATTTTAAGACTTTTTATATGAGAAATTATTACATAATTTTTATGATTAAATATTATATTAATACATTTTTTCAATAATGTTTGTAATAAATAGAGATATTTTAAATATATCTATGTAAAAGATGTCAAGATTTATGAATTTTAGATTAGTCACACAATATTACATTGATTAATGACTTCATTACTTTTTCTATGAATTTACCATTGATTAATGATAGACCAAAATCTAGCCTAACTACTGATTTGGGTTTTTAACAATCTTTTCAAGGGCAAAAAAGGTTCCAAACTCCATTATGTACCTAAGATATAACATTTTTTTTTATCTCCCCCAAATATGAAGAAAACTTTCATATAAAATTCAAATGGATGTCAAATTTAAGGTAAATTTGTATTTTGAGGATCAAATGGATGTCAAATTCAAGATCAGTTTTATATTTTGATAATGAAATGGATGTCAAATTTATTGTCATTATTTTTTGACAATGAAATGCACAAAAAAAAGTTTCAGCCATTCTATTGAAATCTCACACTATTATACTCAATTATTCCACTCTAACTTGACTACCAAGGTAGTTACACCTTCAACACAATTACAAAGAAAGGGAACAAATTAACACACAAGCACCTCTAAGCATTTGCTAGTTAATGGATGAATAGTAAGTATGATAAACCACTTGTCCTCTAGCCACTTTCCTATATGGAAAATATTTTAGTGCATGTAATGTTTCATACACTACGCTTCTCTCATAGTTTTTATTAATGTGGAATCCACCTACCAACCAATACATTTTGGTTTTATTAAGTATGGATAGTGCTTAAAGATATCTATATTTTTTTGTGGGCCACTTTGCCTTGTAATTATTACAAACATAAATGAAAGAAAGCTCACTAAAATAAATTACTCATAGAAATTGGTCATTATGGAGATGACTTAACTATAAACTAAGTAAAGTAACACAATAAACAAACTAATTAACAATTAGTGCAAGAGCTCCAAGTACATAACAAAATAAGAGGTATCAATAAGTTTGGGTTGATCCCATAATGATAATAATTGTGAGACAATGACATCTTATAAGGCATTATATGCACTCTAATCTTTAGCATTTGAGAAATAGTTTAGAGGGTGAAAAACAAATTTTAAGAGATTTTTAATAATAATCACTATTGTTCACCCATATTATTGTTAGGATAACTGGTGGACAACTGAGAGGGGGGGGGGATGAATCAGTTGTCAATATATTATGAAACTTTAAGCACACAAAACCTTCTACCAGAATGCATAAACCAAATACCGAAATAACATATATAACAATTAAGCGCAAACATAAATCACGGAGCAATTACCATCCATCCATAACACATAACACTAAGAATTGTACGTGGAAAACCCGGTAAAGGGAAAAACCATGGTGGGAAGCCTACCCACAATCAAATAATACTTCTATAATAAGTATGTGAATACAATAAGAGGGGCCTGCACATGCAGGAAGGCACGTTTCCTAGAGTGCACTGCTCATCACAAAGGAGCCTCACTAACTACAAAAGAAATCCAAACCACAATCTAGAAGGATAAATGAATTGCAAGAATAACATCTCCTATTCCTAAGTACAGTTCTGGTGAAGCTCAATACTGGAGGCCTAAAACCTCTTACACAAACCCAACTTGATCAGCTATGATCAACCAAAACCTTTGCATATGATTACAAATTTATTCGCACATAGATAATCCCATAACCATAATCCCATCCTATGATCTACAAAGAGATCTTACATCATATATATACCAACCCAGGACCTAAACAATTATGTCGGCCACCAAAAAGATAATACAATAAATTCATTACACAATCCCACAAACCAAGTCGTCCTAAGACCGAAACAACATAAATCAATCGATAAATCCAACCAATAACGCATCAGAAGCATTCACCAATACGTTACATAAACCGGTTCATAACCTAATAGAATAGAAAAGGACCTAAAATTGGTCACCATAAGCCAAATGCAACACCACCGATCAACTGGAACACAAACACGACAACCATCAACATCTTGATAACCTTCTAGAAGCCACACCAACACCGGTTATCAGATTCATCAAAAGATCTTCAACAATGCTTTGCTGGTAAAACCCTTACCGGTAACCAAAAGGCTTACTAGAACAAAAGATAGCATCCAGATCATCAAGTCCCGAACCAATTGAATGAGATACGCATCAGGAATACATGAATAACCAGTCCAAACCAATTCCACAAACCTGAGCATACTAGAGATGATCTCCAGATCAACATCAAAGTCTAACCACTCTACCAAAAGCTAGTAGACAACCAAAATAGATAGTGTTGACATCAATGACAAACATCAATGCAACACATAGTCAATTCCTCAAAAATGCCAACAATCTCCCCCTTTGGCATTGATGGCAACACTAGATGTGAAAAACATTGCCAAGAAATTCCAAACAAGTCTCCCCCAATGGAAGACAACCAACAATCTCCCCAAGATGATGGAAGACAACCAACAATCTCCCCAAGATATCTCTAGTAAGTTTTGATATCTCCCCTTTGACTGATATTTCTATTAAGCTTTATTTTTCACATATATCTCTCCCCCTTTGACATCAATGCCATAAATTTGACATAAATATCAAAGAAAAATCAAAAGAACCTCTGAACCAAATAGCTAACTACTCACCCTAAGTAGTAGCATCAACACATCAATTCGGAATGAATAATAGCTCTGATAATGCTTACTAGACTGATGTCAATCTGCATCACTCAAGTCTCTACCGGAGGGGCAAAAACCCCCAATATGTCTCTGAAGTACACAAATGATTCCTTAGGCAAGAGTTCAGTGAAAATATTTGCAATCTTCTCTTTATTGTTCACATAAACCAATCTGACTTCATTTTCTTCCACCTTCTCCTTTAGAAAATTATACTTGATTGAAATGTGTTTTGTCTTAGAATGAAATACTAGATTCTTTGATATGTCAATAGCAGCAAATTTATCATAGTGAATAACTACAGGTTCATTACAGTCTACCCTTATATCCTTCAACATTTGCTTCATCCATAGAACTTTTGTACAGTTAGTAGCAGCAACAACATATTCAGCTTCGACAGTAGATAAAGAAGTACATGACTGTTTCTTGCTGATCCATGAAACAAATTTCTTACCAAGAAAGAAAGCTCCACCGGATGTGCTCTTCCAGTCATCATCATCTCCAACCCAACTTGCATTTGTATATGCACATAGTGTAAAGTCATCATTTTTAGGATACTGTAAACCATACGCAGTTGTTCCTTGCAAATATCTGAAAATCCTTTTCTCCACACTCTCATGATTCTCTCTAGGATCACTCTGATATCTTGATACAATACAAACTGCATTCATTATATCCAGTCTAGTCTAAGTCAAATATAACAAACCTCCAATCATAGATTTGTACCTTGTAGGATTTACTCGAGTTATATCTTTCTTTGTTAATTTCTCACTTGTAACCATAGGAGTACCAACCGGTTTAGAATTTTCCATACCAAATTTCTTTAGCAACTCTCTAGCATACTTAGTTTGACAGATGAAAATACCTTTGTCAATCTGAGTGATCTACAAACCTAAGAAAAATCTCATTTCCTCAATCATAGACATCTCAAATTCATTCTTCATATTATCAGAGAATTCCATACAAACTTATCCTCACCTCCAAAAATGCTATCATCAACAAAAACCTCAACAATCAATATGTCATCATCAATGATCTTATAATACAAGTTACTGTCAACATTACCTTTAGTGAAACCAAGATTCAAAAGATATTTGTCCAATTTAGCATACCAAGCCTAGGGGCTTGCTTCAATTGATATAAATCTTTCCTTAATCTGCAAACCATGTTTTTGTCATTTGAAAGTGACAATCCATCAAGTTTCTCAATGTAGACTTCCTGTTCAAGATCTCCATTAAAAAATGCACACTTTAGATCCATCTGATAAACCTTGTATTTCTTATGTGCAACATAAGCAAGAAATAATCTCACAGCTTCAATCCCAGCTGCCAGAGAAAAAGTCTCATCATAATCAATTCCTTCCTTCTGAGAATATCCTTTACATACCAATCTAGCCTTATTCCTCACAACTTGTCCATATTCATTCAATTTATTCCTATAAACTTATTTAGTTCCAATACAATTCTTATTTTTAGGCTGGGAAACTAAAGTCCATGTGTTATTCTTACCTATCTGATCTAATTCCTCTTCCATAGCTTTCATCCAATATTCATTTTTACATGCTTCAATAACTGATGCCGGTTCAACTTGAGAAATTAAACATACCTCTTCAACTGCCAACCTTCTTCTTGTCATTACTCCTTTGCTCTTGTCTCCAATGACCTAATCTTCTGAAAGATTTAACCTTACATACCTAAGAGTCTTCTGACTTTCTGTTTTCCTGCTCCAATCTTCAGTTACTATTGAATTTTCTGATAATGTCAGAGTACCTGGTTCAACATTTTGTTCCGGTAGACGTGCTACCGGTTCAGTTATGATCATTTCCACTTCTGATTCTCTCTCATAAGTTCTAATTTGACCTTTGTATTGCTCATCCACCTTGACAAATTATTTCCACAATTCTCTGTAATCTTTTGTTATAACATCTATATGTTTTTCTTTCATTAGAATAACCAAGAAATATTCCTTCATCACATCTAGGATCAAACTTTCCAATGAAATCATCTCTTTTGACATAGCAGTTACTACCAAAGATTTTGAAATACTTAACTGTAGGCGTATGACCAAACCATAACCCATAAGGTGTGTTACCAGTGTCTCCTTTGATATAAACTATGTTGAATGTGTACACCACCGTGCTAACAGCTTCTCTCCAATAGTTATGAGGCAAATTATCTTCCATCATCATAGTTCTAGCTGCATCCAAGATAGTTTTGTTCTTCCTTTCCATTACACCTTTCTGCTAAGGTGTCTGGGGAGTAGAAAATTGTCTCCTTATACCATTCTTCTCACAATAATTGTTAAATTCACCGGATGTGAATTCACCACCCTGAATAGATCTTAAGCATTTAATCTTCAACCCTATCTCTGTCTCAACTTTAGCTTTAAAGATCTTAAATTTTTCAAAGGCTTCAGATTTTTCCTTTAGAAAAGTAACCCACATGATTCTAGAATAGTCATCAATAATTAGCATGAAATATCTATCACCTTGAATTTTTTTATTCTAGCAGGACCACATAAATCAGTATGAATAAGATCAAGAACATCATTAGATTTGTTTTGTATACTCTTAAAATAAGTTATAACCTGTTTACCCATTTGACATTCCTTACCTACCGGGTTATAGGGCTTCACAATCTTAGGTATATCTCTAACTGCCTTAGTTGAACTGATCTTTACAATGCATTCAAAATTCACATGACACAACCTCTTATGCCATAGCTAAATCTCATCAATATGTGCAATCAAACATGTATTTTCACCGGAGTTCAAATGAAAGATGTTACCTTTAGTCTGAGTACCGGTTGCAATCTCCAATCCAGATCTTTTAATGATTTTGCATTTTCCATCCTTGAACTATAATTGAAATCCCTTATCCACCAATTGTCCTACAATCAAAAGATTATTCCTTAAACCTTAAACATAATAAACATTATCAGTGTTATGCTTGTTGGCATTTGCATGAAGATTGCATTAATGAAATGTTATGTTGTCATTGCTGTCAATTAACCGGTAATGATATTGTTATAATGTTGTTTTGTAACCGGTTGGAAAATCTAGTGAAGGGAACTACAACCAGTAGGTGAGTTTGTGGAGTGAACCGGTATTGCTAAGTAATGGAAAGTTGAACCGGTAAACCCTACTTGTTGATTTGATAAACCCTAACCGATTAAGTTTGGTGAATTGGTTGTATTGGTTTATAATTTGATGATGAGCGGTAATGATTATGACACATATGCATGTTGTATGAGAAGAGTTTCAAAGTGTTTTTGGTGCGTTGAGATAACGGATTTTATCTTGGGAATGAGCAAGTATATTGCATGTAATGCAAACCGCGTGATGAGTTACTGAGTTTGATGAAGTGGTGATCAAGGAGCGGTCGAGGCTATCTTGGATGATGTGTAGAGATTATTATGTAATCCTGCGGTCATACTTGAACCGATTTGTTTGTAATCCCTATGAGAGAATTAGGTTTTTGTTGTTTTACAGAACCATTTGTTTTGTTTATAAGGTCGATGAGTTGTTTGGTTTCAGAGTTGGAAAAGTTGTAGTTGAGTGTGGTTGCCAAACCAAATAATGTATCTGCAATTTGTGTAAAGGTAGATAGGAGCATGAAAAGGATTTGAACAAGCAAGTGTAGTGCTATTCAAATAGATCAGCAAACCCATGTTGTTTTCTAACAATTACAGCAGTTAAAATTCCCTAACCGGATAAGTTCTAACAAGTTTAGTGTTATTCAAATCCTCTAACTAGGTGGTCCATTAGCTTGAATTTCAAATCCACTATCAAGGTTACTCCTCACAGAGGTACTGCTTCTAATAGGGCACTATAGTCAATCCCTTAACCGGATGGTCTCTAATAGGATATGTTCTTAACCTTAACAAGACTTTTTGTAAAGCTTTAATAGGCTTGGCTCCTAATAGGGCGAACTTCAGAAGAGTTCAGAATACTTGTGGGTATTCATCCCCACTGTGGTTTTTCCCATTTGGGTTTTGTTGACGTGTATTTTGTACACTATCAAACACAGAATAAAATACCCAAGGGTACCTTATCCTCTCTTGAGTAAAGCCTCTGATTGCTGAAGATATCGTGAAAAAGGATCAATCAGGATGACTCCGATGTTCTTTGTTGTAGGATCTCTATGTGTGGATAAGCACCAGTGGTCATTGTGAATGCTGTTTCATCAAGGGGCCTTACGTTTTTTTTGGAATTGCAGGAACAGAACTTTCCTAAAACTAACAGGTTTTCAAAAAGATCAAAAGATAGGGTTTACAAAAGATGAATTCTAATCTAATCGTAAGAATGACTCAATGTAGGCTAAACTTGGTAGGATTCTACCAATCTCAGCATTGCCAAGCAATTACAACTCCACTGAAATTGATGCGATCTTCTAAGGTGATTAGTGATTTTCAAATCATCAAGAATTATAGATACTACCATAAAGATACATATCAATAGTTTGATAATGATTGAAGGTTCAAGCAATCCAAATATTTCCAGTTGACCACACAAGGCGTCCTTACAATCAGTAAGAAGCTAGTGGTTTGGAACATGAATCTCACCAAAGATCAAGCCCAACACTTAGTCCTTCAAACTTTAAATACTACTTCGACTGAGAATGATTCAAGAAAGTAAACAACCATGAAGATAGCCACAAGAATTGCAATAAAACACCATAACTTCAATATTTTATTGATCTCAAAGCCAACATAGACAACAATTGCTTGAAATTCTTTCTTCAATGCTCAATCTTGCTACAAAATAACTTTCTTCTCTCCAAAAAGCTCTAATCTTCTAACCTCTAACTATCTGACTATATCAAAATGAAAAGGAGTGAGGGTATATAAAGCATCCTCAAATACAATGAACGGCCCAGATCAAAAGAAGATCAACGGCTGAGATTTTGACACCTAAACCCTAATTAGGGTTTGTTACAAAAGTTCCCTTTTTTACTGAACAATATTAAATGCATAGCCAAATATTTAATTGGCACAAAAATCAAGGAAACATAGACCAATGATAATTAAGGTGCCACATCATCTACAACAACCTCTCTTCTAGAACCTTATTCCCTTTCCAATGCTCTTTCTTAGCATATGCAATGAATCTGGACACAATTCTTTCAATCTCAGCAATAGGAATCTTGGGAAGATTCCTCATTCGTTCCTCCAAGTGGATAACCTGATCAAAGGCCTTGAGAAGAGAAGCCTCCCATCCAGATTCAAGTTCTTTGATCTTTTCAATCAGGAGCATAGTAGTGAACATTAGATCCCGTTGCTCATCTGTGATGACATTCTCATCCTTGCAAAAGATGACCTTGACTCTTTCTTCCAACTCTTGAAGGTCCGCATCTGTCTCAACTTCGATCCTTCTGTCAAGAATGGTACACAACACTTCAAACACCTTATCCTGAATTGGATGGATGACTTCTTCAACTTGATTGCATTTGGTAATGATGTCTTCAAAAAGAACCTCCTTCATCTGGAGTAGAGTTGACCACTGGAGTAAATTATGAGCTTCTCCATCCATTATCTTTTCTTGTGCTAGGATCTTCCTTGGTGTTTGCCTGATTATTTGTAGAACAGGAATGATAACATCTCTAGTGTGAGCAAAGGCGGCTACTATTATCATTAGGTTGTGGATGATCTCCAGGACCTGGATAGCTCGGTGGATTGTCTGCATCATTCTTGTTGCAAATTCAAAGGCAATTGTGTGGGATTTGTCAATCCAAGAGCTCATAAGCTGAACCAAGCTCTTGACTCTCTCTGCCTCACCAACTGATTTAAGGGGAAGTGCTTGCCCAGGAGACAATGTTGGATCTTGACGTCCCAAGGGCTGATTGAGATGGCTAAAGTAGCCTCTCCAAGCACCGACCTCTCTCTCAAGCTTTCTATTCTTTTCCATTTCTTCCTTAAGCTTGTCTTTAAGTGCCTCAAATGAATCGGTTGCCTCATCTAGTACCTACTCACCAGTGAGTGGACCAAGTTCAAATGTTTCTACATCATACTCCTCTGCAAGGATTTCACCTTCATACTTGTCCACTACTGGTGTAGCTATCTGCAATTTCCTGGACCCTATCTCATCTTTGATCACCTTGGACATCTTGGTAGCCTTCCTCTTCTCTGTTGCTTCCTGAGAATTTCCTATAAGACTCTCTAAGTCAATCACATTATCTTCATCCTCGATCACAATCACCCTTGTTAGTCTCTCCTTCAACCAATCTGGAATGGCAGATCTCGTCTCTCTAACTTGTATCTCTTTAGGCAATGGTTCTTCTTCTCAGAGAGGAGATGTCACTTCATTATCATTCTTGTCTTCATGTAGCTCATTGACTTGGGGAGATTGACTTGATGAACGTTGAGGTGCCTGCCCTTCTTCATGTTTATCATTCTGTACCATCGATTCCATAGATTCCTCGACTTCAGGTACCCTCTTCTCTTGTCCTACGACTTGACTTGTCCTTTTTTCATGTCGAGAAGATGTGTCGGATGAACGATCTCGATTGGCCTCTTGCTTCTTCTTGGAGGATTCCCTTTTTTCAGGCCTTTCTTTCCTCTTTGCGCCTCTAGGATGAGGATTGCCTTCACTTGCGCTTCTAGGATGAGTATTGCCTTCACTTGTGCTTGTTCCTCCTTCTTCTAGTCTTTTCTCCAAAGTAAAAGTCATTGGTATGTTTTGTTCTCTCAACTTTTGATGTTGTACATCCACCCATCTACGAGTACATGAAAAAACTGGAGCCATCAAAGCTCTTAAGTCCAAAACCTCAGGCTCGTTCCAATCTATCTTCACTGCTTTGTCTTCTCGGTCATAAGATGATTGGAGATGTTTGCCACTATCCTGAGCTTGATCGGCCACTCTATAAACTTTATATCTCCTGATGAAATCCAAAGGTAATCTGGAATGCATCTTTCTTTTCACTTCCAAATCACTTGAGAGATTCATCCAAAAGTCCTCTACCTGAAAATTCATGCTTGTACTTCCTACCAACTGTCTCTTCCATATACCCATAAGGATCAAAATTCTCCCTCAAGGCAAAGAACGTAAATGAATATAAGGCCAACTCCCTCTCTGCATCATCCAAGGCTAGAGCATTAGGACATACCTCAACTGAATTCCCTAGTATGATAGGCACGGGAATTCCATTTCCATGCCTGTGTCTGAATGCCTTCGCATAAGCTGCCAACTGCCTAGTCACCTCAAGTAACACTATCCTGTCTATCGGATACCTCGGCAACATATAGGGAGGTGAAGGACACCCATGAACTCTAATATATGTAAACTTTTGGAATTGGATGAACCAAGCACCATACCTCTTTACAAGCTCTTGTGCATCTTGAGATAGTCGGTTGTGAATCCTGCCTTGTAATATCTTGGTGATGTTCATCGTGAAGGTATCATTGACTAACTTGTAGTCACTTCCTGGTGGATGATGCAAATGAACATAAGAATCACAAACTCTGACTTCCTCGGGTCCTCTTCCGATCACTCCTCTATGAGGTAGTTCTGCATATTTGAAACTCCTGATTAAAGCATATATGACATATGAGCTCATGTGGAATGACTTGGTGGGCTTTAGTCTCCTTAACTGCACGTCCAAGCAATGGCTAATAATTCTAGCCCAATGAATTGTTCCTTTTCCTTGAACTATCACTTGGATGAAGTAGAACATCCACTTCTCAAAATAGAAGGCTTGAGGAGCCCCTGTAACTTGATTGAGTAAAGTTATCAAATCTCTGTATTCCTCCTGGAAGTCGATCCTATGCGGTGTGTTGGGAATTTTTCTCAGGCGAGGACGACTTTTGAGTAACCAATTCTTATTGATGATGCTCAAGCAAGTGTC
Organism: Cryptomeria japonica; assembly: GCF_030272615.1. Classification (NCBI taxonomy): domain Eukaryota; kingdom Viridiplantae; phylum Streptophyta; class Pinopsida; order Cupressales; family Cupressaceae; genus Cryptomeria; species Cryptomeria japonica. The sequence continues at coordinate 724,613 of NC_081413.1, forward strand.
TGGATCATCTTCATACATGGACCTGGCTCCTTCTAAGCTTTTGTAAATCATATCTTTATGCTCTGGAAGATGGAGAGCCTCACTTATAGCCTCCTCTGAAAGGTAAGCCAAAGTGTTTCCTTCCTTGGACACGATTGATCTTGATTGTGGGTCATAATGGCGAGCACACTCGATCATCAGCTCATGGCATTGGACTGCTGGAGGGAAACCGGCCGCCTTGATGATGCCACTTTCAATTATTCTCTTTGCGACAGGTGATGGCTTTCCAATGTAAGGGACCTCTCGAAACTTCTTCACACTGAAGTTTCCCAAGTTGGTATCTCCAATGTTGCTCCACTTTGACACGATCTTGGTCTCCAATTCTTCATTCCTCTAATCTTCCTTCATGAGAGCTGGACGACTAGTAGATGCTCCTGCCTTTGGAATCGTCATCTTGACACCTACACAACATTTCATAATGAGTAATATATTTTACAACGTAGAAATATAGAGTAGAAAGGAAGATTCAAGCTTTTAATTAGGAAACTTCATGATAAATCTGAGTTATAATTTCCTAATTAACTACGCAATTTTCAAAAACTTGAAGTTCAAAATTCAAAATTTCAACGTTGGGACTAGGATGATCACACCATACCTCCACTTGAGAATTAATTCTAAGAAATGATGCAAAAATAGAAGAATTCGCTAGGCAAAAAAGTAGATCGAAGTCCTCCCTTCAGTGAAATGCACCTCCTTTAGTCTTCACAAGCATCAATTCTACCCCTTTTCATCTTCAACACTTAGGATAATTCACTCCAACTAAACCAGATTTCACACTTCTTCCTTGCTTCTCCAAATCGCACTTGGAACAATGAATGAATGATTGATTAAAATTGCTCAAAACACTCCTACTATATAGGCGCTCACCACTTCATTTACCCATAGGCCGACTTGGTAAAATAGACCCCAAAATAAATAAAAATTAAAAAAAGAAGAGGCCGACTTGATAAAATATTAAAAATGATACCTTAAGCGCTCTATTTTTTAATTTTAATTTAATAATAATTAATTTCAAATGCCTTAATTAATAAAAAATCGATTTTCTAAGGCTCAAATTAATTATTAAATACCAATGCACCTTTATTAAATGTCAATTTAATTAAAATTTTCAAATATTTCAAAGTTGGTAAATTTGGCATCTAATGCGATTTGGAGGATATCAACGTTGGAATAAGGCAAAAAATAATGAATGCCAATAACATCGCTCTGGTCCCTTGGAGAGGGACAGGAGCGCTCTTGCATTTTAAGCCTTGCATTACTTGCTTTCACGTTCAAAACCTCATCCTAGGCATCCAAAATGGCATTTTCAATTGGAACTTCGAGTTTAATTCACTTGATCTTTAGAAGGAGTGTGCCTTAGGACATTTTCACCCTGGTCCCTTGGTGAGGGACCAGAGTGATTTTCCACTTTTGTTCTTGATCTTTATCTTTTAAATTGCTAATTCACGTTGTGGGGTAAGCAATGATCTCCATTGTCCATTCTAGGCATGCTCAACCTGTTTCTGTGAGGCAAAATAGGCTCTCCCAAGATTTTTGCCCTAGTCCTCCACTGAAGGACAGGAGCGCTTTTTACATTTGAGCCTAGGATTGTCAATTTTTGGAGGCAATTCCTTGTTCACCATTTTTTAAAAGACATTTCTTATCTTGCACAACCTTGCCTTGGTGTGATCTTGGAAGGAGATTTGTAGATTTTGTAAAAATCGCCCTGGTCCCTTGGAGAGGGACAGGAGCGCTTTTGCCAATTTTTATCGAAATTTGTGGTCCTTGCAACTCCATTCCACCCTGAAGCATTTTAAGTATTATTCCAAATTTGTTCCTTGGCCTAGATTCGTCCCAATTTGGAGAGAAGAGATAGTCTTTTAGGTTTTTCGCCCTGGTCCCTTGGAGAGGGATAGGAGAGATTATTGTCTTTTGTGTTGATTTCCTCCTTTGTGGCCCACTCAAGTTATATTCAACGAACAAAACACGCCTCCCTTGACCTCTTCAAATCGTAAAATCACTTTAATCTTGCAAAGATAATGCAAATTTTGAAATTCAAGCTCCGGTCCTTTGGTGAAGGATAGGAGCGATTTTTGCCCACTAGGCCAAATTGTTTCACTTTTCATCTCGAAATTCCTTTTCTAGGGAAGATATCATCCTGTTACAAGCCATGAACAAGAGTTTAAGTCCGAGAAAGGTCTAAAAAGGTGTGTATAAAGAAAATCGCTCTGGTCCTTCAGGGAGGGACAGGGGCAAATTTATCTTTCTAGACAAAAGCTCCATCATTTCATTGCCTTTAATTAAACCTGGATGCTCTAACATGTTTACTTCATCTTTCACCATGCCCTTGACATTTCAATTTGACCAATCAAGGCCAAGAATCACTCAAATAAGCCTTTTCGCCTTGGTCCTTCAGGGAGGGACAAGGGCGAATTTCTCTTAATCCTTCAAATTTCATCATTTTCAAGCCTTCAAAATCCTTAAAATCATTAAGTCACGTCCAATTATCTCCCCTGGAGACCCTGCACAAAACAATTTAGAAAAGTCAGTGACAAATATGCACTAAATAACATTTTCGCCTTGGTCCTTGGGAGAGGGACAGGAGCGATTTCACCTTTCCAAGCTAAAATATCCAGAATTTAAATCTCCAATCACTTCACCAGGCAGGGTTAGGTCATCTTCAAGGCTGGGAACTAGTTAGCAAGCCTTCCCAAAACAAGAAATTGTACTTAGAATGAAATTCGCCCTGAGCCTCCAGTGAAGGACAGGGGCGATTTCTCTGTTTCAGGCATCATCTCGCCTCCAAAATTTGATCATAACTTACCTAGGCAAGAATACACAATTCCATCTTCAAAATGCTAACACTTAGACAAGGTTTGAATTTACCTCAAAAAACCTGATTAGACCTAACCTGAGATCTATCTGACCTTCCTGACAGGCTTACTTCACTGCCTCAATCCCAATCCTCGGGAAGATGCTTAATAACCTTCAAAATTTGATTGGACTCGGCTTAAAAAACATTCAAACGGAACCCCCAGGGTTTAGCCTTAGCCCAGACAACTCACTCACTCACTCACTCAAAACCCTAAAAGCAGAGAGAAGAATAGGCGAAATAGAAGCAAAAAAGAGGGGGTCCCCATTTTAATGGGGCGATGTGTGAAATGGTCACAACAGGTTTCCACGTCAAAAATATTGTGTCAAGTAGTGAATGTTTTTGTGGTTATGTTTACTATGATTGAATTGCTTAACTACTTAATCAACTTTGATATGTTATGTTAACTGACAAAAATCTGAAATGAGGTTTTACTTATGTCAGTAAAGTATTTGGATGTTTGTGAGTTTCAAGTTGTTTACTGTTAATCTATTATGACAGTCAACCGGTTTATCTTGACAGTGATATTGCATTTGTAGTTCAGTGGTTTAACTTGTCAGTTTAGAGTTTGCTTTGAGAGGTTGATTATGAGATTGGTGAAAGTTTATATCATTTTTTCTATCTACTGATTCAACCCCCCCCCCTCCCAGTAGTTGATTGGATCCTTATTCTTTCATCATACCATCAATTCGTATCAAATCTTCTCAGGTTCTCTAAGGTCTAAGCCTAACAGCTTAAGGTAAAGATCTTGTAGAACATGATGAAGAAGGAAGGTCTAAAGTTTAATAGAGAGAACTACATAATATGGAATGATAAAATGAAAATTTATATTAAGAGTCTAGGAAGTCAATACTAGGAACATGTTGGTACTCAATATGTTGCACCTAGTGGGATTATGATCGATGATCAGAAAAAAGAGCAACAAGAAAACAATCAAGAACTGGAGGATATTATCAATTCTTTGTCTAATGCAGAATATGTTGATGTTCATGGTCTGGAGACTGCATATGAGGTATGGAAGAAACTTGAAGAGATTTATAATGGTGATGAATATGTGAAGATTGCCAAAGAAGAGAGTCTAAGAGGAAAATTTGATGACATGCGAATGGTTGAAGGTGAGAATATCCAACAATATGGTCAAAGGATAAATGAGATAGTTGGTGAGATCAAGAGCACTGGTGGCAATGTGGAAGATGCCACAGTGGTTAGCAAGGTGTTGAGAACCCTTCTACCAGTGTACACTATCCGAGTTGCAGCTATTCAGGAGCTAAAGTCAATTGACAAAACCAAGGTAACCCTTGACTCCATCATTGGTAAGATTACTACTTTTGAATTAAATGGTTATGATGGTAGTGTTGAGAAATTTGAACCTGCATTTAGAGCTTCAATTTCTAACCCATCTATGAGGAAAAGCAGAGATGTCAGTCACAATTATGAATCTAGATCTAGCAAAGAAGTTGATGATGAAGACAGTTTGGTTGATCTTGAAGAATTGTTGGCCAAGCGGTTTCTTGTAGATACCGGTAAGTACAGAGGTAAATTACCTTTGAATTTTTTTGTATGCAACAAGATTGGACAAATTGTAGCTAACTTTCCTAATGGTGATAATGAGAACAAGCGAGAGAAGTTCAAGAAGTACAAGGGAAAAGGCAAAAGAGATTGTCTTATTGCAGTTGATGGTGGTATCATTGATGAGGAATCTGAGGGTGATGTTAATTAAGACATTGTTTTTGTAGCCATTAAAGAGGAGACATATGATCAAAAGGCTTTAGTTTCTTACATGGATAATTCTGATGATTGGATCATTGATAGTGGTTGTTCACATCACATGACTGGTGACCAAAGCAAATTTCTTTATTTGAAGGAATTTGATGGTGGAGTTGTAAGATTTGGTAATGACTCACCCTACATGGTTAAAGGTAAGGGAACTATCTCTCTTAATGGGAAGAGAAGTATAGATGATGTCTACTAGGTTGAAGGACTAAAGCACAATCTTTTGAGTGTTGCTCAACTCAATCATAGAGGATACCCATCGGAGTTTAAGAATGGTATGTGCAAAATCTATGGGAGCATAGGTGAACTGATTGCAACCGACAAGTAGACTAAAGGTAACATGTTTCATCTGAATCCTAATCAACAACTGTTTAATTGCTAAAGTAGATGATAGTTGGCTTTGGCATAGGAGATTTTGTCATATAAATTTTGATAACATTGTTAAAGTGAGTAAGTCCAAGATAGTGAGGGGTTTTCCTCAGTTGCACAAACTGGTTAATACTCTATGTAAAGAGTGTCAGTTGGGAAATATGACATCCTCAACTTTTAAGAGAAAATATTTTTCAGCAGAACATCTGTTAGATTTGGTTCATACAAGTCTTTGTGGATCAATAAGGACTAAAAGTATTCAAGGTGACAGATATTTTATGATCTTCACTGATGATTTCTCAAGAATGATGTGGGTCACATTATTGAAGGATAAAAAAAAAGCATTTAGTAAGTTCAAGGCACTCAGGGCCTTAACTAAAAAGGAGAGTGGTAAGAAGATAAAGTGTCTGAGGAATAATCAAGGTGGTGAATTTACTTCTAAGGAATTCACTAGATATTGTGAAGAAAATGGTATCAAACGAAAGCTTTATGCATCAAGGACACCACAACAAAATGGTATTGCAAAGAGGAACAACAGCTCAGTTGTTGAAGCTACTAGAATGATGTTGATACAAGGAGGTGTAGCAAAAACTTTATGGAGAGAAGCTGTCAGCAGAACTGTCTACACTGTGTACCAGATTTTGGTAAAAAGAGGTAAGGATAATAATCCTTATGAATATTGGTATGGTAGATCACCTAATGTCAATTATTTTAAGATATTTGGCAGTAAATGTTTTATTAAGAGAGGTGACTATGTTATTAAGTTTGAGGCTAAAAGTGATGAAGGTATATTTCTTGGTTACTCCACCAAGAGTAAGGCATACAAATGTTACAACAACTGGACACAGAGAATCATTGAGAGTGCTAATGTTTGAGTGGATGAGTTTCCTGAAGCGTCAAGGGAAACCAGTGTGGAGAAAAAGGATGAAGACCCTTGCATTTTGTTTTTGGAACCATAACCGGTGAATCCTAAAACTGGTAAAGAGAATGTTGTTGTGTAGAAGAAGATGATGATAATTAAGAAGAACCTAAAGATAATGATCATGTTATTTCGAGGTATGTGAGACTCAATTACAATCCTGACCAGATTATTGGGGATAAGGATGCTAAAGTGTTAACCAGAAGAAGAATTAGAGAGAATTCTTGCATGATCTCCACTATTGAGCCTAGAAATGATAAGGAAGCATTTGGAGATGATCATTGGATTAAAGCTATGGAGGAGGAGCTTGATCAAATTGAGAAGAACAATACATGGACCCTAGTACCTAGACAAGTGAATACAAATGTGATAGGTACTAAGTGGGTATTCATGAACAAACTAAATGAAGATGGTATAGTAGTCCGAAACAAAGCTAGATTGGTTTGAAAAGTTTATGCACAGGAAGAAGGAGAAGATTATGGTGAGACTTTTGCACCAGTTGCTAGACTAGAAGGTGTCAGGACTTTACTTGCATTTGTAGAACATAAGGGATTCAAAGTATATTAGATAGATGTGAAGTCAACATTTTTTAATGGAATACTAGAAGAAGAAGTACACATTGAGCAGCTAGATGGTTATGCATTTACTAATGAAAAAGACATGGTATGAAAATTGCACAAAGAATAATCTGGATTAAAAAAAGCACCGAGAGCATGGTATGAAAGGCTTCATTCACACCTAATGAAGATAGGTTTTCAGAGAACCAATGAAGATAGCAACATATATCTCAAATCTGAAGGAGATAAGACACTGGTCAATAAAGTGTTTGTAGATGATATCATATTTGGAGGCAATCATGACATGAGCAATGACTTTGCAAGTGAAATGAAAAGTGAGTTTGAAATGTCTTTAGTGGGAGAGATAAAAAATTTCATAGGCTTGCAAATTCAGCAAATGAAGAGTGGTATTTTCATCACACAGTCTAAATATGTGAAAGAAGTATTAAAGACATTTGGAATGAGTGACTGTAAACCAGTTGGGACACCAATGGTTAGAAGTTGTAAATTATCTAAGGAAGATGAAGCCACATCTGTTGATGAAAAGGAGTACAGGTCAATGATTGGGAAATTGCACTGTGTTGTTCACAACAAACTAGATATAGCTCACGCAGTTGGTCTAGTTGCTAGATTTCAGAAGAAACCAATGGAAACACATTTGATAGCAACCAAGAGGATATTCAGATATTTGAAAGGCACTATTGACTATGGATTATGGTATCCATATGAAGGTAACTTTGACTTGAAGGTGTATATAGATGCAGATTGGGCAAGTAATGTTGATGATAGGAAAAGCACAACCTGTGGAGAATTCTTTCTTGGAGGAAGACTTGTTTCATGGAGTAGGAAGAAGCAAAGTTGTATATCACAGTCTACTACTGAAGCTGAGTATGTTTCAACTTATATGAATTGTACCTAGGCTATTTGGATGAGGCACATTTTGGAAGGTTTTAAGATGAATTTTTCAGAACCTGTAAAGATCCTATGTGACAATACTAGTGCCATAAATATTTCCAAGAACCCTATTTTGCATGCACAAACCAAGAATATTGATTTGAAGTATCATTTCTTGAGGGAAAAAGTGCAGAGTAAAGATGTGATATTGGAGCATGTTTCTACCAAGGAGCAACTTACATATATCTTTACTAAACCTCTACCTAAGACTACTTTTGAGTATCTTGGAAGTCAGCCAGGTGTTGTACCCCTTCATGAGGTCAATTGAACATGATGTAGAGTACATCAGTCCCAGAGCTACTTGCAGAATTTTACAATAGGATTGGTGTAGAGTGGAGTTATTCCACAGGGGAAGCATCAAGTTGCAAGTTGTTGATGCTGAACAGTGAAGTTTGACATTGGATATTTTACTTTCACTTTGGCATTGTTGTCAAAGGGGGAGAAGAACTATGTGATTATGGGGAGAAGAATTATGTAATTGATAGAGAGAAGGTCTATAGCCAGGTTTTTCCCATTTGGGTTTCCACGTCAAAAATATTGTGTCAAGTGGTGAATGTTTTTTGTGGTTATGTTTACTATGGTTGAATTGCTTAACTACTTAATCCACTTTGATATGCTGTGTTAACCGATAACAATCTAAAATGAGGTTTTACTTATGTCAGTAAAGTATTTGGATGTTTGTGAGTTTCAAGTTGTTTACTGTTAATCTGTTATGACAGTCAACCGGTTTATCTTGACAGTGATATTTCATTTGTAGTTCAATGGTTTAATTTGTCAGTTTAGAGTTTGCTTTGAGAGGTTGATTTTGAGATTGGTGAAAGTTTATATCAGTTTTTCTATCTATTGATTCATCCCCCCCCACTATCAGTAGTTGGCTGGATCCTTATTCTTTCATCATACCATCCAATGATATAGTTCCTCTTCCTCTAATCATACATGCTTTGTCATTTGCAAATCTAACCAGACCGCCATCAAATTCTTGCAAAGATAGAAACTTCCTTTTATCTCTAGTCATATGATGTGAACATCCACTGTCTATCACCCATTCATCCTTATATTCAACTTTAGCAGCATAGGCCTTCTCCTCATTTTGAATAACCAATTCCAGAGAATCTTCCTTAATAGCCATAAATACCCATTCCTTTCCATTTTCAGATCCACTAGCCGAATCTTGTGTTGGTTCATCATTAGAGTCATCAATCACACCTTCCTCATCGGCATAGTAGCATGATTTGTCTTTGTTTCTCCTGTATTGTTCTAATAATCATGGTTAGGACTAAAAGATCTTCTAGCTTTCTCCTTAAATCTTGAATTCCTCTCAGGACATCTAGATGCAAAATGGCCTATCTTATTACATGCAAAACATTTAAAAGGTGATTTTCCTTCATACTTCCTACCGGACCTTTAAGTACTCTTTTAGAAAATAGGGCTTCAAGTTGCTGAAACTCTCATCCTCTTTCTTCATATCCTCTAGTTACTTTGCATATAGAACTTTCCAATCACTCTTGCCGATTGATGATGTAGATGCATGAAAAGAAGATTCAGTCTTTGTAGCTCCAGGAGGACCAAATTCTTCAAGCTCAAAAGCAAGTAACTTTCCAACCAAGGTATCTCTATTAACAAAAGTGTTATACATTGTTCTCGGCTCATTAATTGCAGTAGCCTTCATCTTGTAAGTCGGTGGTAGTACTTTAGAAACAATCTCATCTTCGCTTAGAGATCCACCACAACATTGATTTCCCATAACAATTGTTGGCATTTGGTATAACTGATGCAGACGAGATGATGTAGGTGATGCAGTTGAAGGATAATGACTGAACCGGTAGAGGATAGAAGACTGAGATTTTGTGGTTAGATGACATGATGAATTATTTGTGTTATCATTGATGGCAATGTTATCACTTGAACCTGCACCCCTATATGCTATGTTGCCATTCTGATGCCGTTTTGCATGACTGGTGAATAATATGGTTGTCATTGTTGGCAACATCATCTCTTAAGTCTCCAGTCCATCAGTAGTAAGTAGATCAACAAGCAGTGAATAGATTGGTACATAAGAGATCCACCAGCTAAGCAAAGTGCAGACTGGTCCATCGGTAGTAAGTAGACCAACAAGCAATGAGTAGACCGGAAAGCAGTAAGTAGACTGGGTAGCAGTGAGTAGATCGATACACTGAAAGAGTTTGTAACCAACAGACTGGTAATGTCTAGTTAACATTCAGTTAAATCAGGATTCTTCTCCAGTCAACCGACGGACTCATCAGCATGTTAGACTGTCTTGACAAAGATTCTTGCAATGATTTTAGAGACATGATTTAAAGCATGATAACGAAATTTTAAAAGGTATGTTTTGGAGGGAAAATTGGCCACAAACTAAAGGGTCAATAAATTCACATATCTCATTCTTAAGATGGTGGTTGTCAAGGTAAATGGAGATAATGTAAAAGTGAACATAGGGGGAATTTAAGAAATTGTAGAGCCGAGTGACAAAGGATCGGTAGAGTAGAGTTCCACATAGTGGTGACCCAAGTGACAGAGGACCGGCAGTATGAAATCCAAGGATCAACAAATCGGCAGAGGAAAAAGTTGAAACTGTATTCAGGAAATCAGTGTTGTGCAGAACAGACACAACCGATGCAGACATAGTGTGATTCTTCAGTATGATTTGGTCAAGCTAATGAGTAGCCACTCTAGCGGATCATCATTTTGTTGCTCTCTAACCATTGCAACTAAAATCTCTTAATAGGGTGGACTTTAATAGGTCCCATTGTAAAAATCCCTTAATCGGGTGTCATCTTAATTGATGATCTTAATACTTTTTGACAAGGCTACCTCTAACAGGGTAAAGTCACTAACAGGCCTTAAACAAAATCCCTTAACTGGGTGGCACGTGACAGTGTCTTTGTAATCTCCTAATAGGGATGGCTCTTCATCGGGTGTACTCCAGAAGAGTAAAATTTTGTGAGTTACTACTCACATTGTGGTTTTCTCTCATTTGGGTTTCCACGAGATAAATCTTGGTGTCATTGTGTTTCCTTTCATGCATGGTTATTCTTCTGCAATAGTTATTTACATGAATGAATGTTAAGTTGGTAATAACTTAAGTTAAAAGTTTTAATAGGGAAAAACCAGTAAAGTGTTGATTCACCCCTCCCCTCTCAACACCGGTTGGAACTAACATGCTAAGCTATCAACTCAACAGGCTTGTGACACATAGGAACACTCCTAGGCCTGTGGGTTGCCTAAAACTTGGAATGAACCTCCAGAGAAAAAAACTAGTTCTTAGCTGGTTATCACCTAATTTTAACTATCTTAAAGATTTTGCTGAGAAAAGAGAAGAAGGAAGACATAAACTGAAAAATACTACCTAAAACCCCTGACCCATGAATGAAAGTCTTCTTGTCCCAAGAAGTCATCCATGTCTTTCCTTCATGTTTGCTTGCTTGCATCTGATTCTTAGGAACTAGATAGTCCCCAAATGTGACTTGTTTCCTCCTATGAACACCTGCATTCATACACCAATCATTAGAAACAAAATTTTTATGATTTGGCTGTCCCAAACCAATGGTACTCATGGCTGATATTTGCTTCATGGCTGCCCCTTTTCCTCTATCTTGAGGTATCTGCAACCTACCCAACTTTCTGTCCTTTACTTGTCCAATGAGAGGACATTTTACTGCACCAACTAGTACATGATCAAGTTCCCAAAGTCCTTCATGAACCGGACTGTCATACTGCTGCAAATTTGCACTTTTCTTACCCTGCTCTTTGACTGAAAACTCATTGCCAAAACACATTACAGTGGTGTCTCTTGCCTTCCCCATCAATGGGCTCAATTTGTACTTCCTTCCACCCTTATGAACCACATAGGTGTTTCGATACCCATCATGTATAATCCTTCTAGAGTATTGCCAAGGTCTGCCCAAAATCAAATGACCACAACTCATATCCATTACATCACACAAAATACTATCAGCATATTGACCAATGGAGAAATTAATGACCACATGATCCTTTACCAACATATTCTGACCTTCACTGACCCATGTAGCAAAATATGGATTAGGATGTGCAAGGGTTTGTAAATTTAACTTGTTGACTACTTCATAAGCAACCAAATTGTGACAAGCCCCTGAATCAACAATCAATTTACATACCTTGCCATGGATTTTACAATTTGTCTTGAAGATCCTTTCTTGTTGTGATAGTTGTACTTTCCCCATGAGTAACAACTCTCCTTCCTCTGGTGGTATCATGATTTCTTCTTCTTGTTCTTCCTTTTTGTTTTCTTGTGTCAAATTAACCCTCGTTTCCTTCTTGTCCTCATTCCATTTAGGACATTTGAATGATGGGTGTCCTGGTTCATTGCAATTGTAACATCTAAATGTGCCCCTTCCTTGACCAAATCCTCTTCCTCCTATCTGATTGTATCCACCCCTTGATTCTGAAAATGATTCATTGCCCTTGTCATCATTGTTTGGTCCTTAACCTCTACCAACTCTTCCTCTATTTGTATTACCTCCTCTTCCTGACCTTTCTTATCTTCTCCTCACCTTTTCTTCTGCTCTAATAGCCAACTGATAACATTCACCAATGGTCCTTGGTACTTGTAGACCAATCTCATCCTGCAAATGATACTTCAAGCCATTGATATACCTGGCTACCTTCTCATCTTCTTCCTCATATCCTCCCCTAATACTCAATTTATGAAATTGTTCAATATATGCCATTACATCGATGTCTTTCTATTTCAAATTTTGTCTCATCCTCTTCACATGTATGCTATAATCTGAAGGCAAGAATTGCTCCTTGATGAGGTTCTTCATCCTTGCCCAGTTTGTGATTCTTGTCAACCCCCTAGACATTCTATCATTTTGTAAACTTGTCCACCAAGTTAAAGCAGTTCCTCTAAGCTTTGTTTTTGCAAACTTCACTCGTTTCTTATCCTCCATCTCCTCATACTCAAAGTAGTTCTCCAAGGCATCCAGCCAACCCAACACTTCTTCACTATCCATCTTCCCTTGATAGATAGGTACCTCCACATGTCCTTTCCCTCCATTTTTTTGTACTGCCTTCAAAATCCTAACAAGCTTCCTCTCCTCAGGGTCCATCTCATCTTCTACTTCCCTATGTTCTTGTCTTTCACGGTGTTCCTCTCCCTCATCTTCATAATGTTCTTCATTAACTTCTTCCCTCCTATGGTCCATTCTTTCTTTCTCATAGCCTTCTAACCTAGCTTGCATGGCCTCTTTCTCTCTTCTCCATTGTCTATCCCTCCTTGCTTCAGCCTGCTCTCTTGCTACATCTTGTTCTTTTCTTTCCCTTCTTTCTCTTTCCAAAATCTCCTTCAACTCCTCAAGTTCCCTAGCCAATTGACTCTTAGGTGCCATAACTACCCTTCCAATCCTTTACCCAAACCTTTCATTGATCTGATACCAATTTGATGCAGAGGGTCAGGGGTTTTAGGTGATTTCAAGAAAATATGTTTTCAAGTGCTTCACACTCCTTGCATTTGCCTAGTGTTTCCAAGGCACTTTAAGGCTTCAAAGGGGCAAATCAATACCCAACTCTCCACTATGACTCCTAGTGTCTTCAACCACTTATTCCAACCCAATTCAACAAGTTTCAATTAGTTTTAAGGTTTCAAGACTTCTCCATACTCTTAAACCCCACTATGCCTGCTACTAACCCTAGAGCTCCAATTAGCCCACTTGAGGCTGAATTAATTCCGTTTCTCCAATTTTTCCCAAATAACTTCCAAAACAAAATATCTTTTTGGATACCCTTTTCTGCTTACTACAACATATATCAAAATTAGGTATGGTTGTTTTGGACCATACCTTTGCTGTCCTAAGACTGAGACTATTTTTGATGCAAAAACCCACACTTTTACAAAGCAAGTATATAAAATACTTATTCCCCAACCTTTAAACTCTCAACAATATTTTTTTATGACTCCAAACCATGGAAAATCCAATTATTTAGGTTCTATGATCTTGTTTAATGTGCAAACCCCAAAGCCCTCACCAATAGGCTCCCAAAACCAAGGGTTTCTTGATTAATCACTCTCCCAGCACTGCTGCAACTTAATCAAGGTTCATACACCTTCTCCTAGACCATATTAGACATATCCAATCATTAAACTACCCCTTTGTTAAGGTAGATCTTCTGCTGCTATAGGCTTGCTATGCTTCCTACTCACTTCTCCTTTATCCAACTCACGGTGATCACCTATCAAACCACACTTCCTGCAAGTTATTTGGTTAGGATCATATTATACATGTTAGATACAGCCTCCTCTATGAGAAACAGGACCTTACATCCATAGAAGGGCTCCAAATTGCATTTTGGGCCTTCAATGCCAATGATACAACTTAGAAAATTTTAGGACAGTCAGCACAAATGACAAAATCTGAGCAAAACCTGCTACAAAATCATTCCAAATCACTTATTACAATGTTTAATGACTGCCAGAGGCTTATACCACGAAAGATCAATCACTTTCAAGCAACAAAACACAAGAAATTGCAAGAAAATGAAGGTTTTATTCACTTTTTCTGTTAAATCCGTACAACATCCGTACTGTAGCGTCCAACCCCACCAAAATGGAGTTTCAAGGTTTTATAAGACCTTCCCCCAACTTCCCAAACCAAAATCAATCAGTTATTTGTCATTATAGACTTGTTTTAGACTCTAAAATCCATTTTCCCACCTAAAAACAACTAACCGTTAGAATTCAAAAATTTGAATTTCTAACTTACAATTTATTGAATAATTTAAAGTCTAACCTATCAAACTTAATGTTTTATTACTCCTAGGATCCAAACAAACTTATCTAACCATCCAAATCCTATTTAGGCACTATTGGCCTCCCTTACATAATTTTGGTCCTAAAGCCCTTATTAAGACCTTCAAGACATTTAACTTTAAAATCATATTGATCATTACAAATTTCCATTATTGGCTTCAAAACACTCCAATTCACTTGTTTTGATTCATAACTCTTCATGGTCTTGATAGCTTGCTTGGGTGCACCTGCACCAAAGACTAAAGGAGGTATAAATGTTTTTCCCAAAGGAAAACAATGAATATCTAATTTCACCTCCTGATGAGCGAAAAAACACAAAAACCCACCTTTTGAAGACCTAAAACAGGTCTGAAAGGGAAAAACTTGGGCCAAAAGTCAAGCCCCTCCACTGCCTTGCCATAAAAGCTCCTAAATGCACCATAAATTACTCCAAAATATCCCCAAATACGCCTACAAGCCTTCATTAATGCAAAAAAAAAATCTTTGACCTGCCTATTAAATGAAAATAAATCTCATAAAGTGGTTTAAAATTCATTACTTAATTAAACATTTGTTTAATTTCATTTTTACATTTTAAGTCAAGATTTAATTACATAAAAATAATAAAGTTATTTATTAAAGTGATTAATCCACTTTAACCAGTAGTTTTATTATTTTTATGTTTATTAAAATTTTATAAATGTAACAAGAAAACATGTTTAATAAAGTGATTTATTTCAAGTCACTTTAATAAACATTTTTATTGCTCCATTTATTTATTTTATTTTATTTTAAATGCAAAAATAAAATTATATAAAGGTATTAAGTGATGAATTTCAAATCATTTTAATAAATATTTAATTCCTTTTTATAGAACCTATGCCAAATCTTTACAAAAAACATATTTATTAAGTGATTATTAATATCACTTAATAAATACTTTTACATGAAAATCAATTATTAAGTGATATTAATAATCACTTAATAAATACGTCCTTAGGGGATGCCAAAAGAAATTTGACCCCCTTATGTATCTCATGAGGCATGAAGAGAATGAAAAAAATAAAAAAACAAAGGCAATAAGACTTAAGCCATCAATGGATACTTAGGGAAAAGAAACCCTAAGAAATCTCATTTCTCTCTTCATCTTTTCGTGGCCGCCATGCTAGGGTTTTGTGGCTGTAGATTTGAAAACTCTGAGCGTTGAATGCCACCATGGGGTTTTGGAGAGTTGAAGGCCCTATCTTTTGGCGAGTTGGCATAGTTTCTTTTGTCCATTCTATTGTCTGACAAAGCCTGCTCTGCTTGGCTGTCATGCTGCAGTTTCTGGGAATGTTTTTCTATAGATCTTTTCGCCATTAATGTTGACTTAAAGTACACATTTCTTTTGTACCAAATAACTCGATTTTCTAAGCATATTCCTTTGGAAAAAGACTGTAAAATATTGACGTTGTTGTATAGTGTTTGCTCCTTGCATTATGTGTTTGAATCGAACTGTATTTTGATTTAAAATGAGAAAAAGATTGCAATTCAAAAACTTCACCAAGGGTTTTTATCAAATTACTTGCATCCTTTTTCTTCCATTCCTTAGCACGCATTCTCATTGATCTCTTCATCACCTTAATATTCACTTTCACACTACAATAATCAAGGATGTCTGATTAACTTCTTTGGAATAGTTATCTTCCTTAATGTTGTTAGCTTCAGTTTCTTCTTTTGGCACGACCAATCCATCATACACTCCTGAATGCAACACTTTTTGCATCTGTAGTGGCCTTGTAGAATCAAACAAAGCTTTTTCTAAGAAAGTTTTATTTGCAAAGACATGAATTTTCATTTTTGATTGATTATTTTTAGCATTTCCTTTTGTATGATGAACCACGACAGCACCGGTAGAATCATCACCACCTTTCTAACTGGAGAAAATATGATTCCCTAAGGCAGAAACCACACAAGAAAACAAACACTATCATATGTGTAGCATCAAGTAGCCTACTAATTACCACACCTCCATGCATTGTGATTTCCATCCTTAACCTTCTGAATATGAGTTCTGAAACTGTTGTGAATCTGTATTTGTGGAGTGAATGATATGTTGAAAATAGACAGAGCAGTTATGAAACTGGCACTACTTATTACTCAGGCAATACTTCCTTTTGTAATCTTTAGCATGCGCAACAATTTTCATAAGTTTAGAATCTTGTAGGCTACTGAAAAGGTGTTTCAAATCTAAAATATCAAGATCCCATAAGTAGTGATCACCAAACTCATCAATATCTTCTTTCATTTTATCCTTGGTTAAGTCTGAAAGCTTAAGGAAGTATTTTACTTGTAACCGCTAGAGAGATTTTTGTTTACAACAGACAATGACCCAAGAATAATGAATGACATGCCCATGCTTCATTGCAGCTTGATATTTGATTCCTTTCTTAGCAGCTGCAATGGCATGAGTAACTGAATCATTAAGGTTCATGACAATGAGCCTCCATGTTCCATCACCATTTTGTGAAAATTCTCCAGTGAATATTTAGGAGGAAAATTTACCAAACAGAACAACAAATTCTTAAAGATCAATGTCTCCCTTTTAACATCACATCAGCCATTAGCATATGGGATGGTACAACAATAAGCATCCTCTTTTCTTCCTTTGAAGTGACTTTTATATGTTCTGGCTTTCGTTGACCCAAAACTGTATAGTGATCATCTTTCTACATGGTTCCGCTACTGGATTGTTATAACAGTCCTATATGACTGCAGTTAATCATTTCCTCCTTGGTTGTACTATGTCTCTTTGAATTCCTTCAAAATGAAGGATTTTATGATGCCTTAGCTGGGTTCGATGATTGGATTAGAGATCATTTCTCTATATAAGACCTCAGTGCTTCATACTTGCTTCTCTTTGGGATGTCCAAAGCTTCATAATAAAGACTTGTTAGTCTATGCATCTTTTCTTTTAACGTTTGACGTTCATTGGAATCTTTAACTCTGGTTGTAAGAAAGCGGTCCATGAATACCAACCAGTTGTTTGCTACTACAATTATTGCATTGCATTGTCTTTTGTTGGGAAATCTTTTATAATCACTGTATCTCTGCTAAGTCACCTCCACTTATCTGTAATAGCATGCAAGGCTCAACCCTTGTGGGAGCCACATTTTAACCCACATGCTGAAATATAATGAACATAAGTACACCTGCATCTGCACATAACAAACACATTAGATTAAAATGGGCATATGATAAGTGTGTTTGATAATTCTTACTTTTCTAGACATTCGTGATAGGCTAGCTATTATGATGAATGTGAAGATCAGATTGTATGTTTATAGATGCGTGTATAAGTAGTGTTTGATGACCCAACATTGCTCTAACAACAATATTTCTTTTAGGTGCAGACATGTGGAATAAAAAGGGAGCAATAGCTTGATGCAAGGGAGAGCAAGCCCGACTCGTCATTCAAGCAATAACGAGTCACCCTTCACTACTTATGCATTTTCTTTTCATAGCACCTACAAATGTATCATGTTTTCTTCATGTGCATTATAATGGTTAGTCTCATGGCTTGCATGAGACATCATTCATTTAGATTGTCAATAAAGATTACTTTTTGTTCTCAAAATCATTGTACTCTCTCCTGTGTCATATGCATCTATATGGATGCAATCTGCAATCTAGTAGTGTAATTCCTTTTGATTTTTCTTTGTGCACTTGGAATGAAATATAGAATAAGTAATATGTATCTTTGTTTTGTTTTGTAAAACAAACATAACTTAACCTATTTTTAAGCTATAAGAAAAAATAGGTAACATTTTTGGCAACATCTGCTATATGTTTGCCTGCTCAACATCTTGACTAGCTGCCTTAGACTATTCATTGGGCATACAACCACTGTAACTTTTCTAAAAACTAAAAAACACATCACAACATTGCAAAACTCTCTCTTTTCCTCCCAGAACCTGTCCTAACCTATTGAGTATAGGTGTGTGGTTTATGGTAGTGATATTGACACCTTACTATCATGAATTCTACATGAGTAATTGATAGATTAGGATAGGGCAGCAACAAAACACCTCTTCTCAAACACATTCAATTGCACTACTAAAACTTCTGCTAATAACACCTCCTTAGAAAACCATTGTGAGTTGTCCAAGTTTTATGAGGTAGATATGTATGATATATGGCAGTGAAATCATGTATTCAATGTTTCATATGATAGGTGTCTACCACATACAACTGTAGTAACTTACAACAGTTTTAGACCTCCTCAAAACCAAAAACAACCAACAACTAACTAAGTTGTGCACAAAGAACTTAGGGAAAAGAAAACAACAACTAATCTATTGTGCGTTAGCACTTATTTAGCATTGAAAAACCTACTCTAGTATATATAAGTTGTTGATCATACCTCAAAAGCAATGCTTGAGGTGAATCCCATTGACTGGGATTGGCTCCATGTTACCATCCAACTTGGAGAGTTGCAAAGCATTGTGTTGTTTACATCCAAAAATGATGTAAGGACCACTGCAGAATGCATCAAATTTGGAATGTTTTCCACCCCTGCTTTTAAGAGTTTCCCATTTCAGCACTATGTCTCCTTCCTGGACATCTCTTGGAGATGCCTTTTTGTCAAAAGACCTCTTCATTTGAGCCTGATGCCATTCTATCTTCCTCATAGAATCATTATTTGTTTCCTCTAGTTCAACTAACTGAGCTAATCTAACTGCTAAAGGGCCTTCTTCTATTCTGTCCAACTGATTGGCTAAATCAAGTGCTGGAAGCTGAAATGAGATAGGAAGCCTTGCTTCCTTACCATACACCAGCATGAAAGGTGACTACCTTGTGGACCTTTTCGGAGTGATTCTATCAGCCCATAAGGCCGATTTCAACTAAGTATGCCATATCCTTTGGTTACCTTCCATAGTCTTCTTAATAATTTTGATTAGATTCTTATTTGTAGACTCTGCTTGGCCATTGCCTTGTAGATAGTAATTGGAGGATGTATTCAAATAGATCCCCTTCTTAACAACCCAATCAGATATTTTGAAACTAACAAAAGCGAGGCCATTGTCGGAAATGATAGACTCAGGGACTCCAAATCTGGCAATTAGATCTTCATAAAATTTCAAAATAGCAGATTCAGAGGCCTCTTTAAGTGCCACAAGTTCAGTCCATTTCATGAAATAGTTTGTGGTTGTAAGTACCCACTAATGGATAGCACTGGATGGAGGTTTTATCACCCCAATAAAGTCCAAACCCCACTTCATGAAGGGTTGTTCAACCTGAATTGGTTGCAAAGGTAAAGCTGCCAACCTTTCTTTTCCAGCAAACAATGCACATTCTTTGCACCTTCGTATCCATAAGTGTGCATCCTTAAATAGGCTGGGCCAATAATAGCCACCTCTCATCACCTTAAGAGTTGTTGCTCTCGATGAGAAATGACCTCCAGCTAACTCATGGAAATCATTCAACACTTTCTCAATTTGGTTAGGCCCAATACATCTCAGCAATACGCCATTAAAATCTTTACAGAACAAGACACCATTAAGTCCATAAGCTATGGACTGCAGTCTGAAATACCTTCTTTTAGCTCTGTCCAAAACCTTAAGACACTCACCAATTTGCAGAAAATGTGCCATTTTCTACACCCAATCAGCAGTAGGGGCAAAAATATCCGTATATTCCTCATCTTGCAATGTTAGAGAAGATTCTTGTTGATGTTCGGTACTGCTATTAACACCATCAACAAGTTGTTCACACAACCCTTTGCCCCTAACCAACTTGGTAACTTGGATCTTGACATCATATTCCATTACCTTGGTTACCCAGCTAGCTCTCTTATCTTTGAGATCCTTACTCAACAAAAAATCTTTCATTCTTGGATGAGCGACCATTAGATTAATCCTATTGTTAGACAACATGTATTTAAATTTCTTTAAACTCCTTATAACAACAAGCACATGTTTCTCAACAAAAGTGTACCTTAGTTCATAATCCTTTAATGTTTGGCTGAAAAAAGCTAAAGGCTGCTCCGAGCCCTCATCATTCTGCTGTACTAACATCGCATAAACAAAATCAATATTACCGTAGGTATACAAAGTGAAATCCTTAGAAAAATTAGGATTCAGAAGCAACTCAAAGCTCATTTTACCCTCTTTAGTATAGCTCTAAGACACATTCTTCTTCAACATAGCAGTTAGAGGGTTCAACAAATTTGCAATATCAGGGATAAATCTCCTGACAAAATTGATCCTTCCAATGAAACTTTTCAGACCTTTCTTGTGTGTTGGTAAAGGAAGGGCCAAAATGGCACTTATTCTCTCTAGATCACTATTTTGGACCATTAAAGCTCGGTTAATCACCCCATTTATTAGGACTTTGGTTATGGGGTTGATTACAGGGAAAACACCAGTCAAAAACTTGAGCCATATTATTCTAAGTGGGTACAAGTTCCTTTGAAGAGCTGGCAACATTGGGGTTATAAGCTTGATAAGGTTTAGGATTGAAGGCTTTCCTTGGGCCTTGATTATTTGGCTGATAAGGTGGCATATTTGATTGGTTTTGCTAGTAATTAGATTGGAATGGGGGTTGATAAGGCCTAAAACCTTGATTTTTCTGCCTCTTTAAATTTACTATCTCGTTGCCAAACGTTTACAACAACCCCTTAATCTCTTGTAAATCATTGGACTGTACTGGGAAGGTATTCTCTTGCCTTGCATGTTGAAAATTTGGCACTGGCAATGCTGGAGCAGCTAGAATAATAGCTAGAGGGGGTACTTGTATTGATATTGGTGGCTGAACAACAGAAAAAATTGGTAGAGCCGGTCTCGGCTCTAATAGCTACAACATAAGCTTGAGGTACAAAAGTTCCTCCCATAGATTGCACCATAACTAAGATATCGCTATCCAAATCTCTTAAGTAATACAAGAAAGCATGGTCAGTAGTAGGCCTTACCGTTTGTGGGATTCTATCCCAACTTTTGTGAAAATGGTGGCTGAAGTCCAACATAATTTCGTGGGCCCCCCCTTTTATTGTAGACAACTACTCCATCAATGACAAATGGTATGATTTGTCCTCAAAGAAATTGCACAACTTCTCTCCTAAGCGATCCCATGAGTTTATTGAATTGACTAATAGGCTTTTAAACCACTACAAAGCCTTCCCTTTGAGGGAAGCTGCTAACAGTCTGACTACAACATTCTCTTATGTCACATGGTGGACAACACACAGATTTGCTACATCTTCTATATGCTCTGCTGGAGTGGTTTGATCTTCATCATTAAAATATGGCAAACTCTCCAAGGCAACAACAAGAATGGCATCATACTGAGTTAAATTCAGTGAGTTGCCTTGGTTAAATGCCACAAATGGTTGATTTCTTGCAGGAATCATTGTAACTAAAATTCTTGGGGTAATATAAGCTATAACAGTAGGGGGAGTAGACTTGGCTCTCCTAGAATAAATACGTTTTTCTTTGGGTTTCTCAGCTACTATCCCTCTTCTCGTAGGTGGGGATAACTACAAATATTCAAAAGCTGAGGAACTACTTCTGGTTTGTATTCTTCTCATAAGAAAAAATGCATTGATTTTACTAAACCAAAGCTCAAAATCGTTGGGTATGTTGTAAAAATGCCTCTAAAAGAGTGGAAATTACTATTGCACACACCAAACAACAGCATAAAACTTCTGATTTAGATTGAAAATCAGCTCTCAGTCCCATCGGGTGTGCCAAAAACTATTATCACTTGAACCTGCACCCCTATTTGCTAAGTTATCAACTCAACAGGCTTGTGACACATGGGAACACTCCTAGGCCTATGGTTTGCCTAAAACTTGGAATGAACCTCCAGAGAAAAAATTTGCTTCTAAACCAGTTATCACCTAATTTTAACTATCTTAAACATTTTGTTGAGAAAAGAGAAGAAGGAAGACATAAACTGAAAAATACTACCTAACAAGTGATGAACCAAATTGATCATCTGAGATTACAAACAAATAACACACAATAAATGGTCAGACCCAACCCAGATATGAGCAGATAGGGAACAGAAAAAGACCCGCCCTCTCTTTTTTAACAACAGAAAAAGAAAGAAGGGATGTAGAGTAACAATGGAGAAGAGAAACATTCAAATTTAAAATTCCCCGTAAGGAGAGAATTTTGGTTCCAATGGTGGGAGCGGCCAGAATGATGGAGTTGGCCCTATGGGGGAGAAGGATAAGCCTCCGGATATTCCAAAGGCGGACGAGACTCTCCGGGCTGTTGGTACTCTGCTAGAGAAGAAAGTGGTCTCTGAAATCATAGGGGGGGAGTCCAGTGGGGGTCCAGCCAAAGTGAAGAGGTCTTGGAGAATGGACTCGAATTTAGAAAATGGTCATCCCTTTTTGGAACAAGACCAATGGTAAGTTCACTATCTCTATCCCTGATTCGGTTCTAGATCATAATATTAGCAATATGTTGAACTCCCTGGTAGGCAAGTTTATGGGTTCGCGCCCAAACATCGAAGTTGTAAGGGCATATGTTAAAAAGAAATGGGATTTGAAAGGTAATGTCAAAATATCGGCCTTTCCCAAAGGCCTTCTTACCTTTGCTTTCTCATGTGAAGAAGATAAAACAAGGATTCTTTGTGGTAGTCCCTGGATAGTTGGAAAGACAGCATTGGTCCTTCGGAAATGGCATCTGAATCTTAACATGAATGATTCCCTTCTGGCGCAGGTCCCAGTTTGGGTAAAATTACCAGGTTTGCCTCTTGAGTATTGGGCAGAAAGCATCTTCTCTAGAATAGCAAGCTCCTTTGGTGAGCTCCTCTCAATAGACCCAGTAATAGCCTCAAAAAGGAGGCTTACTCATGCTAGATTTTGTGTACGGATAGCTCATGATGCATATATGCCGGAAGAGATAGAGATTGTGTCAAAACTGGGAACGTGGAAGCAACTAATAGAATATGAATCTATCCCCTTTGCTTGTTTCCACTACAAGAAAGCAGGTCACTAGGCTAAATCTTGTCCTCTCAAGCCTAAAGGGGAGCTCAAGCAAGCCAAACCCTCGATTGAAAGTAAAAAAGCTCCTGAAATAAAGGTATGGCAAGTCAAAAACTCAGAAAGTAGGAAGTTGACTTTGTTGATAATAATTGGTTTGGACCCTTGGGGGAAAACAAGGAAGTAGTACCCTCAACCCCTATCTCTAAGCCCCCCATTCAGGAAGTCCTAAGGAAAGAGTTAATGAAAGTGAACAACCCCCTGGAAGCATAGATCCGAATAAAGGAATCTAAAGGATAGCTTGAATCCTCAAAAGAAATAGTTGAGATGGTAATTGTTGATACTATGGCTAACAAGGAAGTGCCCAACAAAGAGGAACAACCTGAGGAAGGGGAGATCACTGGCTCTCAAGAAGAAAAGACTGACTCTTCCCCATTTCTGATCAACTCTGAAATGCAAGAAGCCCAGAAATGTGCTATATTGGGAATGAATCTCTCAGATTCAGATAAAATTTCTAAAACAGTCAATAGTACTTCACAAGACTCCAGATTTCCTAAATGGGGTGATGAAGAAGAAATTTCCAGAATTCTCAGTAACCTTGAAGCTGATCCTGAGAAAGAAGCTGACTGGAAAATACCAAAATACAGGAATAAGAAAGGATCCACCCCCTCGACTTCCCAAGTAAGGAAGTCTAGCAGAATTGCCCAAGTTGCTGTTGGGTATGTTTCTTCTTCTCCAGGATGACCTTCAAACCATAAAATCAGAGACAAGGAGGCCAGCAAAAATATAGCAGATGGGACTCAGAAGACTCTGAAGGAGCTAGGAATTGGTAAGTAACTATGAAGATCATCTCTTGGAATATAAGAGGACTAAATAATCCCCATAAGCATGATATTATTAGGAATATGATAAGGGATAGAAAGCCTGATATTTTCTTATTCAAGAAACTAAGATGAGTAAAGATAAGGTAGAATCTTTGAAGTTCTTTAAATATGGTAGCATTAGTGGTCGTAGAGCTCGGAAAGTGCCTCCGGAGGCATTGATACCATTTGGAATCTCAATAGTGTGAAAGGTCAAGTTCTAATTCAAGAAAACAATTTCTCTTGCATAAAATTTGAGCATTTAAAAGATGGAACATCTTGGATCCTCACTAATATTTATGCTCCTAACACCTTGAAAGCCATAAGTAATTTTTTGAAAAAATTATTGGAAATAAGGGACAGCTTCAAGAATTTAAGCTGGTTGGTCATGGGAGACTTCAATACTCCCTTGAGAGAGGAGGGAAAATTTGGAGGAAGCCCTTCTCAGTTGGAAAGTAGATTGACCCTCATGGACTTTATAAACTCTCAGGGTCTCAATGATGTGGATATTCAAGGATGCAATTACACTTGGACTAATAGGAGGACTGGAAATGACCTTATTCAAGTTCACCTTGATATAGCTCTTATTTCTAATGATTGATACAAAAATTATTACTATTCCCTGTCCGCTCATATCTGGGTTGGGTCTGACCATTAGCCTATAACTTTCTAAATTACACAACCCTAAGTAATAAAAGGCTTTCTTAAACAACCCAAAAATTACAATCTCTACATCAATACTTCATAAGAAGATTAAAACATAACCACAGTCCTTTGAAGAAGAAAGATATTTTTTTCCACAACCTAAGACTAATTATATTATGGTCACAACTTACAACCTACAAATAATTGAATTCCTGCATAAAAGGTACCAACATGTAATACATCTCCAAGGACAAAGAATATCACAAGAACCTATACTAACACTAAGGACCTACAATAACAGAAGAATATGGGAAGGTATAAACTACTTATTACTGCAAAAGTTGTTACAATCTGTATTATCCCTAAAAATGTGTTCCAAAATCATTCACTTCTGCAGAAAGAACTCTGAAATTACAGTCTGCTCCAAAATGAACAAGTTTGAACCCCTAAAAAGAAGCCTAAAGGAGGTATATATGCTTTTCCCAAAAGCAAAAAATGAATATATAATTTCACCTCCTCATGGGCGAGAAAACACAAAAACCCACCTTTTGAAGACCTAAAACAGGTCTGAAAGGGAAAAATTCGAGCCAAAAGTCAAGCCCATCCACTTCCTTTCTATAAAAGCTCCTAAATGCACCATAAATGACTCCAAAATATCCCCAGATAGGCCTGCAAGCCTTCATTAATGCGAAAACAAAATCTTTGACCTGACTATTAAATGAAAATAAATCTCAAAAAGTGGTTTGAAATTCATTACTTAATTAAACATTTGTTTAATTTCATTTTTACATTTAAAGTCAAGATTTAATAACATAAAAATACTAACGTCATTTATTAAAGTGATTAATCCACTTTAACGAGTAGTTTATTGTTTTTTATGTTTATTAAAATTTTATAAATGTAACAAGAAAACATGTTTAATAAAGTGATTTATTTCAAGTCACTTTAATAAACATTTTGATTGCTCCATTTATTTATTTTATTTTATTTTAAATGTAAAAATTAAATTAAATAACGGTATTAAGTGATGAATTTCAAATCATTTTAATAAATATTTAATTCCTTTTTATAAAACCTATGCCAAATCTTTACAAAAACATATTTATTAAGTGATTATTAATATCACTTAATAAATTTTTTAGATGAAAATCAATTATTAAGTGATATTAATAATCACTCAATAAATATATCCTTAGAGGATGCAAAACAAAATTTTACCCCATTATGTATCTCACGGGGCATGAAGAGAATGAAAAAAATAAAAAAAACAAAGGCAAAAAGCCTTAAGCCATTGATGGATACTTAGGGAAAATAAACCCTAAGAAATCTCATTTCTCTCTTCATCTTTTCAATATTCCCATTTCTTTCTGCTGCCGCATAGAGTGGCTCCCATGCTAGGGTTTTGAGGCTGTAGATTTGCAAACTTTGTGTGTTGAATGCCGCCATGGGGTTTTGGAGAGTTGAAAGTGCCATCTTTTGGCGATTTGGCATAGTTTCTTTTGTCCATTTTGTTGTCTAATAAAGCCTGCTCTACTTGGCCGCCATGCTGGAGTTTCTCGGAACGTTTTTTCTGAAGATCTTTTCGCCATTAATGGCAACTTCAGGTGCACATTTCTTTTGCACCAGATAACTTGATTTTCTGAGCATATTCCTTTGTAAAAAGACTGTAAAATATTGGTGTTGCTGTATAGTGTTTCCTCCTTGCATTGTGTGTTTGAATCGAACTCTATTTTTTATTTAAAATGAGAAAAGATTGCAATTCAAAAACTTCACGTAGGGTTTTTATCAAATTACTTGCATTCTTTTTTCTCCCTTAGCATGTATTCTCATTGATCTCTTCATCACCTTAATATTCACTTCCACACTTTACAATGTTCAAGGGTGTCTGATTCACTTTTTTGGAACAATTATCTTCCTTACTGTTGTTGGCTTCAATTTCTTCTTTTGGCATGGCCAATTCATCTTACACTCCTGAACACAACATTTTTTGTGTCTGTAGTGGCCTAGTAGAATCAAATAGAGCTTTTTCTAAGAAATGTTTCTTTCAAAAGACAAGAATTTTCATTTTTGATTGATTATTTTTAGCATATCCTTCTATCTGATGAACCACGACAACATCGGTAGAAACATCATCACCTTTCTGATTGGAGAAAATATGATTCGCTAAGGTAGAAACCACACAAGAAAACAAACACTATCATATGTGTAGCATCACGTAGCCTACTAGTTACCACACCTCCATGCATTGTTATTTCCATCCTTAACCTTCTCAATATGAATTCTGAAACTATTGTGAATATGCATTTGTGGAGTGAATGATATGGTGAAAATAGACAGAGTAGTTATGAAACTAGCACCACTTATTACTCAGGCAATACTTCCTTTTGTAATCTTCAGCATGTGCAACAATTTTCATAAGTTTAGAATCTTGTAGGCTACTGAAAAGTTGTTTCAAATCTAAAATATCAAGATCCCATAAGTAGTGATCACCAAAATCATCAATATCTTCTTTCATTTTCTCCTTGGTTGAGTCTGAAAGATTAAGGAAGTATTTTACTTTTAACCGCAAGAGAGATTTTTGTTTACAACAGGCAATGACCCAAGAATAATGAATGACATCCCTATGCTTCGTTGTAGTTGGATATTTGATTCCTTTCTTATCATCTGCAATGGCATGAGTAACTAAATCATTAAGGTTCATGATAATGAACACCCATGTTTCACCACCATTTTGTGAAAATTCTCTAGTGAATATTCAAGAGGAAAATTTACCAAACAAAACAAAAAATTCTCAAAGATCAATTCTCCATTTTAACATTAGATACATCAGTCATTAGCATATGGGATGGTACAATATTAAGCATCCTCTTTTCTTCCTTTAAAGTGTCGATATGTTTTGGCTTTCGTTGACCCAAAACTGTATAGTGATCAACTTTCTGCATGGTCCTGCTACTTGACTGTTATAACAGTCCTATATGATTGCAGTTAACCATTTCCTCCTTGGTTGCACTATGTCTCTTTGGATTCCTTCAAAATGAAGGATTTTATGATGCCTTCTCTCTAGATTCCTTCAAAATGAAGGATTTTATGATGCCTTAGCTGGGTTTGATGATTGGATTAGAGATCATTTCTCTATATAAGACCTCAGTGCTTCATACTTGCTGCTCTTTGGGGCAGCCAAAGCTTCATAGTACAAACTTGTTAGTCTATGCATATTTTCTTTTAACGTTTGACGGTCATGGGAATCTTTAACTCTGGGTGTAAGAAACCGGTCCATGAATACCAACCAGTTGTTTATTGCTACACTTATTGCATTGCATTGTCTTTTTTTGAGAAATCATCTATAATCAATGTATCTTTGCTAAGGCACCTGCATTTATCTGTAATAGCATGTTGGGCTCAACCCTTGTGGGAGCCTCATTTTAACCCACATGCTGAAATCTAATGAACATAAGTACACTTGCATTTGCACATAACAAACACATTAGATAAAAATGGGCATATGATAAGTGTGTTTGATAATTCTTACTTTTCTGGACATTCATGATAGGATAGTTATTATGATGAATGTGAGGATCAGATTGTATGTTTATAGATGTGTCTATAAGTAGTGTTTGATGACCTAGCATTGCTCTAACAACAATCTCTCTTTCAGGTGCAAGCATGTGGAACAACAAGGGAGCAATATCTTGATGCAAGGAAAGCAGGACAACTAAAGATGATGGAAGGGAGCTCAAGCCAGACTCGTCATTCAGGCAATGATGAGTCACCCTTCACTGCTTATGCATTTTGTCTTAATAGCACCTATAAATGTATCATGTTTTCTTCATGTGAATTATAATGGTTAGTCTCAAGGCTTGTGTGAGATATTATTCATTTACATTGTCAATAAAGATTACTTTTTGTTCTCAAAATCATTTCACTCTCTCCTATGTCATATGCATCCATGCATCTGTATTGATGCAATCTGCAATCTGATAGTGTAATTCCTTTTGATTTTTTCTTTGTGCACTTGGAATGCAAGATAGCATAAGTAATATGTATCATTGTTTCATTTTGTAAAACAAACATAACTTAACCTATTTTTAAGCTAGAAGAAAAAAATAAGTAACATTTTTGGAAGGATCTACTATATGTTTGTTTGTTGAACATCTTGACTAGCTGCCTTAGACTATTCATTGGGCATAGAGTCGCTACATAACTTTTCTGAAAAACTAAAAAACACATCACAACTCTACAAAACTCTCTTTTTTTCCCTCAGAACCTGTCCTAACCTATTGAGTACAGGTGTGTGGTTTATGGTAGTGATCTTGACACCTTACTGTCATGAATTCTACATGAGTAATTGATAGATTAGGATAGGAAAACAACAAAACACCTCTTCTGAAACACATTCAATTGCACTACTAAAACTTTTGCTAATAACACCTCCTTAGAAAACCGTTGTGAGTTGTCCCAGTTTTATGATGAAGATATGTATGATGTGTGGCAATGAAATCATGTATTTAGTGTTTCATATAATAGGTGTCTACCTTATACAACTATAGTAACTTACAACAATTTAAGACCTCCTCAAAACCAGAAACAATTAACAACTAACTCTAATATATACAGGTTGTTGATCATACCTCAGAAGCAATGCTTGAGATCAATCCCATTGATTTGGATTGGCTCCATGTTTCCATCCAACTTGGAGAGATTGAAAGCATTGTGTTGTTTACATCTAGAAATGATGTAAGACCCGCTCCAGAATGCATCAATTGTCACAAATTAACGGAAGACAATTGAGAGGGGGGAGGGGGGGTGAATCAGTTGTCACAGATTACCGAAACCTTAAGCAATTAAAACTTTAATACCGGAACCCAAACCATTAATACCAGAATGCTTAAACCAAATACCGAAATAGCAGTTAAACCAATTAAGCATAAACAATAATCACAGAATAAATACCATCCACATGACACCAAGATTTATACTTGGATAACCCGGTAAAGGGAAAAATCACGGTGGGAAGCCTACCCACAGTTAGATAATACTTCTGCAGTAAGTATGTGAATTACAATTGAGGGGCCTGCACTTCCAGGAAGGCCAATATCCTAGAGCGCACTGCTCATCACAAAAGGAGTCTCACTGAATACATACAAATCTAGACTACAATCAGAAGAAGTGTTGAACTGCAAAAATAGCATCTCCTATGCCTAAGTATAGTTCTAGTTAAGCTCAATACCAGAGGACTAAATCCTCTTACAGAAACCCAATTCGATCTCCAATGATCAACCAAATCCTTTGCTTGTATGATATTACATTATTTCCACATGACATATCCATTTCCCATTCCCATATATGATCTACAATGAGATCTTACATAATATATATACAAACCCTCGAGCATAAACAATCAGATCGCCCACCAAACAATAAACCAATTAGATAATTAAAAAACATGATGGCCTTAGACCAAACAAATAATAACCAACACATAAGGCATCCCGGAAACACATTGAGAGGACCAATCCACACGTTTCATTAAACCAATCCATAACCCAGATCAACCGGGACCCAATTTAGGTCCATATGCTAAAGCAATGATCTCCATCCGCCAAGTCTCGAACATGATCATAAACAACATCCCGAATCTCCAACAAAAGCTGCACCAACACCACTTATGCATATCATCAAAGATATTCATCAAAAGATCTGTCAGTGAAACCCTCACTAGAACCACAAGCCAAGCTTCCAAGCAAAACAAGATAACATCCGATTACCAGACCAAAACCAACTGACTAAATATGAACATGAGTATCATGAATAAGCTACTTCCATAACCAAATCATATTGGAGCCTGCCGGATCATGCTAGATCCAAACCAACCAGAAACTACTCAACCTATGGGGACTAGAAGGGTGTTGATAAAGCATCCAAACAACTAGTGTTGACATCAATGACAAAACATCAATGTAACATATAATCAATTCCTCCAAATGACCAACAATCTCCCTCTTTGGCATTGATGGCAACATTAGATGTGAAAAACATCTAAGTACCAAGAAATCCCAAACAAGTCTCCACCAATGGAAGACAACCAACAATCTCCCACTCAAAGATATAGCAATGAAGTTATGAAACAAAGACCAAACTCCCCCTATGAATGATATCTCTGTAAAGCTTTGAATTATACATATGTCTTTCCCACTAATGTATACAACTCCTTAGATCAAACAAATAATAACCAACACATAAGACATCCCGGAAACACATTGAGAGGACTAATCCACACGTTTCATTAAACCGGTCCATAACTTAGATCAACTGGGACCCAACTTAGGTCCATACGCTAAAGCAATGATCTCCATCCACCAAGTCTCGAACATGATCATCAACAACATCCTAAATCTCCAACAAAAGCTACACCAGCACCACTTATGCATATCATCAAAGATCTTCATCAAAAGATCTACCGGTGAAACCCTCGCCAGAGCCACAAGCCAAGGTTCCAAGCAAAACAAGATAGCATCCGATTACCAGACCCAAACCAATTGACTGAATATGAACATGAGTATCATGAATAAGCCAATTCCATAAACAAATCATACCGGAGCCTACCAGATCATGCTAGATCCAAACCAACCAGAAACTACTCAACCTACGAGGACCAAAAGGGTGCCAGTAAAGCATCCAAACAACTAGTGTTGACATCAATGACAAAACATCAATGTAACATATAATCAATTCCTCCAAATGACCAAAAATCTCCCCCTTTGGCATTGATGGCAACATTAGATGTGAAAAACATCTAAGTACCAAGAAATGTCAAACAAGTCTCCACTAATGGAAGACAAACAACAATCTCCCACTCAAAGATATAGCAATGAAGTTCTGAAACAAAGACCAAAATCTCCCTGTGAACGATATCTTTGTAAAGCTTTTAATTATACATATATCTTTCCCACTAATGTATACAACTCCTTAAGTTTTTCTTTTTCACATCAATATATCTTCCCCTTTGACATCAATGCCAGAAATCTGACAAAAATGTCAAAGAAAAAATATAAACCATTGAATCACAAAGTTGACTACTCCCCCTGAGACAAAGCATCCCCACATCAGTGCCCAAATGAAAAATATCTCTGATAATGCAACCGGAATGATGCCAAACCACATCAATCAAGTCTCTACCGGAGGGATAGAAACTCCCTATTTGTTTTTGAATTAATCAAATGATTCCTTAGGCAAAGGTTTAGTGAAGATATCTGCAATCTTCTCTTTAGTGTTCACATAAAACAGTCTTACTTCATTTACTTCCACCTTTTCCTTCAAAAAGTTGTACTTGATAGATACGTTCTTTGTCTTAGAATGAAATACCGAATTCTTTGATATGTCAATAGCAACAGAGTTATCGCAGTGAATAACTACCGGTCTAGTGCAATGCACTTTGATATCCTTCAACATTTGATTCATCCATAAAACTTGTGTACAGTTAGTAGTAGTAGCAACATACTCAACTTCAGCAGTAGATAAAGAAGTACATGATTGTTTCTTGCTGATCCATGAAACCAACTTCTTTTCAAGAAAGAAAGCTCCACTAGAAGTACTTTTCCAGTCATCAACATCTCCAACCCAATCAACCCCTAAATATGCATATAAAGTAAAGTCATCATCCTTAGGGTACCACAAACCATATTCTGATGTACCTTGCAAGTATCTAAAAATAATTTTCACCGCACTCATGATTTTCTCTAGGATCACTCTGAAATCTTGATACAATACAAACAACATTCATTATGTCAGGCCTAGTCTGAGTCAAATAAAGATCTCCAATCATAGATTTGTATCTTGTAGGATTTACTGCTGTAGAAACATCTTTTCTTGTCAATTTCTCACTTGTAACCATAGAAGTACTTACCGGTTTAGAATCTCTCATAACAAATTTCTTCAACAATTCCCTAGCATACTTAGTTTGACAGATGAAAATACCTTTATCAGTCTGAGTAATCTGCAAACCTAAGAAAAATTTCATTTCCCCAATCATAGACATTTCAAATTCTTTCTCCATATTCTTAAAAAATTCTTTACACAACTTATCTTCACCTCCAAAAATAATGTCATTGACAAATACTTCAATAATCAATATATCATCATCAATGATCTTATAATATAAATTACTATTCGCATTACCCTTAGTAAAAACAAGCTTCAAAAGATATTTATCCAACCTTGCATACCAAGCTCTAAGTGCCTATTTCAATCCATATAAAGTTTTTCTTAACCTACAAACCATTTTTTTATCATCTGATAGTGAAAAACCATCAGGTTGCTCTCAATATAAACTTCCTCATCAAGATCCCCATTCAAAAATGCACACTTAACATCCATCTGATAAACCTTGTAGTTCTTATGGGTAACATAGGCAAGAAATAATCTTATAGCTTCAATCCTAGCTACAGGTGCAAAAGTCTCTCCATAATCAATTCCTTCCTTTTGAGAATATCCTTTACAAACCAATCTAGCCTTATTACTTACAACTTGACCATCCTCATTCAATTTATTCCTAAAAACCCATTTAGTTCCAATAACATTCTTATTTTTAGGCTGAGGAACCAAAGTCCATGTGTTATTTATCTCAATCTGATCTAATTCTTCTTCCATAACTTTCAACCAATATTCATCTTTGCATGCATCAATTACTAATACCGGTTCAACTTGTGAAATTAAATATACCTCATTAGTTGTCATTCTTCTTCTTGTCATTACCCCATTGTTCTTATCCCCAATGATCTGATCTTCAAAATGATTTAATCTTACATACCTAGGAGTTGTCTGACCCTCTATTCATCTTCCCGGTTCTTCAGTCACTGTAGATTTTTTTGATACTGCCGGAGTAACTGGTTCAACACTCTATTTCGGTAAAGGTGCTATCGATTTAGATATAATCATTTCCACCGCTGGTTCCTTCTCATAAACTCTGATTTCACCTCTAATCAGCTCATCCACCTTGACATTAGCACTCTCCACAATTCCCTGCAATCTCTTGTTATAACATGTATATGCCTTGCTTTCATTATAATAACCAAGAAATATGCCTTCACCACATCTAGGATCAAATTTTCCAATGATATCATCTCTCTTGATATAACATTTACTACCAAATATTTTAAAATACTTAATTGTAGATGTATTGTCAAACCATAATTCATAAGGTGTCTTACCGATTTCTCATTTGATATGTACTCTATTGAATGTATAAACCGATGTGCTCACTGCTTCTCTCCAGTAGATATGAGCTAGAATAGCTTCCATCATCATTGTTCTAGCAACATCCAAGATAGTTCTATTTTTCCTTTCCACAACTCCATTTTGCTGAGGTGTCCGAGGAGCAGAAAATTGTCTCCTTATACCATGCTTCTCACAAAAGTTATTAAACTCACCGGATGTAAATTCTTCAGCATGATTTGACCTCAAACATTTAATCTTCAATCTTGTCTCAGTTTCCACTTTAACCTTAAATATTTTAAGGTTTTCAAATACCTCAAATTTTTCTCATAGAAAACTAACCCACATCATTCTAGAATAATCATCAATGATTAGCATGAAATATCTATCACCTTGAAAACTTTTAACTCTAGCAGGGCCACACAAAATAGTATGAATAAGATCAAGAACATCATTAGATTTATCTTGTATACTCCTAAAAGAGGTTTTGACCTATTTACCCATTTGACATTCTTTACATACCAGATTATAGGGTTTCACAATCTTAGGTATATCTCTAACTGCCTTAGTTGAACTGATCTTCACAATGCAATCAAAATTCACATGACACAGCATTTTATGCTGTAGAGAGCTCTCATCAATTTGTGTAATCAAACATGTTTTCTCATCGAAATTCAAATGAAATATATTACCTTTTGTCTATGTACCAGTTGCAATCTCCAAACCAAATCTGGTAATGATTTTGCATTTTTCATCCTTGAACTATAATTGAAATCTCTTATCCACTAATTGTCCTACACTCAAAAGATTATGCCTTGAACTTTCAACATAATAAAAATTATCAATATTGTTCTTAACATCCAATGATATAGTTCATTTTCCTTTGATCATACATGCTTTGTCATCTCCAAATCTAACCAGACCCCCATCAAATTGTTGCAAAGATAAAAAAACTTCCCTTTATCTCCAGTCATATGATGTGAACATCCACTATCAATTACCCATTCATCCTTGTCTTCAATTCTCTTCAGGTACATTCTCTTCCAGTGCCAAAACATCTTCCTTGATAGCCAGGAACACCCATTCCTTTCCATTGCCAGAACCACTAATAGAGTCTTCTGTCGGTTCATCATCAGAATTAGTAATGCCTTCCTCATCCGCTATGTAGCATGATTTGTCTCTGTTTTTTTTGTGCTTATAATTGTTCTAATATCCAAGGTTAGGCTTAAATGATCTTCTAACTCTTTCTTCAAATCTTGAATTCCTTTTAGGACATCTAGATGCAAAATGACCAATCTTATTACATGCAAAACATTTAAAAGTGATTTTCCTTCATACTTACTTCCTATTGGTCCTTTAGGTACTCTTCTAGAAAATTGTGCTTCAAATTTCTCAAACTCTTCATCTTCTCTCTTCATATCATCCAATACTTTGCATACAAATCTTTCCAATCTTGCTTACTAGTTGATGATGCAGATGCATGAAAAGATGGTTCAGACTCCACAGCTCCAGAAGGTCCAAATTCTTCAAGCTCAAAAGAAAATAATTTCCCAACCAAAGTATCTTTGTTGATAGGTGTATTAGCCATTGTTCTCAATTCATTAATAGCAGTAGCCTTCATCTTGTAAGCCGGTGGTAGGGCTCTCAAAATTTTAGAAACAATTTCATCTTCACTCAGAGTTCCACCACAACATTGAATTCCCATAACAATCTCATTTACCCTTTCCATGAATGTAGTAATCCTTTCATCTTCTTCCATCTTCAGGTTTTCATATCTCACTCAGTAACCATCAAGTTTATCAATCTTCGCTATAGGGTCACCTTCATTATGAGTCTCCAGCTTATCCCACATAGCCTTTCCGGGTGATTTATTGGTTAATCCCATTATTTTTTGATCAAAAAGTGCACACAAGAAGGCTTCTCTTGCTCTACAATCATTCTCAAGCTCCTTATCCAAGTTTGCCGGAGGAGGATTGCCAAATGTCAGATTATGAGGTGTGACGCCATTCTATGTGATCTCCCAAATCTCCTTGCCAAGACATCTCAGATGAGTCTCCATCTGAATCTTCCATACTGTGTAATTTGTTTCATCAAGCCTAGGAATATCTCTCTGAAAAATAGCTCCAGATGAACTCGATGAACTTGAACTATTAGATGCCATAGGATCTTCCTCAAGCAATTAAGCTTTTTGTAGAGGGGACCAAAGCTTTGAACCAATTGTTAGACAGTTCAAACCAGAAGACAATTGAGAGGGGGTGGGGAATCAATCGTCACAAATTACCGAAACCTTAAGAAATTAAAACTTTAATACCGGAACCCAAAACATTAACACCGGAATGATCAAACCAAATACCGGAATAGTAGTTAAACCAATTAAGCATACACAATAATCACATAATAAGTATCATCCACATGACACCAAGATTTAAATGTGGACAACTTGGTAAACGGAAAAACCACGGTGGGAAGCCTACCCACAATCAGATAATACTTTTGTAGTAAGTATGTGAATTACAATTGAGGGGCCTCCACTTTGAGGAAGACCAACATCCTAAAGCACACTCCTCGTCACAAAAGGAGTCTCATTGACTACATATAAATCCAGAATACAATCCGGAGAAGTGTTGAACTGCAAAGATAAAATCTCCTATGCCTAAGTACAGTTCTGGTTAAGCTCAATACTACATCCTCTTACATAAACCCAATTTGATCTCCAATGTTGACCAAATCATCTGCTTGAATGATATTACATTATTCGCACATTACATATCCATTTCCCATTCCCATATATGATCTACAATGAGATCTTACATAATATATATACAAACCCTTGACCATAAACAATCAGGTCGGACACTAGACAATAAACCAATTAAATAATTACAAAACATGTCGGCCTTAGACCAAACAAATAATATCCAACACATAAGACATCCCAGAAACACATCGAGAGGACCAATCTACACGTTTCATTAAACTGGTTCATAACCTAGATCAACCGGGACCCAATTTAGGTCCATATGCTAAAGAAATGATCTCCATCCACCAAGTCTCAAACATGATCATCAATAGCATCTTGAACGTCCACCAAAATCTACACCAACACCACTTATGCATATCATCAAAGATCTTCATCAACAACTTTGCCGGTGAAACCCTCGTCAAAACCAAAAGCCAAGCTTCCAAGGAAAACAAGATATCATCCAATTACCAGACCAAAACCAACTGACTGAATATGAATATGAGTATCATGAGTAAGCCAATTCCATAAACAAATCATACTGAAGCCTACCGGATCATACCGGATCCAAACCAACCAGAAACTACTCAACCTATTGGGACCAGAAGGGTGTCGATAAAACATCCAAACAACTAGTGTTGACATCAATGACAAAACATCAATGCAACACATAATCAATTCCTCCAAATGGACAACATTGTTTACATCCATA
Source organism: Cryptomeria japonica (assembly GCF_030272615.1). NCBI lineage: Eukaryota > Viridiplantae > Streptophyta > Pinopsida > Cupressales > Cupressaceae > Cryptomeria > Cryptomeria japonica. The sequence goes on from NC_081413.1 coordinate 762,000, forward strand.
AATGATGTAAGGCCCACTCTAGAATGCATCAAATTTGGAATATTTTCCAAGCCTTCTTTTAAGAGTTTCCCATTTCAGCACTATGTCTCCTTCCTGGAAATCTCTTGGAGATGCCTTTTTGTCAAAAGACCTCTTCATTTGAGCTTGATGCTATTCTATCTTCCTCATAGCATGATTCTTTGTTTCCTCTAGCTCAAACAACTGAGCTAATCTAATTGCTAAAGGGCCTTCTTCTATTGTGTCCAGCTGATTGGCTAAATCAAGTGCTGGAAGCTGAAATGAGATAGGAAGCCTTGCTTCCTTACCATACACTAGCATGAAAGGTGACTTCCCTGTGGACCTTTTCAAAGTGATTCTATCAGCCCATAAGGACGATTTCAACTGAGTATGCTAGATCCTTTGGTTACCTTTCATAGTCTTCTTAAAAAAATTATTAGATTCTTATTTGTAGACTTCGCTTGGCCATTGCCTTCCAGATAGTAATTGGAGGATGTATTTAAATAGATCCCCTTCTTAATAGCCCAATGAGATATTTTGAAACTAACAAAAGCGAGGCCATTGTCGAAAATGATAGACTCGGGGATTTGAAATCTGGTAATTAGACTCAGAGGCCTCTTTAAATGCCATTGCTTCAATCCATTTTGTGAAATAGTCTATGGTTGTAAGTACCCACTTATGGCCAACACTGGCTGGAGAGTTTATCAACCCAATAAAGTCCAAACCCCACTTCATGAAAGGTTGTTCAACCTGAATTGGTTGCAAAGTTAAAGATGCCAACCTTTCTTTTCCAAAAACAAGGCGCATTCTTTGCACCTTCGTATCCATAAGTGTGCATCCTTAAATAGGTTGGGCCAATAATAGCCACCTCTGATCACCTTGAGAGTTGTTTCTCTTGATGAGAAATGGCCTCCAGTTGACCCCTCATGGAAATCATGCAACACTTTCTCAATTTGGTTAGGCCCAATACATCTCAGCAATACGCCATTAAAATCTTTACGGAATAGGACACCATTAAGAAGTGCATAAGGTATGGACTGTAGTCTAAAATACCTTCTTTTAGCTCTAGGAAAAACCTTAGGACACTCACCAGTTTGCAGAAAATGTGTCATTTCCTGCACCCAATCAGCAGTAGGGGCAAAAATATCAGCCCATTCATCATCTTGCAATGTTAGAGCAACTTCTTGTTGATGTTCTGTACTGATGTTAACACTATCAACAAGCTATTCACACAGCCCTTTTCCCGTAACTAGCTTGGTAACTTGGAACTTGACATCATATTCCATTACCTTGGTTACCCAGCTAGCTCTCTTATCATTGAGATCCTTACTCAATAGAAATTCTTTGACATTCAGATGAACAACCATTAGATTAATCCTATTGTTAAACAACACATGTTTAAATTTATTTAAACCCCTTATAATAGCAAGCACATGTTTCTCAACAAAAGTGTACCTTAGCTCATAATCCTTTAATGGTTGACTGAAAAAAGCTAAAGGCTACTCCGAGCCCTCATCATTCTATTGTACTAACATAGCAGAAACAAAATCAATATTACCGTAGGCATACAAAGTGAAATCCTTAGAAAAACTAGGATTTAGAAGTGTAGGTGGAGCAACCATTGCTTCTTTAATCAACTCAAAGCTCATTTTCCCCTCCTTAGTCCAACTATAAGACAAATTCTTCTTCAACATAGCAGTTAGAGGGTTCAACAAATTTGCAATATCAAGGATAAACCTCCTGACAAAATTGATCCTTCCAATGATGAAACTTTGCAGACCTTTCTTGTGTGCTGGTAAAAGAAGGGCCAAAATGACACTTATTCTCTCTAGATCAATAGTAATACCGTGTTTAGAGACCACGTAGCCAAGCAATCTGCCCTCATGTATAACAAACACACACTTTTTGGGATTAAGTGATATCCCAAATTCTCTGCATCTCTTGAGAATCTTCCTCAAGTGGTTTAGATGATCTTTAGCTTCTTTGGGAAAAATTGTGATGTCATCAAGGTATACTAAGACAAACTTGTACATTAAGCCTTGAAAAACCATATCCATGGCTTTCTGAAAGGTTGCCCCAGCATTAGACAAACCAAATGGCATCTTTTGGTAAGCCATAGTCCCCCATTTTATGGTGAAAGGTGTCTTAAACTAATCTTCCTCCTTAACTAATATCTGGTTGTAACCAGAATAACCATCGGATCTTGAAACAACTTGGAGGATATGCTCCATGGAAGGAAAAGGGTGACGGTCTTTCAATGAAGCTCTATTTAGATCACAAAAATCTACACACAGCCTAATCTCTCCATTTTTCTTCCTAACCGGCACAAGGTTGGAAACCCATGAGGTATGCTTAATAGGATATATTATGCCACTCTCAATCAATTTGTTTAGCTCTTTCTTCATTGGAGGCTCTAACTTATAATTCAAAGGCCTCTGCTTCTGCCTAACAAGTTTGACATTAGGCTCAAGCTCTATAGTATGTTGGGGACGCTGAGGGTTAAATCCTTTTAAGTCACTGTATTCCCATGCAAAACCATCACTAAAATCTTAAAAAAGTTGAATAAATGCTTGTTGTTCTTCTGATGTACATACCTTGCCCAACTTAAGCAACTTATCCTTGAAGACTTCAATCTCCTCATAATGATCTTGTTGAACTTGTATGTTGGCCTTGAGTTTTCTGGCTTCGTCATTTGTATTGAAAATAGATTCTAAGGTGACCAAACCCTTTGACATCTTATTGCTCTTTAGCTGAATGATTTGGTCATTGTACTTGTGTTGTAGCCTCTCTTGGTTAGCATGAGAGAATTCAACTTATTCTCTCAAGAAGTTTACAATATGTTGGTCACTTTCAAACACCTGTCAATGAATGTTATTATCTGGGACAACAGGTCAAATAATAACCTTAACATGTTGAATGACTACTATCAGTACCAGTTTCCTTGGGAATATCAAACTCAGCTCCTATAGAAGCTAGCCTATCAGCATACTTATTCTGATTTATGGGTATGTATATCAAATTAAAGGCGTCAAATCCCTCCAAGAGGTCCCATACCCTATGCTTATAAGACTTAAGAAAATCATTTTGTGTAACAAAAATGTTTCTCACCTTATTAGAAACTAACTCGTTGTCCCCATATACCTTCAGACAGTTAATATCTCTTTGTCTTGCCCATTCCAAGCCATGGATAAGAGCCTTCTATTCAACGACATTGTTAGTGCAACATAATCTAAAAGTTGAATAGTATCTATCACCCTTTGGGGAAATAAGTATGCATCCACCACCGACACCAACTCTATTGTTTGAGCCATCAAAATACAGCTCCCACACCTCATTATCTTGTTGATTATCATGTTATTCTATGTTTTTCTCAATATTAGGCATAAAGGAATCAGGTTCATGCATTAAGTATACCCCCAAATCAGACTCCTCTTATTGCTCACATGAACCAGCCATATGAAACTAAGTTGCCCACTCATCGAGGAGGACATCTGGTATATCTTTAGTAGGTGTATTACTTTCTTGAACAACAGGTTGTTCCTCTTGTTCACTTGCAACCAAATTGCCATTAATAGGGGGTGGATTATATGGCTTTATGTGATCTCTGGCTATAGGTTTTGATTTTACAGTGACCTTTGTGCCATACCTGATCCTAAACAACATATGAGAGAAATCTGAGGACAAGTAACCTCCTATCTTTGTTGTAAAATCTCTTGATAAACATATAGCAAAATAAGGAGGCAACTATATAACATAGATATCTTGTGGGATAAAGAAGTTTGGGCAAGCATGAGGGGTTAAACTCAAGTTCTTAATAACTCCTACAATATTAACAATAGTCTCATCCAATTGAACAACTCCCCTCTCTAATGGCTCATGACTTATCTACAATCTGCTTAGGCATGACCGAACTACTAGCACCTGAGTTAATCATGTAGTTATGGACTAACTGATACCCTATGATTAAAGATAAATAAAAGGGTGGGGGCTTAACTTTTGAAGCATGTTGTTCTTTTTCATTCACAACAATGTTAGTCAACACAGTCTTGGCTTTATCTCTATTAAGCTCATTAGACATGCCTAAATTTGACAAGGCTGATTGGAGTAAGTCCTTTTGGCCAAGGATACACAAAGAATCCCACATAGACATAGATACATTTTATTTCTTCATATGATCAAGAATGTTGAAAGAGGATGTACCTGACTTAACTTCAACTTTAGGGGCAACAACATCACCTTGAATAACAGTTGTTTGAACCGATGGATTAGGTTGCTCCTTGCCTACCAAAGCCTGACTTGTTGGCAAAATTCTGACATTTTCAGAAGTTGATGGGATAGTAGCACTCTAATCCAAGTTCGGCACCCGAGTTTGAATCTTCTGAGCCATATTATTTGAAGTGGGTACAAGTTCCTTCGAAGAGCTAGAAACATTGGGGTTATATAAGCCTGATAAGGTTTAGGATTCTAGGCTTGCCTTGGGCCTTGAATTTTTGGCTAATAAGGTGGCCTATTTGACTGGTTTTGCTGATAATTAGATTGCAATGGGGGTTGACAAGGCCTAAAACCTTGATTTTGTTGTGTCTTCAAATTTACTATCTCGCTTCCAAATGTTTACAGCAGCCCCTTAATCTCGTGTAAATCATTGGACTGTACTGGGAAGGTATTCTCTTTCCTTGCAGGTTGAAAATTTGGCACTAGCAATGCTGGTGCAGCTGGAATAACAGCTAGACAGGGTACTTGCACTGGTATTGGTGGTTGAACAACATAAAAAATTGGTAGAGCCGGTTTTGGAGCAATCTTACCAGCCTATATAAGGCTGTTCTCAGCTCTAATAGCTACAACATAAGCTTGAGATACATATTTTCCTCCCATAGATTGCACCATAACCGAGATATCACTATTCAAAGCTCTTAAGTAATACAAGAAAGCATGGTCAGTAGTAGGCCATACTGTTTGTGGGATTCTATCCCAAGTTTTTTGAAAACGGTGGTGAAAGTCCTACATAATTTTGTGGGGGGGCCTCTTTATTGTAGACAACTGCTCCATCAGTGACAAATGGTTTGATTTGTCCTCAAAGAAATTACACAACTCCTCTCCTAGGTGATCCCATGAGTTTATTGAATTGACTGCTAGGCTTCTGAACCACTACAAAGCCTTCCCTTTGAGGGAAGCTGCTAACAATCCAACTGCAACATTCTCTTCTATCACATGGTGGACAACACATAGATTTGATACATCTTTTATGTGCTCTGCTGGAGTGGTTTGATCTTCACCATTAAAATATGACAAACTCTTCAAGGCAACAACAAGAATGGCATCATGCTGAATTAAATTCAATGGGTTTCCTTGGTTAAATGCCACAAATGGTTGATTTCATGCAGGAATCATTGTAGCTAAAATTCCTGGGGCAACATAATCTCTAACAACATGGGGAGTAGACTTGGCTCTCCTGCAATATAGCTCCAAGGACAAAGAATATAACAAGAACCTGTACTAACACTAAGGACCTACAATAACAAAAGAATATGGAAAGGTATAAACTACTTATTATTGCAAAAGGTGTTACAATCTGTATTATCCCTAAAAATGTGTTACAAAATCATTCACTTCTATAGAAAGAACTCTGAAATTGTAGTCTGCTCCAGAATGAACAAGTCGGAATCCCTAAAAAGAAGACTAAAGGAGGTATATATTCTTTTCCCAAAAGAAAACAATGAATATCTAATTTCACCTCCTCATGGGTGAGAAAACACAAAAACTCACCTTTTGAAGACCTAAAACAGGTCTGAAAGGGAAAAACTTGGGCCAAAAGTCAAGACCCTCCACTGCCCTACCATAAAAGCTCCTAAATGCACCATAAATGACTCCAAAATATCCCCAGAGGCCTGCAAGCCTTCATTAATGCAAAAAAATAATCTTTGACCTACCTATTAAATGAAAACAATTCTCATAAAGTGGTTTGAAATTCATTACTTGATTAAACATTTGTTTAATTTCATTTTTACATTTAAAGTCAAGATTGAATAACATAAAAATAATAGTTATTTATTAAAGTGATTAATCCACTTTAACGAGTAGTTTTATCATTTTTATGTTTATTAAAATTTTATAAATGTAACAAGAAAACATGTTTAATAAAGTGATTTATTTCAAGTCACTTTAATAAACATTTTTATTGCTCCATTTATTAAAATTTTTTGATTTTGAATGTAAAAATAAAATTAAATAAAGGTATTAAGTGATGAATTTCAAATCATTTTAATAAATATTTAATTAATTTTTATAGAGCCTATGCCAAATCTTTACAAAAACATATTTATTAAGTGATTATTAATATCACTTAATAAATATTTTTACATGAAAATCAATTATTGATATTAATAATCACTTAATAAATATGTCCTTAGGGGATGCAAAAAGAAATTCGACCCCCTTATGTATCTCATGGGGCATGAAGAGAATTGAAAAAACATAAAAAGAAAGGCAAAAAGCCTTAAGCCATCGATGGATACTTAGGGAAAAGAAACCCTAAGAAATCTCATTTCTCTCTTCATCTTTTCAATATTCCTATTTCTTTTTGCTGCCACATAGAGTGCTTTCCATGCTAGGGTTTTGAGGCTATAGATTTGCAAACTCTGTGTGTTGAATGCGTTTGGCATATTTTCTTTTGTCCATTATGTTGTCTGATAAAGCCTGCTATGCTTGGCCACCATGCTACAGTTTCATCTTTTGGCGATTTGGCATAGTTTCTTTTGTCCAATCTATTGTCTGATAAAGCCTGCTCTGCTTGGCCACCATGTTGCAGTTTCTGGGAACATTTTTCTGTAGATATTTTCACCATTAATGGCAACTTCAGGTGCACATTTATTTGTACCAAATAACTCGATTTTCTAAGCATATTCCTTTGGAAAAAGACTATAAAATATTGGCATTGTTGTATAGTGTTTTCTCCTTGCATTGTGTGTTTGAATCGAACTTTATTTTTTATTTAAAATGAGAAAAGATTGCAATTCAAAAACTTCACCTAGGGTTTTTATCAAATTACTTGCATCCTTTTTTCTTCATTCCTTAGCACACATTCTCATTGATCTCTTCATCACCTTAATATTCACTTTCACACTTTACAATGTTCAAGGGTGTCTGATTCACTTCTTTGGAATAGTTATCTTCCTTACTATTGTTGGCTTCAGTTTTCTTCTTTTGGCATGACCAATCCATCATACACTTCTGAACACAACATTTTTTTTGTTTGTAGTGGCCTTGCAGAATCAAACAAAGCTTTTTATAATAAATGTTTCTTTCCAAAGATAGGAATTTTCATTTTTGATTGATTATTTTTAGCATTGCCTTCTGAATGATGAACCATGACAACACCAGTAGAATCATCACCACCTTTCTGACTGGAGCAAATATGATTCACTAAGGCAGAAACCACACAAGAAAACAAACACTATCATATGTGTAGCATCACGTAGCATGCTAGTTACCAAACCTCCATGCATTGTGATTTCTGTAATACCCTAAAAATGGTCATCTAAACCATAGCCCCCCCAATCTCGATAACATCACCAAGGTCCTAACCAAAGCCAATTAAAAGCAACCTTGAACACACAATTAATTTCTTAAATCATCAAATATCACATGGCAAATTAATCACTCTGAATTAATTAAATAAATATATTTAATTGATTGATCATTCCAAGTAAATCATTTTTAAACAATTGTCCTATTTATTTATTAAATATCCTAGTATATTTAATTAAATAAATCAATTTGTCATTAAATCATCAAAAAATGAATTAATTGGAAAAGAGTTGAAAATTTGAGAAAAGAAATCAAATGAAGATAATATTGAAAATCAAATTAAAAATTGAAAATATTTTAGAAAAGCAATTAAAACAATTAAATCTCAAAATTGAATGAAATAGAGAATGAATCAGCTTTTTCTGTCTTTATCGTAATTTTAGTTCAATTTCCTTTAAAACTGAGAAAAGTAGTCAATCACATCAATTCACCTAGATTGTGCTTTCTCTTGGAAAATATTGACCACCCATCATCATTTGATCTTGACCATTGGTTTCTTTATGAATTTTCTATAAATTCAAGCTCTCATCTCCTAATCAAGGATCTTGGAGAATATATAGTTATCATGCTATTTTTGCTCTAGATTCACTAAGATTTCATATTGAGAATAACTGCATATTAGTTATTGCATCTTTGTTAAATCATTTAGCTTAAGGGGGTTGAGCTTAGTTGGTTAAAGCAATGAGTTCTCAATGTGGAGACCCAAGTTCAACTCCCAAGAGGGACATCTTTGTGGAATTCTAAGTTGTGACTCTTGGTCTTCCATTGGTTGTATTTGTCACATTGTTTAAACTGGATTTCTAAGTTGTGACCCTTGGTCTTCCAATTGTTGTTTCTAGTTTGGTCCTCGAAAGGAGCTAGTATTTGTAATAAGTTTGTAATTGTTCTATGATACTTAATACAAAAAAATCATTTAGCTTAATATTTATTCATAACTTAATCATGTTAACCTAATATTCATTAATCTTCCATATCTTGCATTTATCTAGCTTAATCTTGCATCCATTTAGCTCAATTTCATACTCATGTAGATTAAATTCTTCGTTTAGTTGTTTTCTAGTCACTGGTATTGCATATAAAAATCTGAGAGCAAGACTAAACTCGCATCTACTAGAAGGAAATAGGTCGCTTTGTGATGGTTTATTGTTCATTATTGATTGATTTACTAACCATGCATCTAATGACTTAATTGAAGTGTTGTGCATTCTAGATAAAGATTCGATCCACTTTTCACACACACAATTTCCATCATTAACAGGTTATCAATATGAGTTCTGAAACTGTTGTGAATCTGCATTTGTGGAGTGAATGATACGATGAAAATAAATAGAGCAGTTATGAAACTGGCACCACTTATTACTTGGGCAATGCTTCCTTTTGTAATCTTCAGCATGTGCAACAATTTTCATAAGTTTAGAATCTTGTAGGCTACTGAAAAGTTGTTTCAGATCTAAAATATCAAGATCCCATAAGTAATGATCACCAAACTCGTCAATATCTTCTTTCATTTTCTCCTTGGTTAAGTCTGAAAGCTTAAGGAAGTATTTTACTTGTAACCACAAGAGAGATTTTTGTTTATAATAGTCAATGACCCAAGAATAATGAATGACATCCCCATGCTTCGTTGCAGCTTGATATTTGATTCCTTTCTTATCAGCTACAATTGAGTAACTGAATTATTAAGGTTCAATGACAATGAACCCCCATGTTCCTCCACTATTTTGTGAAAATTCTCTAATGAATATTCAGGAGGAAAATTTGCCAAATAGAACAACAAATTCTTAAAGATCAATGTCTCCCTTTTAACATCAGATACATCAGTCATTGGCATATGGGATGGTACAATAGTAAGCATCCTCTTGTCTTCCTTTGAAGTGCCTTTGATATGTTTTGGCTTCCGTTGACCCAAAACTGTATAGTGATCAACTTTCTTCATGGTCCCACTACTTGAATGTTATAACAATCCTATATGACTGCAGTTAACCATTTCCTCCTTGGTTGCACTGTGTCTCTCTGGATTCCTTCAAAATGAAGGATTTTATGATGCCTTAGCTAGGTTCAATGATTGGATTAGAGATCATTGCTCTGTAAAAGACCTCAGTGCTTCATAGTACAGACTTGTTAGTCTATGCATCTTTTCTTTTAATGTTTGACGTTCATGGGAATCTTTAGCACTGGGTGTAAGAAACCAGTCCATGGATATCAACCAGTTGTTTGGTGCTACACTTATTGCATTGCATTGTCTTTTGTTGAGCAATATTTTATAATCACTGTATCTCTGCTAAGGCACCTGCACTTATCTGTAATAGCATGCTGGGCTCAACCCTTGTGGGAGCCACATTTTAACCCACATCCTGAAATATAATGAACATAAGTACACCTGCATTTGCACATAAAAACACATTAGATAAAAATGGGCATATGATAAGTGTGTTTAATAATTCTTACTTTTCTGGACATTCGTGATAGGATAGCTGTTATGATGAATGTGAAGATCAGATGGTATGTTTATAGATGTATGTATAATTAGTGTTTGATGACCCAACATTTCTCTAACAACAATCTCTCTTTCAAGCGCAAGCATGTGGAACAACAAGGGAGAAATAACTCGATGCAAGGAAAGGAAGACAACTAAAGATGATGCAGGGGAGCTCAAGCTGGACTCGCCATTCAAGCAATGACGAGTCACCCTTCACTGCTTATGCATTTTATTTTCATAGCACCTATAAATGTATCATGTTTTCTTCATGTGCATTATAATGGTTAGTTTCACGTCTTGTGTGAGACATTGTTCATTTACATTGTCAATAAAGATTACTTTTTCTTCTCAAAATCATTACACTCTCTCTTGTTTCATATGCATATGTATGAATGCAATCTACAATCTAATAGTGTAATTCCTTTTTATTTTTCTTTGTGCACTTGGAATGCAATATAGCATAAGTAATATGTATCTTTGTTTCATTTTGTAAAACAAACATAACTTAACCTATTTTTAAGCTAGAAGCAAAAAATAGGTAAAATGCAATTGATGTGAAATGATGTTTGATGATGATCACTGATGTTTTCTAATGTTTGGTTTGTCATCTAAGGGATTTGGTTTACCGGAGACGGGGTTTATTGACAGAGAACTAAAGTCTATGAAATAGGACTTTAACCAATAAAACTGAAATGTTTTGCTTGAATTGGGCGATTGGTAATGTTTGGTGATTTGAGGTTTGAATGGTGAACTTGTATCATGGAAAGGAGCATTTAACCGGAACCGCATCTTGTGATGATTACCGGAAGACGTCTTTCAAATTTTTTATGAAGTTTTGTTAAGGTTTAAGGACCCATGAAGATATCATCAAACCGGTAATGATTTATGTTATGGCGGTGATTGACAACAAGTCTGCATGAAGGAGGTAACGCGACACAACCCGCGTGAAAATATTTGAATGTTGTTTTGATGTGAATTAAGGAAGATTTTATTGGTAATCTGCAAAATGCTTAGTAGAGTGTTTTAAGGTTTGACTTTGGTACAGATCGGATTTTTGTGATGAGTTACGATCAACCAATGGTTGATATTGCACTATAATTTGATGAAATGATCTGTATGATTGATCTGAGATGATATCTTATGACTTGTTTTTTAATTTATGATGTAATTTAGGGTTTAGTGGTCGACCTAGTTGAGATGGCTATTTATGTTGACATAGTTGATGTTCATTGTGTCGGTGGTCTTAGAGAATGTGTTGAGCCATCCAAGTGAAGTGTGAGATCTGCCTAAGAGTTGCAGAGTGTTGAGCATAACTGGATCTGATTTAGCAAGCAGAGAAGTGCAAGTAACAAATCATTTTCTTACTATTGTTCCCCAACAGCTACAACAAATTAAATCCCTTAACCAGGTAGGTCCTAACAAGCCTTAAAAATTTAAGTCCCATAATAGGGAAGCTCTCAAAAGAGTGTCATATCCTCTCACAAGGTTGATTCTAACAGTTCATCAAGCTCTTAACCAGGCTGCTAGGCAAATGCCTTAACCAAGTGACTCCTAACAGGGTTTGCACCTAACTGGGCATATTGTAAGTTCCTAACAAGGTGTACTTTAAAAGAGTACAAATACTTGTGGGTATCAACTCCCACCGTGGTTTTTCCCATTTGGATTTTCATGTCAAAAGCTTATGGTGTTCATGTGTGGAATGTTTTTCATGTGATGTTCTTGTTTATGTTTCATTTCATGCATTATTTTTGAGACACTGGTTATGTTGTTTTATCAAAAGTTTATCAAAGGTTACCGGTACTGATAAGAAGTTGTTAGAGAAAGTATATGATCAATTGATATGATTGCTTGAGTGGTGAAAATATTGATAGTTGTCATAAATAATTTGATAAATGTGTTAAGCAAATCTGATCAAGAGGTTGTCAGATCTGATATAAGTTTGGTTTTGATTTAAAGTTTCAATTTGTCTTAATACTGATTCACCCCCCACTCTTGGTATTAACCGAATCCTCATAGGATTAACAACAATTTCATTAACTCCTTCCATAAAAGTAGTAATTATTTCATCTTCTTCAATTTTCAAGTTCTCATACCTCACTCGGTAACCATCAAGTTTATCAATTTTAACAGTAGGGTCACCTTCATTCAGAATCTCCAACTTCTCCCATATGGCTTTAGCGGATGATTTGTCTGATGGTCCCATAACTTGCTGATAAGAAAGGACACTCAAAAGGGCTTCTCTAGCTCTACAATCATTTTCAATGTTCTTATCCAAGTCTGTCGGAGGTGGATTCCCAGAGTTCAGATCATAAGGAGTATATCCTTTATCACTAATCTCCCAAATCTCTTTCCCAATACATCTCAAATGAGTCTCAATCTGAATCTTCCACTCTATAATTTTTTGAATCAAGCTTAGGAGTTTCTCTTTAGAAAACAACTGTAGATGAACTATTAGATGCGATAGGATCTTCCTCAAGGAGTTAAGTTTCTATAGAGAGGACCATGCTCTGATACCAATTGTTAGGATAACCGGTGGACAACTAAGAAGGGGAGGGTGAATTAGTTGTCAATAGATTTTGAAACTTTAAGCACACAAAAACTTCTACCAAAATGCATAAACCATATACTAGAATAGTAAATATAACAATTAAGCGCAAACATAAATCATAGAGCAATTACCATCCATCCATAACACACCATCGAGAATTGTACGTGGAAAACTTGGTAAAGGGAAAAACCACGGTGGGAAGCCTACCCATAGTCAGACAATACTTCTGCAGTAAGTATGTGAATACAATAAGAGGGGCCTACACATGCAAGAAGGCACACTTCCTAGAGTGCACTTCTCATCACAAAGGAGCCTCGCTGACTACAAAATAAATCTAGACTACAATCCGGAAGGATGAATGAACTGCAAGAATAGAATCTCCTATGCTTGAGTATAGTTCCAATTAATCTCAATACCGAAGGCTTGAAACCTCTTACACAAACCCAATTCGATCACCTATGATCAACCAAAACCTCTGCATATGACTACAACTTTATTCACACCTAGATAATCCCATCCTATGATCTACAAAGAGATTTTACATCATATATATACCAACCCGAGACCTAAATAATTAGGTCGACCACCAAAAAGATAATACAATAAATTTGTTACATAATCCCACAAACCAATGATAAACCAAGCTGGCCTAAGATTGAAACAACATAAATCAATCGATAAATCCTACCAATAATAGATCGAAAGCATCCACTAACATGTTACATAAACTGGTCCATAACCTAGCAAAATAGAACCAGACCTAAAATAGGTCGCCATAAGCCAAATGCAACACCACTGATCAACTGGAACATGGACACGACAAACATTAGCATCCCGATAACCTTCTCGAAGCCACACCAACACCACTTATCGGATTCATCAAAAGATCTTGAACAACACATTGACGGTAAAACCCTTACCAGTAACCAAAAGGCTTACTAGAACAGAAGATAGCATCTAAATTATCAAGTCCCAAACCAACTGGATGAGATACACATCAGGAACACATGAATAACCAATCCAAACCAATTCCACAAACCTGAGCATACTGGAAATGATCTACAGATCAACATCAAAGTCCAACCACTCTACCAGAAGCTAGTAGAGAACCAAAACAACTGGTATTGACATCAATGCAACACATAATCAATTCCTCCAAAATGCCAACAACTATAAATTAAAAAAAAAAGATTGTGTTTTCTAAGTTCTTTTGCCTTGTAATTATTGCCAACTTAAATGATTGAAAAGTGAATAAAATAACTATTTACAAAACATCATTTATGAAATGAATTAAATATGCACAGATCAAAATCTCACAAAAACTAGAAATATCTAATAAATTTTTTAAAAAAATCCTTTTTTAATTTTTTTTATTAATCTAATGAGTATTCTTAACAAGAAAAAAGAAAATACATGTAAGGTTGTTGATTTTATCTTATTTTATCTTATAGTATAGTTTGTGAGAACTATAAAGATAAAAATAATAAATTACTATATGAGTGTTTTGGACTTAAATGAAACACATTCTATATATGTGCCCATTCTTATAGATGGCACAAAGATGTATAGAAATGCATATTAAGAAATATATTGTGCAAAATACTCACTCTTTGGTTTTCCTTTATGACATGGAAAGTTTCGTTGGAGGCAAGCCAATGATCTAAAAGAAAGAAAAATAAGAAATTTTCTTTAGATGATTTCAATCAATAAAAAAAAGCATTATTTTCTCTAGTAAATCATGGTAAAATAAATTGTAGAGTTGAAAAATCTCACAATGGGGTTAAATATAGAATAAACATAAAATAATTAGATGCCTCAACAATATACCTTTGATTTGTTCCATTGCTCTCCAAGAAATTCCCAATCAAGTTTCTATAAGTTGAATAACAATAGGATATATTAATTAGAACTATACATTTTTTTTGTGTATAAGAATCAAGAGATTATTTCTAGAATAAAAAACACAAATAAATTGTGTTTCTTTGAAGCTAGAAGAGAAACTAAAGAAGTAGAGATGCAAGCTAAGAGAAAAAGAGAAGTTGACAACCTTTCTATCTCTAGTTCCTTCCAACAATCACATATAAATTCAAGATGAATATAATTCTTTAAAAAAAAAATTCATTCCTATAAGTGAAGATAAGTTATTACATGGTTAGATTACGACCATTAATCCATGTTGGAATTGACCCTGAAAAGTTGTTGTATGACAAATCTCTGGAGAAAAATGGAATCATGAGTTAATCAATTGAAAGAAGCAAATATTGGCCACACTTTTTGATGACCAAATTACATATATGAGTTAGGTTTAAATGCATGTTTCATATTTCCATAAGGAGCATAATGCATCCCTAACATACATATAATCTTAATGTGTTTTATAAACTCAACACTACACCATCAATAAAAAATACAAAATAGCGAATGCAGATATACTTCAAAATATAATAATAACATCAACTTTTTTATTCCATTAGATTATACAGTAACTTTTACCCCAACATACATCATGCTATTTGTGTAACAAGACTACCCAATGATTATTAATTCCACACAACCATTAACAACTAAATATACTGACCAAATTCATTATCAAAAGTACCTAATAGTAATAATACAATAATTAGCCACACAACAACATCAACTATTGCAACATATAATTAATACCAAAGTTGCTAGGAGATCAGGGACCAATACATGTTTCCCATATTGGAAACATGTGCTAAGATGCCCTATCAAAATTTCATTAATATCTCATTTACAAGGAAACAAAACCTATGTTTTGACTTTCCATATGAAAAGAAAAAAAAGAACTAGAAAAAATTGAAAACTATATGAGGTCTTTTTGCAAGGTTTACACAATCTAATCCAGAAGCATTTGCATTAATTCATTATGGATTGTGGATACTTGATATCATTAAAGGTTTTGAGAAGTTGTGACATGGTGCAAGGTAATTTTGTAGAGTTGTAAGCAAATGTGACATGATTTGAGGTTTTTTATATAGTTCTAATAAGACATGATTCCTTTACAAATTCTAAACCTAAGTAAATTTATTTCTAACAAATAAAATGGTACAACATAAAAATTATTGAATCTATAGTGATGAAAAAATTTCATCTTAAAATGATGCAAATTATTTTCAAATCATTATTACTTCAAAATAATTAGCAACTTCTTGAATCTATTTCCAAACAAATTATGATAGTTAACGCAATACATACATAACTCTATAATTCTAAAACATTGCACACCACATAGGTTTTACATTACTAAAATCAATTGAGAAATCAAAATATCATTTTTCTTAAGCTAATCCTAAAACATAATATCTCCACTGTCACTTCTAGAAAGTTAATAGCCTTTGCACATGGCCAAATAGTGGGTACCCATAATTAATCTTTTGATAGTTATGATACTTAATATAAGTACAGATCCAATAGCCAACAAGATGAGGGCCGGGGGGGGGGTGAATCATACAAACTTAATCTTCCATTAAAACATCAGATTCAACCTCGGTAACATATATATCAGTAATATAACCAAAATTGTTAAACATGCAAACTCAAAAGCATATAAACATCATAAACCTCATAACACTAGATTTAACGTGGAAACCCAAATAGGGAAAAACCACTCTGGGATTTCGGACCCACGAAGAAATATACTCTTCTAGAGTATGCTCGGTTAAAAGCAAATCCTGTTAAAGATTACAAACACATTGCTAGATGTGACCCGGTTAAGGGATTTCCCTCAGATCTGTTAGGACCTTCACCTTGTTAGAAGTGACCTTGTTAAAGGATTTCAAACACTCAATCAAAATGTCACCTTGCTAGAGGGTTTTACAAATAAGACTGTTAAGTCCACTTGGTTAAGAGATTTTCTATCACTTTCACAAAATAACAGTAATAAAAATCTATCTGCAACTTCACATCTAAAATGCTAAAGCAAATTCCTATTTGTTCAATACAATCTAGACATAGAACTAATCTTGTCTATCTGCTGGACTTCTATACTCTATTGTGGCACCTTCTTTTCAATCATCAGTGTTCTAGCACAATCCACAATAGATCTGTTTCTTCTCTCAGCTATTCCATTTTGCTGTGGAGTTCTCGATGCAGAGACTTGTCTTTTAATACCATGATCATTGCAAAATAAGTTGAACTCATCAGATGTGAACTCTCCTCCTCTATCTGATCTAAGACATTTCAGTTGTCTTCCTATTTCATTTTCAACTCTTGCCTTGTACCATTTAAACATTTGAAAAGCTTCTGATTTTTTTTTTTAAAAACATTACTGACATCATCCTTGAATAGTCATCCACAAATAATATGAAATATTTATCACCATAATAACTTTGAACTTTCATAGGACCACAAAGATCAATGTGCACTAGATCTAAAATTCCCTTAGAAGTGTAAGACTTACTTGTAAAGCTTGATCTTGTCATCTTACCCATCTAGCATCCTCGGCACATAGCATTCTCAGGTTTTTCAAGACTTGGTAGACCTCTTACTCGGTGCTTCTTGCTTATTTTGATCAGTTTATCAAAATTTACATGACAAAACTTTTTATGACATAACCAGGTATCATCTATCTTTGCATACAAACACTTGTTACGAGTTGAGTCAAGGTGAAATGTGTTACCTTTTGTTTGTGTCCCGGTAGCAGCTAACTTTCCATTCTTGTCATGAACTTTGACAATTCCTTTCTGAAATTCTATTCGGTAACCTATGTTGTTTAGTTGTGCTACACTCAACAAATTGTATTTCAAACCTTCAACCCAATAAACATCATTGCATCTTGCATTATCAAGAAGTGTTATAGATCCTTTACCTTTCACCGGACATGGTGCATCATTACCAAATCTAACATAGCCTCCATCATAATCTTCTAATATAACAAACTTGTGTTTATCTCCTATCATATGATGTGAGCATCCACTATCTATGATCCAAGAATCATTAGTGTTTATGTGAGATATTAAGGCTTTTTCTTCATACCTTTCTTCATCTAATCCATCTTTGATAGCCACATAAACTACTTCCTCTGTATCAGTTTCATCTGATTTATCATCATTGGATTCCTCATCAGCTATTAAGCATGTCTTTCTATCTCTTCTTCTGAAGTCTCGATGTCCTCTGTAATGATTATCTTTCTGTCTATCATCTCGGTAATCTCTCTTTTCAGTAAAATCTTTGTCAGGACAGTTAGAAGCCATATGTCCTATCTTATCACAATTGAAACATTTCAAAGGTAGTTTTCCTTTATACTTACCTTTGCCTCTCAGTAACCTTTTGGCTAATAGTGCTTCAAACTCTTCTTGCTTTCTGATTTCCTCATACAGTTTGTGTACTTCTTCCATGTTCTTATGAAACCTTTCATTTGCTCCACTGTTATCTCCTTCAGAGTACTTATACTTTCTTTTATTGTAATCATTAGATTCATCAAGATGAAAAGAACTAAATGCAGATTCAACTTTATTTACCGAAGATCCACTATTATCAAAATTACTTAACTCAAATGCATGTAGCTTACCAATAGTAGCATCTAAAGAAACTGGCATATTAGTTACAGACCTCAATTCATTGATTGCAAAGACTCGGATTGCATAAGCTAGTAGAAGGGTTCTTAACAACTTACTTGTTATATCCTTTTCTTCAATAGTTCCACCTGCTCCTTTGATTTGATTGACAATCTCCTTTAGTCTTGTACTGTACTGAGTTATGTTCTCACCTTCATTCATCCTCATAGATTCAAGTTGTCCTCTTAGACTATCTACTTTTTCTCTTTGAACATGTTCATCTCCTCCATATATAGATATGAGCTTATCCCACATTGCCTTTGCATCATTGCAGCCTTCTAGATCATTAAACTCTAAATCGGTCAATGCAGATGTTATTTCAATCATTGCTTGAATATGTTCTTGCTTTTCCTTTATCTCTTCCATAGTCAATGGATAGGTGCTCGGTGTAACAAAATCATTCTCCAGATAGTATACAGCATATTCTCCAACTCCTGATAGATGCAACTTCATCCTTTTCTGCAATGTAGAGAAACTTGACTTGTTCAGCTTTGGTGCATCCCTCTTATACATCTTTGGATCTTTAACTCAAGTGCCTTTAAACATTTCTTCCGGAGTCCAAAGCTCTAATACCAATTGATAGTTCCGATACTTAACATAAGTACAGATCCAATAGCCAACAAGATGAGAGGGGGGGGTGAATCATACAAACTTAATCTTCCATTAAAACATCAGATTCAACCTCAGTAACACATATATCAGTAATATAACCAAAACTGTTAAACATGCAAACTCAAAAGCATATAAACATCATAAACCTCATAACACCAGATTTAACGTGGAAACCCAAATTGGGAAAAACCACTCTGGGATTTCGGACCCACTAAGAAATATACTCTTCTAGAGTATGCTTGGTTAAAAGAAAATCCTGTTAAAGATTACAAACACATTGCTAGATGTGACCCAATTAAGGGATTTCCCTCAGATCTGTTAGGATCTTCACCTTGTTAAAGGATTTCAATCACTCAATCAGAATGTCACCTTGCTAGAGGGTTTTACAAATAAGACTGTTAAGTCCACTCAGTTAAGAGATTTTCTGTCACTTTCACAAAATAACAGTAATAAAAATCTATCTGCAACTTCACATCTAAAATGCTAAAGCAAATTCCTATTTGTTCAATACAATCTAGACATAGAACTAATCTTGTCTATCTGTTGGGCTTCTATACTCTGTTATTCAAACAAGTCTTCAAGCTTCTGTGCTCAGTAATCACTATGTAGCATCCCTGTGCATACACTTGCCCACATACATTGTTTATCAACAGTTTCCTATTTATAAACAATTAGGTAACCGCTTAATCTCCTTGATCACATTTCCCATGATCAATCATAGCCATCAGATCTTCAATCTTGTCTAGGTTCAATACATCTTTCAATCTGAAAACATTTTACCCTACCTTGGAACTTGCATAAATTTCTTGGAACTTGTGCTAGGGTATAGTGGTTCAATCTGTGTTGTAGATCTTTATGCCGACTTTCCATTGCCTTAGATTCATTAACAAACCTCAACCACGGCTCACCAATAATTTAATCAGTTCCAGCTCATCAACTTCCTTCATTAAATAACGCATTCAAACATTTAATGCATTCTGTTATAGCTCGGTTACAACTCGGTAGCAACTCAGTTATAACTCGATGAATACTAAACTTCACTCGGTAGACATTCTGCCTTCATTAATCGATAGCGATAACCTTAGGGTTTATCGACTAGGTTCCTTAGGGTTTACCGACTAGGTTCTTTGCTAGGTAACATAGTATAGTATTAACCTTTACAATTTACAACATATGTATGATGTTAAAACAATCTAAACATCATGATCTCATCATTGTCTGACTCCGTAATAGTTGCCCATTGAATACCTTATTCATCCCCTTATTCATCATATTCTTTCTTGTGTCTTTTACCGACATCTTTATATTCTTCATATCATACTTCTCAAGATATGGCAACATCATACTGAATTAGAAAATCAATTTCTTGACATCAATGACAAAATAATAATATCAAGACAGTAAACATCTTTAATCAGTTATATCCATAATCATCAACAAACATCTCAATATCCTTATGAAATGCCAACAATCTTTCATCGTCTGTTATAATGCAATATTGCCAACATCTTCATATTATGCATAATTCAAATAATAACTTACTACTCCCTATGTTGCACTTAAGGGGGGTGTTGGTGTGAATAAGGTCTTGTAGCTAACTACTTTCTTAGTAGGAACCTATTTACAAGATTAAGTTAGCTTAGGTCCTATTATATGTTTCTAGAAGGTGTTAGTTGTCATAAGATATTATCTTATTTTTTGACATTTAATTCTGGTGTCCTAGGTCATTTAATAATTATTATGTTAGTTGTCTCACAATATAGGATTAAGACATATGTCACAATCCTATATAATCCCCTCTACCTTGCACTTATAATAAAGGCATCATATATTCAATAATCATTCAAGCATCCATAATCCAAAAATTTATTCTTGTCATTTTCTATTTTACAAAAGGTTATTTTGGTTTTGTAGGCAATCATGTGGGGTGTAGGGGTTTCACAATCAACTCCTATAAAAACCTCCATCTCAAGAACCAAATAAATAAGAGAAGCGATACTTGAAACCATCAAATGTACATTAGAAAACAATGAGCTAAACTATCCAAAATGTGGTTCTTCAATCCCTACTTAGAAATCTATCACCCGAATCCCAAGGTGAGTTTATAAGTTATAATAACATATATCTTCAACCTACCATAAGCTCATCATAATTCACCATCTTGAGTGCTTTATTTTGATTCTATTATTTCCATAAAAATATGTCTTATGTCATATAATAACACACATCAAAAGTTGGTCAATAAGTATAATACCTTCTTATATATCTTTTTTGTGGCATAGATATTTTAGCATTTCCAATGTGGGGGGAATAGATTCCAAAGGCCATATCTTTTGATATTGAAGGATGGTTAGCACCTTTTACTAAAATTGTACAAATCAAATAAGTATATACATTAGGTAATTTTGGAAGTGATACCAAACAATCTAGACTTATTTGGGGGGCATAAAATAGCCTGTATAGTCTACAACTTAGGTTGTTATGTTCTATAAGATTCTTGAAATTACATTTTTTAGATTCTAAATATTAATAAGTTTGAGATACCATTCATAATATTCTCTCACTTGCCAAATATCTTGCAAGAGAAAAGGGAGTACCAATACTATCAAATTATTACTAAAGGCCAACAAGCCCATAGACTCATAGCACCATCTGGATATTTTTGTACCTAATCACTTTGTCAATGCATCTACAATATTCTAGAAAGGTTTTTTAGAAACTTAAAATTGGTCACACCTACCATCATCACCACGTTACAAGTCAATTAAATAATTTTTTATATTAATCAAACTATAAGATAATTTTGATTTAATCCATTATCAAATAAATTAGTGAAATCCATTTATTATCCAATATTTAAATATTATCAAATAATATAAAGGAGTACTTATGAATTATATTATATGATGTAAATGCATAGATGTAATTAATGATGAACCATATGTACGAATCAAAACTCGTGGGTTTCATAAACACACTAAAAAATAACAAATAATCACAAGTATCCTAAATATACTAATAAATAACCACAAACCAACAACAAATATTTATGCAAGAATGATGGAATAATAAAAAATTCCCCACTTTATTACCTCATTTCCTTGAAAGTACTAATAATAGAATCTTGAAATATTTCCAACTTGACATGTTGAAGTCACTTGGTGTAGATGTCAACACATTATTGAGTAGAGAAAAATTGGAGTTTCTTGAATGAAGAGGAAGTCAACTTCAAGGTGCTTAATTCATTCATAAAACACTAGATCAGGCAAAATTGTGAGAATAATCTAATTATGCAATGGAGGATTGTGGATTACTTCTGATGTATTCCAAACCCTTCTAGCATGTGATTTATCCAAATTAATTCAAAAACTACTACACTTGCCACAAAAAATTCTATTTTAGATAAGGAATGAGCAATTGTGGCTTTTTTCTTACTTTTCGAAGATACTACACTTGATACTAAGAAAAAATATCCTAATGTAGATTTCCTATCATCAATAGATCTTAAATAGTCTACTACTATGTCCCTTGTTTAGAAGGATATATTTTTAATAATACAAACCATGATTTATTGTACCATGGATACACATTAGTACTTAATTTTTTACATTCTAGTAGAAAATATTTGTTTATTGCATGAATCATGAAAGATAACTGACTATGAAATTAGTATCTAGTCTAGTTTAGACCAAGCAAATAAACCTCCAATCAACTTTTTATAGAGAGACACATTTAAATAAGGAGATGGATAAAAAAAGATAAATAAATACAATCCTAATTTGGTAGGTGTATATATTGTTCTATAATCCACCATACTAAGATTTTTAAGTAAGGTCATGACATATTTTTTGCTAGATACAATGATATGGTGATTTGATTATTGTCTTCTAAGCCAAGAAAATAGTATAATAGCTTGAGACTTTTTGTATCAAATTACTCCTTCACATCATTCTTGGTTGGATCATTCATCTTTTATGATTTACCTATGATGATTAACTTACCAACATATACAATGAGAATCAAAATATCCCCTCTTTGTTCCTTGAGTAAACATTTGGAATATTTAGTATATAAGGATCTAGGAGCTTTAGTGAGGCTATAGAGAGACTTAGCAACTTTGTACAACTTTTCTTGATGCAGTAACATCTAGGGTGTAAGAGCAATCTTGCATCACCCAAAAATATTGTTTAGTTTTCCAATAAGCATTAATAATGGCAAGGTTACTATTTTTAGTAAGTTGTCATTATTGTCTTAAATCTTACATAGACCTCCTAAATGGTAAAATAGAGCCAATGATGAAGAAATTATCCCAATATCTTGCGGCATTTGAGAGATATTCAAATTTTATAGGAAATTTCTCGAAAAATAACCACAAATGAATTTTTGAGGGCCTTAGAGGATCCAAATGGGCTCAAAAGTTGACCAACACGTGTGTTAGTACATACCACCACTATTGATTGTTCCAATGGTTTATAATTATTTAAAATCTAATAATCGGTTTGAAAGTTATGTCCCTTAGAAATTTACAAGTCGAAAATTTAATAAAATATTTTCTAGAAGCCAAAAGTTGGTCAGTTAGGGTTTTGACACGTAAAAATAGGAAATTCCACTTTCTAGAACATTCTACAATGGTTATACATTCCATATAAAGAAGGTGAATGGGGGTGGTACAAAACAATTCTAGTAGTGCATATTGTGGTTTTGACTTGCAAATTATTGCAATGAGAATGTCCATATGGCCATAACATGTTATTTTCTAAATGTTGTAAGTTCATTTCATTGAGATGATAGAAAGCAATTGTTTTCTCTCACACATTTTTATATTTATTTCTCTATTGTTGTTGTTGTTGTATGGTTTTGTTTGTAAGGGGAGTACCTTTTCTTCTTTACTAGGTACAATATATTTTTCTAGTTGGGTCATCATGTAAACCTCCTTAAGGTGTCCATTGAGAAAGGATATTTAAATCCATTTGATACACCTTCCATCCAAAATGTACAACTAGAAAACAATTATTCCAATATTTTTGATATTTTCATGGGAGGAGATTTTTCCTCATTATCGATCACTTCTTTCTAGGTATAAACCTTAGCCACAAGTCTACCCTTATACTTATCTATGTTATAAAATTTTAAATAGATGAATAAACAATATATTTCTATGAGAGGGATATGCTATAAAATTGTAAAGGAAATAAAGAAATTATAGACTTGTGATTCCAAGAGGTGCAAATGTCACGATGACAATATTGCATTAAGAGCTCAAAGAGATGTTGCAAAAGAATAAGAGCATGAATGACAACCTATGCAAGAGTATCCCAATGTATGAAAATTAATATCAAATACAAGATATAATTAGTGATTCTATATAGAACTAAGGAAAGGATGGAGGTGGAAAATCTAACTAATAGTGTGTGGCCACCAAGTAGTCTAAAAATAACAAATGCTCCAACTTTTAAGGAAGGGGACACCTCAACATCATATCCTAGTGAACATAAATTTATGAACCTAAGAAATATTAATAAAAGTGTAGGAAAAACCTATGACTAAGAAAAACTAAATATCCCATTAGGAAAATAAAAACCTACACTAACACCCCCCTTAAGCATGGCTTAGTTGGGTGAAAAAATGATAATGAGTTCTAGAAAATGAAGGGCCATGTTAGGCACCCATTTACATAGAATACCCCCAAAAGAAGTCCTCTCCCACAAAAACAATGCTTAGAGATAGTTGTAGATTCTCACAAATTGATGTAGAGGATGGTCCATGATTGTTGAACAATGTTCCTACCCTTAGGAAGAAACAATACCAAGGGTGTATGCATGAGATCTCCCAATTCTAGAAAATAATATTTAGGAAGAAAACTCAAAACATATGATGTATTTAAACTCTTCTCAATGGTTTCCATGTTGATGTTGAAAGCTATCACAATCAAATAGAGAATTCTAGGCCACACTATTGATGATAACAATACAAAATATCCTATATATTGATATAGAACACAATCCAAATACTCATGTATCTATTTTGAAGGGAAAAGGATATTCTCCAAATGTTGTTCCAAAGTATCCACACTCATGTCAAACTATGAGGAATGATCATGTATAGAATGAAGAAGAGGGTCAGAGTGTCATTCCACAACAATTGAAAAAGAATCACTATGATCAAAGAGAGGATGAGGGTGTGTGCAAGAAGTTGATTCCACTTTTTGGTCAAAAAGTGGAAGTGTCCTAAAAATTTGAAGCACTTGAATCCTGAAAAAAGTCAGCAATACAAAATGTAGCACTCAGAGTCTAGTTTTCAAATATGTAATTAATTTTAATACCTAGATAATAGAACTTGACTTTTAAAAGGGATTTCTAAAAGCCAATATTTAAAAATGCTTGTTTCAGGACCGAACCATGCAAATAATTTTTGATACAAATAATTTTTTTTTTTTCAAACTCTTTTGGGAAAAGATTTGTAACGCATTAAAGATTGAAGAGGATTTTTAAAAAAAAAATATATATTGTTTTATTAATTTTCTATTGGTCGTATTTGTTGTTTTAAAAAACCCTCATGTATGGCCACCATAATTTGACCTAAACTTATCATTTTTTGAAGATTTTTTAATATTGAAAATAATTCTCTGTAGATTGATGACATATAATTTGTTTTTCAAAAAAAAATTTTAAAAAAAGTTATTAGATAAATAAGAAAACTTAATATTTCAAGTTTATGGACCAAATCTAGTGCACTTTAATTAAAAAATAGAAAAAGTAATCAAATCTTTAAAAATATATATATTTGGAATCTACACAATGTAATATCTAATGGGTTTTACTTTTGTCTAATAATTTTGTAAAAATGGGCATCAAACATATGCCATAAATTAGTATTTTGATACAAATAGTCCAACCTTGTACTTGCATGTCTAAGGCTTAGGTTTGGGCATTCAAAGCCTTACCTAACCCAAATCCCAAGGCACATGGCAGGGTTGGTTTTCAAATTTTAAATAATAAGGCCCCATTCTATAATGGGTCCCTGTTATTTAAATGCAATGGTTGCCCATTATATAAAGTGCAAAAATGAGTTTGTAGGATTTTTTATTTGAAAAAAAATACTTTTACAAAAGGGGGCCCTGTTATTTAAAAATACATATTTTAAAAATGAGCTGCCGTTTTGTAAATAATGGGGCCCTGTTTTTTGAATTTTTGGCTAGGAAGCCCAAAGCATAACAATTCCCTGTTTTCTAAAAAATGGGTCCCCATTTTTTATGATGCTCTTCCCAACACACACACTTCCCTTAATTGGGTCTCAACTTCTTGCACCCACCCATGAATTAAATCAATAATGTCTCCCAAATCTACAACATGAGACTCCACAAACAAGTTTGAAACGCTTATTAAGTATTCATCCCACAATTCCATATTTGAAAGACTATGAATTTCCTACTACAAAGAATGATTGGAATCTTTCGATGAAGCAACTCTAAACATAGAATTAGAAAAAAGAGATGGAGGAGATGGATTACAAGACTCAAGAACTAGATAACTTGTGATAATTCCCAAGTTAAAGTAACCATAATTTTCCTCAAAATTAAAATCCACACTAGAAGTGTGATCATCATCCAAAGGATCAAAGCCATCATTAGGAACAAAGTTTGAAAATGTGTACAACTGAGATACATGATCAATCACCCTTTGAGCAATAATATCTCTCCTCTCCAAATATTTGATAAGAATGAAATCAATAGTGATTCCCTACTCCTCCAAGAGTAATCTAATAGATGTCCAAAGAAAATTATTACACAAATGAGGTATGCACAAAAAATCATTGAAAGTGTCATCCTTGATAACAACACATCCCTTCCCAATCACATTCATATATGCATTGTTAACCACCAAAATAGGTGTCATAACACAAGGATCAAAAGAAGAGAACATGGACTATGAAGAATTTATATAATGGGAAGCTCCTGAGTTTAGAATCCATCTCCTTGATTGAGTTTAGAAGCCATCTCCTCGATTAAATACTTATAGATACAAACAGATTTTCCTTTATGTTTTTTAATGTAGAAGCATAACTAGTATGGACTCCTCCTTTTCAGTAGATTCTTGGTTTTAGGAGGATGGAAATTTTGATCTTCTCAAGAAGATGTGTGAGGTAGTCAATTTGTTTCTTCATACATTTATGTTTATCATGACCAAGATTCTTACAATAAGCACATTTAACCTACTACTCCTTATTTTTCTTTGATTTGAAGAAGGTTTAGTGTCCACTTTATAGTATATGAAAATCCTTTTAAATTATTCTCTCCTTGATTATTTTTTTTCTTAGGTTGCTTTCCATTATTTTTATAATCTTTGATGCCTTGATTCACAACCAAGGTGTGAGACTCAGAAGATTTTAGACTCTCCATTCAAACCAACTTGTCCTATTATTTTGTGAGTTCATTAGAAAACACATCAAGAGATGACATTGTGTAGCTAGATGCAAAGGAACATTTAGTAGCACAAAATGTAGAAAAAAAGATTGGGAAATTAGTACCAAGCTTAGAAAGAATGTTTAGGATCAATTGTTTATCATATTTCTTAATTGCACACCGTTTCAATTGTAATCTTATTGCCTTTAGTTTGGTGAAGAAGTTTTATATAGCATCAAAGATTGAAGGACTTAAATCGATGATCTCATTCTCTAATTGATGACCTCTTAAGTCATCTTGCTTACCAAATTTTTTTTCCAATGCCTTCCAATCTCCATTTGGTGTAGACATAGATTCAACATACACACATACACAAGGTTCCAAATGCTTCATCACACTTATTAAACCTTTTTGAATTTACTACATTATTTTTTGTTTTAGTTTATAGTCCCATTGTCGCCCCATGTAATCCATACTTTTTCAATTGGACTATCATTTTTCTTTTCCAATCAAAATAGTTGTAGGGTGTTAGAATTGGAATTATTTGCTGATCCAATTTTAAGCAAAATATAAGATTGTTTGTGAGTGCAGGAAGAGAGAAAATAAAGTGAAAAAGAGACACCTCCTTTCCTAGTCTCGAAAATTGCCCCCTCTAATATTACAATGTTGGCACTTTATGATTAGTGTGATTACAGGCTTTTACCAAATTGCAAAGCTCAATAGGTTCACAATAACCAAAATTACAACTTTTGATTAAAAATGGACTACAGACAAAATCTGAAAACAATAACCTTGTTGGCAATTGACACTCATGTTGTGGATAGAAATACATGGATAATGGATTAGGGTTGTCATTGATGGCAAATTTTCATGGAAATCCTATCTAGTAGTTATGGATTTTGGTAACCAACAAAGCATGTGGTCTGGTAATCCATAACCGGTATTTCAGGATAGCAGAGCGTTTTTGGTCTGAAATCTTTGCGGTGATTTCGGTGGTTAGATTTTTGCATGGGATGATAGGGCTGACATCTAGAAATCATTTTGACATCATTTGGTTGATTCACATATGTTTTAGAGATCCGGTCTAAGCCGACACTTGGTTACACATTACATTGCATAATATGAATGGTCGACTTGATGAATGTTTCATTTTGTGATTGCAGATATATATGACCAATGTAGAAGATATTTTTGAGGTGTTATATGAGCGAGAAGTGATCGAGAAACCTATTGTGTGCAGTTTCACATGCACACTCTTGATCCGGTAGTTGACTAAGAAGAAGAATAGGGCAGAGTTGCAGAGCAGTTACAGTAAGACTTTTGCACTTAACCAGAATTCATCCAAGCATTGTTTGATGCTATTTTGGAGTTAAATCATTGTAGTTATAATTGTAAATGATCTATAAGTTAGTGCAACTTCCATATTGTAATTAAGAAGTGAGCTCTAGGCAGTGTGCCTGAATGCAAGTGCATTCCCCTTATGTAATATTTATGTACTCCTAATCACAGTATATGAATATTATGGGTTCCAATCCCACCATGGTTTTTCCCTTTCCGGGTTTCCACATAAAAATCTTGGTGTTATGATTTTGTGGTTGATTATCTTGTGTTCCTGCATTTTACTTTCTTGCATTTGCTTCTGATGGTCTGAGAATAAGTTTGAAGATTTATTTTCAGTGTTCCTTGATTCCAACAAACCTTGTATATATGTAGTGCTCTTATATAAATTTTCAATGGCTATTCATTTGCAAAATGGAGCTTTGAGGCAAAAGTTATGGCTTGTTGAAGAAAAAAACAACAAACAAATTCAACCTACAATATTTGGTAAAAAAAATTGCCAAATTTATGATCAAGACCAATGTGGAAGGAAATTTTATCATCTCCAACTTTCCAATGATATCTTGTTTGCAAAAAATAGACTTTTGGATCAAAAGTTACAATTTTTGAAAAAATGGATGAATTTAGCCTACAATGATGACCATCTTAGCAAAGAAAATGGCAAAAAAATCAAATTTGTCAAAAATGGAAAATAATTATATGAGAATAGGAGATCTTTATCCTTTAGAATGCAATGCAAGCATCCATTTGGGCTAAAAATGCTCCAATAAAAATAAGTTCACTAGATTTGAGCTTCAAACTCGTGTTTAATACTATCTCATATGGTGGCTAAATTGAGTGAAACAAAGTCAAATGAAATTTTTTTGAGCCTCCCAAATGTAATTGGATAGTAAAAAATGCTACTACTTGATAGGTAGAATAGTTAAAATCTCTATATCTCACCAAAAACACAAATGCAAACATAGGATTGTGCAATCTATGTAAACACTTTTTGATTGTTAAGATTGTATGAAAATATAGTAAAAGAGAATGCAAGAGTTCACAAGACCATAAAAAAACTTGAATCTCTTAATCAAGAATACAAGTACTCAAAACTATCAAAACCAAAGCTCTGATACCATGCTAGAAATATAAAAGATAAATAACCAAGATATTTTTATACGAGACAAGCTATAAAACTATAAATGAGATAAAGAAATTACAGACTCATGATTCCAATAGATGTCCAAATTTCAAAATGACAAGAATGAATTAGGAGCTCAAAGAGATGTTGTAGAAGAATCAATGCATGAATCAAAGTACATGAATGCAAACTTATGTAAGAGAATTACAATGTATGAAAAATAATATCAAATACAAGCTAGATAGTGAGTTCATATAGAACTAAGTAAAGGATGAAAGTGGAAAATCCAAACAATAGGGTGTGGCAACCAATTAGTCTAAAAATAGTAGATGCTTCACCATTTAAAGATTGAGACAATACCTTTTAGGGAAGGTTACACCTCACCATCATATACTAGTTAAAATCACTTTATGAACCTAAGAAAGCTTAATAAAAGAGTAGGAAAATTCTAGGACTAAGGAAAAATAAATATCTTTCTAGGAAAATAAAAGCCTAGAATAAGAATCTATACTAGCAACTACCTTATACTTAATCTTGAATACTTCGATGTACACACCATAGTTGGACTACTCACAGGGTACTCGGCAAGTTGTAAAGAGTTTTCCAACCTATGATTTTTAATGACTTAAACTTGTGAAAAATACTTGCTGAGTTTGGCAATTTTTTGTCAAAAACTAGGTGAGTCTGAGACAAAAACTCGGTTGCTCCAGCATAACAACAAAAAACGTCAAAGATCCATTTCATTTCATATTTTTAGCTTGTGTTTTTGGTTGAGAAGGGGGAAGAGTGACTCCAAAAATCTTGCAAGGTGATTTTGGGCGATTCTTGTGAATTCCAAGTGGATTTGAAGGGGATTTGAGGTGGTTTTTCAAGAAAAATCAAATTCCTAGGTTGGTTTTTTAATTTTTTTCCTATGTTTTTTTAAAACATTTGTTTTTATTTTTTGTTGAATCTAGATTATTAGAAATCATACCTAAGTAGTCTAAAACATTTTAAAGTTATTTCAACAATATTTAACACTAGTTTTGACAAGTTTTGTTGATTTTTTCACTATTTTTTGAAGAATATCTAGTTTTCAAAAAAAAAAAAACCCTAATAGTTTTTTTTTCTTTTTAAACTTTGAATGATGTCTAAAGTTTTTTCAACTAATTTAGATAGCTTGCTAAATTGTTTATTTAAAATGTTAACAATTTTTCACTTTGTATGTGTAGGTTAACTAAGCATTAATTATGGCAAGTTCTGATTGACCACAAGAACCATGCCCATCTGGATATATAAGCACCCACCCTAAAGGTTCTAGAGATAGGGCTTGGAGGTATGCCTATGATGGACCAGAAAATGGGACAATTATTTGCATAAAGTGTGAAAAAATACTTCATGGAGGCATCAACTGCCTCAAATCCCACCTTGCAGGCATAGACAGGCATGATGCTAGACAATGCATAGGGACCACTCCTAAAATAAAAAGAGAAATGAATGTCCTACTTGCAGTTGGAGAAGATAAGAAATTTCAAAAGGAGAGGGAAAATCTAGCTACGAGATCAGTCATAGCTGAATCTCAAGGTGCTTCTATT
This sequence comes from Cryptomeria japonica, assembly GCF_030272615.1. Lineage (NCBI taxonomy): Eukaryota > Viridiplantae > Streptophyta > Pinopsida > Cupressales > Cupressaceae > Cryptomeria > Cryptomeria japonica. The sequence goes on from NC_081413.1 coordinate 793,235, forward strand.
GACATTGAAGAAGAAGAAGAAGCACTTGAGGGCATAGTTGGTTCTCAGTGTGGCCCACGTATCCACAAACCCACCACCACCTCGCCCATTGCTTCAAATTCCTCTAGTAGAGTACTTGGCACTAGTAGTGGCATTGTTGCATCACAATCATGGTCCATAGGTGATTACTTTGTGCCTAGGAACACACTTGGAGCACAAGCATCATTAGAGGCCACTGGATGGAATAGGGAGGCACATGAGAAAGCCAACATTGCATGTGCTTATTTTTGGTACTTCAACAACATTTCATTCAATGTAGAAAAGATTCCTTTTTGGTTGAATTTGGTGACCGCAATGACAGTTGCACGAAAGGGGTACAGGGCCCCTTCTCACAAGGATTTGAGTGGGAGGTTAGTAAATTACAAAATAGTCCACTTGATTTCATTTTCAATTATATTTTAGATTTCTTGTTTCTTAAATCAAAATTATGTACTAAGAAGTTAAGAACTAATTTCACTTTGTTCTTGTAGGTTGCTCACAAATGTAGTTGCTAGGGCAAAAGAAGTGGTGGAGGAACAAAACATTGAATGGGAAAAATATGGCTACACCATTCTTTCTGATGGGTGGAAAGATGGCAAGAACTGCACCATCATTAATTTTTTGGCCGCTTGCAAGGAAAATGTAGTGTTCTTGAAATCAATTGATGCCTCTAGCAAGGTGAAAAATGTAGAAACGTTGGCTAGAATGTTGGAACACCTTGTCATGGAGGTGGGAGTAGATAATGTGATGCAAATCATCATAGATAATGCAACAACATATGTGGTAGTAGGTAGAATCCTTTTGAATGATCACCTTTAGCAATATTTTCATTTGTTGTGGATTTTTTTTTCTTGGTTGCATCTTTCTTAAGAATAACTTCTTCTTTTGTAGGTAGAATCCTCTGAGAGAGGCACCCCTCTATTTTGGACACCTTGTGCAACATATGTCCTTGACCTTCATTTGGAGGACATAGGAAAACTTGAGTGGGTGACTCCAGTTGTGGAAGATGCAAGGAGGATCACCAAATATATTTACAATCACCCTTGGGTTCTAAATTTGATGAGAGAGCACACCGAAGGGAAAAATTTGGTGAGAGCTAGTGTCACAAGGTTTGCAAGGTTTTTATTGACGTTGCAAAGCCTTCTTGCTGCATTGACATCTTTGAAACAAATATTTGTGAGTGGAGCATGGCTAAACTCACCATATTCAAAGAAGCCTGAAGGAGAGGTTGTCGCATGCATAGTCTTCAACAACCAATTTGCACAAAGAGCTGTAGAGTTTGTGAAGGCAACTTCAAAAATTTAATTTTTAATTATTCTTGATTCAAGTCTCTCAATACTAATTTGTAACTTCATTAATTAATCTTTTTGTAATTTTTATTTTGAATTGTAGGTGTCAGAGCCATTGGTTAGAGTTCTCTGCTTGGTCGATGGGGATAAAACCCCAATGGGATATATTTATGAGGTCGTGGATAGGGCCAAGGAGTCTATCAAAAATTTCTAAAGGGGGATAGACTCAAATTTGATCCCATTTGGGAAATTATTGATAGGAGGTGGAACGGTTAGCTCCACCAACCCATTCATCCAGCAGGGTACTTCCTCAACCCTCGTTTTAGGTTTGGGGTTCTTACTCAGATCCTAATGGAGAGGTTATGGAGGGCCTTAGTACATACATTGAGGGGATGGTACTTGATGTTGAGGAGAGAGACCTCATTGTGAGTGAACTCCAAAATTATGAGGAAGCAAGGGGTGAGCTATTCTCTTCAGTGTTGGCTAGGAGAGGAAGAACCACTCAAACCCCAAGTATAACATTTGCCATTTGGATTTTGGGATCTAAAGTGATTGATAAATTAAGTTTTCTCTTTTCTCTTTGATTTATAACTTTTCAAATTTTTTTATTTTGAAAATGTTTGGTGGCAAAATTGGGGTGGAAACTCCCCACATCTCAAAATAATTTCCCTTAAGAGTCTTATGTCAGCCTTGTAGTTCATCCAATTGTGAGCGCAATTGGAGCTTGTTTGAAGCAATACATATGAAAAAGAGAAGCAAGTTAGCGCAGAAACGCCTCAATGACCTTGTCTTTGTGCAATATAATCTTTTATTGCTCTAAGGAAGGTAGAGGAAGGAGAAGGTGGTCCAATTGAATTGGATGATATAGATCCTTATAGTGATTGTACATCATAGGAAACCTCCATTGTTTTCTGAGGATGACATCACTGATTTTGAGAGGCAAGCTATGGAGGAGGAGGGGGGTGGATTTGGTTTCACACTGGATGACATTGAGGAGGAAGAGGATGAGGATGAGGAGTCATTGCTAGTGCCACAAGAAGGTAGAGACATAGCTTCAACCAAGATGGAGGATGAGCCATCCATACCAAGCGAGGAGGCATAGTCACACAGATCACGCGAGTCACACCCATTGCAAACTTCTAGGACCAGACCCTCTAGTTCTACCTCTCCCCCAATTTTTTCTAGAGTTGGGAAGAGGAATTTGTAATTGTAATGATGTATTTACTTTTGGTTTTACAAAAACTATTTACTATTTTGCTTCCAGGATTCTAGCCATCAACATTCCTCATGAGGATGTAATTTTGTAGATACTTTGCATTTAAATATATCTAAAATTAGCTTGTTTCTTTTGTGTTCTTATTTATTGAATCATTGGATGCATCTTATCATTTAATTTTGCAAAATTAATGCATTTTTAATTAAATTTAAATGTGTTTTTAAGTTGCTGAGTTTTTTGCCAAGTTTTTCCTGAGTTTTTCCTGAGTTTTTTTCCCAGGCCTTAACAAGTTTTGTCAAGTGGCGATTCAAATTTGGTACACACAATGGCTTTCTTCCTTTGAGAAAGATTAATTATCTCCCAAGTCTTTTTTATTGGGAATTGATATTCTGCATCGATGGTCTCCTTTCAAAGCTTTGATTCTAGTGCGTCATAAGTAGAAGGTTAAAAGCTATCAACTATAAAACTAATTATTATTGGTTTTACCTCATTTCAAGCCATGTTGCAAGTCCTTGGTCTTGATGTTGAAGTATCTCAGACTCCAGCTAGATTTACATCATTAATGATGCTAGTATACCATGGGCATAAATAGTGTCACATTTGTTGGTGTCGAGTAGAAGTGATCATCAATAGTTCATCAATAGTTCATCAAAGTTAAATATAGGATCTCTATATAGAGCAGTTGATAATGTGGAAGTTGATCTTAACTAACTCTTCTCATAAAAATGACACATTTGTTTATGTATATCTTCTCTTTGGTAGGGTATGTAACATGATAAGTCATTGAATATTGTTATACCAAATAAGAATACATTTAATGGATTTCTTATCAAGCTTATAGATTTTACTTTGGAAAGTGTGTGTATGTTGTACAATGTATGTTGTGCAAAAAAATAAAAAAAAGATAAGGGAAATATAGAATAAATTAGTGTTCATGAATAAACCAAGCATGTTCAAGTTGATTGTGACTTCATGCAAGAAAATGTTCAACAAAACAATAGTAAACCCCAATTATACTCTACTCGAGAAACAAGTTACCATCTTCAACAAGCCTCTTAAACATGTGATTTTGATATTTTTCAAGATTCACAATTAAAATTTAAGACAAAGATCTAATAAGGGGCAATTTTAGCATACTCCATCATTGATTTTCCTATAGCAAGTTCTTTTAAATTTTTAATTATTTTTAGTAAATTGAGGATATTATATTTTGTTTGTTGAAAAAATGAATGCTTTTTTTTTTCCATTTGTTTCATGTATAACTTTCCCTCGTAATGCAAAATGATTTAGGCTTTTGGATTCCATAGCATAAGGGTCTTCATTGGACTTATACTTGAGAAGTGGACATAAGAATGTTGAACAATTTGACATTAATAAAATTATGTTCGACTACAATCATATGCCCCCTTTAGGAAATTCAATGAAGAAAAATACATTCTGAAGCCATAATAATACCCAAAAATATAACTCTCATAACAATTGTAGGCCTTTTTTCCCCATACTTACATAGTTTAACTCCAAACTCTTTCTCATCCTTGTTAGCAGATAGTGTTCAATCTATAATATCTTCATTGAGAAAGACCACATTCTCTCAAAAAATAGTGATTAAATTGTTGGAAATATGAGTTTGTATGATTGTCATTGTTGTTGTCATTGATGTCAAACTTGGTTGTCTGATGGATTTTGGTCTGAATGTATTTTGTGTTGGTATTGCAATTGGTGGAAAACTTTTGGTGTTGGCTATGGAAATATGAAAGATTTCTTTTGATGTCTCATTGATAGTTTGGTTTGATATTATAGTTCATGGTTTGCAAAAGTCAGTTGTTACTATTTTCTGAGAGGTAAAGTGTCTGTCAGTTTGGTCTAGAAATTATTCAATGGCCTCCAGATATGTTAAAGTTTATGTTGTGTTTCATAGGATGTGATTATATGATTCTTAAAATATTCTCAATATGATTCTCTTGTGGTGTTTGTTTTTCGAAAATGAGTTATGTTGATTTGAGTGTGATATATTTAGTTGTGTTGTGGTTCGACGTGTCTGATTGGTTTATCTTATTTGGATCATGTTTTTGGCCTAGATATGCTTTGGATGACAAGTTGGGATATTTTTTATGGGTCTCACCTTGGTGTGTGGAGATCCACATGGAGTATTTTTCATCAAAAGATATCTTTTTGGTTGACTGTTTGACATGCTTTAATTCCTATCTACACATTATGTTTGGTGCCAACCTTGAAGGATGTATTAGCATGTCTGGATCATTGGATTTGTCTTGGAAGGACATTTCATGATGTATTTGGGTTCTTTATTTTCTTGGAGTGGATCGCCTTGATTATTTTTGGTCAGGGTGGCTTATTTTGTGCAATAATGTTCATTCTATTTTGGCTGACCCTTAATTAGGTTTTTGATGTTATATCTCATATTTAAGGAGTGTGGATAGATTATTTTTGTAGTGGAATGTGCGTGAATTAATGAGAAGCGTATGCAAATGATACACAAGAAAAATTGAGTGTGTGAATGTGCAAAAGTCAAATTGTGAAGAGCTTTGAAGGTGATATATTTAGGAAGATAGTGTGTGCAGAGACAAAAACAATGTTCAGAGATGTTTTCCATGATATTGGCCACTTGATTTTGTTGTTCAAGGAAAATTTCATGTATTAGGAGATCCTTCTCATATCAATTCTACTATTTGTGATGTTACTAAATAACAGTGAGTCTTTTAACAACATTTTCTGTGCCTTTCCCTAAAGTAGTGAGCCTCAATTGAGAAAGTCCTTATTTTGTACCTTGCCTAAGGTTGTGCGCCTTAGTTCTACAAGTCCATTAGGTTATGTTGCTCCTTGAAAGTGAGCCTAAAACTTTGTAATCATTGTGATTCATATCATGAGTTAGATTCTCACCATCATTTTTCCCAATTTGGGTTTTCCACATAAAATATGGTGTTCACGTGTTGATGGTTAGTAAGTTTTTTAGTAGTGTTTTGTATGGTTGAATGTTGTTTATAATTAATCTATTTTTAAGTTTTGAACTTATTCACCCCCCTCTTAGTCATGTCTTGGGTTCAACAATTGGTATCAAAGCAAGGTTCCTCTTTGGAAAGCTTAACTACTTGAGGTAGATTCAGAATGGCACATGAACTACATATTAGGGCTCCATTGTTTGATGGCGCAATTTTTTCTTACTGGAATGATAGGATGGAATCTTATTTGGAGATTTTCCAAAATGGAATTTGGGACATCATCAAGTCTGGTTATAAACCTGCACAAAATGGATCTCTGACTTTAGATGAAGTTAAGAATCGTGAGACAAATGTGAAAGCTAGCACAATATTATTCAATTGCTTGAGTGAAGCAATATTTGAAAAAGTTAAGGGATTGAAATAAGCTAAAGAGATTTGGAACATACTATTGTTGGGAAAAATGGTGTCTCAACCTTGCATTTATGCGAGGTTACTATTTATAGTAAGTTTTCATTTGAGCACGAAATGGTGCGAAACTCTCCCTGAAGCTTCTGGTTGGCTAGATAAGCATTCCGGTAAAGTTGCGTCGCAAGGTCACAGCTAGTTTTGAAGATATTAAAGTTTTCGTCTTGGAGGGGTGCAATAAAATGTTTAAACTTAATTTTGGAGACTTTAGAGGCTCCGAAACGCCCTGAAAAGTGGCCATAACCGGCAAAGCGGGTTACGACGTGATAGAGCACTTTGCGAGCTTTCCGGCGCTTCAAACGGTTTGTCAATCGGACACCCGGTTCTCAAGTTATGGCCTCCGGAAGTTTGTACTCTTGAAATAGGAAAAATAATTTGTATCGAATACATAAATGAGCTGTAAAAAGGGAGCGACACGTGTTGATGTGTGCTTTAACATGTCATAGGGCATCTAGAAGGAAGATAAGGTCGGCTACACCTTATTGGGTGGTTTTAGCCCATGGTTTTGTAATACCGTTTAACGGTTTCTTGTATTGTATCTCCTATTTATGAGGTGTGAGAGATAGAGGTTGGGTGTAAGAGTCCTATGGCTATTGAGTTGCCTCTGAATCTCTGATTAGTGCTACTCCTGCGAAGAGCTTGCTCTGCAAGTATGTTGTAATCTATTTTTGATTGCTGAATAAAATATTGAGCTGCTTTTGGAGGGTGGGGTTTTTCTCCCGAAAGGGTTTTCCCCACGTAAATCATTGTGTTGTGGTATGAATGTTATTATATCTATTTCTATTTTCTATAACTGTTGTAATGATCTGAAAAAGTTTTGCATTACCCTCCTCTCAAGGTTAGTGTAGGAAGTTGTTTCCGCTACTTAACTTCCTTACAAGTGGTATCAGAGCCTGATCACCTTTGGTTTCAATTGTGGGCAGTTGGGTTTTTTGAACTAATCCAGATTTGAGTGGGAGCTTGTGCAGAAGACACTTTTTGATCTTGTTGCAGGAATATTCAGATGGCGAGTTCATCAGGGAGAATAGAGGTGGAGAAATTTAACGGAAGTAATTTTGAGATGTGGAAGCTGAAGATGGAAGATCTGCTAATAGATCGAGATCTTTGGGATGCTGTTGATGCGAATGTCCAAAGGCCCTCAGATCCTACTGCGGCAGCTCAATATGATGTTATGGACCGAAAAGCCAAGGGTCTAATCAGACTGTGCCTGGCAGACTCTGTTCTAATCAATGTCCATGAAGAAAACTCTGCAAAGAAGCTATGGACTAAGCTTGGTGAGATGTATCAAGTGAAATCTTTATTAAATCAAATTTTCTTAAGAAAGAAATTGTATTCCTTGAAGATGGAAGAGGGTGGACGAATTGCAGACCACCTAGAAGCATTCAATATGTTGGTGGCTCAATTAGTATCCGTCGGTGTTAAGATGGACGAGGAGGAGAAATGTCAGATCTTGCTTTGCTCTTTGCCTGATTCGTGGGATTCTCTTGTTATGGCTATCGGTAGTACTTCTGTTGTTTTGAAATCTGAAGACGTGGTGGGTGCCCTACTCGGTGAAGAGATGCGAAGGAAGGTATCCATCAGTTCAAAGGAAGCCCTAACCATTCGTGGAAGACTTAGGGAGAAAGGCAAGAAGAATGAGAAGCGCGACAAGTCCAAATCCAAAGGGAGATTGAAATCTCCTGAAAAGTCCAAAGTCATTTGCTGGAATTGCGGTAAACCGGGTCACATCCGTAAGGACTGCAAAGAAGAAAAGAAGAAGAAGAAAAAGAAAAGGTTCAATTCTGATTCTGAGTCCGACAAGGAAGATGGCGATGCATTTATTGCGGCTTTGGTGACTCATGCAGGTAATGATGCCTGGCTAATTGACTCAGGTGCATCTTTTCATATGACTTCCAATAGAAATTGGTTTTCTGAATATGAAGGATTTAATGGAGGTAAGGTATACTTGGGTGATGATTCACCTCTAGACATTGTTGGTCGAGGTAAAGTTAGAATTAGGTTTTCTGATGGTAGAATAAAAGGGATTAATGGTGTGCTGCATATCCCTGGATTAAAACGAAACCTGTTATCTGTGAGCAAACTGATAGATGCGGGTGTGCAGGTAGTCTTTTCTAAAACAGGATGTAAGATGATTAAGGGTGCTATGGTAGTTGCTAGAGGTGTCAGGTTTGGCACTTTGTATAAGCTTGAAGCATACACTATTGAGTGTAATAGCACTTCTGTAAAAAGTAAATCTACGGATACTTCATTGGAAGATTTGAAGGTTTCACCTTCAGCAGATGGAAATGGTTTTTGGGTACCTAAGGGTGCTCTTTCATCTGAAGCAAAGTTACCTGCAGAGAAGACTATGTTATGGCACCAGAGACTTGGCCACATTGGAGAAAAGGGTCTAAGGACCTTGAAAAATAAAAATCTTGTTGAAGGTTTGAATGATTGTAATCTTGACTTTGATTTCTGTGAGCATTGCATTTATGGAAAACAAAACTACGTTCAGTTTTACTCGAGTTCTCATAAAACTTGTGGTGTTTTGGATCTTATTCATTCTGATGTGTTTGGTCCAGTAGATGTCTCTTCGATTGGAAAATCCACATATTATGTTTCATTTATTGATGATTTTAGTAGAAGGACATGGGTATATTTTCTAAAGAGTAAATCTGAAGTTTTTAGTCGTTTTAAATAATTTAAAGCAATGGTTGAGTTGCAGACTGGAAAGAAAATAAAATGTTTGAGAACTGATAATGGCGGTGAGTTTTTCTCTAATGATTTTGATAGATTCTGTAAAGACTGTGGAATTAACAGGCATAAGACAACTCCGTATTCTCCATAGCAGAATGGAGTGGCAGAAAGAATGAACAGGACACTGATGGAGAAGGCTAGGAGTATGTTGAGTGGTGCTGGTCTCGAACAAAAGTTTTGGGCTGAAGCTGTTGCCACTACTTGCTACCTGATTAACAGGTCTCCTACATCAGCTCTTGTTGATAAAATGCCTATGGAAGCATGGTCAGGTCACAAGCCTTCATTGAGACATCTTAGAGTTTTTGGTTGCGAGGCATATGCACATGTGCCAAAGGAGAAGCGAACAAAGTTGGAGAACAAGGCTGTGAAATGTATCTTCATCAGGTATAGTTATGGTGTGAAAGGATACAAGCTTTGGGACCCTATTGCACAAAAGGTAATTCACAGTAGAAGTGTTATTTTTAGAGAAATTAAGTCTCCTTCTGTTACATTGCAGCCAGAACAGACTAAAAAGGAAGATGTGATTCAACTTCCTTCTACACTTGAAAGAGTTGAATCGAGACCCCTAGATAGGCAAGAATTTGAGGAGAGCTCGTCTAGCTCTGAATCTTCAGAAGAGGAGGAAGAACCTCCAACTCAGCTTGTTCGAAGGTCTACAAGACATAGACAACCACCTGAAAGGTATTCACCTAATGATTGGAGATGTATTTTTGCTCTAAATACTAGTGTGGATGAACCGAAATCTGTAGAAGAGGCATTAGGTATGAATGATGCAGAATCCTGGAAGATTGCTATGGAGGAAGAAATGGCAGCTTTGAAAAAGAATGATACATGGGATCTTGTACCATTGCCTGAAGGACGAAAACCTGTTGGTTGTAAATGGGTGTTCAAGAAAAAGATTGGTTCAGATGGAAGCATTGAGAAGTATAAAGCAAGGTTGGTTGAAAAAGGCTACTCTCAGGTTGAGGGTGTTGATTACGGTGAGATATTTTCTCTTGTTGCAAAAATGACGTCCATTAGATTTTTGCTTTCTATTGCTACTGCTTATGATTTAGAGGTTGAGCAAATGGACGTGAAAACTGCTTTCCTTCATGGTGATTTGGAGGAAGATATTTATATGACACAGCCGGAGCACTATGTGGTGAAAGGCAAAAGTAATTTGGTCTGTAAATTGAAGAAATCTTTGTATGGCCTCAAACAAAGTCCTAGGATGTGGTACCAGAAATTTGATACATATGTGTTGAGTTTAGGATTTGAACGTTCTAAATCAGATCACTGTGTTTATTATAAATCTTATGGTGATCATTTCTTATTCATTGCATTGTATGTTGATGATATGTTATTCATTGGCAAAGGGAAAGGTATGATTTCAGAACTGAAGTCTCAGCTCGCTGCTAAATTTGAAATGAAAGATCTTGGTGCAGCAAAGCACATTCTTGGGATGGAAATTAGAAGAGATAGGGTAAACAGAAAGCTATGGCTAGGCCATAGTAAGTATGTGAATTCAGTGTTACAGAGGTTCAACATGTAGAATTGTAGACCATTGAGTGTTCCTTTTACAGTTGGAATGAAACTATCTATTTTAGATTGTCCTACATCCCCATTGGAGATGGAAGACATGAGCAGAGTGCCTTACCAGAGTGCAGTTGGAAGCTTGATGTATGCTATGGTCTGTACTAGACCAGACATTGCCCAAGTAGTGGGAGTACTTTCTAGATATATGTCTAATCCTGGTAGAGTTCATTGGGATGCAGTCAAAAGAGTCTTCAGATATTTGAAGGGTACTTCAGAGTATTCTTTGTGTTATAATGGTAATTTAGTTGGAGACATGACTTCCCTTGATATCCATGGTTATGTGGATTCAGATTGGGCAGGTGATATTGATAGCAGAAGATCCACCAGTGCTTATGTGTTTACTTTGTTTGGTGGTGCAATTAGTTGGATGAGTAAGCGACAGGCTGTGGTTGCTCTATCCACTACTGAAGCAGAGTATATGGCAGCTACTCATGCTTGTAAAGAGGCCATTTGGCTTAAGAGACTGTGTTCGGATATTGGAATAAAACAAGGTACAGTGACAGTTTACTGTGACAGTCAGAGTGCAATTAGCCTAGCTAAGAACCTGACATTTCATGCCCGGACCAAACATATTGATGTTCAGTATCATTTTGTTAGAGATATGGTCGAAGATGGTAGGGTGAAGCTGGTTAAGGTGGAAACTTTGATGAATGTTGTAGATGCTTTAACTAAGGCTGTGGGCACAGAGAAGTTCAGATGGTGTTCAGAGTCTATGGGCCTTATGGCCCCTAGCAATTGATTCATTGTGTTGACATTCCCTTCCGCTCTTGCAAGGTGTTCGACAAGTGGGAGATTTGTGGGGAAAAATGGTGTCTCAACCTTGCATTTATGCGAGGTCACTATTTATAGTAAGTTTTCATTTGAGCACAAAATGGTGCGAAACTCTCCCTGAAGCTTCTGGTTGGCTAGATAAGCATTCCGGTAAAGTTGCGTCGCAAGGTCACAGCTAGTTTTGAAGATATTAAAGTTTTCGTCTTGGAGGGGTGCAATAAAATGTTTAAACTTAATTTTGGGGACTTTAGAGGCTCCGAAACGCCCTGAAAAGTGGTCGTAACCGGCGAAGCGGGTTATGAGGTGATAGAGCACTTCACGAGCTTTCCGGCGCTTCAAACGGTTTGTCAATCGGACACCCGGTTCTCAAGTTATGGCCTCCAGAAGTTTGTACTCTTGAAATAGGAAAAATAATTTGTATCGAATACATAAATGAGCTGTAAAAAGGGAGCGACACGTGTTGATGTGTGCTTTAACATGTCATAGGGCATCTAGAAGGAAGATAAGGTCGGCTACACCTTATTGGGTGGTTTTAGCCCATGGTTTTGTAATACCGTTTAACTGTTTCTTGTATTGTATCTCCTATTTATGAGGTGTGAGAGATAGAGGTTGGGTGTAAGAGTCCTATGGCTATTGAGTTGCCTCTGAATCTCTGATTAGTGCTACTCCTGCGAAGAGCTTGCTCTGCAAGTATGTTGTAATCTGTTTTTGATTGCTGAATAAAATATTGAGCTGCTTTTGGAGGGTGGGGTTTTTCTCCCGAAAGGGTTTTCCCCACGTAAATCATTGTGTTGTGGTATGAATGTTATTATATCTATTTCTATTTTCTATAACTATTGTAATGATCTGAAAAAGTTTTGCATTACCCTCCTCTCAAGGTTAGTGTAGGAAGTTGTTTCCGCTACTTAACTTCCTTACAACTATGTCAATCCTATGAAGGAGATCAAAAGACAAAGCAAGCTAGGTGGGTGAATTTGAAACAAAATTATGAGCATCTAAGAATGGTTGAAGATAAAGGTGTTGAGAACTACATACACAAGGTGAACGATCTTGCATATTCTATTAGAGCTATTGGTAGATATCTTGAAGAAGGAGATGTTATAAGGAAGATTTTGTTAACTCGCTCATATTCTACAAACCTAAGAAGTGTACTATAGAATAAGTTCATGATAGAGATAAGTATCAAATTGGCCTACTTATTGGAACACTATCTGCATTTGAGATTTCAGAGATAAAAAAGAAGTCACATTTAATGTTTCAAGGCTAGCAGAAGGTGAACCAAAAAAAAAAGTGAATATGGAAGAGATTGAAGGAAACTTCATATGAATATTGAACAGAGGTACTAGAAAATACAAAGGTAAGATGCCATTGAAATGTTTTGATTGTGGTAAAATTGATCATTATGATTCTAAATGTATATATAAAGAGGATTACAAGAAATCTGATGGTGATGAGAAGAAGAGTAGGTTTAGAAAATACGATTTCAAGAAAAAGAAAAATGATAGATGAAAGAAAGGAGTATGTTCTATGGAGACACATTTGTTGAAGGATGAAGATGGTGAAGACTCAAATGAAGAATCCTCATTTTTGACTATAGAGAGAGAAGAATAAGGATATATTCGGAATACCGGAAGGAAAGAGTAATGATGAGGAGGCTGCACTTCATGCTAAGGTGGAACCAAAAGTATGGATCATCGATTCTGGAAGTACAAATCACATGACAGGTGACAAATACAAGTTCATTAATATTAAGAAGTATGATAGTGGATCATTGAAATTTGCAGGAGAGGAGGTTGCAGCTATTTGTGGAATAAAAGGTATCTTGATTGATGGTAAGCATAAGACTGATGATTTTTATTATGTTGAAAGTTTGAGACATATCTTATTGAGTGTTAGTCACATGCGCAATATGATGATATGATGAATCAATGATGATCCGGTCAACTACTGAGAGGGGGAGTGAATCAGTAGATAGAAAACAAACTAAACTTTCACCAAACTCAAACCCAACTCATAAATCAATCACTGAACTAACCGGTTAAAACACTGAACTACAAACTGCAACTGCACTACCAAGTTTATGGGTTGACTGAATATCAAAATAACAGTGTAACATATCTGAAACTCTCAAACCATTTAACCAAAACATCAAAACACTTTACTGACATTAGTAATAGCACTTTTCAGATCACTTCTTGTCATCTTAACACATCTAAGTGGCTTTACCAGTTAAACAAATTAATCATATCAAAACATAACCACAAAAACCATTCAGCACTTGACACAATGATTTTTGGTGTGGAAACCCAAATGGGAAAAACCACAGTGGGGATGAATACCCACAAGTATTCTGAACTATTCTAAAGTTCGCCCTGTTAGGAGCCAAGCCTTGTTAGAAGCTTTACAAAATGTCCTGTTATGAACAGATCTGGTTAAGGACCACCCAGTTAAGGGATTGATTACAATACCCTGTTAAAGGCAATACCTTGTTAGGAGTAACCTCGATAGAGGATTTGAAATCCAAGCTAATGGATCAACTAGTTAGAGGATTTACAAAACACAAAGCCTGTTAAAGTTTACCCGGTTAAGGGATTTAACTGTTGTAATTGTTAGAGAACAACAAGATCTTGCTGATCTGGTAATAGCACTACTCTACTTGATCAGATCCTATCCATGCTCCTATCTGCCTTCAAACATTTTGCAGATACTCCTTCTAGTTCGATAATCAATCACACTGACACTTAACCAAAATTGCCAACAACACTACAAAACAACTCATCGACCTTATAAGAAAAACAATAGGTCGGTAACACATCACAAAACCTAAGATCTCATAGAGATTACAAACAAATTGGTTCAAACATGACTATTAGATTACATAGTAATCATCAACACATTGTTCAAGACAACCTCGACCGCTCCTTGATCACCGCTCATCGAATCCTGTAACTCATCACGCGGTTTCCACTTCATGCAATGTACTCGCTCAATCCCAAGATAAAATAGTTATCTATACATGCCAAAAACCACTTGAAACTCATCATGTGCATCATGCATGCGTGGTATAATCATCTCTGACCACCATTTGATCATAGATCAACACAACCAATTCACCAAGCTCCATCAGTTAGGGTTTGGCATATCAATAGGTAGGGTTACCGATTGATCTCACTGCTACAATAGTGATACTGATTTCCTTCACTTTCTCAACTAATGGTTGCATTAATGCATCATTACCGGTTGCAATACAGCTCCATTATCGGTTACAATTGACATCAATGACAACAATTAAACTTAATTAATGCAATCTTCATGCAAATGCCAACACAATAGAGGTTATGAAGTTGTATTAAACAATGCCAGATGTATAATAAAAAAGGAAAAACTAGAAAGTTGGCAGTAGAAGGCGTTAGGACAAGTGGAAGTGTTTACTACATAAAAGACATAAGTGGAAACAAAAAATTTCTGACTCAGAGAAATGAATTTTGGTTATGGCATATAAGGATAGGACATGTCAACTTTGATAACATGATAAATATTTTCAATACTAAAGCTATGAGAGTTTTTCCAAGGATTGTCAAGCCTATCAATACTTTGTGTAGGGAATGTTAACTCGAAAAACAAACAAAGAGGAGTTTTAAGAACAAGGAGTAATTTACTTCCAAACTCTTGGAGTTGATTCATACAGACCTTTGTGGTCTGGTAAGGACAAGAGGACTCAATGGAGAAAGGAATTTTATGTTGCTTATTGATGATTATTCTAGCATGACATGGGTTACAATCTTGGAAGAAAAGTTTGAAGCTTTTGAAAGGTTTAAGGTGTTCAAGTCAATGGTTGAAAATCCAATGTTTAAGATCTGATAGGGTAGGACAGTTTACTTCAAATGAGCTTGATGATTTTTGTGAAAAACATGGAATTAGAAGTCATTTGTCTGCCCCTAGAATCCCTCAACAAAATTGGGTAGTAGAAAGGAAGAATAGGACTGTTATTGAGATGGCTAGAGTTGTGATCAACGATGCTAACCTGGCTAATGTGTATTGAAAGGAAGTTGTGCATATTGGTGTGTAGATTCTTAATAGGATATTTATAAGAGTGACTCATACTAAGACACCTTATGATATGTGGAACAGAAGACCTCCTACTGTGAAGTATTTTAGGATCTTTGGGAGAAAGTACTGCATCAGAAGAGGTGAAGAAGATCTTAGAAAATTTGATACCAAAGAAGATGAAGGGATATTTCTGAGATATGCTCTGAACAACAAAGCCTACCGGTGTTATGACAAGAGACTGAATAAAATAGTGAAGAGTACAAATGTGAAAGTATGTGAAGTTTGGGATGAGACTGACCCTAAACCTATTCTGGAAGATCCAGAAGATGGCAAAGAGAAAGTGACAAGTCAAGAAGAAGAGGAAAAAGAAGAACCAAAGAAAGTTATCAAAACCCTAACCAAATATGTGCAAAAGAATCATCCTAAAACTCAAACAATTGGAGATAAAAACAAAGGAGTTTAGACAAGGACAAGAGCTGCAAAAGTAATTGATTAGGAAAATTATTGTTGTCTTTCACTAGTTGAACCTAAATCATACATTGAAGCAAGAAAAGAAGAGAGTTGTGTAAGAGCAATGGAAGAAGAACTAAATTGAATACAAAAAAATCAAATATGGGAACTAGTACCTAGACCGATGGACAAAAATGTGATAGGAACAAAATGGTGTTCTAGAAAAAGCTAAATGAACAAGGACAAGTCACAAGGAACAAAGTGAGATTGGTATGTAAAGACTACTGACAAGTTGAAGGTACTGATTTTGAAGAAAGTTTTTCCCTAGTAGCTAGGATGGAAGCTATAAGAATGTTTTTTTCTTTCTCTTCTTATAAGAATCTTCAGGTATATCAGATGGATGTTAAGTTAGCTTTTATGAATGGAGAACTTGAGGAAGAAGTATACATTGAGTAGCTAGATGGATTCGGATTGTCAGAAGAACTGGATATGGTTTGCAGATTGAAGAAATCATTGCATGGACTCAAACAAGCACCTAGTGCTTGGTATGCACTAGATTGGACAAATATTTATTACAACAAAATCTCAGAAAAAGCACTACAAATAGCAATCTATATTTCAAAGTTGAAGGCATCAAGTTGTTGAGTGTTGCTATTTATGTTAATGGTATTATATGTGGAGGAAGTGATGATATATCTAGAGAATTTGTAGAACAAATGTAGAAGGAATTTGAAATGTCAATGATTGGTGAATTGTCATTCTTTCTTGGTTTACAAGTTACTTAGTTGGAAGATGGAATTTTTATTTCTCAAGCTAAATGTGTCAAAGAAACGCTAAATAAATTTGAAATAGAAAATTGTAAACTTGTTACAACCCCATTGGTTGTTGGTTGTAAGTTGAGCAAAGATGATGTATCTCTAGATGTTGATCAAAAGAAGTAAAAATCTATGATTGGAAGACTATTGTATTTTATTGCCTCTAGACTGGATATTATGAAAGCCATTTTCTTGGTTTTTAGATTTTAGGCTAATCCAAAAGTAACTCATGAACAAGCTGTGAAGAGGATTTTTTAGGTATTTGAAAGGGACTCCATATTTTGGACTATGGTGCAAGAAGAATTGATATTTCATGATGAAAGCATATACAGACACTGATTGGGTTAAAAATATTGATGATAGAAAAAGTACTAGCGGTGGTGCATTTTTATTGGGAGACAGGTTGGCCTAGATTGGCTCATTGAAAAAAAGTATTCAATATCTTTATCGACTATAGAAGTAGAATGCATTGTAGCAGTATCTTGTTGTACTCAATTCATGTGGATGGAACAGACTCTTAGAGATATTAGAGTGGTGTATGATGAATTTATTCCTATCATGTGTGATAATACCAGTGCTATAAACATTTCAAAGAGTCCAGTAATGCATTCAAGAACTAAATATATATCAACAAGATATCATTTCTTAGGGGAGAAAGTTGCAGAAAAGGAATTCGAATTGGACTATATTTCTACAAAGGAGCAGGTTGCAGACATTGTCACTAAGGTGCTAGAAAAGGATACTTTTCAGTATCTCAAGTAGAAGTTAGGGGTTATTGCCCCTCCTTTTTCTAATTAGATGGAATTATATTAGTGCACCTTTCTAGGGAGAATTATTGAAGATTATTATTTATCTCTTGGATTGATGCTAGTTGCTCCTCTTAGGGGGAGTAGTGGTGTAGATGAACAATGGTATATGGTGTGTTGTGACCTTTGTCTTTGATGTCAAAGGGGGAGAGATGTTCTAATTTGTGTTTCAATGTTTCAATTGTTTCCATAAATGACAAAGGGGGAGATTGTTGGATATATGAGTTTGTATGATTGTCATTGATCTCAAACTTGGTTGTCTATGATAACTCAATGATGAACCACTAGTACCAAACTGGTACTGAGAGGGGGGGGGTGAATCAGTACAAACACAAATACAGTCCAAAAATGGTTTGATAGCAAATACTCCAAATGACTGATAAACAGGGATACCGATAGAATAGAGTGCAATCGGTAACATCCAGTATAGCTGAATCAGTCATGAACTGGTCACTCAATAAGCTTTTCTCTTAGCTCAATACCACATTATCATTATATTCTCATGCATAAACTAGTAAACTTAACCATCAAATCTTCACAATAGTGAGTTCAATATGTTTTATACACAGGCATAAAACATAGAACTTTCATGTGCTTAACAGATAAAACAGAGCATCACAAGACAAAAGCATTACACATGACACACATATTTTTCACATGGAAACCCAACTAGGAAAAACCACGGTGGGGATGAATACCCACAAGCTACTTTTTGAACTCTTTAAAAGTCCGCTCTGTTAGGAGCCTTGTCCAGTTAAGGACATTACAATAGGTTCTGGTAGGAACCGATCCTGTTAAGGATCACTCGATTAAGGGTTAAACCCGGTAGGGTCACCTTGTTAGAGGATTTTAAGAACTCAATAGCTGAAAGAATCTCCTAAGATTCTCTAGCTTATCAGAACTCATTAGCCTCGAGTTACCCAGTTAAGGGATTTGAAACAAGCCGGTTAAGACCACCCGATTTAAGGGATTTTGAGTCAAGCCAGTTAAGGCTACCCTATTAGGGGATTTTACAACTGTTGAAGTGGTTAGAGACCAATAGGTATTACAATGATCTGTTAACAGCACTCAATGCTAATGCAGATCCGTTTAGGCTCCTCTTTTCCTTCTGCACATTCACTTTGCAGGTATCTCTTCTCTCCTTTGGTCTGGCAATTATCACGTATCACTTTCCTTGGATACACACTCACAAATTTTGCCAACAACCTCAGACAGAAACCCAACATCGACCTTATAGGAAACATACAGGTCGGTAGCAAAAACCCTAAACCCTAAACCTGTTAGGTTGAGCAATTCAAATGGTTCGATCCTGACCATTGAATCATACTGCATTAAATGCACCAGTCTTGAATCAATCTCAAGACATTCTCCATCGTCCATTATCCACCGTTTCCATGGCGGCTGATAACCCATCACACGTTATCACCGTTTGATAGACTTCGCACATTCCCGAGGTAGATAGGAATAGTCATCTTCATGCAAGATCCTTCATGCACACAGAGCTTACGTGGAAACACGATCTGTCCTCCATCATACTGCTAACTCATCACACAAAGATCACCGATTGAGTCGCACAGACTTGAGGTACTCAACCGGAAACCCCGAAGTGGAAGCTGCCTACCAACCAGTAGTCATACAGTGCTTCCATGTGCCGGTTCCCATAACTACATGCCGGTTCACCTTGAACAAATATGCCGCTTCACTTTGGCATATAAACTGATTCACACATGTGCTAGTTTCTCTCTCTTCACTTATCACATGTGCCGGTTCACACTAGGTCCCATATTGACATCAATGACAACATACAATATCATTATGTCTTCATGCCGGTTCACATAAGGCTCATGCCGGTTCACATAATGTCAACATTCTCCCCCTTTGGCATTGATGGCAATATACAAAAGATATCTTCTCTGCTTCACATCTTCTCCCCATTTGCTGCAAATATCTTTTCGCTTCACTCCTTCTCCCCCTTTGACAACAATGCCAAAGTGGAGGTACAATCATCACTGTTTCATCATGCTACTCCCCCTGAGGAGTAGTATCCATAACCACACCAATCAACCAAAGATTTGTCTTTTCAGTACCTGACTGATGTGGAACAATCACTTTTAGTTCACCACCTGAAGGGGCAATACCCCTAATTCACTTCTCAAATGCATGAATGTTGTCTTTGGGAGAGGCTTGGTGAAAATGTCTGCTAACTGCTCCTTACTAGACACATGCTCTAGTGCAATCTCTTTATTCTGAACCTTTTCCCTCAAGAAATGATACTTAAGCTCAAAATGCTTGGTTCTAGAATGTAAAACTGGATTCTTTGATATATTGATAGCACTTGTGTTATCACAAAATATACTTACCGGTTCAGATACAGGGATCTTGAAGCCTTCCAGTACATGCTTCATCTAGATTGTCTGAGTGCAGTTCATGAAAGCTGCAACATACTCCGCTTCCACTATAGACTGAGAGATGCAACTCTGCTTTTTACTCATCCATGAGACCAGTCTACCACTGAGAAAGAATGCACCACCAGTAGTGCTCTTCTGGTCATCCACATTACTGACCCAATCAGCATCTGTGAATACTTTCAGATTGAAATTATTGTTGTATGGGTACCACAATCCATAGTCAACTATTCCCTTTAGATACCTAAGAATCCACTTGACTGCAATCAAATGAGATTCTCTTGGACTCTTTTGGAACCTTGCAGTGATGCCAACTGCATGTGCAATATCTGGTCTGCTATGCACTACATAATGCAACTTACCAATCATTGACCGGTATTCCTTCTCATCAACCAATGTGGAATCATCCTCCTTTGTCAATTTGCAACTAGTCACCATCGGTGTACCAACCAGTTTGCTATCTTCCATGCCAAAAGTCTTCAACACCTCTTTGACATATTTGCACTGAGTGATGAAGATTCCATCTTCCATCTATTGAATCTGCAGTTCAATGAAGAACTTAATCTCCCCTATGAGTGACATCTCAAACTCTTTCTTCATCTCATCAGCAAACTCATGACTCACCTTGTCATCTCCTCCAAAGATAATATCATCAACAAAAACTTCACAGATCAGGATCTGATCTTCTTCAGACTTCAAGTAGATATTGCTATCTTCACTTGTTCTCTCAAATCCAATCTTCACAAGATGTGAATGTAGGCACTCATACCATGCCCTAGGTGCTTGCTTTAGACCATATAATGCTTTATGTAGCCTACATACCATGTCACTGTCTTCAGATAGGGTAAACCCATTTTGTTGCTCAATATACACCTCCTCTTCAAGTACACCATTTAGGAATGCAGATTTTACATCCATTTGATATACCTTGAATCTCTTAAAAGCTACATATGCAAGAAGCATACAAACTCCTTCCGATCTGGCTATAGGAGAAAAGGTTTCCCCATAGTCTTCACCTTCTTCTTGAGCATATCCTTTGCATACCAGTCTGGCTTTATTCCTAATCACTGTGCCATCCTCATTCAACTTATTTTTGAACACCCATTTGGTGCCAATGACATTTTTATGTTTTGGTCTGGGTACCAAGGACCATGTACCATTTTTCTCTATCTGGTGAAGTTCTTCCATTGCCTTGATCCAGTCTTCATCTTTATGAGCCTCTTTGAAAGACTTAGGCTCAAATTCAGAGATCATACATGAGTTTTCTCTGATCTTTCTTCTAGTAAGGATTCCTGCATCCTTATCACCTATGATCTGCTTGGGATCATGATTCAACTTGACATACCGAGGAATGGTCTTAACTGGTTCTTCTTGCTTTGCTTCTTCATCCTCATCTTCATCAATATCAGCATTCACTGGTTCAGGAACACTGTTACTGGTACTAGGTTGACTGACAACTGGTTCCCAGAAGGTTGCAACCGGTTCATTTATAGCTTGCTCACTGCCGGCTTCCTCAGTCTTCTCAGAGGATTCATCAACTCTTATATTGATGCTTTCCATAATTCTCTGAGTCCTATTGTTGTAGCACTTGAAAGCTTTACACTTGGTGGAATATCCTAGAAATATTCCCTCATCACATTTAGTTTCAAATTTACCTTGGTGTTCACTCCTCTTGATGTAACATTTGCTACCAAATACCTTAAAGTAGTTAACCATAGGTGTCTTACCGGTCCAATACTCATAAGGAGTTTTGTCCTTACCCTTTTTGATGAGTCCCTGGTTCATAGTGTAAACTGCAGTGCTCACCGCTTCTCTCCAAAAGGTGTGAGCAACCTTTCCTTGGATAAACATAGTTCTAGCTGCTTCAACCACAGTCCGATTATTCCTCTCTACTAGGCCATTCTGCTATGGAGTTCGAGGGGTAGACAGTTGCCTCTTGATGCCAAATTCTTCACAATACTTGTTGAATTCACTGGAAGTGAATTCCCCTCCTTGATCAGTTCTGAGACACTTGATCCTTTTACCACTTTCCTTCTCCACTAATGCTCTAAAAGTTTTGAATTTCCCAAAGGCTTCAGACTTGTCTTTCAAGAATGTGACCCACATCATTCTTGAGTAGTCATCAGTGAGAATCATGAAGTACCTATCACCCTGCACACTTCTAGTTTTCATAGGACCACATAAATCAGTATGCACGAGATCAAGCAAGTTGTCAGCAGTGAAAGATTTACCTTTAAAGGTTGAGGAAGACATTTTTCCCAATTGACATTCTCTACACAAGGTATTATCCGGTTTGCTCAGCACCGACAACCCTCTAACTGCCTTGATCTTACTAGCCTTCACAATGTTATCAAAGTTCACATGGCAAAATCTCCTATGTCATATCCAGCTATCATCAAGCTTAGCCATAAGACATGTACTTATATTTGCATTCAGATGAAATAGGTTACCTTTAGTCTACATGCCGGTGGCTACCAATTTACCATCTTTACCTTTGATTCTGCAAACTCTATTCTTGAATTGCAGAGTGAGACCACTGTCATTTAGCTGGGCAACACTTAGAAGGTTGTGTCTAAGACCATCAACCCAGTACACATTGTCAACACTACTCTTTCCATTCAAAGAGATGGACCCTCTACCTTTGACCAAGCATGGTGCATCATTACCAAAGCGAACCACACCACCATCATACTCCTCTAAGGATAGAAACTTGCTCCGGTCACCAGTCATATGGTGAGAACAGCCACTGTCAATGATCCACTCATTGGAATCATCAAACCGGGAGACAAGAGCCTTCTTGTCTGCCACATATTCCTTTACAGCAACAAACACAATGTCTTCATTCTCTTCATCTTCTGATTCCTCATCTGTGACACCTTCATCCACTACCACAAAACAATTTCTCCGGTTTCCTCCTTTGAATTTCTTGAACCTTTCCAGTTTATCCTTGTTGTCACTATTAGGACAGTTCATAGCAATATGTCCTATCCAGTTACAAGAGAAACATTTCAAAGGAAGCTTACCTCTGTATTTACCGGTCCCTTTTGGAAATCTCCTGGCAAGAAGAGCTTCAAATTCCATCAGAAACTCTTAATCCTTCATTTCTCTGTTCTTATTAGGTTCCCCACTAGTGCTAGCCTCTTTTCCTTTTCTGGATGGTATTGCATAAGCTTTAAAAGCTCATTATGTCTTTTGAACACTACCATCAAAACTATTCAACTCATAGGCTGTCAACTTGGCTATGATGGAGTCCAAGGATGCCTTAGACTTGTCTATTGATCTCAGCTCCTAAATAGCAGAAACCCTTATTGCATAGACCGGCAACAGGGATCTTAGGACTTTACTTACCACAGTGGAATCTTCTATTTTTCCACCTGCACTCTTTATTTCTCCAACAACTATTTTGATTCTTATTCCATACTGCTGAATGGTCTCTCCTTCAACCATCCGCATGTCTTCAAACATTCCTCTCAAGCTCTCTTCCTTAGCTTGTTTTACATGCTCATCACCACCATAGATATTTTCAAGAGCATCCCATACTTCTTTGGGATTTGCCTTGTCCTGAACATCAATAAACTCAATCTCAAATAGACTACTGATGAGGGCTTCCACGACTTGCCCATTTTCTTGTATCTCTCTCTTTTGGTCATCGGTGAGAGTACCAGTAGGAACAACATATACATTTTCAACATAACTCCAGTGTTGAACACCCATGCTTTTGATGAATATCTTCATCCTGTCTTTCCATATACCAAAGTTTTCCCTGTTGAACTTTGGACCTTCCCTCTTCATCATTTGGCTAGGATCTTTTCCTCAAGCGGTTAAGCTTACAACACAGAGCACCTGGAGCGCTCTGATACCAATTGATAACTCAATGATGAACCACTAGTACCAAACTGGTACTGAGAGGGGGGGTGTGAATCAGTACAGACACAAATACAATCCAAAATCAATTTGACAGCAAATACTCCAAATGACTGATAAACAGGGATACCGGTAGAATAGAGTGCAACCGGTAACATCCAGTATAGCTCAATCGGTCATGAACCGGTCACGCAATAAGCTTTTCTCTTAGCTCAATACCCCATTATCATTATATTCTCATGCATAAACTAGTAAACTTAACCATCAAATTTTCACAATAGTGAGTTCAATATGTTTTATAGACAAGCATAAAACATAGAACCTTCATGTGCTTAACAGATAAAACAGAGCATCACAAGACAAAACCATTACACATGACACACATATTTTTCACGTGGAAACCCAACTGGGAAAAACCATGGTGGGGATGAATACCCACAAGCTGCTTTTTGAACTCTTTAGAAGTCCACTCTGTTAGGAGCCTTGTCCGGTTAAGGACATTACAATAGGTTCTTGTAGGAACCGATCCTGTTAAGGATCACCCGATTAAGGGTTAAACCCGGCAGGGTCACCTTGTTAGAGGATTTTAAGAACTCAATAGCTGGAAGGATCTCCTAAGCTTCTCTAGCTTCTCAGAACTCATTAGCCTCGAGTTACCCGGTTAAGGGATTTGAAACAAGCCAATTAAGACCACCCAATTTAAGGGATTTTGAGTCAAGTCAGTTAAGGCTACCCTATTAGGGGATTTTACAACTGTTGAAGTGGTTAGAGATCAACAGGTATTACAATGATCTGTTAACAGCACTTGATGCTAATGCAGATCCATTTAGGCTCCTTTTTTCCTTTTGCACATTCACTTTGCAGGTATCTCTTCTCTCCTTTGGTCTGGCAATTATCACGTATCACTTTCATTGGATACACACAACTTTTTCCAACAACCTCAGATAGAAACCCAACATCGACCTTATAGGAAACATACAGGTCGGTAGCAAAAACCCTAAACCCTAAACCTGTTAGGTTGAGCAATTCAAACGGTTCGATCCTGACCGTTGAATCATACTGCATTAAATGCACCAGTCTTGAATCAATCTCAAGACATTCTCCATCGTCCATTATCCACCGTTTCCATGGCGGCTGATAACCCATCACGCGTTATCACCGTTTGACAAACTTCACAAATTCTCGAGGTAGATAGGAATAGTCATCTTCATGCAAGATCCTTCACGCACATAGAGCTTACGAGGCAACACGATCTGTCCTCCATCATACTGCTAACTCATCACACAAAGATCACCGATTGAGTCGCACAAACTTGAGGTACTCAACCGGAAACCCCGAAGTGGAAGCTGCCTACCAACCGGGGTAGTCATACAGTGCTTCCATGTGCCGATTCCCATAACTACATGCCGGTTCACCTTGAACAAATATGCCGCTTCACTTTGGCATATAAACCGGTTCACACATGTGCCAGTTTCTCTCTCTTCACTTATCACATGTGCCGGTTCACACTATGTCCCATATTGACATCAATGACAACATACAATATCATTATGTCTTCATGTCGGTTCACATAAGGCTCATGCCGGTTCACATAATGCCAACAGTCTGGATGTATTTGGGTCCAAATGTATCTTGTTTTGGTATTGCAGTTGGTGGAAATATTTTGGTGTTGGTTTTGGCAATATGCAAGAAAGAGTTTTTTTTAATGTCTCATTCATAGTTTGGTTTGGTTTTCTAGTTCGTGGTTTGCAGAAGTCAGTTGTTACCACTTTTTGATAGGTAGAGTGTTTGTTAGACTAGTCTAGAAAGTCTTTGGTGCCCAATTGATATGTTGAAGTTTATGTTGCGGTTCTGAGGATGTCGTTATAGGATTCTTACAATATTATCAATATCTCGTGTTGTTTGTGCTCCACAAGTGAGTTATGTTGTGTTTCGATGTGTCTAATTGGTTTATCTTGTTTGGATCATGTTTTTGGTCTAAATATTCTTTGGATGACAAGTTGCGATATTTTTTTACATCTCACCTTGGTGTGTGGATATCTGCATGGAGTATTTTGCATCAGAAGATATATTTTTAGCCATCTGTTTGACATGCTTCAATGCCTATCTACACGTTATGTTTGGTGTTGACCTTGGATGATGTATTAGCATGTGTGGATCATTAGATCTGTCTTGGAAGGATGGTTTATGATTGGGTCCCCTCTTTCTCTTGAAGTGGACTGCCTTGAGTATTTTTGGTCCAAGTGGCTTATTTTGTCCAATATTGTTCATTCTATTTTGGTTGACCCTCAATTAGGTTTTTGATGTTCTATCTCATATTTAAGGAGTGCAAATGGATGATTTGTGTAGTGTAATGTGTTTGAATTGATGAGAAGTGTATGCAAATGATATGCAAACAAATTTGAGTTTGTAAATGTGCAAAAGTTAGATTGTGAAGACCTTTGAAGGTGATATATTCAGGAAGACAATGTGCAAAGACAATGTGCAAAGACAGTGTGCAAAGACATAGACAATGTTCAGAGATGTTTGCCATAATATTGGTTTCTTGATTTTTTTGTTCAAGGACAATTTCATGTTTAGGAGATCCTTCTCATTTTAGTTCTACTATTTATGTTGTTTTTAAATGACATCGAGTCTTCTAGCAACATTTTTTGTATCTTGCCCTAAAGCAATTAGCCTCAATTGAGCAAGTACTTGTTTTGTATCTTGCCTAAGGTTGTGTGCCTTAGTTATGCAATTCCATTAGGTCCTGTTTCTCCTTGGCAGTGAGCCTAAAAATTTGCAATCATCTTTATTCATATTGTGAGTTATATTCTCACTGTGGTTTTTCTCAATTTGGGTTTTCCACATAAAACCTGGTGTTCATGTGTTGATGGTTAGTAAGTTTTTCAGTAGTGTTTTATATGGTTGAATTTTGTTTATAATTTATTTAGTTTTGAAGTTCCAGACTGACTCACCCCACCCTCTCAGTCCTACCTTGGGTTCAACATAAATTACCTTAATTTTAAATATTAAAGGTACCTCTTTTCCTATTCCTCTAAAACTTGGTGAGTTTTAATGTTATTATTCTCATCATCGATGACCATAAGAAGATTGGTTGATCATTAATCCCAAGAGTCTTTTTGTTGATAGTAATATCAAGTTAATTTTCAAAATACATTTTACAATATTTTTTAATAAAACTAAATTTCAAGATTATATTTTCCTATATGCACCTCCCTAGTTGAAATAATATGAATAAAAAATATAGTAATGTTTGTGTGGTTTTTTTTCCTATTATAATGTGGACTTTGATTCTCGAAAGGTATAATGCAAATAGTGACCTTAAATATTAAATACCATCGGTACCTCTTATCCTATTCCTCTAACACTTGGTGACTTTAAATGTTATTATTCCTCTAAGACTCTTTTTGTTGATAGTGTTAAAATCTAGGAAATAGATTACAACCTAGAATTGAATTGAAAGAGATAGATCAAATAAATTGTAAATACAAATGAAATAAACAACATAATAGTGATACTGAGAGAAAACTGATGTGAAGTGCTCCAAGGAAAAATAACATCAGATTACTATCTCCAACTATGTGAAAATACAAGCAAGTTAGCATGTTTATATAGACTCAAGAGGGGTGGAGGTGGCAATACCGACCAATGAGGAGAGACCACCATGATGGTCTAAACATAGTAAGTGCACCTCCTCATAGGATGCCAACACCTCAATACCCACTTGTCTTAAGTAAACATGTTTTATTAACCTAAGCAATCTTAATTAAAGTGTAGGAAAAACCTAGGGAAAGGGAAAATAATAAACCCAACTAGGAAAATAAAAACCTACACTAACACCCCCCCCTTAAGCATAGCTTAGGTGGGTGAAAATATGGGTCCCGACAAATGAAGTCTGATGAGGTACCCATGTACATAGTCATCCCCCCCAACAAAGGAGAGTACCACCCCCCCCCAAAAAAAAACTTACAATAGAGATAGAGAAAAAAGTAACTAAGAAGCCGCCCCACGACAAAAGAGAACACCTGTCGCAAAGCAAAGATCTCAAATGAATGAACTTTCTTTCAGTGAAGGGTTTGGTGAAGATGTCTACAGTTTGATCTGATGTCGGACGGTACTGAAGATCAAGAACCTACTCATGAGTCAACTCTCGAATATAGTGCATGTGAATCTCAATGTGCTTGGTCAGTTGATGATGGACCGGATTGCAAGAAATCTAAATAGCACTTTGGTTGTCACAAAATATGACTATAGGCTTTCAAAAGGAAATGCCAAACTCAGTGAGAATGTTCTGAAGCCAAATGGCCTCAGTAGCAGCATTAACTGCTCCTCGATACTCAGCCTCAGTAGATGAAAGAGCAATAGCAGATTGTTTCTTTCTCGACCAAAAAACTAGACCAGAACCAAGAGAGAAGCAATACCATGAAGTGGACTTGCAATCCTGAGAATTACCTACCCAATATGAATCTATATATCCCACCAAGTCAATATCCACGGCCGCTGTATAACGAATCCCATAACTGTGAGTACCCTGTACATAGTGAAGAAACTGCTTAGCTGCTTTCCAATGCAGCTCATGTGGCTCCTGCATGAACTTGGAGACTAGGCCCACTACATATGAAATATTAGGCCTCGTGTGAGTCAAATATATGAGGCTTCAAACTAATTGACGATACAAAGTAGCATCCGCCAAGGGTGAAGAACAAGAAGCCTCAAGTTTGACTCCTGACAGGAATGGAGTCAGTGCGGGCTTATAGTCAGCCATGCAAAATCTTGAGAGAATATCAAGAGTGTACTTAGGTGGTCCAATGAAGATACCAGAAGGCACTTAGTGATGTCAATCCCTAAGAAGTAGTGGAGTATCCCTAAGTGAGACATCAAGAAGCGATCATGAAGGGCAGTTTTGACTACCTTGATATGAGATGAGTGACTCCCAGTGATCAACAAGTCATCAACATAGAGAACAAGGAAGGTGAGAGTATCATCCTACTGCAAAATGTAGATGTTTGGATCAGAATGTAACTGAGTGAACCCAACTGACAAAAGGAAGGAGTCCATCTTGGCATACCAAGCACAAGGGGCCTGTTTAAGGCCATAGAGAGACTTTTGAAGGTGACAAACAAGTGAAGGATCCTGGACGAACCCCTGTGGCTGCTCCATATATATCTCCTCCTTAAGATCACCATGAAGAAAATAACTCTTCACATCCATCTGATGAACTTTCCAACGATGGGCTGCAACAATAGCAAGGACAAGTCAGATGGAATTCATCTTGGCAACTAGTGCAAAAGTCTCAGAGTAGTCAATCCAAGCAACCTGGGAGAATCCTTTGGCGACCAAGAGAGCCTTATACTTATTAGCCGACCCATCTGCAGTAAATTTTGTTCGGTAGATCCACTTGCACTGAACAAGTTTCCTTCCCTTAGGAAGAGGGACTAAATCCCAAGTATGGTTCCTCTCCAAGGAATTGAACTCCTCCTGCATAGTTGCATCCCACTCGAGGACACCTGAAGCTTCCCGAAAGGTCTGTGGATTGGAAGCTGTAGCAAAGAAGAGATGTGGAGCATTCTCAAATTGTGACCTTGTTCTTCTCTCATCTGAAGGATCACCAACCCAATCACCTATTGACTCCAATGTCCGACAAGCCCAAAGAGGCCTAGTAGCTGGAGAATGAGGAGAATCTGGAGGAGGATCATCACCCTCTGAAGGATGACTAAGAGAAGAGGAATATGAATCCTCACCATCATCATCTGAAGTGGAGGAAGAAGACTCCTTAGAAGGATTAGGAGGATTAAAATCCTCAGAAGAACTGTCATCATGAAGTTGCAATGTCTCCATAGGAATGAAAGATGGAGAAGTGGTAGAAGAAGAACTAGAAGTATCCTCCTCAAAATGACCGCTCCTCTCAATGAAAAGCTCATGTGTGGTAGGATGGAGAAGTTTTTAGCCTTTAACACCATCTAGATACCCAACAAATATGCAAGGCTTGCTCTGCGGATCCATAGCCTTGTGTTTCTTTGCTAGAATGTGGGCCAATGCAGAAGACCCAAACACTCAGAAGTATTTGACTGTGGGTTTCCGACTAGTCCAAGCTTGAAAAGGAGTTACCCCCTTCACAACTTGATGAGGAACTCAATTTTGGATATAACATGCACAGTTGATGGCCTCCGCCCAATACTGAGGTGCCAATGATCTGGACTGGATCATACAATTAGTCATTTCCTTCAAGGACCGATTCTTACGTTCTGCAACTCCATTTTGTTGTGGAGTGTAGGGAACTGTGTATTGAAGATCAATGCCTTATGAGATACAAAACTGCTCAAACCTCTAGTTGACATATTCCCCCCTATTGTCAGTGCGCAGAACCTTGATGGTTTTCCTTGATTGCTTCTCTGCAAAGGCTTTGAATTCCTGAAAAGACTCAAAGACCTCAGACTTTTGTTTGAGAAAATATACAAAGGTGTACCGAGAAAGATCATCAATGAATGTCAAGACATATTTGGCCTTGTTGAAAGAAGGATTTGGAAATGGTCATGCTAAATCACTGTGAACTAGCTCCAAAAGTTGTGTGGCTCTCCATGCTTTGCCTTTATCAATTTTTTCTTCAGGGTTCTTGCCAAGAATGCATCCTTGACAAACTCCATCAATAAATTGAATAGAAGGCAATGCTATAGCCATGTCATGCTGACTGAGCTACTGCAAGTAGCAGTAGTTCAAGTGGACAAACCATTGATGCCACAGATGACTCACCTCATCTGAGTGAGTAAGAAATGCAAGTGAAGAAGAATCAAGAACAAAGTGAGAAAAGTGATATAGTCTAGATTGATTATCTCCCTTTCCCACTGCAATTGTAGGCTCATTATGCATCTCACTAATTACCACTGTGCCTCGAGTGAACTCAACCTGCTTGCCAGAGCTAGTGTGAGTGATCTGATAGATAGATAGGAGATTAGTTGATAAAGATGGAACACAAAGGACATCCTGAAATGTTCCTTCACCCATGTCAACAAACCCTCTCCCATGCACTTCAGAAGGAGTGTCATCACCCAATAGAATAGATGGCATAGAACATGACTCCAATGAGGAAAAACTATCCTTTGATGAAGCCATGTGGTGCAAAGCACCCAAGTCAATAATCCGAAAATTAGGATGTGAAGCAACAGCAACAAGGGCCTTGCCCTTTCCTTTCCCCTTACTTGTGTCCTTTGAATATTCCTGGGATGAACTTGGTTTGACAGAATCAGGCACTTTGATGTTGCTCTTTTCTAGAAGATGAGTCAAATGATCAATTTGCTTCTTTAGACATTTATGTTCATCATGACCAAGTTTCTTACAATAGGAACACTTAGTTTTCTCCTTCTTGGGCTTGTCACCCTTAGAAGAAGATGCATCATTAGTTGCTTTTGAAGTAATTGGCTTTTGTTCTTACTTCTTTTCTCCTTTGTTCTTTTGTTTCTTTTCTTGCTTAGAAAGCCCATTTTGATATTTTGTACCTTGGTTGGCAACCAAGGCTTGAGATTTAGAGGGCTTAATTGTGCCCATTTGAATCAGCTTATCATGTTCTTGTGTGAGTTCTTTTGCAAAATCATCAAGAGAAGTCATTTTAAAGTTGGTTCCTAAGGCACTTTTTGTAGCAAAAAAAGTAGACACAAAAACTGAATAGTTTGGAACAAGTTTGGAAAGAATGCTTAGAATCAATTGTGAATATTTCTTATCTATCCCACATGCCTTCAATTGCAATCTTACAGCCTTTAGTTTTGTGAAGAAGTCCTGAATTGTATCAAAATTACATGGATTTATCCCTATTAGCTCATTCTCCAATTGGTGTCCCCTTAACTCATCTTGTTTACCAAACAACCCTTCTAATGTTGTCCATACATCATTTGGAGTTGTAGCATATTCAACATGAAAAAGAAGATCAAAAGATACAGACATACATAGAGTACCATAAGCTTCATCACATTTGTTAAACCATTTTGGCTTTTCTTCAATTAGTGTTGGTTCAGTTTCAAGTCCCATAGTTACTCTAAACAACTCCAACTTCTTAAGATGGATTGTCATTTTTTATTTCCACTCATAGTAGTTGTGAGGTGTGAGTATTGGTACTGTATTTTGATCCATTTTACTGCAGAAAGTAAGATTGTTTGTGCAGGAAAGAGAGACGAAAAACTTAGAGAGAACACACTGGACCACCCCCTCTTTGTACTAGATTGGAAATAACCCCCCCCAAATATTATAAGGTGGCACTTTATAATTTAGTGCATTTACAATGCTGGATTTATTTTCTAGAGTTTTACACAGTCCAAAAAATAGACACAAATACTGAAGGCAAAAATAATATCTCAGAATATGAGCATCAAAACAACACCAATGTATTCTAATTGAAAAAATATCCACTTTCAAAAAAAGAATGACCTAAATCCGAGATCATATGTGAAAGTTATAGTGGTTTGAAGTTCATAAAACGAGGACTACCCTTCAGATCTGCTAATAAAACTTAATTTCTGGAAAATTGGTAACTTCTAAAAAAACATTGATTGCACCACTGCAAAGAGCACGAAAAAATACTCCATTTCAATAAACAATGCACTGAAAAATACCTTCGTATGACTGAGAAAACCTCATTTGAAGATCAGATGCAAAAATGAAAACTGCAATGGTGAGGGGTCTGGCTGAAGCTTTCCAACGTGATTTTCAAAAGATTTGTTGAGTGAATAAAAAATCTGGCAACAACCCAGATGGTTTTTCCCAGAGGCAAAACAAACCCAAAAAGCGTTTTTATTTATCACTTTCAGAAGATGGGGCCACAATGTTAATAAAAATGCCTTCAACAAGGAAAAAATGACATGCAAAGTTTCTAGTGTCCAATCTGCAAACACTTTATATGAAAATGGAGGTTTTTGGGCCTTCCAAACACAAAGGAAAGGTTTGTTAGGCCTAAAAACACACTATTTGAAAGTTCCTTCACAAATCTAAGTTTCAAAAACCTTATTTTACAAAAAAAACATAAATGTAAAACAATATTACCAGATCTTCATAAACATTTGCTTGTTTTTTCAGATCATGCAAAATGAAAAAGAAAACATAGAAAAATTTTACAAGATCTCTACAATAATCTAATATTTCAAAATAGGCTCTAATACCAAATTAAAATCTGAGAAACAGATTACAACCCATAATTGAATTGAAAGAGATAGATCAAATAAATTGTAAATACAACTGAAATAAACAATATAATAGTGATACCAAGAGAAAATTGATGTGAAGTGCT
Source organism: Cryptomeria japonica (assembly GCF_030272615.1). Classification (NCBI taxonomy): domain Eukaryota; kingdom Viridiplantae; phylum Streptophyta; class Pinopsida; order Cupressales; family Cupressaceae; genus Cryptomeria; species Cryptomeria japonica. The sequence goes on from NC_081413.1 coordinate 825,926, forward strand.
CCAAGGCAAAATAACATCAGATTACTATCTCCAACTATGTGAAAATACAAGCAAGGTAGCATGTTTATATAGACTCAAGAGAGGGGTGGAGGTGGCAATACTAGCCAATGAGGAGAGACCACCATGATGGTCTAAACATAGTAAATGCACCTCCTCATATCATGTTGACACCCTAATACCCACTTGTCTTAAGTAAACATGCTTTATTAATCTAAGCAAGCTTAATTAAAGTATAGGAAAAACCTAGGAAAAGGGAAAATAATAAACCCAACTAGGAAAAAAAAAACCTACACTAATAGATAGTAATCCCAAGTCAAGTTTCAATTGTTTAATATATTTAACAATATCTTTTAATAAAATTAAATTTCAAGATTATATTTTCCTACATACATCTCCCTAGTTGAAATAATATGAATACACAAATATAACTTAATGTTTATGTGTGTGTTTTTTTCCCCTAGTATAATGTGGACTTCGATTCTCCAAAGGTTTAGCATTATGTGAAACTTCATAGGATGGTCCCTCAATTCAAATAGGGAGTGTCTTCATTTTAATCCTAAGTTATGTAAAATTATAAAATTGATCATCATGCAATAGCATCCAGGGTGTAGGGAAATCTTCCATCCCCAACAAAATTTTACTTTCCTTTTTTTTGTTTCTTTTGTTGTGCTAGAGCCCATGATGACACGTCAGAGGTGTAGTACAATTAGAAGTCTAAAAAGATAGAAAATCAGAACCTACTATTTTTAGTAAGTTAGCTTATTTAGCTAAACCTAGCCAATGGATTGAAAATGAAAAATAAAGAAAATGGTGAAACAATTGTCTCAATATCATGTACCATTTGAGAGATATTAAAGTTTTCATCCAAAGAAATTTATCTTATAAAGTTTCAAACTCAAATTTGAAGCCCTTAGAAGCCTCATAAAGCTCAAAATCTTGATGAAGATGATGTAAATATCTTCATGAGCTTTACAATGATAAATCATAATAGTAAATACATCGCCCAAGTCAAAATTTATGGCCCCAAAAAGTTGTGCTACCAAAATTTAAATTTCAAATGAAATATCTTTCTTGGCAGAAAAATGAATGGTTGGACCTTTAGGCACCCAAAAAGGGAAGTTACACTTTCCAAAACATTCTAAGGTGGTTATTGGTGCAAATAAAGAGGTGAACAAGGCTATGAAAAAAACAAGCCCATTAGTACAAATTGTGCTTTGATTTGTAATGTTTTCTTACAGAGTTTAAATTTTCCTCGTACCAAGTTAAGCTCATGTGGCTATAACATTGTGATTTATAAATTTGTGATTCCATTCATTTAAGAAATTGAAAGTTATTTGTTTTCCTTCCTGCATTTTATATGTTAATATCTATTTTTATGCTATGTGTGCATGTTGAGTGGAGTAACCCATCTTCAACTATATAAATTTTCCCTTGTATCCAAATACAAGTTGGTCCTAAATTTCTCACTCATGGTAGAAAAAGTTTTTATAAGTAGTTTTAGTTTTGGATACATGCATCTATATGAATAATGAAACCATTTATATAATCTAGTAACATTACAATGAATCAAATAACTAATGAGATTATCCAGGGAAGAAAGTGATACCTAATTCATTCAGTTATAGCTCCATTTCACTATGACATCATTTTTATGAGATTTTGGTTTGTTACTATATTACATAGGATATTTTATTAAAAACATATGAAATATATTACTCACACTTTGCCACCAAATTCATTTAGCCATGAAGGGAGTGAACCTGATAAATAATTACTACCAAGAAACCTGAAATGTAAACACATTGTTCATAAGAAAATCATTATAATGCTCTTGAATAACTAAGGAAATTGAATAAATGGTACATACTTTACAAAGAACTTATATTGAAATAATTGTAATTTACGCATTACTTACAAGTACTTCAAAGAGCTCAAATTTCTTAATGAATTTGGTATTTGTCCTCTCAAAGTATTAAAGCTCAAATCCCTGTCATATATTTGACAATGAAAAGAATGTCAATTTCTAGACAATTTAAAGACATGAAATTCTTCAAGTGTTTTCGTAAAAGATATCTTAAATATCTCAAGAAATCAATTGCATACATTTTAGAGTAAGTGTATACATGGGAATTTTCATTTTACTCTTCATATTTGTTAAATTTATTGGTTTCATTTCAAACCCATTTTAATTAAAAAAAATTGAAATATTATAGACTAATAGATGACCAACTACAACCAATGTACCAATAATCTTTGAAAATTTATGAATCATTAAGTTCATATAATTTACATTGGTGATACAAATTATTGTCTTGCTAGTACAAATCCAATGCATACGACTTGTACTAATTCCTTTAATTCCATAAAACACACTTCTCTTTGCAAAATATAAATCCAAAGAAACGTTATGGCCACTAAAGTCACGTTTCATTAAAAAAAGGGTTTTAACTATAGTCCTCTCTTTTTACACACCACCTTATTGAAAATCCATAAGACCTTAGTAGGATCGAATTTTGTCAAATTGACTATTTTTCAAATTAATATCATTATCCTTAGGAGGGGAGCCCATGTTGTGAAATTGCTACTTTTTAAATAATCATCATTATCCTTTTGGGTCTAGGAGAGTAAGAAGGGGAATGGAGGTAGTGTGTAATGGATTATTACAAAATTTCTTCATATTTGCAATCTTTTCAATGTATCCAACAAGGTGATCCATACTATTATACCATATAGTACAATATTCACAAAAATAATATGGCCTTTGTTACCCTACCAAACATATAATTGATCCATAAATGAGACTATGAAGCTTGTCCTTTCTCTTGAAAAATAAAACATTTTCAAAGGATCTTACTAGCATATAATTTATTCTATAAATTTAACAAAATGAAACAACAAATTAAGTCTCTCATTTTTATCTTAAATAAAAAATCTTTTCTTGCAAAGTTTCAAGAATAAAAGCCAATGCATAGAGTTTAAGTGTTGGTAATACACAACCAAAGAGGTATTTGACAACTCCTAAATATGTAGTTGAAATTGGTGACATGGAATATCACTTTTTCATTTATATGTAATTATATCATTCATACAAGGTTAAAAGAAAGGCTATACTTAGGAAGTTTTTATATATGCAAAACTTCCATTATATTTTGAATTGGTGATAACTCCCTAACTAGTTGATCAATAAAACTTCTAATCGCACATGTACCACTACCAATTATTAACCCTTATGATACTCTAACTCAAATGTGCATTCTACATTGGAGACTATACATGATAAACCAATAATAACAACACCCTCCCTAAAACCCAACTTTTGGATTTTATAAAACATAAAGAAATTCTCAATATTTCAAACACTTCTTTTGAAAATGCCTTTTGAAAACATTTTGACAATGCCTTGTGAAATTATTTGTGAATTGTTCCTTTAATTTTTAAAACTTAATATTGACTTTCCTATTTCTCTTTGTTGGAGCATTATTTATTTTTTCATTTATTATATTACTATATTTCTTTATATGAACCTAATTAGGATAAGCTCACATAATTACTTGTGTCAATTAATTATTTGCCCTGTCTTGTGCACTTCATTCCACTAATCTAGTTAGTGATTCAATTAATTAAGTCCATGTTTTGTGCACCTTATTGCCTCTGATCTAGTCTTAGTTGATTTACACTCCTATCACTAGTAAGCTTCACCTATTAGGAATTACTAATTACAATTAGCTCCATCTATCATAGTAGTTTTGATCTTTAGTCAACTATTACCACCTTTTAATATAAAATTGATTGCCTTGCTCTATATAAGCATAATCCAACCATGTGTTTTGGTACTTCCTTTATTTCCTTGGTTAGAGTATAGTTTATTCTATCATATTCACTTTTTTTGTGATTGTGATTTCTTTTAGAATTATTATTTGTGCTAATATTCTTTTACTTACAAAATGAGATCAATGTTTTTTCTTTTACCATAAAAAAACATCATGTTTAAATAATGCAATGGTTAAATTATTTTTAAAAATGTCTTTGTAATTTCATATTGCTCCCAATTTTATTCAAATAAAGATTCTCCTTAAATATCTTTCTAATTTCATATTGCTCCCAATTTAATTCAAATATCTAAATTTAGGAAAATAGGTTCAATTGATCTCAAAGCACCAATATTTTAGCAAAAAATTATAATAGTAGACCATGCACAATGAGCAAGAAAAATAAAAGAAATTTTTTTTTAAAAAAATCTTGATTTTCAATGAGTAAATGATCAACTTGTGTAATGATAGAGTCAAATCCAAGTGAAGCCCTAATAGTAGGATAAATTCTAACTCTTAGATGAGTTTAATACACTTGTATTTATCTTGTACAAATTAAACACTCAAATTTGCATCTTTTCTAGCAACACACCTCTACTCAATAATACAAGACTAGTTTAAGAGCTCTACTTGCTAACCCTTTTTTTTTTCCTTGGCATAATATTGCACAAACACAATTTAATAGTTTCACAACATTTATTGAATGCAAACTAAGATAGATCAACATAGATAATGGAAAGAGTGAGCTCAAATATTCCTTCACTCCCCTAAAGCTCTCAAATAATAAAGGAGATATAATATATTAAACGAAAATAGACAATATCTTATATTGATTTTTTGATAAACATTTACATTGTCATTAAAAATATTAAATGGATTACAAAATCTCAGTTAGATTTATATGAATAAAATTTACAATAAAATTCTAAGCTCAACTTAGATGAGGTTTTTCCCCAAATGCAAAAAAACTCTAACCTTTACAAATAATAAAGGAGATATATAATATATTAAACGAAAATAGACAATATCTTATATTGATTTTTTGATAAACATTTACATTGTCATTAAAAATATTAAATGGATTACAAAATCTCAGTTAGATTTATATGAATAAAATTTACAATAAAATTCTAAGCTCAACTTAGATGAGGTTTTTCCCCAAATGCAAAAAAACTCTAACCTTTACAATGAAATAGAAAATTCCCTTGCATCAATTTGGAACTAGAGTACCAAAAATATGGTCAAATGAGTGTACACAAAGAAACCACATTGTTGTCATCCAAAAACGCATCCTTAAACCTTGAGAACACCACCTCAAGGTCAAAGAACACACCAAAATCCAATCTCAAATATATTTGATTATGTGAGATTATGCTTGATGCAACCAAGATCAAAGAGACCAGTAGATAGCACAATAAAAAGAGAGACAAAATATTTTAGGAGATTAAATTGTATTATGATCAAGATGCAAAAGAGATCAACTGGATCATCAAGAATTGTTCCATACAATGTATGATGGCTAGCTTATAAAGGCAAGGCCATATGGATATGTGAGCACACAATCATGACATGTGGCTCAATGAGAAACAAGGGTAGGTAAGGGTAGATAGGACAAATAATAAAATATTCCACATAAGGTGGATCACCCACCGAAGGTGGAATGTAACAACAAGATAAGACCACAAAAGGTGGAATTTCTCCTACATACATCATCCCTATGTGCACACTTCCCAAAGTGTCTCATAACCAAACTACTATGAGATGCATTATCCTATGTCAACTTAAGTAAATTGTAATTATATCCAACATGAATTTATCAATAGATTAATTTACCCACTAACAAGTATCTAAATCCATGTGCAAAAAGCTACAAAAAAAACTATGAGATGTGCTACAAGAATATCCCAAAAGATGATAGAAATTAATCCCTACAAGAAATAATCACTTGCATTAACTATAGCATGTTCATGATATCATCCACCATCTATTTGACACCCTTTAAAACATAAAAAATAGGTTTTGGGTGTTTTCTAGAAGGTGTAGGGCCAAATTGGGCCATAAATGAAATCCTAATCACTTATAGCATCTTGTTGATGAAAATGGCTCCAATTGTGTGCAAAAACTATGCTGTAAGATTTCAGTACCTTTAATAGAATGTTAGGTCTTTTTTTGGTGATTCATAAAGAAATAAATGATAAATGGGTAGGAGTATCAAAATTTAGTGTCTAGATGGGACTCATGCAAAAAACATATGGTTGGAAAGTCAAATTTTGAACATGACCAAAAAATCATTCTAAAATGGGATGTGGGAAGATAAGTCCAAAGGGAGAACCTTGACATGGAGAAAATTTTTGGGTTGTTGAGATTAGGATATCATGATGACCTTATGATTGGTATTAGGATAAGAACATTGTAAACGTTCCACTCTGAAAGGATTGCACAAAGGATCAATGGAGTCAAGGGCTTTTAGGGTTGATGAAAATGAGTATTGAGTTAAGAGTTAGCTAAAAGTCCAAATTTAAAAGCCAAGGAAAATAATTGTGTAGAGTTTGGGGAAGTATGGGATAGGGTATTGGGAGATGGATGGTCTAAAAATATTAGTTGAGAAGACTTAGAAACTTTTGGTGTACGAAAAGTGAGCTTAGCATGACATAATGATGGCATGAGAAAGTATGACTCTATAGGGAACTCTACAAATGAATGATGTCAACATCATTCAAATATGATGTCATGATGACATTAACAAGTATGGATCGAATCATAAATATAAATTGGAAGGGTGATATCACCATGATTTTAGCATGATGTCACATCAAGGAATTAGAGTTGAGAGGCTAGGAAGAAAAATTGGTATTCAAGGACAAGAAATTTTAAAAGGCCATTGAAAAACAAAGAAGACAAATTTAAGGAAAAAAAAAGGGATTAGGAGTTTGATCTGCAATAGAATTTGTATTAGTTGATGACCAAGTCTAATATCCAACCAATATAGTAGTTTTCCAAGGAGAGTCTCATAATTTCATACTTGGGATGGATAAAAAGACATATTCGACAATTCAAGAGGCTAAAAAACTATTTTCACTTTGTTCCCCCTTCATTTATCAACAACTTTATAACCAATTTGAGAAATCTTAATGAGTTTATAGAGTTTATAATGCTAAGATATATCTTGGGTGGTTTTAGTTTTAGTTTTCTTGAATTTAGTCAAATACCCATTAGAAAAATCATTAAAAATGACTAAGTTTCTGGGCATTTTATTTCTTGGTTTCATTAGACTTTGGGCTTCAACAAGAACTTAGAACCAAGTTCCTAGTTCTAGGTTCCTTCCTGCTCCTCTTTCCCCATTTTCTTCTTTGGTTCCATCGGGACTTTGGGCCTTGACAAGAACTTGCAACCAAGTTCCTAGTTCCAAGTTCCTCCCCACTCTCTTCTCCCCTCTCCCAACTTTCTCCCTAGTTCCATTTAGACTTCCCTAATGGGAACTTGAAAAAAAGTTCATGGTTTCAAGTTCCTTTTTCCTCATTGTCTCTCATCACCAATTGGATTTTATTTCCGTCAACAAAAGAAAGCATTATTAATGCTGCAATGATTCCTACAAATACCATACCTTGATTCATAGAGTTCTAGAAAGGATTTTAAATGTATTTTTTATAGATTAAGAAAGGGCAAAATAGAACCCATGCTTCATTTATTGATTGAAAACCTTTTTTTGTCAGAGGATCATTCTTGATCACATTTTTTTAGTAGATTCTATGGGGATTTCTACACTTTTTACATAGATTAGTCAATCTTGAGGCATGACTATGGTGTCAAGAAAACTTTCTCATTCCTATAGATCAAATTTTTGTGGGCATATGTTTAAATCTCATTGGTAGGGTCATGGCTAGGGTTTTTTTCCCAGTCACATGCCTTATCTCTCCTACAACCTTCTCATGAATAAAGGCATGTTTATGCTCAATTTAAGGGTTCTTCCCCTCATTCTCTATAGAGACGTGATTTTTGCAACTTTTCTATTGTAATAGGCTTCAAGACTTTGATTTAATGAAAAATTGTCATTCTTCACCTCATGTACTTTGTATAATATCGATTAACTCAATGTTTGAGTATTACTTATAATTTCCCAAGTCTATATGCTATGATAATTTGTCTTGCAAGATCTAACTGGGGATTTCTTCCTTCCCTCTTAGTCCCTTGTCAAATTTTAACTTGCATGTATATATTTAGGAATTGGTTTAACATAAAAATGTATGAGCCTTTTAGGCATTTTCATGGCTTCTCTATGTTGTAGTAGGCAAGGAAGAAACATATTTTGATATTAGTGCATCACCACCCCTTTAATTTTATATATCCTCTCTCCCTTTTCATTTGCAAGCTAATAGAATAAAACTAGCTTAGGGTTGTTCAATGTCGAGTTGGATGAAAACTTGTGCATCTAGATTAGAAAGTAATTCAACCTTCTCTAGAGGTTTGATCGCAACAACAAGGGTCCCACACCTAAGATCAATCCCATATTTTCCTATAATTTTTGACAATAATCTCATCAAGGGTGCCATTCCAGGTGACAATAGTTTTCAGCATGCCTATTGTGACCAATATGTTTAAATATACATCATCTTATTGATAAATCAATGCCACTCTCAACATATTCAACCATGAAGAGAAATTCAACAATGTATTTGGTGACTTTTAAATCAACTCGGTAGTCCTATTTTACAACTAGAACTACAAATTCATGCCTAGAATACAAACAAGACCGTATTCTAAAGGTAACTTATAATTCACTAAATTATCATTTTCTAATTTTAAAGAAGAAATAGACATTATTTAATATCAATAAGAGGAATGAGAGGTTTTTTTATACCATCTCCTAGGGCTCATTCCACACCTCCATTTCGTAGACTATTACAACCTAGGACTCTTGCCATTCAAATAAATAAAACATTGTTCACATGGTTGTTCATAGGAATTAGGTGTTTGTCACAGTCAATGGTGGTAGTTCGCTTGTGTTGGCTCAGAGAGATGATACCAATAGCTACCTTAAAAAGTGACCTTGTTTCCCTGGTGAAACAACCACTACTTGAATGTAATGTTGCAAATGTGAAGTTGATGGTGTGTCAATATGATTGTCATTGATATCAACATACGATTCTTTGTTTTTGTGATTGTTTTATGCTCCGCATTTCTAATATGTTGCAGTTGTAGTCATGAAGCTTTGATATGTTGTTGGATGTTGCCTTGGGATGTCAATAGTATGATTTGGTGCTCTGAAAGTTGTTCTCTGAAAGTATACTCAGTGATGATTCTATTTGACAGTGTTTGCAATGCTCTACATTTCTGATTTTTATGATGATATCTTGATCTTATGCAATTCATGTATTTATCTTTTCTATTATGATTCAGGACGTGATGATATGCTCCAGAGTCGTGTTTGCGGATATGTTCACTCCGAGTTCGGTTGACCTTGAATGTTGTGTTTTTTTTTTGGTGATTGTGGTGTATGGATAACGTGTTGTTTTTGGTCAATGTAGTGCATTGTGGTGTGCTCCACTTCTCATTCCTTTCCACCATGAGAATGTTTAGTGTAGACCTATTTCAAATTGGGTTCAAAAAATTCTTTGGCCGACTTGGGAGAATTTTATTTCAAAGATGAGTATACATACAAAATTATTGTAATGAAGAAACATATAGGAGAAGAAAGTAGATGGAGAAAGAAGATCCATCTCTTGTTGGTGCAAATTTGTGCAAGGTTGTGTGATTGTCGTTGAGCAGTGTGGTAGTGTGATGATCTGTTGTTTGGTACTAGAGGCAGTGAGCCAAAGGTTTCTTCTAGAATTGTAGCTTAGTGGTAATTGTTCTTTAGTGGTGGATTACTTTTCTTTCTTTCTTCTTCTTATAGTCAGAGAGCCCTTTTCTAGTAGTTTTAGTCGGGCAATGAGCCCACCTACAACAAGCAACCCTTTGTAAAAATCACCTTAACCGGTGTCACCCTAACAAGTGTTTTATAATTGAGAAGTATAATTCTTCGTGGTTTTTCCCTTCTTGGGTTTTCCACGTTCAATCTAGTGTTTCATGTGTGTGTGATAACTCAATGATGAACAAATAGTACCAAACCGGTACTAAGAGGGGCAGGGTGCAAATCAGTACAGACAAAAACACAACCTTAAACCGGTTTGTCAACAGACACTGTGCATTGATAGACAAACAGTAACACCAGTCCTTAAACAGAGTTCAACCGGCAAAACCCAGAATAACTGAGACAAGCATAGACCGGTTGACACTTATCTTCTCATATAATCTAAAACTTCATTTCCATTTCACCCTAATGCATAACATGTAATCTTTCATCAAATTTGTACATATTACTGCTAGATCAACATGAATCACTGCTTAATAGAAGACAGTCATAGCATCACATGAAGAAGACATCACACTTGACACACATATTTTTCATGTGGAAACCCAACTGGGAAAAACCACGGTGGGCATGAATACCCACAAGCTTGTTTTTGAACTCTTTAGAAGTCCACTCTGTTAGGAGCCTTGTCCGATTAAAGACAAATACAATAGGTTCTATTAGGAACTGATCCTGTTAGGGATCACCCGATTAAGGGATGGCTACAATACCCGGTTAAGGGTTAAACCATGTTAAAGGTTACCTTGTTAGAGGATTTCAAGAACTCAATAGCTAGAGGATTTCAATAACTCAATAGCTTCGAGTTACCCTGTTAAAGGATTTACAGCAAGCTGGTTAAGGCTACCCTGTTAAGGGATTTCACAACTGTTGAAGTGGTTAAAGATCAACAGGTATAACAATGACCTGATAATAACACTCAATGCCAATGCAAATCCACTTAAGCTCCTATTCACCTTCTGCACTTACACTTTGAAGGTATCACTTCTCTCCTCCGGTCTGGCAAGAATCACGTATCTCTTCTCTAGAATACACACAAACAACTTTTGCCAACAACCTCTGAAAGAATCACAACATTGACCTTATAGGAAATTAGATAGGTCAGTAGCATAAACCCTAAACCCTAAACCTGTTAGGTTAAGAAATTCAAACGGTTCAGTCCTGGCCGTTGAGCACACTGCATTAAATGCAGCAGTCTTGATCCAATCTCAAGACATTCTCCATCATTCATTTTCCACCAACTTCATGGCGGCTGATAACCCATCACACGTTATCACCGTTTACAGACTTCACACATTCCCGAGGTAGATAGGAACAATCTCCTTCATGCAAGATCCTTCACGCGCACAAGGCTTACGTGGCAATACGATCTGTTCTTCATTACCATGCTAACTCATCACATAAAGTCACTGGTTGAGCCACACAGGCTTGAAGCACTCCAATTGGAAACCCTAAAGTTGAGACCACCAACCAGAAGTCATACACCACTTCCATGTGCCGATTCCCATAACCATATGCCGGTTCATCTTAAACAAACACACTGCTTCACTTTGGCACAAATGTCGGTTCACAGTGTTATACCGGTTCTCCTTCTCTTCATCGTATTGACATCAATGACAACACACAATGTCATTATGTCCTCATACCGGTTCACATAATGCCAACAATCTCCCCCTTTGGCATTGATGGCAATATACAAAGATGTCTCTCCGCTTCACATCTTCTCCCCCAATTTCTGCAGATATCTTCTTTGCTTCTCATCCTCTTCTTCTCCCCTTTTGACAACAATGACAAAGTGGAGGCACAAGATTCCTTGCTCCAGTATGCTGCTCCCCCTGAGGAGTAGCATCCTTCAACACATCAATCCTGAAGAAAAATTTGAATATGCAATACTTGACTGATGTGGAGCATATACCTATAGTTTACCTGCTGAAGGTGCAACACCCCTAATTCACCTCTTAAGTACATAAATGTAGCCTTTGGGAGAGGCTTGGTGAATATGTCTGCTAATTTCTCCTAACTGGAAACATGTTTCAGTGCAATCTCTCTGTTCTAAACCTTTTCCCTCAAGAAATGATACTTAAGCTCAAAGTGCTTGGTTCTAGAATGTAAAACCGGATTCTTGGAGATATTAATTGCACTAGTATTGTCACAAAATATACTTATCGGTTCAGATACAGGAACTTTGAAGCCATTTAATACATGCTTCATCCAAATTGTCCGAGTGCGGTTCATGAAAGTTGCAACATACTCTGCTTCCGCTGTAGACTGAGAGATACAACTCTACTTCTTACTCATCCATGAGACTAGTCTACCACCAAGAAAGAATGCACCACTGGTTGTGCTTTTCCGGTCATCTATATTTCCTGCCCAATCAGCATCTGTATATACTTTCAAGTTGAAATCCTTGCTATATGGATACCACAATCCATAGTCAATAGTTCCCTTCAGATACCTAAGAATCCGCTTGACTGCAACCAAGTGGGATTCTCTTGGGCATTTCTGGAATCTTGCAGTAATGCCAACTACATGTGCAATATCTAGTCTGCTATGCACTACATAATGCAACTTACTAATCATTGACCGGTATTCCCTCTCATCGACCAATGCTAAGTCATCTTCTTTGGATAGTTTACAACCGGTCACCATCGGAGTACCAACCGGTTTGCTATCTTCCATGCCAAAGGTCTTCAACACCTCTTTGACATACTTGGACAGAGTGATAAAGATTCCTTCTATCATCTGTTGGATCTGCAGTCCAATGAAGAATTTAATCTCCCCTATGAGTGACATTTCAAACTCTTTCGTCATCTCATCAACAAACTCATGACTCATCTTGTCATCTCCACCAAAGATAATGTCATCAACAAATACCTCATAGATCAGAATCTGATCTCCTTCAGTTTTCAAGTAGATATTGCTATCTTCACTTGTTCTGTCAAATCCAATTTTCACAAGATGGGAGTGCAGATGTTCATACCATGCTCTAAGTGCCTACTTTAGACCATATAAGGCTTTATGTAGCCTACACACCATGTCACTGTCTTCAAATAGGGAAAATCCATCTGGCTGCTCTATATACACCTCCTCTTCAAGTACACCATTTAGGAATGCAGATTTTACATCCATTTGATATACTTTGAATCCTTTAAAAGCTGCATATGCAAGAAGCATACAAACTCCTTCCAATCTGGCTACAGGGGCAAAAGTTTCTCCATAGTCTTCTCCTTCTTCTTGGGCATATCCTTTACACACCAGTCTAGCTTTGTTTCTAATCACCGTGCCATCCTTATTCAGCTTATTTTTGAAAACCCATTTGGTACCAATGACATTTTTATGCTCCGGTCTGGGTACCAAAGACCATCTACCATTTTTCTCTATCTGGTCAAGTTCCTCTTCCATTGCCTTGATCCAGTCTTCATCTTTATGTGCCTCTTTGAATGACTTAGGCTCAAATTCAGAGATCAAACGTGAGCTTTCTCTGACCTTTCTTCTTGTAAGGATTTCGGCATCCTTATCTCCTATGATCTGCTTAGGATCATGATTCAGCTTGACATATCGAGGAATGGTCTTAATAGACTCCTCTTTCTTTTCTTCTTCATCCTCATCTCCATTAGTATCAACATCTACATCTGTCGGTGTAGGAACACTGTTACTGGTACTTGGTTGACTGACAACCGGTTCCCAAAAGGTTACAACCGGTTCATTTACCGCTTGCTCACTGTCGGTTTCCTCAGTTTTCTCAGAGGTTTCATCAACTCTTACATTGATACTTTCCATAATTCTCTGAGTCCTATTATTGAAACACTTGAGGGCTTTGCTCTTGGTAGAATACCCTAGGAATATTCCCTCATCACATTTCACATCAAATTTGCTCTGGTGTTCACTCTTCTTGATGTAACATTTGCTACCAAACACTTTAAAGTAGCTAACCACAAGTGTCTTACCGGTCCAATACTCATAAGGAGTTTTATCCTTACCTTTCTTGATGAGTACCCGGTTCATTGTGTAGACTGCAATGCTCACCGCTTCTCTCCAAAAAGTGTGAGCTACCTTTCCTTGAATCAACATGGTTCTAGCTGCTTCAACCACAATGCGGTTATTCCTCTCTGCTAGGCCATTTTGTTGTGGAGTCCAGGGGGCAGACAGTTGCCTCTTGATACCATGTTCTTCATGGTACTTGTTGAATTCACTGGAAGTGAATTCCCCTCCTTGATCAGTTCTTAGGCACTTGATCCTTTTGCCGCTTTCCTTCTCCACTAATGCTCTGAAAGCTTTAAACTTTACAAAAGCTTCAGACTTATCTTTCAAGAATGTGACCCACATCATTCTTGAGCAGTCATCAATGAGAATCATGAAGTACCTACCACCCTACACACTTCTAGTTTTCATAGGACCACACAAGTCAGTATGCACAAGATCAAGCAAATTGTCAGCAGTGAAAGGTTTACCTTTAAAAGTTGAGGAAGACATTTTCCCCAATTGACACTCTCTGCACAAGGTATTATCCGGTTTGCTTAGCACCGACAACCCTCTAACTGCCTTGATCTTACCAGCCTTCACAATGTTATCAAAGTTTACATGGCAGAGTCTCCTATGCCATATCCAGCTATCATCAAATTTAGCCATAAGACATGTACTTATATTTGCATTCAGCTGAAATAGGTTACCTTTGGTCTGCATGCTGGTGGCCACCAGTTCACTGTTCTTTCCTTTGATTCTGCACACTCCATTCTTGAATTCTAGAGTGAGACCACTGTCATTCAGCTGGGCAACACTCAAAAGGTTGTGTCTGAGACCATCAACCCAATACACATTGTCAGCACTACTCTTTCCATTCAGAGAGATGGACCCTCTGCCTTTGACCATGCATGGTGCATCATTTCCAAAGCGAACCACACCACCATCATACTCTTCCAAGGATAGAAACTTGCTTCGATCACCAGTCATATGGTGAGAACAGCCACTGTCAATGATCCACTCATTGGAATTATCAAACCGGGAGACAACAGCTTTCTTGTCTAACACATCTTCTTTGACAACAACAAACACAATATCTTCATTTTCTTCATCCTCTGATTCCTCATCTGTGACACCTTCATCTATTGCCACAAAACAGTTTCTCCAGTTTCCTCCTTTGAATTTCTTGAACATTTTCGGTTTGTCCTTGTTGTCACCATTAGGGAAGTTAACAGCAATATGTCCTATCCAGTTACAAGAAAAGCATTTCAAAGGGAGCTTACCTCTGTATTTGCCGGTTCCTTGAGGAAGTTTCCTAGCAAGAAGCGCTTCAAATGCCATCAGAATCTCCTCATCATCCATTTCTCTGCTCTGTCTTGGTTCACCACTGGTGCTAGCTTCTTTTCCTTTTCTAGATGGTACAACAACAGCTTTAAATGTTGATTCAGTCTTTTGAACACTGCATCAAAACTATTTAGCTCATAGGCTGTCAACTTTGCAATGATGGAGTCTAGGGATACCTTAGTCTTGTCTATTGATCTTAGCTCCTGAATAGCAGCAACCCTTATTGCATAGACCGACAATAGGGATCTCAGAACTTTGCTTACCACAGTGGAATCATCTATTTTACCACCCACACTCTTGATATCTCCAACAACGGTTTTGATTCTTATTCCATACTGTTGAATGGTCTCACCTTCAACCATCTGCATGTCTTCAAACTTCCCTCTAAGTCTTTCTTCCTTAGCTTGTTTTACATGCTCATCACCGCCATAGATATTTTCAAGAGTATCCCATACCTCTTTGGGATTTATCTTATCTTGGACATCAATAAACTCAATGTCAGATAAACTACTAATTAGGGCTTCCATGACTTGCCCATTCTCCTGCATTTCTCTCTTTTGGTCATCGGTGAGAGTAACGGTAGGGGCAACATAGGCATTCTCAACATAGCTCCAGTGTTGAGCACCCATGCTTCTGATGTATATCTTCATTCTGTCTTTCCATATACTGAAATTTTCTCTGTTAAACTTTGGACCTTCCCTCTTCATCATTAGACTGGGATCTTTACCTCAAGCAGTTAAGCTTATAACACAGAGGACCTGGAGGACGCTCTGATACCAATTGATAACTCAATGATGAACAAATAGTACTAAACCGGTACTGAGAGGGGGGGTGAATTAGCACAGACAAAAACACAATCTTAAATCGGTTTGTCAGCAGACACTGTGCATTGACAGACAAACAGTAACATGAGTCCTTAAACAGAGTTCAACTGGCAAAACCCAGAATAACTAAGACAAGCATAGACTGGTTGACACTTATCTTCTCATATAATTTAACTCTTCATTTCCATTTCACCCTAATGCATGAACAGGTAATCTATCATCAAAGATGTACATATTACTACTACATCAACATGAATCATCGCTTAACAGAAGACAGTCATAGCATCACATGAAGAAGACATCACACTTGACACACATATTTTTCACATGGAAATCCAACTGGAAAAAACCATGGTGGGGATGAATACCCACAAGCTTGTTTTTGAACTCTTTAGAAGTCCGCTCTATTAGGAGCCTTGTCTGATTAAAGACAGATACAATAGGTTCTGTTAGGAACCGATCCTGTTAGGGATCACCCGATTAAGAGATGGCTACAATACCCGGTTAAGGGTTAAACCCTGTTAAAGGTTACCTTGTTAGAGGATTTCAAGAACTCAATAGCTAGAGGATTTCAATAACTCAATAGCTAGAGGATTTCAATAACTCAATAGCTTCAAGTTACCCTGTTAAAGGATTTACAGCAAGCCGGTTAAGGCTACCCTGTTAAGGGATTTCACAACTATTGAAGTGGTTAAAGATCAACAGGTATAACAATGACCTGATAATAGCACTCAATGCCAATGCAGATCTGCTTAAGCTCCTATTCACCTTCTATAGGTATCACTTCTCTCCTCTGGTTTGGCAAGAATCACATATCTCTTCTCTAGAATACACACACACAACTTTTGCCAACAACCTCTGAAAGAATCACAACATCGACCTTATAGGAAAACAGATAGGTCGGTAGCATAAACCCTAAACCCTAAACCTGTTAGGTTAAGGAATTCAAATGGTTCAGTCCTGACCGTTGAGCACACTGCATTAAATGCAACAGTCTTGATCCAATCTCAAGACATTCTCCATCATTCATTTTCCACCGATTTCATGGCAGCTGATAACCCATCACACGTTATCACCGTTTATAGACTTCACACATTCCCGAGTTAGATAGGAACAATCTCCTTCATGCAAGATCCTTCACGCGCACAAGGCTTACGTGGCAATATGATCTGTTCTTCGTTACCATGCTAACTCATCACACAAAGTCACTGGTTGAGCCACACAGGCTTGAAGCACTCCAACCGAAAACCTTGAAGTTGAGACCACCAACCGGTAGTCATACATCGCTTCCATGTGCTGGTTCATCTTAAACAAACACACCACTTCACTTTGGCACAAATGCCGGTTCACAATGTTATACCGGTTCTTCTTCTCTTCATTGTATTGACATCAATGACAACACACAATGTCATTATGTCCTCATACCAGTTCACATAATGCCAACAGTGTGATCTCCTATGCTTATATCTTTTTTATGGCTAAGTAAATAGGAATTTGTTTATCGGATTTGTTTATGTGGAATAAGTTAAAAGTTTTTTAATTGACAACTGATTCATCCCCCCTCTAAGTTGTCCATGATATTCATAATGTAACACATTCAATACATAGCCAATTTATGCTCTATACATAATATCAAAATCGACAATGTAGTTGTTACACTCCTAAACACATCCTTCAAACTAAAAGCATACATTTGTATAGAGGTTCACAATATAATTCCATTCATAATTGAGATGAGTTAGGTTAAAATATTTGTGAACAGTTTTGGGGATGAGTGATCACTAGAGTAACTGACCACAAATTTTAGGAGGGCTCCCCATGAATTAATGAGAAAGTTTAATTTTGGATTTCATAATACATAGGATTGAATTGCTACCTTGGTGAAACAATCTCACAATCACACCTTCGTGTACTACTTAAGAGCTCTTAATAATGAAACACTATTATGGTAAAATCTATGGGTGGGGTAACTCTACCAAATGCATATGATAATACCATTAGGGCAAAAATTGTCTAATACAGGCTAGGAAAATAGCTCCAATGTCTCTATTTCCTCTATCCCAATAATTTCCACCTTTAAAAACTACTTTGACATCCGTCCTAATTGTATCTACCAGTCATCCATCTACCTTTTTTTCACCTTCAAATGAATTGCATGCGGCTAAGGTATTACTATATAACTCTAGAAATGAGCTAGAAATAATCAAGAGACAAAAAATGAAAAATAATAGACCTTACCAACCGTAAAACCAAATTTACCAACATATCAAGAAGCATATCAAGAGAAAAATCAGTGCAATTATGATAGACGCTTGGATAGTTTCAATCCTACCACTAGGAATACTTCAAAGGCACTTGTTCTAGTTTAGAAACATATAGCTCAACTAGAGCATGAATGGTGATATCCATGCAATCAACTACACAATAAAATTTCCTATCAATATGGTAAGTTTTTCCAAGTACTAGTGATTCAAAATGGACCATCATCTTCCAAACAAAAAATTAATATAAATCAAGCATCTTCTAGTAGGGAAGATCACATGCTAGGAGACTCTGCATTGTTCAATTGGCCTGAAGAATTTTTTATGGTCTAAACCAATCAAGTAGTGGTGCAATGGCCTAGAACATGTGGTTGGAGAAAAGATCATTGGATAGTGGAATATCTTCCATGGTTAGGCATCAACCTCCTTAACCCCCAGATACTACAAGTTCTAGTGCAACAGTAAAGACAATTTTACTACATCCAAATCAAACCACTAATAACAATAAAAGACACAAGACGAGAACCTTTGATCAACCAATTAGAAAAAGTAGTTCAATTTTCCAAGATTTTCCTTAAAGGTTAGTAGTGTTCCCTTCAATATAGTTGATCAAATGAAGAAATCTAACATGAACATGATCGTTAAAAGATATAAATCAATCAACTAAGGAAATGATAAGGGGGTTAAAGATAATTCCAACCATTCTAGTCTAGCCCAAAAAAGAAGAGAATCCAAGTAAAATGAGTAAGCCACATCCATTTTATATGTCTTTGATCATTAGAGATCCCATAGTTCATAATTTTATGATTAATTAGGGGGCTAACAACTTTGTTATGCTAAAGAATTTTGTTGTTCTCCTTAGTATTAGTTATCAACTTGTGACTAAGGGAGTTATACAATTGGATGGAACTACATTTAAGATAGTGGGGTCATTAAGGATTTAAAATTGACCTCACATGCATGCCTGGTTGCACTATGTTACAAGACATATTAGTCATATACCTCCCTACCTTCATTTCTATATACTTATCTAGAGAGATCATAACCAAAATTGGTGGATACATCTTCTGATTAGTCTCACGTGCTATTTAGAACAATATATGGTACAAACATGACCATCAACGAAGATCATATTGCTAAATATCATATTGAACCTCATAATCCTCGACCCATAAATTCAAATTCCACATGCAAGAAGGGGAATATTGTATCGCTCATGAACCTACTACTCTCTTGGAGGAGGTTCCTAATTTATTTTTAGATGAATGGAGAAATAACCTAGTTTGACCCATTTAATGGGGTAGAGGAGATTGGGTTGGGCACATACTATATGCATGAGGAGTAAATTCCTATCCCCAATCTTGTGAAGTTGGGCAAGAAGATATGGAGGGGTTGTGGCCCAATTTTTTGTGGTTCAACTTGTGACTGAGGGAGTTATAAAATTGGATGGAACTACATTTAAGATAGTGGGGTCATTAAGGATTTAAATTTGACCTTGCATGCATGCTTTGGTTGCACTATGTTACAAGACATAATAGTCATAGACCTCCCTACCTTCCATTCTATATACTTATCAATTTAGTTGTACTAAAATGTAGCTAAGCATGAATCTCTAATCCAAGGTCTTTGATTTGCACAAAAAAGAAAGATCAAGATATTGCAAGTCATTGGAGATAACAAGTTGGTTGTCAATCAAATAATAGCTCAAAGAATAACCAAGAATAATATGCTCAAATCTTACAAATTAGAGTTTGGGATTTGATTGAAGGTTTTGAGGGATTTGGCATCTAAACAATCCCTAGAAGTCAAAACAAGCATGCTAGTCCAAACTTGTTGTAGTTGGTTCTCAATTTGGCATACCAACACATATTACAAAAAAGAGGAACATCATATCAAGCTTGTTGGAAGGCTTTCTATTCTAGACAACCAAATAAATTGGTAGGTGTTTGAAAATGATCATCAAATTGTCAACTTCCTAAATAATGAAGCATTTTTTTCCCCAAAAATAGTCTATGCTAGAAGACCAATATGGAGATCGGATCATGCAACTTAAAACCAAATAGTTTCCCCAAGGTATCATCACTAAGGTAGAAGGTATTTTTAAGTTTGATGACTTGTTGAAATAAAAGAAGATGAACCTAGCTGCAAAGAAATGTGACTACAAACCAAATGTTGTAGCTGAGGGAAACTCATTAAACCTTAGAAAGGTATGTTGTTCTCTAAAAAAATATTTTCAAGCTTGTTAAAAAGATATGATGATGTAGTTGCATGTAACTATGAATATTTTAAGTTTGTGACCCAAGACTAGGCCATCATACCATAAAACTAAGCCTAGATGCAAAGTTGATCAGGTAGAAGAAAATGCTTATACATCCCAATATTGAGCTCTTAATGAGGAAATAATTGACCAAACTTATAGAAGAAAACATAATTTTTCCTATTAAGTATTCCTCTTGAGTGGCTAAAAATGTTCCTGTGAGGAAGAAGAATGAGGAAATTAGACTATGTGTATCCTTTAGAGAATTGAATAGAGACTCTCTTAAGAATCACTAGCCCCTCCCTTCAATGAAGGGATTTTGCAAAGGGTAAGTGGCTCAAAAAGGTTCTCCTCCTTGGATGGGTACTTAGTATACAAAAAAATTCTAGTTCAAGAGTCACACCAACACAAAACAAGATTCACCACCAAGTGAGGCAGCACCTATGCCTATTGCAAGTTACCTTTTCAGTTAAAAAAAATGGTGCAACCTTTTAGAGAACAATGGATGTGGATTTCGAGGGTGTTTTGGTAGAGTTTGTACTCATTTACTGTGATGATACTATTGATTTTTATAGGCATGGAAATGGTCATTTTGACCATATTGAGCAAGTTTTCAAAAAGTACAAGGAGTAGTGTTAGCTAGTTGAAGTTTGGGTAGTTATTGATAACTAGAATCAAAATTCCTTGCCACTCATCAGCAAGTTTATATACTTATTTTATGGTTAGGAAAAGGGACCGTGTTGAAAAATCAATTCATTCCCCATTTTTTTATAAGAGCATTGAAGCATTGAATGAATAAAAACACTAATATACCTTCTTAAATACTCTATTATTCTCATATGAATCAATCATGTATGTATTTAAACCAATTTACTATGCCTAATTTATTACATATCTAAACATTGAGTGAACATACGCTCTATAATTAATATAAACCCTTGTTCTTGTACCAATTTGTAAGATTGGGTGTGTGTTCTCTTTCTAATCCTAAGTACCGAAATCATTTTTCTTTGATAAAATATTTTATATCTTGTTAACCTGTAAGACACATATTAAAAATTTAAAAAATCAAACATAACACACACACACATAATGAGAGAAATTTTATTACTCAAACTTTGTTACACTTCATTTTCTTTTCGCAAACTTATCCCTTTCGTTCAACAATAGCTTATAAATTAAATTACATTAGGAGACATGTATACAAATTTCTAGACCACTCTATTTCATTATTCCATTAATACATGATTAATTTAGTATCAAAAAAATTATGAGCGAATCAAGATAAATCTAGGATGGACAACATGCAATATATACATATTTTAAAAGTTCATAAATAACCTTATCTAACTATTACCAACATGGCACGTAAAATCTAATCAACATGAAGTCATCCAATCAAGGGTGCAAAAGTCAAGGATAGAAGTAAGGGTCAAGCCCAATTGAAAATGCTTCCATCACCAAATCAAGGCCAATTGATCAGTCAAACAAGGTCAAACAAGTCTTTAATCATCCAATTGGGCCTAGTAGATAGACATGACAAAATATTTTTCTAAATAGTGGAGAATCATCCAAGTAGCCATGCTTATTTTTGTAACATTTTCCCTTAACCTAGTGATGTAAGATTTTAAATGTAAATGGAATAAACACTCGTTATAACAATAATGTATGATTGCATTGCAACAAACTTTACATGGATGTTATGAAAACTTGTGAATTGACCTTGATACATAAACTTAATGATTTATCTATGCACTATCATACTGAATAAATATATTTAAGATCTAGTCATATAAGGGAATTGAATGGGACGTGGCATATATAAGTAAGGAAAGGGACAATTTTTTACTGGTTTGGCACTAGCACCATTCTTTAAAATGGAGAATTCAATGTCTAATATTAGCATAATTATTTTCATATTCATATAATTTGGAGGGGTCTCAATGAATTACATATAATTTGGAGGGGTCTCAATGAATTACTTAAGGGCCACATGCTATCTAAATTTAATTATGGTTGCATTATACAACAATAATTGAGTATGAGTCATATAATGTGACTTATTCTCTATGTTTTGTGATTGAAGGCATTATTAATTAGAGAAATGTATTCATAATTGTGTTGGCAAGTTATGTAGCTTTATCTATAGGCTCAAGATCATGTGCAATGTTAGACATGATCATTGCCCATCTTTACCGTTAGAGTAGGTTTGCATGATTTATTCCAAAAGTACAATGCAAGGCTCCTTGTCTCTATGTTTCAGGTCTATAGAATAATATTTACACCTTCCTTATTCGGATTCAATTCTTGTTGAATTCATGCAATTATATATAACTCTATCCTAGAAGTCTAGGACAAAATCATTACATTATTCATAAGTGTAGAGGATAACTTGGATCATTGTTTGCATCAAGAAATATTCACTACCAAAGCATGTAGATATTTTTGAGAAATTTGAAAAAAGCCGGAGTTAAATGGAACTTTCTTTTTCTTGCATTTCTCATTTAAGTTGGTTACCTATACATGTCAGAGATACTACAAACTATACAGGATTTTGTGAAAGATATTGTGCATTTCTTCACTTAATAGGAATGCCTAGGGTTTGTGAAATTACATAAACAAGAAAATAATGGAACTATAATAGTGATCCTATGGTCTAGAGGTGTATTCCTAGTGATTAAATATAGGTACTCATAAGGAGCTCTAGAAAGTGTGATGAAGATACAAAAATCAAAGAAATGAGTGTCCCAACGAAAATCATGAGGAATGCATGATTTTCTTTTTCCAATTAGACAATCTAGACATGTTTCAAAATTTTATCTTAGACACACTTGTGAACGCTGATAATGGTAAAATTATCAAGAGATAGATTTATATCAATAATAAATGTTAGCAAGACTCTAGACACTCATATATATTGTCATTCGCCTGTCAGATGTTAACGTAAAAATGTTAATAATGAGTTGTGTAAGTGTATAACAGGGCACATATCTCTTTTCTATACAACTACGTATGACATGCATGTATCAGATGGTATCCATTATTTAGTTGCACGTTGAAGGGCAAATGGAGAATTCAGCTTCAATTTGGAAACTTGTGGGATGCCACCCAAAACTTCTTAAACACTCAATTCTAAACATGAAATGTCTCTTTTGTATGTATGCTGAATTTATCTTATCTATCCTTTTTCTTTTTCTTTTTTGTGTATAGCAGAGTGGAGAGAGACATCTGCTGAAAGTATTTTTTAATGAATTTTATAGAAAATAATATGAAATTACATCTTTAAAGTCTATGCGGAACTAACGTCTTCAGAAAAAAGATTAATCCCTTTAACACAAGTTCAGCTTACAAGATTAACTTACAGCATCTGTAGCTCCTCCAATTCTCCAATGTACTCAGGAATTTGCCCAGAGATATTGTTGTTCCTTAAAAATCTGCCAAGATTTGTCAAGAGCATTCTAGGGTAAGTGAAATAAGTAAAATAAAAATCGAAGTCTGAAACAAATTCACATCAAGAATTTAATCCTCATGATCATATTATCGTATACATAAACAACACTATCTTTATACTCACAATGTTTTGAGATTCGTTAGGTTTGCTAAGAATGGAAGGGAAGTGCCACCATTAGATAAATCGCAGATGATACTGTTTAGTCAGAAGACAGAGAGAACACATGCCATCCAAAATGAAGATGTTTAAACATTAAAAAATGGGAAGTAATTGTTTTGCATGTGACAAAATTGAAAGCACTATTTTCACTCGTGATTCTTAGTAAATCACATCCAAAAAGTAAATTTTGCATTGAAAATTGAGTAGGCGAGATGAAAGGGTGGATGTGCTTACAGGCTAGTTAATTTGGTCAAATTTGAAAGGGATGAAGGAATTGGCCCTCCAAAAGAAGTGCCTTCCAATCTCCTGCAATTAAAAACGCATCGTAGATATGTAAAAAGAAAAAGAAACATGTGCGTGTGTATACAATTAAAATAAAATAGAAGCAGTCGGTGAAGAATCAGTAATCTTACAAGTCCTCAAGTAGGGTCCAGTTTCCAATAACATCTGGAAGTTTTCCGGTGAAGTTGTTGCTGGATGCTCGACTGCACAAAAAAATCATTGTTTCTGCAGACATGAATGATGTTGAAAGCAGATTTGACAACTTCAAAACTCGAATACAACAGGAAATGCAAAGTACATAAAGTTAAGCTACTTACAATACTCTCAACTTCTTTAAATTGGAAAACGTTGTAGGTATTGTTCCAGTGATTTGATTACTTCGTATATAGCTGCCACGGAAAGGTAACTTATCATTTTATCATCTATATGGCACTGTACTGATTACTGACTCATAAGTGACGAAAATTCTATGAAATAGATACCAAGGCTACAATCATCAACAATCCACATTAGTTTAGATAGCATCTAGTCCAGCCATTTATCTGTCATGGCCGTGCTACCAACCATTAGAAATGAGACTACAATGTCCACATGACTAATAGTATAATGAAAAATACTACATTTAATCTTAAGAATGAAAGAAACACATAATTATATTTTTGAAAAAATTAAGAGGGGATTACATCAACTTAACAAATCCATCCCTAAAAAGGAAAGGAAATTATTGAACACAATGTACCACTGAGAGGGGGGTGAATCAGTGGTTCCTTAAAATTTAACCTTTTAAACCAAGTTTAAAGTATCGGTTAACAACCTAATCACTAAAAGGATATATTGGTGAGCAAAGTGAAGTAGTAAAATGCAAACACACAAAGGCATACATTCACATAACACCAAATATACGAGGAAAACCCAATGTGTGAAAAACCTCAGTGAGAAATGTTGTTGGAGTCTACTGCTCCAATCTAGCCTCACTGTAAAACAATGGATTACAAAGATTTAGGGCACCAACCCAAGGAGCACCAACCTCTACTGATTTAGGGCACCAACCCAAGGAGAATCAACCCCTCCACCAAGCACCAACTCGGTGTAATACAGTGAAATATAACTTAATACAATGATAACACCTTGTTGCAAATGAGTTTTGCAACACCTAATCAACTTATGTTTGTCGGTTAACAACCTCTTCTGTTTCACCGGTTCTTCCACTACCGATTATCAGATTGCTCTCTCTGATCACTTGCCAATTACTCTCTGCCTTTCTTCTCTTCTTCTAATCTTCACCCTACATAGTATCACTGCTGGATGCCTTCCTAGTTGTTCACCCCTACCGGTACACTTGACTGTTAAGACTATAACAGTTCATCGGTTACTTTGTGGCTGCCGATAAAGACCTCTTGCTAGTTTTGTCTGCTAACACCACACTCTGTCTCTCTGTGAAGGAACTCTCAAATAGATTATCTCTCTTCTTTCTCAAGCTCTTTTTTCTCTCACAACTCGCATCCAACATACCACCTCTTCAATCTCAAGCTCACATCTTTGTATCTGAGGATTTCTGCCAAAACCAATATTCAAATGGTGGCATGCTAGGGTTTTCCTCCACCAACTCAATCAACATCAAATCTGATCGGATCTGCTTTTCTGGAATGATGAACTACATCACATCAATCAGCACCACCATGTCCCCACCTTCCAATGCACGTTTTCTATTTTAGACGTCTACAACTGGTTTTTGGTCTTTCTTTGTACATCGCCATTAATGCTTCAACTATTTCCTTCAACCAACAAGTACATGGATCAAATTGTCCCGCAAGATCAAATTGATCATCCTGCCTCTCTATCTTCCTTGAGCCACAACATCCTGCCATCGCCCTATGATTTACGGGTTCTCCATTAATGTCGACCTACTCATCTCCTACCACATCAATGAGCACATCGTCGACTTCTACATGCACGCCACATGTCATCCTTGTTGACATCCACCTCAATTTAGACAGCTAAGTCAGTTTTGCATCATTCACCGACCAAGACACACGACCAGTTCAACTCACCTTACCGATATAACCTAGCCTCACCAGTGGACCTTCATACCCGCCAACCTCTTCTCTGTCGGTGGATTAAGTTGATCTGCCATCAAAGACACTGGTCCATCCACTAAGTCCATTTACCGGTTGCATTACACTTCTCTTCATCTACCGATGATCACATCCTTGTTACCCTTTGTTTGCTTACATTGCATTCCATGTGTACCGACTTCCTGCACACCAATCAAGAGTCCTTACTTACTGGTGATCCTTCCATACCAGTTGACATCAATGACAACATAATGCCAACAATATAACATGTGGGCAGTGCATCGATTGGTAGTGATTGAACATCTTCATATAAGCTAGCAATCCTAACATTACAATAGTTGTTGGATAAGTGATACAAGCATGTACTAGAATATTTTTAGGCACAAATTATATAGAAACTATTAATAGACTAATAATTTCAACGTATTTTTATTGTGTTTTACCTGCCACTTTAAAAGCCATGCGATTACTGCATAGTAGATGCATGATTGTGAATTTTTAAAAATGTTTTTAAATCTATTTTTTTGAGATTGTTGTAAGATCTATTAAGAGACTTTTTGATTGGTTTTTTAGAATGCAGAAAGTCTGTCAAAAAACATAAATTCTAAGTTAGTGTACAACAAACATTTTTTTAGAATTAAAAGAGTGCTTTTATTTATTGTCTATGTTGTTTGTTAAATTTTGACCAGACTTGTATAAGAGAAGTTGTCATTGTAGTGTCGATTGTAGTGTTGTAACTTGTAAGCCCTTATAGTTTCACAATCCTTTTTGGGCCCTTGTTTTAGTATGCCTCATTCTAGATCATTTCCAGCCTATTTTAGCCTTATCTCATCCAAACGGTCGTCATATACTGATGAAGTGACCTAATTCAATGTCCTAAGCATGTGCATTCTATAACCACCTTTAGTTTGGTCTTATTTGGGTGGCATAATCCTAGTGGACTAGGGTGCCTAGTGTCATAGTCCCTCCAGAAGGGCCAAAAAATTAATATGTTGGAGTGTTGGTTCCCACCATTTATGATCCAGTCCCGATATTTTTAAATGACCATTACAAATCAGCCTAAAAGTGAAAATACTTTGAGAACTCTATATAAAGGCATCATTTATAATTCATTTGATCATCTTTTCATAATCTAGAATTTTTATTCACAAATATTCCTAATTCCTTCAAGAGCATGTTTGAGTACAAGGATCATCAAGGTATAGAAAGATATCTTCAAGTATGTTTTCACGATGGATTTTGTTATGACTTATCGTATTATTGCATCAACACTTGGAGGACTTATCTAAAGAGCATTGCATCACCACAATATTTAATCTTAAGGTATAATTTTGTCAATTCAACATTTCAATTCAGATTTTAGTCTTTCCCTTACTAAGGGTCATCTTTCTTCTAATCATCTTTTTTTGTAGTGGAAGTTAATTTGTACCCAGAGTTTTAGTTGCACAAACTCTTATATAGTACATTACAACATTCTCCCTCTTTTATGTGTATAGGTTACAAATTTAGTAGCCAAAAGTTGCAAATTTGTAGAGACTAAACTGAAACACGTTCCAAATTTTGAATAGGCAAAAACTCATGAGCTATGTCAACTTATGAATGTGTTCAACACCTTTTTTCTTAATTTTGATGAGTGATCTATGTGAATCTTGATTTGGAATCCAAAGTTTCAGCTGACAAAAGCACCTCCACGACTAGGGCACCTAACACACTTGTCCAACATTTTTAGGCTCAGATTTTAGTGACATGTTCCTTTCAATATCTTATTTTCACATCTATACTTTAGAGTTGATTTTCAGTTTTGTATTTGTCTATTAATGTTGAATATTGTCAATTTCCTAGTTACCTAGTTCTTGCATCTTCATATCAAAACATATCAAGCACAAAGAGATGAAATAATCATACACAATATCCAATGCTTAAGGACTGAAGTTGGATTTTGGTGTCTATTTCCTCCAATGACTGATTGTGATTTGGATCTTAGTTTATATCTCTAGGCTAGGATCTCATTTCCCTTCATTTCATTTTGGTGAATCCGACATATCTTACACTCGCATAACTTTTGATTTTTAGTTTTAGATGTGATTTTTACATGAATTCTTTAGATTTAGATGCATTCATTTTTTAGATT
Organism: Cryptomeria japonica; assembly: GCF_030272615.1. Lineage (NCBI taxonomy): Eukaryota > Viridiplantae > Streptophyta > Pinopsida > Cupressales > Cupressaceae > Cryptomeria > Cryptomeria japonica. Next base: position 854,387 of record NC_081413.1, read on the forward strand.
CATTGCTTATGTACATGCATTTTTTAGTGAATTGCATCATTACTTCATTACTTGCATATGTTAAAAACAAAGTTTGTTTCATTGGATTAGACATCATAGACACAAAAGGACATTTTAAAAAAAATTCATGTTGCAAAAAAAAATTGGGGGCTTCCCCAAACCCCATTCCATGCCATCAAATTTGAGATAAAATGTCGTCCTTTAGTTGACTTGTCTTTTCATTATGTTTTTTCAAGTAGTACTACAATGAATAAATTTGATGCATGTGATGTTCCCTTAGCCTCTCTTATATCACTTTGCACCTCTCACAAAGTTTCTCTCCCCAATGAGGACATTTGGTGAAAGAAGATATTTTTAACACTTCCCTCAATGATCTCTCTCTTTCGGATGAAGCATTGAAGAATGATGTTGATACTTCTCCTAAAATGCATCTCCCCTCTAAGAGTACCTTGGTACAAGAGGATACTATTGTGATACAAGAGATTAATCTCCTTAACGACACTTTACCTTCTATTCATTTCAATGATCTCTCTTCTAGAGATGAAGCATTAATGAATCATGGTCATATCCATAAAGATATTGTAGTGAAAGAGGATGATACCATTAATAATTTCATTAGTAATACTTTGACTAATGACATCTCTTCTAGAGACGAAATATGATGGTAGTTATTGACATTGATCTCTAGGTGTTGTCATTGATGTCAACCATCAGTGGTGTGTTGTCATTGGTGTTAACCCTCACTGGTGTGTTGTCATCAATGTCACAAGGTGCAGTTGTGTGCAATTCTATGATAGATATTGTTAGAATTACTATCATTCATGATTAGAAGTTACTTCAATGAAAGCTTGTGTTGCTGATCTATTGCTGATTGTTGTTGATGATGAGTTTGTCTTTTAAGATATTGTTAAACTATTGGATGTTATGATTGTTGTTAATTGATGTCTTAGGTGCTGACAAGACGTTGTCATCCATACGAATGTGTAGAAGGTTGATGAAGATTCACATAAATGAGTAGAAATGTTCTTGGTTAGATGTCTACCTTTCTGGTGTTGATTTCTATACCTAATATGTTGTGGTATCATGCATGGTCTTGATGGTGTGGTATGTTTACTGATAGAGATGATATCATATTAAGATGAGGATTATAAGCATTGAGATGAGGATTAGAGATACTAAGATAAGGATTAGAAGCACAATGATGAGGTTATATTTTTCATATTGTATTGAGCATACCATAAGTTGTAGTATCATTTTTGGCTCCTAAGTTAGCACAAGTTGTCTTGGTATCCAAAAGTTGATGAAGAGGGACAATTGAAAAAAAGTGTGTTGGATACAGTTTGGAGGAATGCTTCACAATCCTTCACATTTGCAAATATGGTCTTGTAGTTTTGAACATAAGGCATATGCTCTATGGACGTTGCACTCCTATCTTTCTAGGTTCCTAGTGTTGCAACTGATGTTTCTAGTTAAGGCAATAAGCTAATAGTTTCATGACTTGTTAGGATTGGTTTCGAGAATGCTCCACATTTCTCCCCATTAAAGTTTTTGTCATTTTGGCTTCGAGGATATTCTTAAAACATTTACATGCAATGTGTCAGTTTAGATTTTGGGTGATGAAATATTCTGGAAATGTGTTTGTTTATCTTTTATCTCATGGTTGGGTTTCCTGGCATTCTGGTAATGAATAATTTTGTATCAATTTGGTTTTTGTAACTTGTTTTGGGCTTGACAGTGTGGAAGAAGTGTATGGGAATGTTTTCCAAGGTTCATGGAATGTCTCTATGTGGTATGCATGATGTTGTATGATTTGTTTTGTCTCACATTTGGTCTAGTGTTGGTTTTTAGGATAATTTACTGTTATCTGGTCATCAGGGCTTGTTCTCTTGCTTCCAGTGTATGTTTGGAGTTTTTTGCCAACTTTGGAGTTTGTGTTAAGTTTTTCTTAGGTCCTATTATGCCTTGTGGGGATCCACGTTGTATGAATTCATCTAGAGGTGTTTTTGGGCTGACCAGTTATGTGCTACACGTTACCCTATTGTTGAACTTGAAGGATGTGTGCCAACATGTGTGATGTATGGGACTACATTGGATAATGTTATATAAGATGGTTTTAATTCTCTCTATCTCTTGGACATGATTGTTTTCACCACAATTATTTTTTGTGGCCAACCTTGTGGGAACACTCTTTGTTCCTTATTCTAGACAATCTAATTGAGGTTTTGAGATGATGCAAATAGGTATATATAGAAGATGAAATCATTTGCAAGGGTGTGGAGTAGAGCGGAATGTGAAAGATGCAAATTTGAAGTTGTAAGTGTGTGTAGTGAAGGTATTGGAGCTGAAAGGCCTAACAGTTGCTTGCTCAGGCAGTAAGTCAAGAGAAACTACATTTCAAGGAGATTGCTAGATACGACAATGTTGAAGGATTGTTCATTGTAACTTTATGTATCTTGCTTATAGATAGTGAGTCTTCCTAGCAAGTCATTTGTATCTTTCCCTAAGGAAGTGATCCTCAACCTCCAAGTCCTTCTAGGAGGAGTGAGATTCCTTGGGCATTGAGCCTTGAAACAAATTGTAATATTGTTTATATAGTGTGAGTTAACTCCCACCGTGATTTTTCCCTTCTAGAGTTTTCCATGTAAATTTGGTGTTCTCTTGTGCATGTGTGTTCATTGCTTATATTTCTTTGTCATTGATCATATTAAGGTATAAAGTTGGATTTGAATTGTGCTCAACACTAATTCACCCCCCTAGTCTTGGGGTGTGTTCAACAAACTATTGATGAATCATTCTTGTACCTCTTCTAAAATTGGTCTCACTCATGAGGATGTTTTGGTGCAAGAGGAGAATATTAGTAGCAATATGTTCAATGCTCTCTCTTTCATATATGAAGCTTTAGTGAGTAAAGATACCAATCAATGTCAAATCAATGCAATCCAAGATTTTAGTCATATGTGTAGGATTTGAGAAATACAAATCCACAGAACCCAAAAGAAACCTGCATGCAAGAAACCTGTCACAAAGAAAGAGAGAGAACGAATACAAGGGTTTTGGCTCTGACAAAGAGAAAAGATGTATTATCAGAGGAAAAATGAATCAAGAATGTGAATAATACAAGAGATCAATCCTTATAAAGGAGATCAACACCAAAAGGAAAACCTAACCCTAAGGTGTGTGCATTTAATAATTAAATATTAATTATTAAATGACTAATATGTGCATAAAGGGAAATCTTAAGAGGAGAGCAAAGTTAATTAATTACTTTACTCTAACACCCCCCCTTAAGATGAGCTACAATGCAGCTACAAACAATGCAGAAAAAAGCAAAGGAACTACAATGCAAAAGAGGGTCCCGGCAACAAGGCCTGATGAGGTACCCGAATACAAGAAAATCTCTATAAAGCAGAGTAAAGGAGAAAACCCAGTGGGAAAAAACTCCTCTCCAAAAAGAGATAAAGAATCATGCTGAAAAGAAAACATGAAGGAAGGAAGGCCTCACTGAGACCCCCCAAGGACAACTTCCTTCACCCCAAGCATTGAGCGCAACTGAAGATAGCGCGGAGATGCCAAAGGTTTAGTGAAGATGTCAGCAACCTGCTCCTCTGTAGGAATATACTCCAAGATGAGAGAACCATCCTGAATCAACTGTCTGATGAAGTGCATGTGGATTTCAATATGCTTTGTCCGCTGATGCTCCACTGGGTTGCGAGAAATGTGAATGGCACTTTGGTTGTCACACCAAAGAATAGTGGGACAATCTGGAGGAAACCCAAACTCTGTCATCGACTGCCGAAGCCATAAAACCTCCTGACTGGCTAACACTGCTGCACGGTACTCAACCTCTGTAGATGATAATGCAATAGCAGATTGCTTCTTGCAAGACCATGTGATAGGACCAGAACCAAGGCAAAAAATGAAGCCAGAAGTAGACTTCCGATCATTGACATCACCAGCCCAATCGGAGTCAGTGAAGCCAATGATGTGAGGGGATCCTGAAGAGTAGTGAATGCCATAATGTGTGGTGCCCCGAATATATCTCAAAATACGTTTGGCTGCTTGCCAATGGCTCTCATGAGGATCATGGGAGAACCAAGAGACAAGGCCAACCGCAAAGGAAAGATCAAGACGAGAATGTGTCAGGTACAACAGACTGCCAACCAACTGCCTGTATAAAGTGGGGTCTACTGAAGGAGTAGAGCAAGTGGAAGACAAAACAACACCTGACTGAAATGGAGTGGGGGCAGACTTGCAATCAAGCATACCAAATCGCTGAAGCATATCAAGAGCATACTTCTCCTGAAAAATGGAAATCCCATCCGAAGACTGAATAACCTGTAGATCCAGAAAGAAGTGCAAGAGACCAAGATCGGTCATCTCAAACTGCTCCATCAAAGCTCTCTAAACACTCTGAATCATGGAGGATGAGCTACCTGTAATGATGAGATCATCTACATATAGCACTAGAATCAAAAGATCACCCTCCTGACGCTGAATATAGACTGTGTGATCGGAATGACAGCGTGTGAAGTGCGAGGAAAGCAAGAAGGAGCCCATCTTCTCATACCAAGCCCTGGGGGCTTGTTTGAGACCATACAATGAACGTCGAAGTCTGCAAACCAAAGAAGTGTCCTGCACAAAACCCTGAGGCTGCTCCATATAGATCTCCTCATGTAGGTCTCCATGCAAGAAGGCACTCTTCACATCCATCTGAAACACTGTCCATCCCTGTGAAGCTGCAAGTGAAAGTACCAGGCGTATAGAATTCATCTTGGCGACAGGAGCAAAGGTCTCAGAGTAGTCAATACCCTCTACCTGAGAAAACCCCTTCGCAACAAGACGGGCCTTATACTTATCAATAGAACCATCTGCAGCATACTTGGTATGATACACCCACTTGCACCGAACCAACTTTCTTCCCTTAGGAAGAGGACAAAGATCCCAAGTATGATTCTTCATCAAAGAAGAATACTCCTCATCCATGGCCCTATCCCACTCTGGGTGTCCTGTCGCCTCTGAAAACTTTTGAGGATCATCTGAAAGGGTATGACTCAAAAGACTAGAACCAGATGTCTGAGCACGAGTGCGACGAGTATCTGAAGGATCACCTGCCAAAGAACCAGCTGCATCAACAGTATCACGGGCCCACTTCGGCAAAGACGGAGCAACTGGTGGTGGTGGAGATGGTGGATCATGATCTACATCATCCTCAAGAGATAATTAATCCTCAAGAGATGAAGAGGAAGGAGTAGGCAATGAGGGAGAAGCTGGTGATGGAGAATCCATCTGAGGATAGCACTCATCAAACTGGACATCCCACCGAAACAAGACCTCTCTGGAATCAGGATCAAACAACCTGTATGCCTTAACATCCTCACAATAGCCAACAAATATGAGTGGTCGGCTCTTCCTCTCCATGGCTATCCGCTAAGCATTAGGAATAAATGCCCAAGCCTCACTACCAAAAACTCGAAATGTAGAAACATCAGGCTTGACATGGGTCCTAGCCTCCTCAGGAGTCATATGTCGTAATGCCTTATGGGGCATTCGATTTTGAATATAATTGGCACAATTGACTGCCTCAGCCCAAAATGAAGAACTCATAGCTCGAGACTGTATCATACAATTTGCCATCTCCAGTAAGGTTCTGTTCTTTCTCTCAGCAACACCATTCTGTTGAGGGGTATAAGGAACTGTAAACTGATGCTGTAAACCATGCTCAGTGCAAAAATCTCTGAAAGCCTGATTTACATACTCCCCCCCATTATCTGTGCGTATCCTCCTGATAGAAAGTCCAGATTGCTTCTCCACAAATGTCTTAAACTTCCTAAAAGAGTCAAAGACATCAGACTTGTACTTAAGAAAGTACACCCATGTACGTCTGGAGAAGTCATCAATAAAAGTGAGTACATAACGGGCCCCTAAAAAAGAAGGAGTCGGAAAGGACATAAGATCACTGTGTACCAACTCTAGGGCTGCCCTAGCACGAGAGGCTCGACCCTTAGGAAAAGGATCTCGATGATGTTTGCCAAGGACACAACCACGACATACACCATTTGTACAAGAAATCTGTGGAAGCCCAATCACAAGTGCCTGTGTACTCATCTGTTGTAGATATCTGTAATTGACATGACCAAAACGCTCATGCCAAAGCCTGCTCACTGAATCTGCATGTGCTATAAGAGAGGAACCAACAGTGTCTGAACTCTCAAAGCCATCAAAACTATATAAGTGAGATGCAGAATCCACACTCCCAGTAGCCACAACCAAGTCAGGATCATGAAGATCTTGAATAACCACATCATGTGGAGAGAACTCAACTGTCTTACCAGAGCCAGAGTGGCAAATCTGATAAACGGATAGAAGGTTTGTCGAAATGTCAGGAACCAAAAGCACATCCTGAAGACAACCACCATCCAATGAAACAGTACCAGAACCCTGAACGGAAAGTTGTGCTGAGTCACCAACTGCAATATGTCTAGTGCCTGTAGGAGCAAGAGCGGTGACCAAATCCTGTGTGTGTGTCATATGGTGAGAGGCACCAGAATCTAGAATCCAAGTGGACGCTGAGGACAATGCTTGTGCAGAAAGAGCATGACCTTTCCCTATGGGCTGTGAAGGAGGCTGTGGTGCACTGATATTATGCTGCTGCATGGCTTCCTCCAAAGCCTCTAAACGTTTCCAACACCTGGAAACGGGATGTCCTTCCTTGCCACAAAAACTGCAAGGATCACCTGATTTCTTCTTAGTCTTGGAGGAAGACTCACCAGACTTTGAAGATTTGCCCTGTTTAGAATTTGACTGTGGTTTTGAATCAAACTTAGGTGGTGGCTTGGAGGGATTCTCACTAGCCTCTGAATCTTTCTTAGGCTTCGGTTTCTGCTTCTGTTTTCCTTTGGAGGACTGGGCTACCAATGCTTGGTTCTGTGAACCTGAAAGTGAATCCAACTGCTTAAGCTTAGCTTGCTCACGAGTCAAACGATCACAAAAGACCTCAAAAGAAGGCATGACATGTCGAGCACCCAAGGCATCCATGGTGGAATAGAAGGTCGAAGAGAAGATCTGAAATGGACCCCGAAGCTTGGAGAGAATCAGGAAAATGCACTCTGTATCAGTCTTAGTCTTACCACAACCCTGCAAGATAGATCTTTGTTGTTTGAACTTCATCAGAAAGTCCTCAATAGAAGGAAATGAATCAGGTACCAAGGAAGTTAACTCTGCCTCAAGCTGCAAAGCTCTGAACTCGTTGACAGTACCAAAAAGTCCCTCAAACTTGGTCCAAATGGCTCGAGGAGTGATACAACCTTCAAGATGAAACTGGAGACTGTCGGAAATGTGTAAAGCCATCAATCCCATAGCCTAATCCATATTGTTCCTGTGCTGCATAATCTCAAAAGGACGTGTCAACTGAGGCTGAACCTCATCCAAACAGGACCATAACCCTTTTGACTGGAGAAGAGTCATCATGCAACCCTTCCAAGTGTGGTAATTATGCGGTGTGAGAGATTCAATAGGTCTGTCTGCCATCCAGTGAACTGTGCCTCAACTGCTCTGAATTTTTAATTATTATTAAGTGGTCTTTCAGAACTAGACAGAAGATGCAGAAGGGGGTTTGATTTTTTTGTATTGGTGTTTGTAAATTCTGGTTTTCTAATGTAAATAACAGAAAGCAAGAGAAAACACCCCCCCACAATGCAAAAAACTAATCCCCAGTACAAACTGAAAGCCAGAAAATGATAGAAAGCAATAACGGGTTGAGACAAAATTTGGAGCACCTGAATAATTTTCTGATGAAATAGACTTCAGATATGGAAAGAGCACAGAACCACCTTTCCGACGCCTATTCGCTTGCGAAAAACGGAGTCCGTATGCAAAAGATATGGCTCCTGGAGTGCAAAAAACTTGTTCTGACTTTGACTGGCAAAAAACACTACAAAACGGCAAAATCAGAAAAAAAAAGTCTTCCATTAATTAGATCCGGCTCGGAACCAGCTTTCCAACGCCTATTCGTTTTCGAAAAACGGAGATCGGACGCCCAAGTTATGCCCGATTTTGTAAAACTGCTCCTAAAGGGACCCAGATGGGCCTTTAAGCCCTCAAGGGCTTTAAAAAAATAAGCCCCTGGTCCTCTGGGCGACCAGGGGCGGGCGCAGGGGGCGGCGGTGCGGGGGTGGCGCGGCTGGCGGCGGGCGGCGCGCAGGGGGAGCGCAGGTGGAGCTCGGGCGGCGGGGTCTCGGCGGGCGACGCAGCGGGCGGCGGCTGAGCGCGGGGCTACGCGTGGGCGGGTTACCGCCAGTGGCGGTGGCTGCCGGGTGGCCGCCAGGCTGGGCGATGGCTGGGCGCAAAAAATTTTTAAAAACTGCATTTTTTAAAATATTTTTTTGATTTTTCCACCTCGGTTTTTGTGCCCTAGGGCCGTACGGCCTTGGGGCCAAAAAATTTTTGCCTCCTGGAGCAACTGTGTCCAAATCGGACGAATTTTATATGGAAATAGGGGTTTTTGGGCGCTACAAGCTCAACGGTGAGGTCCGTTTGGGCTCAAAGTGCACCGAAAAAAAAATACCCCCCTATTCCAAAATAAAAAACAGAAGACAAACACAGATCTGATGCAACCAAAACCTGGATCTCAAAATCTTTCAAAAGTCTGAACAAGCTGCAGCAGATCCAGCTCTGATACCATGTAGGATTTGAGAAATACAAATCCACAGAACCCAAAAGAAACTTGCATACAAGAAACCTGTCACAGAGAAAGAGAGAGAACGAATACAAGGGTTTTGGCTCTGACAAAGAGAAAAGATGTATTATCAGAGGAAAAATGAATCAAGAATGTGAATAATACAAGAGATCAATCCTTATAAAGGAGATCAACACCAAAAGGAAAACCTAACCCTAAGGTGTGTGCATTTAATAATTAAATATTAATTATTAAATGACTAATATGTGCATAAAGGGAAATCTTAAGAGGAGAGCAAAGTTAATTAATTACTTTACTCTAACAATATGAAACCTCAAATTGTTGTCCATCTTCATCAAGATGCCCCTCAACCTCAAAACGAGCATACATTCCATATTCTCTAAGGTGTTAAGAATCCAACTACACCTCCCAACTACATCTTAAACTTTTTAAAACAACTCATTCAAAGAGATAGGATGAATCAATAAGTGTCATAACAACCTAATTATCATGTAGTAGCTCACACATATAACACTCAAAACAACAAGAAAGATCTAAATGTTCTTCCTACTTCTCAACCATTTCTTTCTCCATCCCCTCATTTTTCACAGCATGTTGGTAAGGAGTATGATCATGTTGAGAAACTTTGTACTTAGAATCTAAGTAATATCCCCCTTTGGGATTTTATTCAAAGTTCACTTACATAACATGGAACACTCCAAGAATCCTTATAGAATGTAGTTGTATCACCTTCTATTGAACCAAATGATGTAGTGGCCTTTATTGACTGCATGAATGAAACAAAGATGAATAGTATGTTCAAACAACAAGAGTTACCTCCTTTGTAATTTCAAACTTAGCATCATCCGCTAATCATTATTTTTCTCATAAATGGTAATGCAATAAGACATATCCTAGTGGATAACGCATTAGGTCTAAATGTTTGTAGTATTGACCTTTTAAAAAGTGGATACCTTCCTCATTCAACCTAATTCTCTCTCTATTTTTGGATTTGATAATGTTGGTAGATACTCATTAGGTACAATTACATTTCTTATTAAAGTAAGTCATATGATCCTACCTACGCCTATCCATGTTATGTTTGATAATATAAATTATAATATTCTTCTAGGGAGCTTGTGGATCCATGTTATATAAGCAATCCCTTCTACTCTTTAACACTCATTCAAATTATTTCACAAAAACAAGTCGTACACCTGGGAAGTTGATAAAATTTTGAATAGTAAGGTTACAAAAGGAGTAGGGTGTATAGCTTCCTTTAACAACATGGTTCCTTCTACAACATAGTCTCCTATAAATGATGTTTTCTTAGAGAAAATCAGGGTTCTTTAGAATTACACTCTTCTTTTGTGAAGAATATAAAGTCCCCAAATTTAAAACTGAATCATTGTAGGGGCATTGTGTTTTATTTATTCAATCTTTTTCTAAATCCATTCCAACCTATTCTTCTTCCAACATGTCTTGATTATGATTGAGGCCCTTTACACTTGAATCCAATTGATACTAAAAGTGAAACCTCTCTTCTTAACATTTTAACACCAACTAGAACTCATATATTGGATTTGGAAAAACAATATGGAGTTGGTTTCAAAACCATTTTTAAACCTAGATACAATGGACATGGTTTATAGGATGTATGGAACAAAGTATTGAGGCTCATGAGAAATATACATCACACTTTTCTAAAAAAAAAAAAGATTTCCAACCTCTCATTTGTTGACATCCCCTCCCCCATGTTGTCAAACAAGGTGAAGAAATATCGTAATATAAAGTTCAACTGAAAGTTATTACAAATATAAAACTATAGATTAACTCTTAATAAAGTCATTGCAGAATTAAAGAAAGAAGAAGAAAACCATTACACAAATTTACATGTATAAAACCTTCCAAGAAAAATATCAACCCCAAATAGAGAGGCAAGCATATTACTAATCAATGAAGATTAGAACAACAGTACACTTCTCTGTAAACCCTTCTAAATTTTGGCAGCATTCCAGTACCTTACACAACTAAACAATACTGAATGAAAAACTCTAGCACAAGGTCCCAATTTTGTCGAAAACTTAAGGTGTGTTGTCATTGATGTAAAACTTGTATGGTGTTGTCTTTGATGACAAAATCTATTTTGCCTATGATTGTGTGTTGAGGTAACAAAATTGAAGGGGAAGTTGGAATTATTCAATTGTGCAGATTTAGTATATGGTCCAAAAATGAGTGTTCAAAGACAACACACAAAGATACTGACCCATTATGACAAAACTCTAGTATAACAACTCCAAACTCCAATAATATGAATTCTACACATACCATATATACCGAACCATGAGACATGAAAAGATACATCTACCACAACCAAAATAGTTGATACTAGAACACATAACTAATATTGGGACCAATGTAAGCACAAATCAAAATTCTGGGTACAGGGATCTTTTAGAAATAACTCCATTATATCAACTACATCTTATTGCATCACTTCCCATAGCAATACCAAAAATGCACATCACCTGTTCATAGAAAAAACTGCAGTTACCAACTACATACAACATCCAAACCAAATCAGATAATAGGTTTGACTTCAATAAATTGCATATACGATTTGGACCAAATCAGATAACTAGTTTGACATCAATGACAACAATATTCACACAAGCCTAACAATCTCCCCCTTTGTAATTAATGGAAAAACACATCAACATATTTGCATATAACTCAACTCCCCCTAAGGCATACATCTCCTTAATTCCAAAAACCACAATCCTTTCTCCCCCTTTGACATCAAGGATAAAGGATGCCTTTGATGAAAAAGAAAATAAAGAAAGAAAAATAGAGTATATACAATTGTAAAATGTCAAAACTCAAGTATCAATCAAAATGGGACAGGGTCATCTAGACCCAAAGATACTGACTCATTATCTTAAAATATCAAAACTCAAGATACAACCTTTGTTAAGTTGGTTGGTGGTAATGTTAAGTGAGCATGAGGTGTTTCTAGAAGGCTACAGTAATGGAAGTTCCAATATGTAGGAAAGAGTATTTAATGTCCTCTTGGAAGAATGCTCTGCATTCCTTTGGTTATTAATGATGATGGCTTGCAATTTTGGATATAGTGTCTACATTTTGTGGATGTTTCACTATCATGTTTTCAGGTCCTTGGTAGCTCAGATGATGAAGCTGGTTGTGACAACTTGCTAGTAGTGTGGCTATATATCACAAAGATAGTTTCATGATCAGAAGATATTTTTCATTTCAATTAAATCATTTCTCTATACCTAATAGAAGATAGTGAGTCATTTGGTAGCTCGCACAGTCTTTATGTCTTGCCTCATAGCAGTGAACTTCAATAATGCAGGTCCTTTATATTTTGCATTGAGATTGTGTGTCTCAATAATGCAAGTCCCTTGTATATTTCCCTAAGGATTTTTTTCTTATTTTTGCAAGTCCCTTGTTGATACTATGTGTAGGGAATATCGAGAAAGAAAACAAAGAGAAGATTCAAGAACAAAAAGTATTCAACTTCAAAACATTTGGAGCTGGTGCATACAGATCTATGTGAACCTACAAGGACAAAAGGATTGAATGGTGGAAGGTATTTCATGTTGCTTATTGATACAAAGGTTGTATAAGAATATGATAGGTGAGATATCATTTTCCCTTGGCCTTCAAGTTACTCAATCAAAAAAAAAAAAAAACATTTTTATATCTCAGACCAAGTATATCAAGGAAATATTGAAGACGTTTGAGATGGAGAACTCTAAATCAATTGCAACCCCTATGGCTACTAGTTGTAAATTAAGAAAGGATGATGAATCTCTAGATGTTGATAAAAAAAAGTATAGATCTATGATTGGAGGATTGTTTTATTTGACTACTTCAAGATCAAATATTATGTGAGCTATTTGTTTGGTTGCCAGATATCAAGTTAATCCTAAGAAATCTCATGATCTAGAAATGAAGAGGATATTCAAATATTTGAAAGGGACTATAAATTATGGATTATGGTATAAGAAGGATGATGATAACACATTGAAAGCATATATAGATGATGATTGGGCCGAATGTGTAGATGATAGAATTACAAGTGCTAGCACATTTTTCTTGGTAGACAAATTGAGCTCTTGGTTAAGTGACAAATAGGATTCAGTGTCATTATTTGTTGTTGGAGCATAATTCATTACGACAACATCCTATTGTACACAGGTTATGTGGATGAAGAAAACTCTTAGTGATATCAAGGTGAAGTATGATGAGGCAATTCCTATTATGTGTGATGATAAACGTGCTATTAAAATTTCAAAGAATCTGGTACAATAAATTCAAGGACTAAACACATTGCAATACGATATTATTTTTATAAAGATAATGTTGTAGAAAAGGAAGTCAAATTGGAGTATGTATCTACTAAAGAATGGATTGCAGATATCTTCACTAAGGATTTGACGAATGATACCTTTGAGTATCTTCGGTAGAAGTTGGGGGTCATTGTCTCTCCTTCAAACTAGATGCATTCAAAAGGTGCATTTGTTTAGGGGGAGTTCTAAAGTTTATTTTTTCCTCCTAGATTGATGTGGTGGCTACTCGTAGGGGGATAAATGAGTGTTGTAGTTATTAGAGTCTTATCAGTAAGGAGGAGAGAGATTTTAACAAAGTGCCCTTTATCTTTGATTCCAAAGGGGGAGAAAGATTAAGATTGGGAGAAAGATTAGTTATGAATTCAATTTTCTTTTCTATTGGTGGTACATAGTTGTTGCTATTGTTGGATTGGTTGAAAGGGCCAAAATAATGAGAGGGGGGGGGGGGGGGGGGGTAAATCAATATTCACATAGATTCTAAAACTTTCTCACAATTTCTAAACCTTCTGTTGATATATCAAATTCATCAATTAATCTTATCAACATGAAACAACAAATGCATAATAAACAAGAAACACAACCACAAATGGAACACTAGATTTTAGATGTGGAAAACCCAAATGGGAAAAACCACAAAGAGTGTTAACTCTCAAGATAATATAACTAGATATATGGTGTTTACAAAAGGGGTGGCTCACTACCGGATGGCTCACTGCTAGATTATAAAAGTAACTCACTACTGAAAAGATCAATACAATAGATATAAATGAACTAAAGAAAGTTGCATCTCTAAATACATGAAATTAGTTCCAGATTAAGCTTAGATCACAACTCACAAAACCTACAACAGCTCTGGTCAGGGATCTCTATACCACTATCCACAAACACCTACAATAGATCCGACAAAGGATTACTACAACATTGTCTGTACTTTGACTCTATTGCAACTACTTCGCTATCCACAAATTGTACTTCACACATTACACTCTTATCTTCTATTTCACACACCTTCTCACTCACATATTCACATACACACACACACACACACATATACCTGAAATCTTATACATCGACATAATGTGTCGGCCAAGAACGAGTAATTATGTTTCTTAGATCAACACGTTATCCAATAAAGATTTAACCAAAAACATGATAACAAAGTTGGCCTCTGTAAGATCTGTACATGCTTCCTTCACACATCTCATTTACCAATGCATATACCTTAATTACTATAACATAATAGGGGTCAACTAGACCCATAGATATAGACCCATAAGCACAAAACTCCAAGCACAACAACTCCTAACTCCAAGATACAGATACCACATAATACATTGATGTCAGAACTTAAAACATGATAGATACAACTAACATCATTGGCATGATTAATGTCTAAGCACACAATTGATACTGGGACAGAAAATGAACCAAAATGATCACAACTCAGGATTCCAGAGATGAGGATCATATGGAGATAACTCCAATAGATCATCTATGCCTTGCTACATCACATCTCATACCTTTCTTCCAACAAAACCAAAACTGCTTCTCCAACATCATACACCATCCAGTCCAAACTGGATAACCAAATTTGACATCAATGAAAACAATGACAATATTCACACAAGTTTGACAGCCATTAATGACAAAGGGGGAGAAATTTGGAAACTTGAGTTGTGTTGTCTTGTCATTGATGTCAACCTATCTTGTGTTGTCATTGATGTCACTATGTGTTACAAATGGTTGATAAATATATGTTATGATGTTTTTGTGAGGTCTGGTAGTGATATTGAGGTGTATCTAGAAGGTTGGTGTAGTGGAAGTTTCAATATGCAAGAAACAATATTTATGAAAGAAAGAGTTTTTAATGTCCCAGTGGAAGAATTATTTGCATTCCTCTGGTATGTGAATATTATGGAGTGTGGCTCTATATATAATTTTTATGATCTATATATGTTTTAATATCAAGTTTATAGGTCCTTTGTTGCTCATATGTTTGAGATAATTGTTGCGTTTTTGATAGTGGGGTGTCTCTCAAAACCAGTCTGGAGAATGCTTGGCAGTTCTTTGATATGTGGCTTTAGTGTTATGGTTTGGAGGACATGTTTATTTGGTTTTTGGAGTGCTTCAATTTATTTTTTTAGCGATGGTTTGAATGGAAAGTGAAGTTATGGTGTTTTGAGTTCATTGATGTCAACTGGGTTGGTCTTTGATTGATTAAGGTGGTGTATCCTATCTGGATCATTCCTTTTTGGTTTGGTTATACTTTGGTGTTTGGTGTTTTATGTTTAAATGGCTCTCACCATGGTGTGTGTAGATCTGCATTCAGTTTTGTACATTGGAGAATGGTTTTTGGCCGACTGGTTAGTGTGCTACATTGTTTATCTACATGTTTCATTTGATGCCAACCTTGGAGGATTATTTAGTGTATATGTTTTGTTGGGATCATTTGGAAAGGATGTTCGGTGATGTGTTTGGGTTCTGTATCTCCTAGAGTGGACCACATTTCATATTTTTTGTATGGGTGGCCTAATTTATGTAATTTTGTATATTTTCTCTGTTGCCAACCTAGTTAAAGGTTTTAATGAATTATCTTGTATATACATGAGTGCATATGAGCCGAGTATGATATGTATGTGAATTGATGTGAAGTGGATATAAATGATGTGCAAGAAGATTTGGTGTAGCAGAAGTATGAAAGACGGTTGTGAATAGCTTTGTGAAAATGTTTGATGTCTGAATGTGTTTTCCATTATATTGGTCTCTTGACATAGAGGTTCAAGGAAAATTTCATGATCAGGAGATCTTGTTCATTTCAATTCATTGATCCTCTAATGCACAAGCAAATTTGATGTCTCAAAAGTGTGAAAGACAGTTGTGAAGAGCTTTGTGAAAATGTTTGATGTCTGATGTGTTTTCCATGATATTGGTCGCTTGACATAGTGGTTCAAGGAAAATTTCATGATCAGGAGATCTTGTTCATTTTAGTTCATTAATCCTCTGCACTTGTCAGAAGATGGTGTGCTCCTTTTGGTAGTCTATGCATTCCTTTGTATCTTACCCCAAGGTTGTGTGCCTAAATCTAGCAAGTCCTATCAAGTGTTGCGAGTTCCTTAGCCAACTAAAACACTGTAATACATTATTCATGTTGTGAGCATGATTCTCACTATGGTTTTTTCTTGTTTAGGGTTTTCCACATAAATATGGTGTTCAGGTGTTCTTTTTCTTTGTGATTTCATGTTTCATAATTACAGTGATAAGTTAATTGTGATTTGAGTTTAATAGATCAAAAGTGTGTTAATTTTGATCAGATTTGTATATAGGTAATTTTAAATTAAGAATGATATAATCTGTTGTATATGATAATATTGATTGCACTTATCAACTTTTCCTTTAATCTGTGTTGTTTCAGAATATAGTGTAAACGTTAATTCGAGCATACAATTTAATTTGCACACTATCTCTATATCACCAGTGATGAAGGTCGATCTGCAATATATATAATCACCACCTATGAAGAAGGTTGATCTGTTTTTGTTTGTGTATATCGTGTGCCTTTCAGACATCAACATCATAGTATATAAAAGTCGATGGTGATCCACAAAGGAGTCACAATTCCTTGTTGAACCGACATGATTCCACAAGGATTCATGACTCCTATGTGGAGTCTTGTCGACAATGTAAACCGACACATAACCACAAACATAGCGTCGGTTCTCAACAATCTGCTCGGTCAAACAAAAACCGATAAATACATGCTATCAATGAGTCGGTAAAGTAAATAAATAATTAATATTACGAATGATTTGTAAGACAAGGTTGTTACTAATCATTCATAATATTGATTATAATATTAGTGATAAGATTAACTGATAAATAATTTGATAACATGGATAAATGTATATCTATCTGTGATCAGAATAAGAAGGATAGATTTATAGATAAATACAAAGCAAATGTCTAAGTCCATAAGGCCAATTAAACATTTGATTCGTCTAACCGATGCTATCTACTTTTAGCGCTCCCTCTTAGCAAGGGAGGATAGTCTTCTATCCTACAACACCTTATTGTGATCACAATAGATTCATCTATAAGAGAGAGAGAGAGAGAGAGAGAGAGAGAGAGAGAGAGAGAGAGAGAGATGTCACCTCATTGTGATATTAGGAGATATGGCATATCCACAGATATCACATCTCATGATATCCACCATGATCTTATAATGTAATACCCACCATTATGGCGTGTCCATGGATATCATGTCTCATGATATGCACCTTAATGGAAAATTTAAGGATATCGATTCATGGCATGTCCACGGATATTACGTCACATAATATCCACCATGAACATCTTTGTTAGTAACATCATCTAGCATGGCATATCCACAGATATCATTTCTCATGAAATCCACCATGAACAAATATTACTTAGAGATGACAACCATCATGACATGTCCACCGATATCACATCTCATGATATCCATCATGATGGTAAGATCAATATTGTGAGATCGTCACCTTACAATAAAGATAAAAACTACAAGTGTCCATCATTGAGAGATCGTCACCTCCAAATAATGTTCACAGGGGCTCAACAAGAACTAAACCAATGTAGTCATGGAGTCACACACATGACACTAATCATGAACCATATCAGATTAATAAAAATTTATTAATAAGAGTTTACACTTTAAACATCTTAAGAGAATACATTAGTATTATGAAAAACAAATCAATGTAGCTGAGACTCAATCTCAGCTAAAGCTACATTTTCTACCATACCAAGCTTACCTCAAAAGTATACAAACTTTATTCTAGCAAGGGGCTTGGTGAGGATATCAACAGTTTGTTCATCTGTACTAACATATCTCAATTGAATAACATTCCTTTCCACCATGTCTCTAACATGATGATAAGGAATCTCCACATGCTTTGTTCTATCATGAAACACAGGATTGATAGAAAGATTTATACAACTCTGATTGTTACAATGGATGATAGTAGGGTCTAAGGATTGTCCAAACAATCCTACAAGAAGTTTTCTGATCCACACAACTTCTCAAGTCCCCAAGGATGCTGCAATATACTCTGAATCTATAGAGCTGAGTGCAACTAAAGATTTCTTTTTACTAAACCAGGAGATCATAGCTGAATCCAAACTAAAACAACACCCAATTGTGCTTTTTCAATCAATTACACTCCCAGCCCAATCAGAATCAGTATACCCATGAAGTTTCAGGTCCACATCATCATATTTTAAACCATATCCAATTGTGCCACGTAGGTATCTCTGAAAATGCTTTGCTGCAACCAGATGTATTTTTCTTGGTTCACTCATTAACTGACTAAGTGCACTAACTTCATAATAAATATCTAGTCTAGTGTTGACCAAGTACATCAAGGGCCCAATCATTTGTCTGTAAAGAGTGGGCTTTGCCAAGTCTAAATAAGCTACATCTTCTCTTAACTTATGCAAATTTGTTTCCATAGGTGTGGCCATGGATTTACAATCCATCATTCCAAACCTTTTCAGAATGTCAAAAGTATACTTTCCTTGACTTAGAATGATTCCATCATGTTTCTGCCATAATTCTAAACCAAGAAAATAGTGCAATAGACCTAGATATTTCATATCAAATTCATATGCTAGTTCTTTCTTACATTTGATAATGAGATGATCATCTCCTGTAATTAATAGGTCATCAACATAAAGAATTGGCATTAATATTTCTCCATTGATTACCTTGAAATATAGGTTAGAATATGCATAATTCTTGGAGAAACCTAAGCCCAAAAGATAATGGTCAATCCTCTCATACCAAGAATGAGGAGCCTTCTTAAGAGCATACAATGCCTTCTTTAATTTACAAACATGAGACTCCTTTCCATAGATCATGAAAGCCTCAAGTTTCTGATAGTGTAGACCTCTTATTCAATCACGCCATTGAGAAAGGCTATCTTTACATCCATTTAATGGATTTTCCACCCTTTGGATGCAACAATTGCAATCACGATTCTGACAGAGGTATATCAGGCAACAGGAGCAAAGGTTTCTTCATCGTCAATTCCCTCCTTTTGAGAAAACCCTCTAGCTATTAAACCTAGCTTTATATTTTTCTATACTACCATCCACAACATGTTTGATTTTGAAGAGTCATTTAGAGGAAACAACTGATTTACCTTCTAGTCTAGGAACAATGTCCCAAACATCATTCTTCATAATAGATTGGTATTCTTTTGTCATAGCATCCTTCCAAACTTTAAGACTAGAGGCTTCCTCAACACTGGTGGGTTCTGACTCAATGATATTACTCATTAATGCAACATAGCTGGAGAATCTGTGAGGTCTTTTACTTTCCCTGAAGGTTCTTGTTGGTGTTGCAAAGCCTTCAGCCTCTTGTATAATTTTTCTTGCCCAAAGAGGTATTTTTTGGTTTACAACAATGTCTCTAGGCCCATTAGTAGGATCCAAGGGTTCATTTGGATTACCATCTTCCACAAGTTTACGAGTCTCCCTCTGAATCTCAGGAGCATGGCCTTCTTCAATAATTTGAGGAGGCTCATGGTCTTCAATATCTTCATGAATATCCTTGGCTTTTCTGAAAGCAACATCTTCCTCAAAGATTACATTCCTACTTAATTCAATCTACTTCTGTATTGGAATATAAATCCTATAGGCTTTAGATGTTTCATTGTAACCTAAAAATTCCTTTCTTGCTTGAAGGTTCTAGTTTTGATCTTTTTTCTTTGGGTATGTGTATGTATACTGGGAAACCAAAGATTCTCAAGTGGCTTACATCAAATTTTACTCTTGTGAATGTGATAGGGAGGACCCTAGATTGCTTGAGTTAGCTTGACTCACTCCAAGGCCTCTTTTCCTACCTTAACCCAGGAATGCTCCTCTCTATTCCCCTATTCTACTCTAGGTCCTCACTACCGAGGATTGTTACTCTACTCTTTGTGAATTCACTTTTGCAAATCCACCAACTCACTAATCCACCAGATCTCACCAGACACCTTGCAGGGTTTTCTCTACCATTAATTGTACCTACAACTTCTCCTAAGTCATTTTCTCCTCATGCTTGGATCTTCTCTCCCTTTGATCCCATCTTCCCTTGGTCTGAGGCTAATAGCCTAGACTCCATTCTACCCTGCAAGTGATTCCTCTTGGTCACTGATACCTAGTCGGGCTATCATCAAGCTCGCCTAGGGCTAGTCTATTGAAATGGTTGATGCCATTCCTTGGTCTGCTACATATAGAACTCTACCGTACATGGCTGACCCTTCTTGACAACCTCCAATGGTCATGCGGATTCCACGATGGAGTGTCAAGATAGAACCATGTTCATAAATGTGGGACACCAATAAAGGACAACAGAACAAAAGACGACTTTATTTACAGAGCCGAGCTTGGAACAAATGCAACTTGGAATTCACAAAACACAAAAAAACAACATCTACCCTATCTACATTATCACTTAAGGATTTAAGCCATGTTTACAACATAAACTAAACTCTGAGAAAAGAAACCAGAAAATGATCTTCGAATTGTCATTCAAAAGAAGTTTGTTCTTGTGGAATCAACACATCCAACAATCCCAATCCAACCCCGTTACAGAATGCCCATTTGGTCTTTATAGCCTCCTAGACATATCTTGAATCATCCCTAATAGACGAGATTCAACTCAACACAATTCAGTTTCTGACTGTAATTGTCTTTCCTTTCTTCATCGAGTTAGCATCGAAAAACTCACTCCGATGTCCGATGACAGTTTACAAATCACTTGCTTTTCCATCGGATCATCAAAGTAGCATCAAAACACTCACTCCGATGTCCGATGACAGTTTGCAAATTGCGCACTTCCTCATCGGGTTATCGGCGTAGCATCAAACATCTCTTGTTGATGGTCGATGGTGCGCTCCCAACAGAATGCTTCCTTATCGGGTTATCGGTGTAGGTCCTAACATGTTATGTCGATAGCCGATGATGCACTCCAAACATTATGCCTTCCCACCGGGTTATCGGGCGGCACGAAAACTACTCTTGCCAATACCCGATGGCTCCACTCCGAACTCACTCCACTCACTCCAATCCATTGGCAACCTCATCGGGTTATCGGGGTAGGTGGAAAACACTTCCGTCGATATCTAATGGCTCCACTTCGACTTGCTCCAACCGCTGGTGACTTCATTGGGGTAAGTCTTGCCGAAACATGAATTTCAAAAAGAAGACAAAAATGCACTCCAAGCTCCAAACATACAACCCAATGGACTAGAACTAGTCCTCATGCTAAAATTGCCAAAATTGAAAAGGGTATTTGCTCACCCTTAGGTGCTCCTGCACCAGAATGCTTCTTCAAGTGTTTTATTTTCCAAAATGTTGTGATGGCTTCTATTTTGAATATAAACAACAGTTCTAGAAGCTTCATCCCAAAAAGAGGTATCAAGATTTTGGTCATGGATCATGGCTTTGGCTAATTCTACAATGGTCCTATTTTTCCTTTTTGCCACACCATTTTGTTGAGGGTTATAGGGAACACTAAACTCCCTCTTAATCCAAGCATCACTACAAAAGTTTCTAAAGTTAATAGAGGTATACTCTCCTCCATTATTTGATCTTAAGGTTTTGATTCTTTTCCCTGACGTGTTTTCAACTAGGGTTTTGAATTCCTTAAACTTAATTAGTACTTAATCAAATTCTTTACTTTTCAAAAAATATATCCAAGTTTTCCTAGAATAGTCATCAATGAAGGTAACATAGTACAAGAATCCACCTAAGGAAGCTACTATCATAGGCCCACATAAGTCTAAATGAACAAGTTCTAAAACATATTTAGATCTACTTTCACTGTTATGAAAAGTACCTTTAGTGTTCTTCCCCAAGGCACATCCTTTCCAAGTTCCTTCTCACTCTTGGTTAATCTTGGGAAGTCCTATCACCATCTTTTCCATCGAGGGTAGAGCATGAAAATGAAGATGTCTCAATCTTCTATGCCAAATCTCACATGTATTTGAAGAATCATGAATTAGTGCTTTAGAAGAAGTAGTGCAAAGTTGATAGAGACTCCCATGACGAACTCCTATAGTTTTCAAGCCTTCTTGATGTTTTTTTTCTTAGGCCAAGCTAGTACCTTTCCATCTATGAATGCAATTCGGTAGCCTTTGTCTTCCACAGCTAATATGGAGACCAAATTACATTTAATCTCTAGCACAAATAATACATCAGTCAATTGTATAGAGATCCCTGAATTTAGATGCAAAGTAGAGGTCCCAACTCCTTTTACTGAATAGCTAGAATCATCTCCAATGGTAACTTTCTCATTTGAAGTATTTTCCACCAAGTTGTTTAGATGTTGTCTAAATCCTGTGATGTGGCATGATGCCCCACTATCAATTATCCACGTGTTGTGACCGATAGCCACATGACTTGAAAGAGCTGAAAAGAAGAAGAATCCATCTGAATCTCCTTGAGGAAGGGTTTCGTCAACATGTGCAATGGAGGCTTGAGTCATGGCCCTAGTAGGACATTTCATAGCATAGTGACCATATTTGTCACATCTGAAACATTGTACTTTTGACATATCCTTCCTTCTCTTGGACGTAGAAACACCATTTGATTCTTTGTCTTTTATCCTCTTGAAGTAAGTATCATTTCTTTCGCTTCTTCTTGGTGGATTGTGTGGCTAGTACATGAATGTCTTCATTCATGGATCTTTGTCCAATCCTTCTTGTGATCAGCCTTGACTCTTCTTGAATGCAAAAAGGTTTTAGATGATCAAACTTAGGAAATTTAGATCGTGCACTTATCCCCTAAATGAATGCTTCCAAAGAAGAAGGGAGACCTTTAAGAGTCAGCATGATTAATTCTTTACTGTCAATTGTATGACCAATAGTGGAGAGCTAGTCTCTTTGTTCAGTTATCCTCGTGAAGTATGCGGTGATCGTTTCACCCTTGATCATTTTAACATGGTGGAGTTGTTGCTTTAATGCGAGAGCTCTACTAATGTTATTTATCTCATACATACTTTCTAATGATTTGAACATATCATAGGTCATTTCCAATCTTGAAATAATCAATACAATGTGGTCTTTTATTGCATCAACCAACATTTTCATAGCCTTATTGTTCTTTTTCATCCATTGGGGTTTTTCACTTTCTTCATCAGGTTTAGGTACAACTTTCTTTACGAATTCATCTAATTTGTTGTCTGTTAAGGCAATCATGATCCTAAACTTCCAAGATACAAAGTTGGAAGCTCCTTCAAGATGATCCTCAAATCTAACACCATTCACCATTTTGATGTGTAGAAGAGAGATGAATAAATTCAAAAAGATATAGAGCGTTATCTTACCTATATAAGTCTGATCAGATATTTTACTTATGCTGGCTCTGATACCATGTTAATTTTGATCAGATTTGTATATAGGTAATTTAAATTAAGAATAATATAGTCTAATGTATATGATAATATTGATTGCACTTATCAACTTTACCTTTAATCTGTGTTGTTTCATAATACAGTGTAAACAGTTATTCTCATACAATTTAATCTGCACGTTGTCAAAGAATTGATCTGCACGATGTCTCTATATCACCAGTGATGAAGGTCAATCTGCAATATATATAATCGCCATCTGTGAAGAAGGTCAATCTGTTCCTGTCTGTGTATATCGTGTGCCTTTTATCCATCAACAACATAGTATATAAAGTCGATGGTGATCCACAAAGGATTCACGACTCCTTGTGGAACCGATATGATTCCACAAGGAGTCGTGACTCCTATGTGGAATCATGTCGATAATGTAAATTGATGCATAACCACAAACATAACATCGGTTCTCAACAATCTACTCGGTCAAACAAAAACCGATAAATACATGTTATCAATGAGTCGGTAAAGTAAATAAATAATTAATATTATGAATGATTAGTAACACAATATTGTTACTAATCATTCATAATATTGATTATAATATTAATCATAAGATTAACCGATAAATAATTTGATAACATAGATAAATGTATATCTATATGTGATCAGAATAAGAAGGATAGATTGATGGACAAATACAAAGCAAATGTCTAAGGCCGTAAGGCCAATTAAACATTTGATTCATCCGACAGATGTTATCTATTTTTAACAAAGTGAAGTTTTTTGAGGTTCGGATTGATTCAAACCCCGCCCTCCCCCCTCTCAGTCTTATGGTGTATTCAACATACTTTACATTCTATATTAAACTTGAGCTAAAGAATTTTCAATAATAACTCAAATCCACTTTAACATCAATGCATTAGGAAAAAAATGATGATTTTATTAGGTTAAATATGGGAAAATTTATGGTCTCATCATTCACTAACCTCCACAAGTGAATTTAGAAAAATAGAAGAGCATGTCCCAAATTCACACAGGCAATATAATCATGCTTGATTACATTACTAATCTAAGTAAAGAGAATCTTCACCTACTAATCAAGTTGGAAATTTTGGAAGTTTGATACATCATCAAGTTGATCAACATGTTGAACTTCATCATGAAACATATGTTCTTGCTCAACATCCTTATGAACTGCACGTTCACTATCATTTGTGTTGATGCAAACCTCATCAACATAACCATTTGATCATGAGACACCTCATACAAAGAGTTGCACTCTTCAAATTGTCTCATTGTTTCTTTTCCTTTTGACAACCATCATGAGAAAGTGCCTTCTTAAGGTGCTACCTCTAGGTGGCCTTGTAGGAATGCTTCTAGGTGACCTACTAGTGGTACTTCTCATCGGTCATCTGGTGACCCTTCTGAATGGTTTCCTTAGTTGTTTTTTATTATTTCTTAGCCCATGAAGATGATAAAGATAAGGAAAAATTGATGAGGGGTAGGGATCATTGTGATGTCACTCTGAACCCTACTAGTGTATGGGGTAAGTTGACTACTTAAGACTCATTGCCTTATATAATGTTGTTGGTGCTCTTGTCACTTAACAATTTTTCTATTTATATATTGTTTATTTTCCGTTCAAAATTTAGTTGATGCAACTCTTTGAGTGTGCTTTTATTTCTACCTACCTTTTTGTGAATATGTGTACTATTATTCTCCAATTAATAGAATTGCTAACACTTATCCATTAAAAAATAACAACATAAACTAATTGTACATTCCAAAAAAACCAAAAAATTCAACTTGAAAATAACTAATAGATAAAAGTTTTAAGTTTAAAATAGCTAATAAAAATAGTTTATATTGGGTAAGAAATATAGAGTAAGATCAAAATTAATAACTACAATAAACAAAATTAGAGCCCAAATATGATAATGAAGTTCGTGTGCAAAAAAGCTAATCAAATAAACAAAAGTTCAGAGTCCATCAAGGATGTGTGTGTACATATACATATATTTCTATGTATACGTATATATATACATGAATATCTATGAATATACACATATTAATTTCACATCAATTAGTATTAGTATTGATATTTAAAATGAATTAAATAAATATATATCTTAAAATAATAGTTTATTTTTTTAAATAATATTTATAACTAAAATAAATGTATTCACATCTTATAGATATTTTTTAATTAAAAGTTGTTAATGTGTTTTATTTTAAAATTATTTACTAATGGTGAGAGGCATTCTACAATGGCAACAAGGGAGTGAAGTGCAATAGTGTGTGTGTTGATGTCAATGTGTTAACATAAACTCTTACCTTTTAACTTAAACTTAACAATCATTTACATGTCAAAATAATAATATTAATTATCAACATAATATTTCTAAAATAAACCCCACATAAAAACAAAGACATGTCTTCATCAAAATTATAAGTTTTGGATAGATGTAAATATAAAATAAATATATATATATATATTTTCAATAATGATGAAAAAATTTAAATTTCAATAAAAAATCAGATGTAAATAATTAAATTTAATAAACAATGTAGATATCATAAAATTGTATATCTTTGTATGTAGTAAATATAGTTTAAAATAAACTAAAATATTTATAGATAAAGAAAACACCTCTAAACATTTCTTGCTTTAGAAAGATGTATTTTAGACATCTATTAGTTATATTTATATATTTATATTTGTATACGTCTATTTTATTTTTAATTATGAATTGTACCTTAAAAAACATTACTACACAATTCTTTTGTTTTAACATTTTAGCTTTAAATAATTTTATTTTTAAATAAATAAAAAAAAAAGCTTTCATATTGACTCTCTATATTACAATTAAATGACTATATTTAAAACACATCTAAATTCTACTTTAATCCTTATTCTAAAATTAAAGTTAAATATATTTAATTTAATGATTTTTAATTGGATTAATAAAAGGAAAAAAGAATTTGGGGATGACTCCACAATGCAGTAGTTAGCTACGAACCTCCTACATGAGAAGTCTTGGGTTTGAGTCTGCTCGAGCCCCATGTGTCCCACACACAGACAATGGAGAGATAAGGTGATGCCTGGGCGTGGAAGACAAGATGACACAAGGAGATATAGAAGGCCCCAACGAAACTGTTGGATAGGTCAAACAGTCTATGGTAATAGATGCAAGTAGTTTCTCAATTTAATTATGTAATTTTCTTTTAATAATAGATAAACAATTTCTAACATTGTGTAGGCCGATCAACCTTAATAAACGAATAGTTACGTCGAAGGCATCTCCTACTATGGAATAGAGGTTATATTGTCTATCAATGGTCAAGATTGTCATTTCGGACGTGCAAGATGATCTGGAGGATCGTCACCGTTCCTCACTCCCGTAGTCTTTGATGGGACAGATGAACAAATTTATCATTTTCGTCCTTGTATTTACTTTCTTCGTCGTATCTGTTTCTTTCATGCAATAAATATCGATAGCTTTGTTCTACGAATGCATTTTTATCATCGACTTTCCCGCACGATGATGATTAATGATTCACGATGTACCATTAATGCTTTTAAAACTAATGACAGTTGTACTCCATTAACAAATGTGTTTCAAAGTTTTCTCAATGTTTGACTCATTTCTTTCTAAGTACCACGAATGGAGAATGGATACGTGACACGGGCCTTGAATATATTACTTTAGTTTTCCCTTTCATTTCATCAAGTAGACTAGCTCCCTTTATTAGAATTATATAGGGATTGAGGTTTAATTTAAAAAATTATTTTTTATTTTAATTTTTATATAATGAGAATAATAATTAAAAATAAATAAATAAACAAATTTAAATAAAATAAATTATTATTATTATTATTATTATTATTATTTTTAAGGGCAAATGCTTTTGACTAGAGCTATGAACCAATGAGATCACATAGGAGGACCTCATCTCCATGTCGTGAGCCAAGGCATCCTCGATGAAGCACCTGTACGGCTTGAGAGCGCCAGCCATCATTTCCATTGGCCAACGAACAGAGACAAACCATCAATCAAGCCACTGACAGTTAGAGCCGACATCAAACTTTTTACCCTACATCTGTGCTAGGCCTTCCTCGCGCTACACACTACTAGATTGGTCTGTCGGCACTAGCATGGCAAAGCAGATGTTTTTTCTGGGATGGGGGACCTACAAACACTCACAGTCAACAGGGGGTGGGATAAACCTCCACCTCACCGTACCGCCCAGCTAGGATGGCACGACGTGAAGCTCAGGGGTTTCGACCTCGAGACCTCCACTCAGAGGTGCACAACCTACAACTGTTGCGATACGAGGACAACCCCAATTATTTTTGTTATTATAATTTTTTAATTAAAATAATTTTTATATATTTATTTCTTTCATATTTATCTATCCCTCTCTCCTCTCTTTATCTTTATCTCTCTTTCTATCCACATCCCTCTCCTCCATCTCTATCTTCATATGCATCTTTATCTCTATCTTCCTCTCTATTTGTATCTAATTACCCCCCCTCTCTCTCACTTCCCCCCTTTACCTCTCCCTGTTTATAATTCAATCTCTCCCTCTCTCCCTTTTTCTCCCTATTACAAACATAATATGAGCCTATTTATTACCCCCCCTCTCTCTCACTTCCCCCCTTTACCTCTCCCTGTTTATAATTCAATCTCTCCCTCTCTCCCTTTTCCTCCCTATTACAAACATAATATGAGCCTATTTTTTATGGAGCCTGATTATCTTCTTGATTCAAAGAATTTTTATAATCATGTTTGGATCCTTGTAGGTGGATGCATAGTTTATTTGAATCTATCACTTCTACATTGATCTCTTTGTTGCTCAAACAATATCATTTTCTGAATGACATACCAATACTGCACAAATATATCCAAATAATAGATCAATTATTTTCCTAGTTAACCTTCCATGCCTATTCGGCATACCTATTGCACACCAAGGTGCAATTGCTAATATATTTAGTGGCAACACTTTCTTAGTGTGGCTTTCACCGCCTTGAATCCCGCCATGTGACCCCATTAAAAAACAATCATTGGGAACTATGTTATTACCGCCCTTCGAAATTTTCATGTGGTGATGAATCTCCTTTAACATTATTGAGACTCAATCAAATATAAAAAGTACCTTTCTCCAATATAAAAGAAAAGCCACACCCCGCTTGGATGGCAGGAATATAAAAAGTATTGGAAAGGGCCATTCGTATCTCACTTTCTCCAAGTTCAAGGGCCACTCGTATCTCTGACCATCATACTGGGCCCCGCCTAACATGTTCTTCGCGTCCACACCCACTAGATACAAAATTAGTAGATTATTCGAAAATCGAGACAATGCAAATTCAGGGGGTATTTATGGACAAAAGCGGTATTACCCCTTGTTTTAGATTTAAGAATCAGCCATTCAAATTCAGGGGTATTTACAGACAAAAAGCGGTATTACCCCTAGTTTTAGATTTAAGAATCAGCCATTCAAATTCAAGGGGTATTGACGGACAAAAAGCGGTATTACCCCTAGTTTTAGATTTAAGAATCAATCAGCTCAGCTTTATTAACCGATCATGTTGTCTGAATTAAATGGTAGTGCAAGTTTTTTAGATCACATTTCGTGATCTATAATATAAATTACAAAAACATGATGATATCATTCAGCCGTATTCAATTAAAAAATTATCGTCCAAGTAAGCAATGACTCCATATGAATATTCCACAGGCCGGCAAAGACAACTAGAGTGAGCAATGATGAACCAATGCAAGTTGCACTAAAGTTAGTTGTTGAAATCAAGGGTCCACAGTGAGCAATGATGAACCATTGTATGCTTGATTCAATATTAAAAAAAAATGATGAATTATTGTAAGTGGTAATCCAAAACAATTTAATAATCAAAATATAAGTTTAAGTGTGAAAATTGAGGTTCCACAATTTTAGAATTATTGTTAAATCTCTATGGTTTGTTTTTTATAATAAAGCAGTCAAAACACAGCAAGCCTCACAGAGAGCTTAACGAACACACACAGCAGCCAAAGGGCAGTCAGTCTATAATGAAATTAAAGAAAACAAGGATCCAGCCTGAATCGAAACTTTAAGAACAAAAGAAAAGCAACACCCATTAATCATTTTTTCCAGCCCCCATGGTTTGTTAAAAGGGCTTATTTTGAGAGTTAAATTTAAAGGGCATTCTCCTAAAATTTAAATGTATAAGTATATTTCACATGATCTTTTAAAAAAATTAAATTTATTATTAAAAATCAATAATCACTATTCAATATTTAAATAAAAAATAAAATATAATTTTTTTAAGCTTGCATTAAAAATTAAGTTTAAAATTGTCATTTATGATATATTGTGTTGCTTAAAGTGTGACATTGTTGTTGTTATCAATGTTCAACATTTTAAAAATTACAAAACAAAAATAAAATATATTAACAACAAATGAAAATTTAATCAAAATTCAATAACTTCCATTCGATTTTTATTTTTTTTTAAACCTAATTAATGTCTCCATATAACTATTTTTACTAAATTTACAATAACCAATAAATATTATTTATATTCCAAATTCAAAAGAACAGCATGAACTAAGTTCACAGTCCGGGGAAAAAATAGCAAAATTCAAATTGAAAATAACTAATAAACAAATGTGAAAACTTTTAAGTCCAATATAGCTAACGAAAACAGTTCAGAGTGGGAAAAGAATGCATAGTAAGTTCAAAGTTATAATTAAAATAGACAAAATTACAGTACAGGTATGATAGGAGAGCAGTCGAAGAAAACTTATCAGAATAAACAAGGATAGCAAAAAATAACTTACAGTTGCTCCAGATTTGTCAAATTTCCAAGCTGTGCCGGTAGCGTTCCTGATAAACTATTCGTATCAAAACTCCTATACCGCATACACACAAAACACAATTGATAGAAATCAAAATTAATATACGGCTAAATTCTATTTAATATGCCAAGAGATAGGTTAAAAAATTACAGAGAAGATGAAAAAATTACAGAGATATCAACTTGGTAAGATTCCCCATTTCCTTTGGAATTTCACCAGTTAAACGATTTTGCCCAAGGGACCTGTTATAACATGCAAATTACAATTTAAATTATTGACACCAAAACATCTTTAACAAAATAATGCACAATTTATATGGAAAAAGGCTTTTGCTCGCTTACAGATACTCGAGGCGCGATAATAAGCCTAAAGTTGCAGGAATCGATCCACTCAGAAAATTGTACCTCAGGTCACTGTTGAAATTTTTTATAATTCCGTAAACTAGACCTCGAATCGTTTTAATTTGGCAGGAAAAATGGACATTTTAAAATAAGTAATACTCACAGGCTTTGCAAGTAGGTAAGATTAGCCAATTCAGGGGGAACAATCCCTTGCAATTCTTCATACAACACTATTCTGCAATATAACAAGATAAATATATATCTCATTCCATAAATAAGAGAAAAACACGATTTTAAAGGCGAGAGGTGCTTACAGCTTAACGACATGGCAAGTGGTATTTCGGTCAAAAACACAGCTGCACTTGACACCAAGCGGGCCGTCTGTGTCAGAAAGAGTATACCAGTTTGGATCGTCATTGTTGCACGGATCCAAACTGAAATCCCATTTAGAAATCTTCATTTTGCTGCCAATTACTTTGAGTGCCTCAACTATCAACACCACAAACAAACGAGCTAAAACACATTATTTATTCTGTAACGAAACCCTATTAATTTAGTTTGAAAAACCAATTCAAAGTGAGGTTTTACCTTCTTTCGGATCAGTGGTTGCAGCAGCTTCACTGAGTTGGGGAAAAGAGCAGCAGAAGTAGAAAATAAGGCGGAAGAAAATTGCAGAAGAGACCTGTGATATACATTTCGTGTGGCTGCCCATGACAGAAGCTTCAAAATTCAAGCTGAAATGAATGATTTCAACTACGTCCAAGACCGAAACAATCTAAAGGACTATAATGGTTACAAAATATACAGTCCGAGGCAATGTTTTCGCCCTAATTACCAAATTCGGGAAATAATTTATTTATTTATTACTCGATATTGGACATGGACTGCTGCAATTAAATATTTCTCACGCCTGAAAACAATTCCGATCAGTTGTTCTTATCTCCTTTGCATGCATTAGGTGGCGTTCTTATCTCCTTTGCATGCATTCGATGGCTGCAGGGGGTTGCCGGGCCATCACGTGCACCACATATAAAATGTTCACGTTGTCACACTTGATTTGATCTCCGTAACAGACTCGTCAGAAAAAGCATACACGTATGTCGGAAACTTGGAAAACACAACTTTCGGCCTGTTGAAACTTTCCTCGCATGCGCTTGAAAACAGAGTCGCTGGCTAACTCGTATCCAAATTATCCAATGTTTTTCGTTTAATAGGCTGCAAAAATCGTGTCGCCAGTTCAATAATCAAAACAAGGGTATCATGGCAGGAATAGTCTTGTCTACAGTTGGAAGGTCTCAACGAAAATATAGTATTGTGAGTGGGTCATGTTATGCATATCTAACCCTCATTAGTTTATTTGTGTTGAAATATGGGTCCTCTCATTAGTTTATTTGTGTTGAAATATGGGTCTTCTCTTTTGTCTTACGTTGTTTTGTTTCTTTTTGTTTTGCTTTTTTAATCTCAGAATTTCGGAGTCTCGAGGTCTCTTTCTTTTTTTGGTTTTGCCTTGTCCATCCCGAAACTCCAGAGTCCCAAGGTTGGTCTTTTTTTTTTTGTTAGTTAGTTCACCTACCCAGGAACCTTGGAACCCCGGATTCCCAAGGTGGTGCCTTGTCTTGTCTGTTTTCTTTTGTCTACCTCGGAACCCTGGAGTCTCGAGGTGCATTTTGTGTTGTCTACTTGGGAACTCCGGAGTCCTGAGGTATGTTGTGTTTTTGTTCATCAACCTCGGAACTCTGGACTTTCGGAGTCCCGAGGTTGATTGTTCGTTTGCTTGTTCTCCCTCACCCCGAAGTCCCGAGGTGAGGTGTTTGTTCTTTGGTTTTTGTGTCAACCCCGAAACTCCGGAACCCTGGAGTCCCGAGGTCCTGTTTAGGCATTTGTACGAACAAGATTTAGGGGGTATAAATAGGAAGAAGGAACTTTTCAAAGCTTATTTGTGCATTCAACCTTCCAAAGCCCTTGCTTATTGCTTCCTGACTTCGTGCCTTCATCCTTCCAAGCTTCTTTCGCGTTTTCAGACGATTTTTCTCTCCGGGTTGGTGATTTTTCTTGCCCTCCTTGTCGTTTCTAGATTATATCTTCTTGTCGCGTGTTTTCTTGTTTGTTTTTCTTGTTTTTGTTTTGTTTTTCTTTGCTCCCTGCATGCCCTAGTTCTTCTCCGGAGCCCTGGAGTTCCGGGTTAGTTTCTTTTCCCAACCCCAGAACCCCGAAGTTCTGAGGTTATTTTTGTGCCTAACACTCGATGAGCTCGGAATCCCGGAAACCGAATTACCCATTTAAAGAAGTAATACTACTCACCTCGAAACCCCAGAGTTCCAAGGTCTATTCTTTTGAGATCGACTTCCTTAGAAATCTTTTGGGTATCTTTTTGCCTATCCCGAAACTCTAGAACCTCGGAGTCCCAAACTGAGCCTCAACTCTCAATCCCGGAACCCCAAAGTTTCAAACTTATTCACAGTTCCCAGCCCAGAACCCTGGAGTTCCGGACTTCATTCAAGCTTACCCAACCCGGAACCTCAGAACCCCAAAGTTCCAGATCCTTTTGATTTTCAAGCTTGCCCCAGAATCTTGGAACCCCGGAAATTCAAGGTCCTTGTTTTTAAAAAGAGAACAACCCACCCCAGAACCCCGAAGTCTCGAGGTGAATGAAATTTTTCTATGTTTTGTATAAGGTATTGACATTTATTTCCTTCTTGTAGATTCAAGCAACTAGATGGACCCAACTTCCAGCAAGAGAGGCAAAGACATTGATTGACTTCCGGCAACCATGAAGTACCATTACCAAGGGCAGGTTCCATGGTTCTCTATCTCACAAGGTCCCTCAAGCCAATGCCTTTGCTCTTACATCACTGAGCAAAGTGACTTAGGGATGACAAATGCAAAAATGAGGGATTCTTTAGATTGATTTTAACATGAAATGCATCCTATTTATGCATGATTCTATAGATGAGTTAAACTAGATTATAAGATGACAAGATTAGTAGCAATATTATCCTAACATGATATACTAGTTAATGATTTAAGCTAATGATAACAGAAATACTCTAAAATGCTTATTAGATTAATTCCTATTATAAAGAGAGGCTAGATGTATTGATAAAATTGAGCATAAACGAGATACTAAAAGCCTGGATGATTTAAGCTAATGATAATAGAAATACTCTAAATAGTCAAACCTCCTCTCCCTCTATCCACCACAGCTCGCCGCACTTCTCTCTCCACCCAAATCCCTCTGTCACCACCATCACCACCCCTATCTCCTCTCCTCCCCCGATCTCCACCCTTATCTCCTCTCCTCCCTCTATCCCCTCACCGACCTCTACCACCTCCTCTACCATCTCCACCATCATCACCTCCACCATCCCCACCTCCTTCATCCAGCTCCTCTCCATCCTCCCCCCGTCTCCCTAGCCTCTCGGGTTGCTCATCCTCATCATCGTCAAAAGTGGGAATCATCTTCGTTGGATCTGATATCCTAGCCACAACATGTGCCGCAAACAGTGTGGCGAACTCCTCTGTCATCTCTGCGTCCACTACCCCATATGCATAGTCCCATATTTGGTTGGCTAAGTGAAATAACTCCTCAACTTGTTGCCGCACTATCAATAGTGGCTCCCCACTCTGGTATATCTTGTCTATGTCGAGTATATAAGCATGCTCCTTGTGGAACTCCCTGTTGATGACCATATTGCCGCAACACTCGGCTATGCGGGAATCTCTCAATAACAAAGGGCGTCCGCCCTATAAAAAATTAGGACATGTAGACATAGGGCATCTCCATCCCATCCTTTGCCCATACCTCGCACTCCATGTACAGTCTCCACACGACCATATCAATATCATCTAAAACTCTCCTCCAATGCTCTAGTTTGCCCAGCTTACGTTGGACAACTATCCCTCGATATCCGTATGCATAAGCACACCTAGCAGGCCTATCTCTGTCCGCAAGTGGCCTGGCTGCAGAAATATGCTCCCATGCCCATACCTATAGCAGTGTCACTCCAACGGATAGACTGATATACCCCAAGCAAACCACCTAATGCAAATCCCTATATAAGTGGGCCAGCATAGTCGACCCCCATGCAAATCGGCAACCCTGTGTCACCATTGTTAGATTCTCAAAGATACTGAGAGGGGGGTGAATCAGTATCTAACCAGTTAATGAATTTATTTGATTTAAAACATGTAAAGCATATCAATATTGTGTACCGATAAATCAAAAGTAGTGCAGTAAACAAGAAAAACAATAACCACATGAAGAGCACACCATAACACAGTAGTTTAATGAGGAAACCTGGTGTGGTAAAAACCTCGGTGGGATTTGTGACCCACAATATTCACTTATTGGCTAATAAGGGTGTTGGTGTAAATAATTATTCATCATGGATATTATTACACTTACTTAAGTTTACTTAGGATAATGCATTACATAGTAGTTTGGATATGAGACACTTGGGTGTTTGTGCCTCATTGGGATAGTGTGTGTAGGAGAAATTCCACCTGTTATGGTGTTGATCTTGTTATTACACTATCATATCCACTTATTGTGGAGTGATAATTCCACCTTCGGTGGGTGATCCACCTCATGTGGAATATTATATTATTTCTCCTACCTACCCACACCTATTTCCTACCTACCCTTGTTTCTCATTGAGCCACTTGTCATATTTGTGTGCTCATACATCCATATGGCCTTGCCTATATAAGCAGGCCTCTATTCATTGTATTGGTTAATCCAGTTGATCATTTTTATATTGATGAGAATACAGTTTGTTCTTGTCATTCTATTGTCTCTTTTATGCTTTTCATTGTGCCCTTGATCTTGGCAAAATCCAACATGGTATCAGAGCTTTTGGGGCTTCGTTGATTAGTTTTTGGAGACATCGTGGAAGGCTTCTATTTTCGGATTTGGGGATCTTCATTTTTTGGAGGCATCATACAGCGATTTGGACATCACCGTTGAATCCGAGAGGCCATTTCCATAAATTTTGACTATAAAGTCAACCTATTTTGGTGAGGAAAAATTTTTTCCCCAATTTTGCTTATCGTACGGATTTTTCGAATATTCCTATATATTTTTCAAAAAAAAAAAATTTTCATTTTTCTGAAATATTCTTTGAAAAATCGAAAAGCAAAAAAAAATAAAAAATATTGGTTTTGGGGGGTCCGCAGACCCCCCCTGTGCTCGCCGTACCTGCTGTTTGCAGGTACTTGCAGGTCTGTGCGCGCAGGTACACGCCCACACTCCGCCCGACGTCTGCATCGTCCGCTCCACCGCGCCTCCCTCGTACCGCGGCCACCGACACGCCGCCCGAGCAGCGCTCGTCCCCGGCGACACCTCCCAGCTCGCCCGCCTCCGCAGCTCCCTTCGGGCTTCGCCTGTCTGCTTCCTCCCGGCCGCCGCCGCTTCGGGCTCCGCCTGTCTGCTTCCTCCCGGCCGCCGCCGCTTCGGGCTCCGCCTGTCTGCACACTCCCGGACGCCGCCGCTTCGGGCTCCGCCTGTCTGCTTCCTCCCGGCCGCCGCCGCTTCGGGCTCCGCCTGTCTGCTTCCTCCCGGCCGCCGCCGCTTCGGGCTCCGTCTCTCCGGTACCTTCGGCAGCTTCCGGCACCTCCACGCAGATCCCGGCTCTGCCAACTCATCCAGCCTAGCCGCCACCTGTCTGACACGTCACTCAGACAAACCGGCATCCGTACCTAGCCACGTGTGCAGCCGTACTGCATAGTCACACAGCCAAGCAGGTTTCCGTACTGCCACGCAAGCCTTCCGTACGGTGCCACGTCAACAGTACGGATTGTACAGTCAGCAGGCAGCGTAATCCGTCCGTACGGTATGGACGTCCAGTCAGCAGAGAGGCGAAGTTTTGGTGACGGTCATACGGCCATCAAATTTAACATAGTGTTTTGCTGACGTCAGCGCCACATCAGCATTTTTTGAAAATTTTTAAACCCCTCTCCATTGGGCTTTTCAGTTTTGCAGTCCAACTTTGGAAGGCCATATCTTGCTCATTTTTGCTCCTTTTTTGGTGCAATTTTTTTGAAATGGGCTAAAATTTCATGATCTTCGCAGTGGTGTGGTTATTTTCTTATTTTGATGCACAGGTTTTTCGAAATTTGTGGATTCTCTCAGCTGTACCTGTCTAATCCTCAATTCTGCAACTTCAAAGGCCTCGTTTGAGCTCATACGACCTCCTTTTCAGGTGCCATTTTTTTTGAAAGTGCTTATTTTTTCGTCTACTTTCAGAATCTATGATCAGATTTCAGAGATTTTGAGTGAAAATTGTACTTTCAGATATTGGTCTTATTTGGCCTATTAGGTACTTGTTGCTTGGATCTTAGTTAGATCTCTTGCATTATCAGTTTGAGTCTCTTTTGGCCTTCTTGAGGCAGTTGTAAAATTGTAAATCAAAAGTCCACTTTGCCATTTTTTGCAAGTGGCCCATTGTATACGCACTACTTATGAAGTGCCAAAATCATCACATTTGGGGGGGTTCTTTGATTGAGTGAATTTGGGGGGGTGTCTTGTGTGATTGTGCCTCTTTTGTGCTCTTTCCATTCTTGTTGCAATGAGTCCTAATAAGTTTCCACCATTAACTCCACATAATTATGCATCATGGAAAATTAAAGTATGGAGTAAACTAATGGAAAAGGGTCTCACACACTACATAGATGGAACAATAACAGCACCACCTGATCCTAAGGCTGATCCAAATGCTCACTTAGAATGACTCACTAAGAATTGCATGGCTCTTGGAACCCTACGCAAGTATGTATCAGATGACCTCATTTTCCACATTGAGAAGTGTAAAACAATTAAAGAGGCTTGGGATATGTTTCAGAAATTGTATGGACAAGTTGATGAAATCAGAGGCTACCAGATTGATAATGAGCTCACCAACTTAGATCCCAAGAATTTTGATACAATCCAAGATTATGTAACCAAAGCAAATGAGCTAAGAGCAAAGCTAAAGGATTGTGGAATAGACAAAAAGGATGCTCAATTGATATTCAACCTATTAGACAAGCTTGCACCAGAGTATGCAGCATTTGTATCAAGCTTCCAAACTCATCGTTTGACAGTGGGGAGTTCTTATGTTATGCCTTCTTTTGAAGCTTTCACAGAAATGTTGATATTGGAACAATCCAAGTTGTTGAACATGGGGCTTCTCAAGTCTTCAAAGTCCAAGGCTTTGGTGGCAAATCAAGGAAATCAAGGAAGTCAAGGCAAAAATTCCAACAAGAAGAAGAAGCAATCTAAGTCTCAACCACAACAAGAAAAGGGACAATCATCCTCTCCATCACAAGGCAATCAACAATCCTCTTCCAAGAAGGGGACAACACCTAAGAAGGATAAACCAACTTGTGCATATTGCAAAAAGTATGGTCATGATGAGCATCGATGCCACGCAAAGCAAGTTGATGAGTTAACCAATCTTCTCAAGAAAAACAACATCAACTTGCCATCCGCCTACACAAAGAAGGATTCATCTTCTTCCTCCTCACAGTCAAAAGGAAAAGGGCAAGCATTTGTGGCTAAAACAGGTTCTTCACAGCAATGGATACTTGACTTGGGTGCCTCCTATCACATGGGTTCTACAAAGGAGCAGTTTTCTTCATTAGAGCCATCTAAGGTACCTCACATTTACATAGGTGATGATACACAAGTAGAGGTTGAAGGGAAAGGTTCAGTTGACATGGATGATGGAACATTTGAGAATGTTCTCTATGTTCCTAACTTGTCTACCAACCTTCTCTCCATCTACCAAATCACTCACTATGGGAATGGGAAAAAGGTTGAGTTTACACCAGATTTAGTTGTGGTAAAAGAACTTGATGATGATGCCTTGGTAGCAGTGGGACAAGTCAATGACAACTCAAGGCTTTACTCATTTTCCCACTTTGTGCCACGTTCACCTTCTAGGGCCTTGCTTACTCATTCAAATTCAGAAAGTAAGCTATGGCATGAGCGGTTTGGTCACCTCAACTACCGCTATCTTCAGCAGCTCAGCACTAAAGACATGGTCACAGGTCTTCCTCGAATCAACTTTTCAGAGGCTGTATGTTCAGGTTGTTCCATGGGCAAGCATCCCGAAGAGAAATTTGATAAAGAGAAAACTTGGAGAGCTTTGGAAGTTCTTCAACTTGTTCACAGTGATGTAGCAGGTCCATTTCCAGCACCTTCATTTAGTAAGGCCCGCTATGTTCTTACCTTCATTGATGACTACTCCCGCTTCACTTGGGTCTACTTTCTCATACATAAGAGTGAAGTATTTGACAGATTTCAGGACTTCAAGGCTCGTGTGGAAAAGCAATCAGGGAAAGTGATCAAGATTCTTCGTACAGATAATGACAGGGAATATGTGAACAAGAGACTTGAGGACTTTTGTACATTTGAGGGGATTGATCTTCAGCATTCTGTTGCATACACTCCACAGCAGAATGGGGTTGCAGAACGCAAGAATCGAACTCTCAAAGAAATGGCTAGCTGTATGATCCATGCACGTTCTCTTGATCCTGCCTTTTGGGCAGAGGCTATCAGTTGTGCCACACACATCCAGAATCGGGTTCCTCACAAAGCTTTACAAGGTATTACTCCTTTTGAAGCTTGGGTTGGTCGGAAACCGATTGTGAGACATTTCAGAGTCTTTGGGAGTCCAGCATGGGCTCGCATTCCTCCACAGAAACGCAAGGCATTGGAACCACAGAGTCGGCCTTGCATATTTGTTGGATATCCTGAGGGTGTTAAGGCATACAGATTGATGGATCCAGAGACACATGAGGTATTCATTGAGAGGAGTGTTCACTTTGAGGAAAGCTCTCCTAGCTTAGCCTCTCTACCTCCTCCACCTTCCTCCATTGTGGATAGTGATGTTAGTGATTCAGATGATGAGACTCCCTCAACTCCGACTCGCAGGGTTACACCTCCGCAGGGTCCATTTGTAGTTGAGGTGCCTCATTCTCCACCTCCACCTAGACCTCGTTGGGCTCGACAGACACTTGAGTCCGCGGGTTCTCTTGTTGGGGATCCTTTTGATACACGGAGAACACGATCACAACATCAGGATCATCCACATGCATTTATTGCTACCGCTTCCAATCCACAGACATTCAGGGAAGCATCAGGGGTTCCTGAGTGGGACCAAGCTATGGAGGAAGAGTATAGTTCCTTGATGAGGAACAACACATGGGATCTAGTACATCTCCCTAAGGGGAGAAAGATGGTTCGATGTAAGTGGATCTATCGAACTAAGTTTGCAGCGGATGGTAGTGTGGATAAGTATAAGGCTCGGCTTGTTGCCAAAGGTTTCTCGCAGGTTGCAGGTGTTGACTATACTGAGACCTTTGCACCCGTAGCTAAGATGAACTCCATTCGTTTGACACTTGCTATAGCTGCAGCTCATGGTTGGGCTGTACATCAGATGGATGTGAAGAGTGCCTTTCTTCATGGTGATCTAGATGAGGAGATTTATATGGAGCAGCCACAGGGTTTCATCCAGGATACTTCTTTGGTTTGCAGATTGAGGAAATCTATCTATGGCCTTAAGCAGGCCCCCAGGGCTTGGTATGCCAAGATGGACTCCTTTCTACTCTCTGCAGGTTTCACCAGGTGTCATTCCGATCCGAATGTCTACATTTTGCGACAGGATGACTCTCACTTGATACTAGTGCTCTATGTTGATGACTTGATCATTACAGGGAGTACTGCATCCATCATTAGCAGGGTCAAATCTGCTTTGCATGACAGATTTTCTATGACTGACTTGGGTCTTTTGCACTACTTTCTCGGGATTGAGATTTCACAGTCATCTTCCGGGATTACTCTATCGCAGCCCAAGTATGCTCTTGATCTACTTGCACGCTTTCATATGGCTGATTGTAAGCCTGCCCCGACTCCCTTTCTTTCAGGAGTCAAGCTTGAGGCTCAGTGTTCTTCTCCACTAGTTGATGCCACTTTGTATCGTCAGCTTGTGGGTAGTCTCATCTACTTGACTCATACACGCCCTGATATTTCATTTGTAGTTGGCATGGTTTCCCGCTTCATGCAGGAACCACATGAGCTTCATTGGAAAGCCACCAAACGCATTCTACATTACATCTAGGGTACACATCACTATGGGATTCACTATGCAGCAGGCACAGGACTTCGCTTGGTTGGTTACACAGACTCCGATTGGGCTGGCGATCTAGTTGATCGTAAGTCTACTTCTGGTTACAGTTTTCACCTTGGTTCGGGCCCCATTTGTTGGCAGAGCAAGAAGCAACATGCTATTGCTCTCTCTTCGACTGAGGCTGAGTATCGAGGCGCTGTTAACGCAGCGACTGAGACCATTTGGCTCCAGCAGATTCTCACAGAGTTTGGATTCACTACTCCACGGCCGACAGTCCTATATTGCGACAATCAGAGTGCCATTGCCATCTCGAAGAACCCGGTCCAACACCAGCGGACCAAACACATCGAGATTCATATGCACTATATCCGAGAGCTCATCCAGGAGCAGGTCATTGATTTGCAGTATTGTTCTATAGCAGAGCAGGTTGCTGACATATTCACCAAACCTTTCACCGAGAGTAAGTTCCAGCAGTTGCGAGCTCTCTTGGGGGTGCGGGATGTGTCATTAGGGGGGGTCAGCTGACTTCTCCTTCCTATCTTATGGGGGGGACTTTTTCCTCTTTGAGGTT
This sequence comes from Cryptomeria japonica, assembly GCF_030272615.1. Classification (NCBI taxonomy): domain Eukaryota; kingdom Viridiplantae; phylum Streptophyta; class Pinopsida; order Cupressales; family Cupressaceae; genus Cryptomeria; species Cryptomeria japonica. The sequence goes on from NC_081413.1 coordinate 895,686, forward strand.
TTGTCCTTCTTCCTTGAGATTCTTTTGTACATTCATCTCTCTTTTGGGGGGGAGTTTTTTCCCACTGGGTTTTCTCCTTTTCTCTGGTTGTGAGAGATTGCATTGCATTGTTTTGCTTGCATTTGCATGTTGTACATGGGTACCTATCATGGCCTCGTAGCCGGGACCCATCTTGCATTGTTTAGTTGCATTGTAGACTTAAGTGCATTCCCCTAAGTTGCACTTAAGGGGGGGTGTTGGTGTAAATAATTATTCATCATGGATATTATTACACTTACTTAAGTTTACTTAGGATAATGCATTACATAGTAGTTTGGATATGAGACACTTGGGTGTTTGTGCCTCATTGGGATAGTGTGTGTAGGAGAAATTCCACCTGTTATGGTGTTGATCTTGTTATTACACTATCATATCCACTTATTGTGGAGTGATAATTCCACCTTCGGTGGGTGATCCACCTCATGTGGAATATTATATTATTTCTCCTACCTACCCACACCTATTTCCTACCTACCCTTGTTTCTCATTGAGCCACTTGTCATATTTGTGTGCTCATACATCCATATGGCCTTGCCTATATAAGCAGGCCTCTATTCATTGTATTGGTTAATCCAGTTGATCATTTTTATATTGATGAGAATACAGTTTGTTCTTGTCATTCTATTGTCTCTTTTATGCTTTTCATTGTGCCCTTGATCTTGGCAAAATCCAACAAAGGGAATATTATTGCTACAATAGGGGCCTGCACATGCAAGAAGACCAAGTGTCTAAAGCTCACTGCTCAATTACAAAATAAGAAGTCACACTGACTTACAAAATGGATTATACAAATCCAATGTCTTGTACTACTTTAAAATAGCATATGTTATGCCAGATCCAGTACTGGTTTTAGCGTTGTTGCATACATAAACCCTTAACCTAAAATTCGCATATTAGGTCTGCATAAATTCGTTTATATCCTTATTCTACTTCTTTTGCTTCTCTTCAAATGTTCTATGATGATCTCATACATATATGAGTCATATTACAACTTGCCATGTCGGCTTACAATGATTTTACATTTAATTACAAAATACATTATAAACAAAATTCATGTCGGCCAGGGTGTCGGTATCCTTCATTTGTCTGTCGATGTCCTGTGTGTCGGTGTAGAGTCTGTCATTGCCGGTGTCGGTATATTGTCTTGTCGGTATCATATGATTGCAAGATTGCCATCAATGACAAAACCTTAACCTACAATTTCTCATTGGAGTGTGCAATTGCCAACAATTTACCCCTTTGGCATTGATGGTAACACTCATGAGAAAAATCCAAAAAGGTGTTATCCCAAAATGAGTCTGCCATAATTATCTTACCAAAAAACGTATGAGCTCCCCCTGAGCTAATGAGCCATTTTCTGATCATTTTTCTCACAGCGTCCACTCCCCCTTTGACATCAATGACAAAGGTTGTCATTCGCTGTCAGTGGAGTCCTCCCTGATTTCTTGTAACTGGTGGGTTACACTATGAAAGATATCTGTCAAAATTGAATTTATGTCATTGCTGAATGTTTTACTATCTTTTATAGCCTCGTGGGTTCTCTACACTGTACCGGTGAGTATGTGCATTTTCTCTTCCGATGTCTTTAGTCCTGGAACCAGAGCCTCAAATATTTCTTTTCTCAAAGAAATAAGATACTCTAATCTTGGACCAAGTTGGCATTTTAAGTCCTTTGCTTTGTCCTTTATTCTTTGTTTTTCATTTTCCAGTTTCCTTATTTTCTCTTCCTGCTTTGCAATTTTCTTTTCTAATTCCAAAAATGAGTCTAATGTTCCAATCAGATTGTCAGCAATATTGTTAATTTTATCTTGTGTCTTTTTGATTTCTTTGTCAAGATCTTTTGTTAATACATCTGTTTTGCATGTATCCTTGTACAATTTCTTGAAGTCAAAAATGATTTCATTGAGTTTCGGTAAAAGAGTGTCCATCTCTCCCTTGTTCTTCTTAACTATATCCTCAAAGAATTTTTCTTTTTCCTTTATCAATCTCTCCTTAAATGTATCTTCATTTATTTTGTCTAGTGTTATTAGGTTACCGGTTATATACTTAGACAATGTGTCTAATTCGTTCAAAGAATCTTTGTTGTCTATGTTACACTTTGGAGCTATCATCTTCAAAATTGGTATGGTGTCATCAATAGCCTTATATGCTAGTGCATTACAATCTGTTATTTTCTTAACTGAATCTAGCAGTACCTCTGTCACATTTGTTGGTTTGAATTCAGACATGGAGGTTCCGGATGTCTGTCCAACTGACTTCACAATTTATAATTCGTCGGTGGTGATATTGGCATTGCTTTCCTCTTTCACTGGAGGATTTGTTTGTGTCTCCATTTCAGCTACCAAAGGTTTAGGTCTTTCAGTTGTAACCGATGGCACTATCTCTGAATGTACTTGTGAATGATGTGAGGCCTCACCTCGACTCAGTCTGACATTCAATGGATTTTATATTTTAGACTATTATGGATACTTTATTTTGATGCATTTTGAGACTTAGAACTTATATGATTTCAGGATTTGGATAACATTGCTATGATTTGATGATTTACTTACATGCTTTATGAGATAGAACACTACATGATTATTAGGTAGAATGATATTGCAATGATAGATGTCGTTATTGAATTTGCAAGACTTTACTCTGAATATAGAACTATGATGTATGTTTAGTTTATGTGAATTGGGATGAAAATTGCTTATGTGAAATTGTTTGATAAAAGATGTATTCAATCTGTGCAGATGAAAATTGTATGCAAGTAATGATGTGTATTGTTATATTATTGAATTATATTATATATGGATATTTGGAAGTACTAATGTGTAAATTGAGATGCGCAGGAAATTTACCATGTGACCATGGAAAATTACGGAGAATCAAACCTAGACTTATGTATGTTCGTAAGCCAAGGTTTGTCTATTTGGAGAGACAACACCCTGTTTGTGTTGTATTTTATTCGTAACAGTATATGTTGCATGAGTGTTAAGTGTTATTTAAATTTATTGTGTAAAAACCTCAAGAGACAATTTCATGTTTTATTTTTGTAAAAGTGTTTTATTTGTGTCACTTGACACGTGTGTATTTAAATTTAAATGTTTTATTTTGTCTCTTGGTGGGAAAGTGTTTAATTATAGTTTTCTTAAATAAATTAATGTGTTGTCATAAATACTTTGGGAATATAATATTTGGAGTGGTCAACTTATGTTCGACCCGAAAATAAACTTCAGAGGGGTTTAAAATGAGTTAAATGAACACCTAGGGGTAGTTTAATAGGGTTTCCTAAAGCCCATAAGGTATACCTAGGGGTTAGGGGTAATTTTAGGCAAGTTTCTACTTTATAATGATCTTTTTAACGCTTTAAAAATTGGTTTTTTTGAGTTGAGCGAAAATTGAAAATTAGAAGTTAAATCTAATCAAAATTTTTCCTTTTGGAATGAGAGTCTTTTTACATTTTTGCTTTCTTTCTTCTTTTTGGTTTTTTTTAGAATCCTATGAGAACTCAGAGAGTGAGCTTCTTAAGGAAGATTTTTGGGAATAGCAGGGTAATCACCCACTCTCCATTTTTGGAGACAGAAGAAAATTTGTAAAGAAAATAATGTTATGGAATAGAGAAAATTGAATAAGGGTAGAAAGAAAAAGATTTGTGGATTGGGCAGCTCTTCATCAAATATCATAATAACCTTTGGGCAGATTAAGGTTGGTTTCAATTATTATTTTTAATGTCTTCTTCTTGTTTATGTTTGGAAGTTGTTGGTATAAGAAATCTGTGTTCTTGAAAGTTTGTGTTAGAAAATCTTTTGGTATTTTTGCTTTATGAATTGTTGTGTTTTGGGAGTTTTCTCAAGATCTCTTACTCTTGGGAGAGAAGAGGATCTTGAGGGTGGTAGCAGTGACAGCCCTCGAGTGAGAGACTCTTTTTTGAGAGCGATCATAAGGGATCTTTGTGTGACCCTTGTTGCATGGCTTGTTTGTGCAATGGGGGTCATAAGGAGGGATATAAGGCTAGAATGCCTTTGGGAGGCATAAGGAATAAGGGGTTGAGATTCTTGATATTATTATTGTGCCATGAGGTGGCTTCTTGTTTATTTCATACTTGCAGTTCTCCTCAGGGTATTGGTCCACTACCACCCTTTGAAAATGTTCATCACCAAAGTGTGGTGCTGTGAAAGCCAAGTTGGGAATGTGTTTGGAAAATCTGTATGCATTGCTTTCTATGTGTTTGCCTGTTTGTTACCCGTCTAGGAATTGGTTCTCCAAGCTCGGGGGTGGCTACCAGTTAGCCTAGGCTGGGAGGTGAGCACTCCGTGGTCATATTCGTGTTTATCTATTATGCAGGAAAGACAGGAGAAAAAGAATAGGAACCATGAAAAAGACATTGAAGATTATTATTGAAGATTCTTAAATTCAGTTGCAGATGTTTGTTTAAAATTGTTATAGAAATATGCCTCATTCATAGAAAAGAGAAGCAAGTTGTAATTATTGAAAATAGACTTGAAGATTTATTGTTGTGGCTATACAAATAAACATCCTGTAAATTGGTAGAATATCTTAGAGTTGTTTTTAAAAAAAAAGAAAAGCTTGTTTTATTTCTACTTCTGGTTTTTAGAAAAAGAAAAGTTATTTAAAGTTGCATGCAAAAGCTTCTTGTATTATGAAAAAAAAGGGATAGATTTTATTTAAATTTTATCTATATTTTTACTTGTGGCAAAATAGAAATTTATTTATGATGAAAGACCTTAAGTATTTTAAAGGAAAAAGATGTTTTATGTAAATATTTTATTAGAGGAAAAGAAAGAAATCAATGAATCTTCTTATTCTAGAGAAGTATATTGTAATTCTTATCATGTTTTTTCTAAATGGTATTTTTAGTTACTGTGATAAAAAAACTTATTTTATATATATATATATATTTCTGAATTATCTTAATGTTTTTCCCTTGTTATATTAGTTTAAAATTGTTGCATGTAAATCATTTCTTTCTTTTAAAAAAAAAATATATAAGTATACATTTGAATATTTTCACCTTTTAACTATGTTTATAAATTTATATAAATATAAATATATATATATATATATATATATTTATATATAATATATATTTAAAAAAAAAAAAGAAATTATTTTGGGTCCACGCGGACCCCACTGTGTGTACGCACAGTGGAGGGCCGCGTGGCGCCCACTGTGTGCACACACAGTGGAGCCACTTTCGGCTCCCACTGTGTGGACACACAGTGGACGACCACGGCCGCCACTGTGTGGCCACACAGTGGGGAGCTGCTAGCGGTGCCCACCGCGGCGCCCACTGTGCGCTCACACAGTGGCACACGACTCTCCCTGCCTTCAAACGTCCGAGACCTGCACAAAAAAAAAAATAATCATGGTCGCCAAGGTTTCGGCCCAACAAGCAAATTACCCTGTAAAAAAAATATGGGTTAAACCCTAGCCTGGGTGGGGCTAGGGCAAATGGGTTTTAAAAAAAAAAAAAAGATAATTAGATTGGATAATATATATATGAGTAAATAGAACCCTACTTAGGGTTGGAAAAAAAAAGATTAATATTTAGAAAGTTAATGTGTTTTTGAATTAGAATTAAAATATTTAACATATATGTAATATATATATATATATTGATCATGTTTTCGATTAAGTATCTAATTATAAATATATATAAATATATATATATATATAATTCTGGTTATAATTTGGAGCAAGTAATAAAGAGAAATTTAAAAAGGTTGATTAGACTATATAGTCATATTGGAGATTAAATTAATTTTTCCTCTCCTATTTCCTTTAGCTTGATTAATTTAATAAACTTAATGACTGAGTATCTCTTGCAGATAAAATTAAAACGGTTAGTTTTCCGCAATTAAAATTAAACAATTTATCGATGCTTAGTTCGTATCAGAATTAGCTCGAATTTAATAATGGAAATCTCATTAACGCTTGTCGTGAGAGTGAACTTGTTAATTAATTTAGTATGTTTTTTAAAAAAAATTTGTTCCGTTTTTGCCCTAAATTTTGGGCATGACATAATGAACCTATTGTTCTACCTGTTTCTTTATACTCTCTAATGGTGCCTTTGATGATTTTTCAGTGGTATCCACTGCCGATTTTTCTGCTTGTGACTCTGTATTTTCTATCGGTTTCTCTGTGCTTGTCCCTGAAATGTTTTCAGTCGGTTGCTCAATACCAATGCTATCAGTTTTTCCTATATCTGTTGTCTATCCATTTTGTTGCTCACTCCCAATTTTAATGTCTTCAACTGTATCTTCAATGTTTGTCTCAGTTGTTGTGTCTTCTACTGGTGGCTTGGTTGCCACACTTGTTTCCTTATCAACCACAATGTTGGCTTCTTGTGTGTCGATATTCATTGTGTACAACACCTCCAAATCAGGATTTGTATCCTCATGTGGTGTGTCCATACTCTTAGTAGCTGGTTGATTGTCAGTAGTAACTACCAGTGGAGTATCTAAAGGTGGTGGGGATAAGTTGTTTGTTATTTTTATACTGGGTGGTCCACCAACCTTACCTTTTCCTTTGTCCCTATCCTTTTGATATACCTTGAAGGTTTTAAGTTTTTGAGATTCTTCCTATTTTTCTTTTTCTACCAGGAATATATCGCATGCATCTGTTGTTTCCTTTGTTATCTAATTCACTCTCCCTGCCATTAGTGCTACATGTCGGTGAGCAGTTGAAAATACTGACCGTTTAGTCTCAGAGATCAATTGATCTATCTCATCAAGTGAGTTTACAGGATGTACAGCAAGTAATTTTTCAATATTTATTTTCTTATCAAGCTCAATAATAGCTACTCTCCTAGCTTCTAGTCTGTTATATAGATCTGATGGTATTTCATCAAAAACTTGCATCAAAAATTTCTTGAAAATATCTAAGAGCAGTATTAGACTGTTTTCTACTCTCTCTTTGTCATCAGTGCATAGTGTGTAATACAGTTTGCTGATATTCTTCAATTTGCCATCCTCGGTAATTTCATCCAGTAATTTATCAATATGAGCTATAGTTTGTTTTGACTTCTTCTTAGGAGTCAACTTCTTTTTCTTTGGAGTTAATTTCTTTGCTGGGGGCCTTACTGCCTGTTGCTTTTGTCTTTTTGGTGCAGGAGAAGGTGTCGGTGAAGGTTTTCTTTTCCTTTCAACTCTCTTGAATACTGCATGTATGTCACTTTCTGAAGAAGTTCCAATCGGTGAAAGGGGTGTTTCCAGTTGGATTTCTTCAATCACCTACAATTTATCATTGGAGTGTGCAATTGCCAACAACCATGTCCTCCAGGACCAACCCCCATCCTACTGCCAGTCCCTTCGACCTACGGTCAGGACATAAGAAACCACCTATGAATCCTGGCAACACTGATGGTAGAGGAGCATAATCCAAATCAATGAACTCTTGCCAGGGGATCTTATATCTGCAAACAGTATCATCCTGTAGAATCCAGTGAAGTGCCTCTGTCCTGCCCTCCTTTGTCTTCTCATATGGTAACAATGCACCTACCACAGGAATCCGCAGAATCCGGTAGCAATCCTCAGGTGTCACTATGATCTCACTTGTCGCCAAATGGAAGGTGTTGTGTCACTATGCCACCTCTTAGCCAACATTGTTAATAAACCCCGGTTAATGATAAACCAGGGCATCTCTAACAAAGAGGATAGGCCACACCTCTCAATGATATCCCTGTCAGCCTATGTCAATCGTGGTATCAATGACCATGGTCTTGGAAATCGCTCTCGCGACTGAACAACCCCAGTGCGCTCCTATCACAAACAAAGCAAGTCTAATATCAGTTTCCTCATCAAATCAATTCATGTCCAAATCAACTTCATATCAACTTGAAACATTGAAAATCTAATCAAGTTCCACATCATATCAAATCCATTTCCATATCAAATCATATCAATTTGTAAAACAACTCAAGTTCCACAATCATATCAACTTGTAACACAACTCAAGTTTCACAATCATATCAACTTGTAACACAACTCAAGTTTCACAATCATATCAACTTGTAAAACAACTCAAGTTTCACAATCATATCAACTTTTAAAACAACTCAAGTTCCACATATATATCAACTTGAAATAATGCAAATCAAATCAAGTTCATATCAAAACATCCATATCAAAAACCACATCAACATCAAATCAACATCAACTTGACACATTGCAAATCAAATCAAGTTATCTATCCAAAAACCATATCGGAACTCATATTGGACAACTTATCAAAACAATGACAACAAACATGTAGACTGAAATTCGCACCCATCTTGACAAAACTGGCAAAAAACCTACCTAATTTTTTCATCCAAAAATCCTACTTTACCCAAAATTTTCTGCTCATGCACTAAACAATCTTATCTACCCACTAGCCTGCACCTATGCGCTACCCTGTCCTATCGACGCACCACCTAAACTACCCTTTGCGCTACTTCTACACTATGCACTATCCTACTTGGTCCCTGTGTTGCGAACCTAACCCTACGTGCTAAGTCATGCCTACGCACTATCCTACTCTACCCATGCGAGCCCCTACTAATCCTATCCACTAGGTCTTTCCTAAGCGCTAACCTTTTTCCCCTACGCGCTACCTTGTGCCCCTAATGCGCTACCCTAAACCACCTCTGCGCTATCCTAATCTACCTGAATGCTACCCTACTTCATTAAACTCTATGCGCTACACAACTTATTGTATGCGCTATGGTTTTTACCCAACGCGCTAAATCGTTTAATCCACATGGAAAAATTCAAAAACATGCCTAAAAATGACAAAACAAAAATAAAAAAGGGGTAAAAAATGATGACTTATTGGTGGTCCATACGTGGCGGGCCTTCGATACCTTCGAACACGCTTGAATCGATGAGAAGCAAAAGGAATCGACATTTTGTCTTTTTCTCCAAGTGTCACTTTCTCCAAAGTCAACAAGCACAAATGAGACAAAATAAATCACTTTTTACCTTTTTATAGGGTAAATGAAAATTAAGGTTGCGTGGACGAACACGTAAATTGCTCGTGGTCTCATTTCTAACCCTCGCAAACATTATTATCGGGAGATGAATCAACTTATCGCATTCAACATAGACAAAAATTTAAAATGCAATCAAATTTATCAAAACAAATCAAATTTTCAAATTTTTGATTCATCTACTAAGGGGGCATTATCAACATCATTTATCAAATCTAGGGCATCAGTTATCAAATCTGGGGCATGATATGAAAATCTCGACATGACATCACACTGATCATAACCAAATCATGACGACACATCATTTTCTTTGAATCAACATGTGCACACATGTCACTTCAAAGAGGGGCAAAATGTAGATGTATAAAAATGACCATATTCCTAAATGAATATTTAATGTTCATTTTATTCTCATTCCTCTATTTAGTTAAATCTAATTTAATTAAATCACCCACATTCTTCTACTTAATTAAATAAATTATTCAATTTATTTATTTAATTTCACTTGTCCTTTATGTCATTTAATTGAATAAATCATTTTATTTAATTAAATCCCTTCTCTCTACTTTTTAATTAAATTAACATTTAATTAAATAGTTTACCCCAATTAAATAAATTTAATTTAATTTATTTAATTTCCCAACTTACAACCAAATTGAAATAAATTAATTTTATTTTAATTAAATTCTATTTTCCCCACCCACTTGCATTTTCCTACATCTCCCACTTGTATCCTAGCCCTCTTCCTAATTTCTTCTAGAATCCATCTAATCCTAATCAATTAACCTAAACCCATCCATTATCCCCTTTCCCTAAATTTGAGGAGGTCACTTCTCAAATTTGGAGTAAAGTCTTCAAAAGGCATTAAAGCCTTTATGCCTTCAACAAGCTAACTTGTTGAATACCCCCAAATTTGGAAGGACTCTTACAAATTTTTCCCCAAAGTCTTCAAACCATTAATGGTTAACTAACCCTTAGTGGCATGGTTAGATACTTTTTGCCTAACTTAACCCTCATCTAACCCAGGGGTCTCATCAAGCATTGATTGCTTTGGCCATGGTTATCTCTTTAACCTTTGCACAAGAGTTTATCCTTTGGGTAAAAGCTTTATCCATTGGATAACCCTAACCTAACCTTAACCCTTACCTTCTAAGGTAACTATGAGGTCTTCTCAAGCATTTAATGCTTCTTACCTCTCCTCTCAAGTAGTCTTATGTTGACAATTGTCACCATTTCATTGGTGAAAATTGTAAACATGGATTGATAACTTTCAATCCCGACCCTGCAAACAAGAATTCAATTTTAGTATGTGGAGATGAGTGAAACAAGAATTCAATTTTAGAGTTCAATTATAGTTCAATGTATATTTATTTTTATGTTAACTTTTTGAATGTGAATTTTATAATATAACTAATCTTAATTGTGGTTTTATTTTTGTTGTGCAGAATCCTTCAAAGATGAGCAGTACAATGAAGAGGATCGATTTTGATGATCCATCAGTAGTTTAGGATGTTAGAGATCATTTTGGGATACTTACATGTCTATTTGACATGTATATTTTGTATATGGACATACATTTACATATATTGACATATATTTTTCTTTAGTTGGCGTTTATGTCATTTTTGTATATGGCCATACACTTGTAATTATTCGACATTTTGGTATCTACAGAAGTTGAGATTTGATATAACTTGTTCCTCATGTGCATGGCATCATTATTTTAAACTTTAATATTCAATCCAATAATTAACAATGGTTAATTAATGAGCAATACAATTTTGTTTGTATAACCTTGAGATTGTACATAATTTGTTTCATCTAAATCCTGTGTTAAATTTGGTTGCCTTTGGCAACTTCAGAAAATTTAATGACCATATTGGTATTGGTAATAATGATACCATGGATACTTAATAATGATACCATGGATACTTAATAATGACAAATAAAAAGTAGCTAAGCATCTTCTATAACAGAATGCAATTTTTTCATAATCGATTGGTTATATTTATCAACAATCTACCATCATTAAAGTCGTATAAGCAGGGAGATACTATGAAGAGGTCCATTTCCACACGTTGCCTATTAAATTTAAGACCTAAGTATATGAACTCTAAAAATAAACTTGTTTTGATTTTCATTTAGCTACAGAAAGATACACTATCTCCTATTTTACCCCCCACTCGATCGAACGCTTAGGGCCATACCCTACCAACATCATCTCTTGAGTGCCCTAAGTGCAAGAAACTGTCAACCTTTGATAGTTTGTATCTCAGAATATGTGGCACCTACGAATGATCTGTTTGAACCAAGAGGGTCGTGTGAGGGATACCTACAAAATCCTGTCTTAGATTTTTCAATATTTAGAGCGGTTTTCTTAGGGCAACATTTTTTTCAATTGGCGAAAAAATCATCAGTCTCATTCAATGAAAAGTTGCCATGGGGCTAATTTATCCTTCTACTCATCATGGCCACAAACTATCGGTTCCAACACGTCTGGTTAGGAATTCTTACCCTAGGCATACTCTTGTTCCCCCCCCCCCGTATTTGAATGCTCAGAGCCATACCCTACCAATGATATCCCTTAGGCGCCCTACATGCGAAAAATTATCAAAACTTGATAGGTCGTATCTCAAAAACCGTGGCACTTGCAAATGATTTATTTGAACCTATAGAGTCACATGAGGGTTTCCTACAATAGCATGTCTCGTATTTTTAATATTCAGAGCGGTTTTCATAGGGAACCATTTTTTCAATTGATGAAAAAATTGCCAGTTTCATTCAATGAAAAGTTGCCATGGAGCGAATTTTTCATTTTTCTCGTCATGGGCATGAACCATCGGTCCTAGCACATTTGGTTAGGCATTCTTACCCTAGGCATGCTCTTTTCTTACCCCCCCCCCCACTCAGTCAAATGCTCAGGTTCATACCCTATTGACGTTGTCCCTTGAGCGCCCTAAGTGTGAAAAATTGTCAAACTTTGACATGTTGTATCTCAAAATCTCTGACACATGTGAATGATCCATTTGAACGTACAAGGTCGTGTGAGGGATACCTACAAAAATTTATCATATTTTTAATATTTAGAGCGGTTTTCTTAGGACAATATTTTTCAATTGGCGAAAAAATTGTTAGTTTAACTCAATTAAAAGTTGCCACGGGGCTAATTTATCGTTTTGCTCCTTTTGACCACAAACCATTGGTTCCAACATGTCCGGTTAGGAATTATTATCCTAGGCATTCTCCCATTTTACCTCCCCATTCGGTCAAGTGCTTAGGGCCATACCCTACCAACGCCATCCCTTGAGCGCCCTAAGTGCAAAAACCTATCAAAATTTGACATGTTGTATCTCGGAAACTGTGGCACCTGTGAATGATCTGTTTGAACCTACAGGGTCATGTGAGTGCCTCCTACAATAGCATGTCTCATATTTTCAATATTTATAGTAGTTTTTGTAGGGAATCATTTTTTCAATTGACAAAAAAATCATCAATTTCATTCAATAAAAAGTTTCCATGGAGAGAATTTCTCGCTCTTCTCATCGTGGGTGCGAACCGTCATTCCCAACACATCTGGTTAGGCATTCTTACCCTAGGAATTTATTGGTATTTTGGATATGTTGATATGGTTTTGTCATTGATATCAACACCTATCATCACTTGTCAACACTTATCAGCACTTGGAGATTTGGTTATGTTCACCGGCAAGCAAGTGACTTATGCACAGTCACCAGTATTTGGTTCACCGGTAGGATTGTTGGTGTAAATAAATATTCATTTTGGATATTATTACACTTTACTTAAGTTAACTTAGGATAATGCATCTTTTCGTAGTTTGGATTTGAGACACTTAGGGAAGTGTGCACATAGGGATAGAGCTCGTAGGAGAAATTCCACCTTTTGTGGTCTTATTTTGCTGTTACACTCCACATTCGGTGGGTCACCCACCTCTTGTGGAATATTATATTATTTCTCCTACCTACCCCTAGTATTTCTTACCTACCCTTGTTTCTCATTGAGCCACATGTCATAATTGTGTGCTCGTACATCCATATGGCCTTGCCTATATAAGCAAGCCTATATTCATTGTATTGGTTAATCCAGTTGATCATTTTGCATATTGATGAGAATACAGTTTGTTCTTATCATTCTATTGTCTCTCTTTTTATGCTTTTCATTGTGCCCTTGATCTTGGCAAAATCCTACATGGTATCAGAGCCATTGGGGCTTCATTAATTGGTTTTTTGGAGAGATTTTGGAGGCTTCTATTTTTGGATTTGGGGATCTTTATTTTTTGGGGGCGTCATACAGTGATTTGGACATCACCGTTGAATCCAGGAGGCCGTTTCCATGAATTTCGACTATAAAGTCAACCTATTCTGGTGATAAATTTTTTTCCCCATTTTGGCTATTATTGTACGGATTTCAAAATTTTTTAAATTATTTTCCGAAAAAAAAAGGAAAAAAGAAAAATTTTGGAAAAAAAGCGATAAAAAAAAATATATAAAAAAAACAAAATTTTTTTTTTTTGGGGGTCCGCAGACCCCCACCCCGTGCTTTCCATACTCTGTCGCTTTTTGTTGCAGGGATGTACCTGTGTTGTAGGCATTGTCGGAGCCACCGCCGCCGCCGTGTACCTCCTGCGGCCACCGCAGATCTCCCGCCAGCAGCCCAATCCTCCCACTGGCCGCCCAGAACTCCCGCCAGCCACCCACTCCGCCCAGAACCTCCCATTGGCCGCCCAGGAACTTCGCCAGCCGCCCCGCTCCCATCGCCGACCCCCTCAGCTTCCGGCCCGCTGGTAACCTCCGGCAACGCTTCCCTCCTCTCCGGCAGTCCTCTAAACAGGCAAACCCATGCCCGCCACATGGCAGGCGGCCACTGGCTTGCAGTCAACAATCGATAGCCCATTCAGCTGCCACATCACCTGCCATGCAGATCACCACGTCAGCAGTCCGTATGCTCAGTAAGTTGCCCAGTCACCACACCCAGTCAACAGTCCGTACGGTACAGACGCCCAGTCAGTAGGAGGTGAAGTTTTTCACGATGGTCATACGGTCATCAAATTTAAGCTCGTAAATTGCTGACATTAGTACCACATCAACAGACTTTTGAAATTTTTTGACCCCCTCTCCATTGAGCTTTTCAGTTTTGCAGTCCAACTTTGAAAGGCCATATCTTGCTCATTTTTGCTCCTTTTTTGGTGCAATTTTTTTTGAAATGGGCTAAAATTTCATGATCTTCGCAATGGTGTGGTTATTTTCTGATTTTGGTTCACAGTTTTTTCAAAATTTTTGGATTCTCTCAGTTGTACCTATCCAATCCTCAATTCTGCAACTTCAAAGGCCTCGTTTGAGCTCATACGACCTCCTTTTCAGGTGTCATTTTTTTTTGAAAGTGTATGTTTTTTCATCTACTTTCATAATTTATGATCAGATTTTAGATATTTTGAGTGGAAATTGTACTTTCAAATATTGGTCTTATTTGGCCTATTAGGTACTTGTAATGTGTTTGGATCTTAGTTTAGATCTCTTGCATTATCAGTTTGAGTCTCTTTTGGTCTTATTGAGGTAGTTGTAAAATTGTAATCAGAAGTTCACTTTGCCATTTTTTGCAAGTGGCCCATTGTATATGCACTAATTATAAAGTGCCAAATCATCACTTTTGGGGGGGTTCTTTGATTGAGTGAATTTGGGTGGGTGTTTTGTGTGATTGTGCCTCTCTTTGTGCTCTTTCATTTTTGTTGCAATGAGTCCTCATAAATTTCCACCTTTAACTCCACATAATTATGCATCATGAAAAATTAAAGTATGGAGTAAATTAATGGAAAAGGGTCTCACGCATTACATAGATGGAACAATAGCAGCACCACCTGATCCTAAGGCTGATCCTAATGCTCAGTTAGAATGGCTCACAAAGAATTGCATGGCTCTTGGAACTTTGCGCAAATATGTATCAGATGACCTAATTTTTCACATTGAGAAGTGTAAAACAATCAAAGAGGCTTGGGATATGTTTCAGAAATTGTATGGTCAAGTTGATGAAATCAGAGGCTATAAGATTGACAATGAGCTCACCAACTTGGATCCCAAGAGTTTTGATACAATCCAAGATTATGTCACCAAAGCAAATGAGCTAAGAGCAAAGCTTAAGGATTGTGGAATTGACAAAAAGGATGCTCAGTTGATATTCAACTTGTTGGACAAGCTTGCACCAGAATATGCAGCATTTGTGTCTAGCTTCCAAACTCATTGTTTGACAGTGGGGAGTTCCTATGTTATGCCTTCATTTGATGCTTTCACAGAAATGTTAATATTGGAACAATCTAAGTTGTTGAACATGGGACTTCTCAAGTCTTCAAAGTCCAAGGCTTTGGTGGCAAATCAAGGGAATCAAGGAAGTCGAGGCAAATATTCCAACAAGAAGAAGAAGCAATCCAGGTCTAAGCCACACTAGGAAAAAGGACAATCATCCTCTCCATCACAAGGCAATTTTTCGTCCTCTTCCAAGAAGGGGACACCACCTAAGAAAGATAAACCAACTTGTGCATACTGCAAGAAGTATGGTCATGATGAGCATCGATGCCACACAAAGCAAGTTGATGAGTTAACTAATCTTCTCAAGAAAAACAACATCAACTTGCCATCTGCCTACACAAAGAAGGATTCATCTCCTTCCTCTTCCTTGCATTCTAAGGGAAAAGGGCAAGCATTTGTGGCTACAATAGGTTCTTCACAGCAATGGATACTTGCCTCGGGTGCCTCATATCACATGGGTTCTACAAAGGAGCAGTTTTCTTCATTGGAGCCATCTAAAGTACCTCACATTTACATAGGTGATGATACACAAGTAGAGGTTGAAGGGAAAGGTTCAGTTGACATGGATGATGGAACATTTGAGAATGTTCTCTATGTTCCTAACTTGTCTACCAACCTTCTCTCTATCTACCAAATCACTCACTATGGGAATGGGAAAAAGGTTGAGTTTACACCAGATTTAGTTGTGGTAAAGGAACTTGATGATGATGCCTTGGTAGCAGTGGGACAAGTCAATGACAACTCAAGGCTTTATTCATTCTCCCACTTTGTGCCAAGTTCACCTTCTAGGGCCTTGCTTACTCATTCAAATTCAGAAAGTAAGCTATGGCATGAGTGGTTTAGTCACCTCAACTACCTCTATCTTCAGCAGCTCAGCACTAAAGACATGGTCATAGGTCTACCTCGAATCAGTTTTTCAGAGGGTGTATGTTCAAGTTGTTCCATGGGCAAGCATCCCGAAGAGAAGTTTGACAAGGGAAAAGCTTGGAGAGCTTTGGAAGTTCTTCAACTTGTTCACAGCGATGTAGAAGGTCCATTTCCAGCACCTTCATTAAGTAAGGCTCGCTATGTCCTCACCTTCATTGATGACTACTCCCGCTTCACTTGGGTCTACTTTCTCATTCATAAGAGTGAAGTATTTGACAGATTTCAGGACTTCAAGACTCGTGTGGAGAAGCAATCAGGGAAAGTGGTCAAGATTCTTCGCACAGATAATGGAAGGGAATATGTGAACAAAAGACTTGAGGATTTTTGTACATTTGAGGGGATTGATCTTTAGCATTCTGTCGCTTACACTCCATAGTAGAACGGGGTTGCAGAATGCAAGAATAGAACTCTCAAAGAAATGGATAGCTTTATGATACATGCACGTTCTCTTGATCCCACCTTTTGGGCATAGGCTATCAGTTGTGCCACACACATCCAGAATCGGGTTCCTCACAAAGCTTTGCAAGGTATTACTCCTTTTGAGGCTTGGGCTGGTAGGAAACTGATTGTGAGACATTTCAGAGTCTTTGGGTGTCCAGCATGGGCTCGCATACCTCCGCAGAAACGCAAGACATTGGAACCTTAAAGTCGGCCTTGCATATTTGTTGGATATCCTGAGGGTGTTAAGGCATACAGATTGATGGATCTAGAGACACATGAGGTGTTCATTGAGAGAAGTGTTCACTTTGAGGAAAGATCTCCTAGCTTAGCCTCTCTACCTCCTCCACCTTCCTCCATTGTGGATAGTGATGCTAGTGATTCAGATGATGAGACTCCTACAACTCCGACTCGCAGGGTTACACCTCCATAGGGTCCACTTGCAGTTGAGAAGCCTCGTTCTCCACCTCCACCTAGACCTCGTTGGGCTCGACAGACACTTGAGTTTGCGGGTTCTCTTGTTGGGGATCCTTCAGATACACGGAGAACTCGATCACAACATCAGGATCTTCCACATGCATTCATTGCTACTGCTTCCGATCCACAGACATTTAGGGAAGCATTAGGGGTTCCTGAGTGGGACCAAGCTATGGAGGAAGATTATAGTTCCTTGATGAGGAACAACACATGGGATTTAGTCCATCTTCCTAAGGGGAGAAAGATGGTTCGATGTAAGTGGATCTATCAGACCAAGTTTGCAGTGGATGGTAGTGTGGATAAGTATAAGGCTCGGCTTGTTGCGAAAGGTTTCTCTCAGGTTGCTGGTGTTGACTATACTGAGACCTTTGCACCCGTAGCCAAGATGAACTCCATTCGTTTGACACTTGCTATTGCTGTAGCTCATGGTTGGGTTGTACATCAGATGGATGTGAAGAGTGTTTTTCTACATGGTGATCTTGATGAGGAGATTTATATGGAGCAACCATAGGGTTTCATCTAGGATACTTCCTTGGTTTGCAGACTAAGGAAATCTCTCTATGGCCTTAAGCAGGCCCCCAGGGATTGGTATGCCAAGATGGATTCCTTTCTACTCTCCGTAGGGTTCACTAGGTGTCATTCCGATCCGAATGTCTACATTTTGTGACAGGATGAGTCTCACTTGATACTTGTGCACTATGTTGATGACTTGATCATTACAGGGAGTACCGCATCCATCATTAGCAGGGTCAAATGTGCTTTGCATGGCATATTTGCTATGACTAACTTGGGTCTTTTGCACTACTTTCTCAAGATAGAGATTTCACAGTCACCTTCTGGGATTACACTATCGCAGCTCAAGTATGCTCTTGATCTACTTGCACGCTTTCATCTGGCTGATTGTAAGCCTGCACTGACTCCCTTTCTTTCAGGAGTCAAGCTTGAGGCTTAGTGTTCTTCTCCACCAGTTGATGCCACTTTGTATCGTCAGCTTGTGGGTAGTCTCATCTACTTGACCCATACATGCCTTGATATTTCATTTGCAGTTGGCATGGTTTCCCGCTTCATGCAGAGACCACATGAGCTTCATTGGAAAGCCACCAAACGCATTCTTCATTACATCCAGGGTACACATCACTATGGGATTCACTATGCAGCAGGCACAGGACTTTTCTTGGTTGGTTACACAGACTCCGATTGGGTTGGCGATCTTGATGATCGTAAGTCTACTTCTGGTTATAGTTTTCACCTTGGTTCGGGCCCCATTTGTTGGCAGAGCAAGAAGCAACATGCTATTGCTCTCTCTTTAACTGAGGCTGAATATCGAGGTGCTGTTAATGCAATGACTGAGACCATTTGGCTCCAGCAAATCCTCACAAAGTTTGGATTCACCACTCCATGGCTGACAGTTCTACATTGTGACAATCAGAGTGCTATTGCAATCTTGAAGAGCTTGATCTAGCACCAGCGGACCAAACACATCGAGATTCATATGCACTATATCTGAGAGCTCATCTAGGAGTAGGTCATTGATTTGCAGTATTGTCCTACAGCAGAGCAGGTTGCTGACATATTCACCAAACCTTTCACCGAGAGTAAGTTCCAACAGTTGCAAGCTCTCTTGGGGGTGCGGGATGTGTCATTAGGGGGGGTCAGCTGACTTCTCCTTCCTCTCTTATGGGGGGGACTTTTTCCTCTTTGAGGTTTTGTCCTTCTTCTTCGAGAGTCTTTTGTACTTTCATCTCTCTTTTGGAGGGGAGTTTTTTTCCCACTGGGTTTTCTCCCTTTCTTTGTTTGTGAGAGATTGCATTGCATGGTTTTGCTTGCATTTGCATATTGTACATGGGTACCTATCATGGCCTTGTATTCGAGACCCATCTTGCATTGTTGACTTGAGTCTTCATTCCCCTAAGTTGCAATTAAGGGGGGGTGTTGGTGTAAATAAATATTCATTTTGGATATTATTACACTTTACTTAAGTTAACTTAGGATAATGCATCTCTTCGTAGTTTGGATTTGAGACACTTAGGGAAGTGTGCACATAGGGATAGAGCTTGTAGGAGAAATTCCACCTTTTGTGGTCTTATTTTGCTATTACACTCCACATTCGGTGGGTCATCCACCTCTTGTGGAATATTATATTATTTCTCCTACCTACCCCTAATATTTCTTACCTACTCTTGTTTCTCATTGAGCCACATGTCATAATTGTGTGCTCGTACATCCATATGGCCTTGCCTATATAAGCAAGCCTATATTCATTGTATTGGTTAATCCAGTTGATCATTTTGCATATTGATGAGAATACAATTTTTTCTTATCATTCTATTGTCTCTCTTTTTATGCTTTTCATTGTGCCCTTGATCTTGGCAAAATCCTACAAGGATATATTGTTCATCGACACTTGGAATCACTTGGAGACTACTTGCTTATGTCGAAGACATCGTTTGGACACTTTTTCTTGGTGATTTGTTCATTGGTACATTTGATTTTGCATATTTGTTGTTATCGACAAATAGGTCCAGAATATGCACCGATAGGCATATCTATTCCAGATCAGCACGACACCTTATGGAGATGATTTATTATTATTGTAAATGTATTGAGCTGACATCATGCATCAGATATTGATTTATTTGTAATTGATTTTATTATAATATCTTTTAGTGAGCCGACCTATTCAATTGGTCTTAGGTTATGGTATAAATGTAAGATCTCATTTGTGAGATTGATATGTGATTGGAAAAAAGAATTGTAATAAGATATATGCGAAAAATAAGCAGAGCTATACACGCAGACATAATTTGAAGGTTGAAGGAAGGTTTTGTGAAGGAAATTAGAACTAAGCTGATACTAAATCTAGCATATGAAGATGCTATTTTATGTAGTACATTATCATTGGATTTAACCATCCAATTGTAGTCAATGTGACTCTCATTTTGTGATTGAACAGTGAGCTCTAGGCAGCTAACCTTTCTGCATGTGCAGAATCCATATTGTACACACATACTATCTGCAATAGTATTATTTGATTATGGGTAAGGCTTCCCACTATGGTTTTTCCCCTTATAGGGTTTCCACGTACAAATATTTGTGTTATGTGTTGTGGATGTTGTTGTCTTTATGTTTCATGCATTAATCTTTATCGGTACTACAATTAACTGATAAATCTATCTACCGACATAAAGTTTGGTTTACTGGTATTAAGTATTAAGTTTTGGTTAAGTTAATTTTGGTTGAATTTATTGGATAACTGATTCACCCCCCGCACCCCCCCCCCTCTCAGTTGTCTCTGGGACCTAACAATTGGTATAAGATCCTAGTCATCTTTTTGCAAAAGTTTAACAACTTGAGGAGATCCAATGTCTTCTAACTATTTTAGGAAGGACAATCAAAAACTTGATGGAACTAACTATGGCATATGGAAGATTAGGATGGAGACACATTTGAATTGCATTGGAAAGGACATATGGGATGTTATAAAGAATGACTATACTACTCCTACTCAAGGTCAACCTAATCCACCTAACCTGGATAAAGATGAGGAAAATGATTGCAAAGTAAGAGAAGCACTTTTGAGTGCATTATCAGATCAGCAAGTCATGGGATTATCAGACAGATCTACTGCTAAAGATATTTGGGACAAAATGGAAACATTGAATGAAGGAGATTTCATAGTCAAAATTGCAAAACTTGAATGCTTTCGGGTCAGGTATGAAAGTCTGAAAATGGAAGAAGAAGAAATAATTTCTTCTTTTATGGAAAAAGTAAATGAAATTGTTTTGGGTATACAATGTTGTGGAGGAACCTTAAGTGAAGGTGAGATTGTTTCTAAAATTTTAAGAGCTTTTCCACTGGCATATAAAATGAAAGTTACTACTATAAATGGATTGAGAACAATGTCTAATGCATCAGTATCTAGAGGCACTTTGGTTGGAAAACTTTTAGTTTTTGAGCTTGAGGAATTTGGTCTTGTTACTACTATTAAGACAGATCTATCTTTCAAGGCATCATCATCATTTGCAACATCATCATCATCATCAAATAAATTTGATTGGAAAGCCTTCTATGCAAGAG
Organism: Cryptomeria japonica; assembly: GCF_030272615.1. Classification (NCBI taxonomy): domain Eukaryota; kingdom Viridiplantae; phylum Streptophyta; class Pinopsida; order Cupressales; family Cupressaceae; genus Cryptomeria; species Cryptomeria japonica. The sequence continues at coordinate 916,938 of NC_081413.1, forward strand.
AACTTGAAGAAAGCGAGAGAGAAAATGAAGAACTTGAAGAAATTGAAGCACTATTTGCAAGGAAAATGCCTAAAGGTCCAATTGGAAGTAAGTATGAAGGTAAAGCACCCTTTAAATGTTTTAACTATAATAGGATTGGTCATATGGCTTCTAGGTTTCCTGATAGACATGCAAGATTAAGAGAAGAATCTAAAAGAACATATAAGCCTAACCCTGACTATCAGAAATACACATTTAAGAAGAATAGAGACAAATCTTGTTATTATGCTGATGAAGGAGTTACTGATGATTCTGATGAGGATCTGACAAACAATGGATGGGCTTTTGTTAATATAACAGAAGATCAACCGGCACCTACTGTTTAACTGGTAGAGCAGGCCTTGGCAGCTAAAGTTGAAGATAAAGATGAATGGATTATTGATTCAGGATGTTCACATCACATGATTGGTGATAAGAGTAAATTCTTAACCTTTTAGGAATACAATGGAGGTTTAGTAAGATTTGGAGATGATAAAGCTTCTTTAATCAAAGGAAAAGGAACTATATCTTTTGATGGTAAGCATAATACTGATAATGTTTACTATGTTGAAGGTTTGAAGCATAATCTTTTGAGTGTTGGTCAATTAGTTGAGAAAGGATTTTAGTTACAATTCAAGAATGGTAAATACAAAATCTTAAATAGAACTGGTTTAGAAATTGCAACCGGTAATCAGACTAGAGGTAATATCTTTCATTTGAACAACAATGAGAAAGCATGTTTGATTGCACATATTGATGAAATTTGGTTATGGAATAAGAGACTTTGCCATGTACATTTTGATTGCATTGTGAAAATCAGTACAACTAAGGTGGTAAGAGATTTACCTAAGATTGTTAAACCTCACAATCTTGTATGTAAGGAATGTTAATTTGGAAAGCAAGCTAGAGAAACTTTCAAGAGTATTCCAGAAAAATATAACAATGTTCTTGATTTAATTCATATTGATTTATGTGGTCCAGTAAGAACTAGAAGTATATAAGGAGATAGGTATTTTATGCTAATCATTAATGACTATTCTAGAAGGTGTTGGGTTACTTTTCTCAAGGAAAAATCTGAAGCATTTGGGAAATTCAAACTATTCAAGGTGATGGTAGAAAATGAAACCAACAAGAAAATCAAATGTTTGAGATCAGATCAAGGAGGTGAATTCACATCTAAGGAATTTAATATATTCTATGAAGTGAATAGGATTAGAAGACAATTATCAGCATCTCGGACACCCCAATAGAATGGAGTTGTGGAAAGGAAAAACAAAACTATCTTGGATGCAACCAAAAGTATGATATCAGAAGCAAATCTACCTCATATATACTAGAGAGAAGCAGTCAATACAATAGTCTATACATTCAACAGAGTTCACCTCAGAGGTGAAACCGGTAAGACCCCACATGAACTATGCTTTGGTAATACTCCTACTCTTAAATATTTGAGAATATTTGGAATCAAATTCTATATTAGAAGAGATGAGTATATTGGCAAATTTGATCCTAGAAGTGATGAAGGAATATTTCTTGGTTATTCATCTAAGAGCAAGGCATATAAATGTTTTAACAAGAGATTGCAGAAAATTGTTGAGAGTGCAAATGTAAAGATTGATGAATAGTTTAGAGGAAATTCAAGGTGCACAGACTCTAAACTAGCAATAGACATATGAACCTACTGTGAATACACTAGTACAGAATGTGTTGGCATATGTGTAGAGTTTGATGACATGATAATAATATATGTTGTCATTGATGTCAATATACTGAAGTGTGAACCGATATGTTGAAGTAAGTAAACTGGCAAGTGAACCAGTATGATGAAGTGTGAACCGGTATGTTGGTAAACCAGCAAGTGAACAAATATATGCAAAGATTGTATCGAGGTTTCACTTGATAAGACTACCGGTTGGTAATCTCAGCTTCAGGGTTTCCAGCTGATGCACTCCAAGTCTGTGTGATTCGACCGATGACATCCTGTGATGAGTTAGCATTAAAATGAAGATTAGATCGCGTTGCCATGTCAGCCTTGTGCACGTGAAGAATTTCCTTGAGGGTCTTGCATAAGAAGATTGATTATATCTACCTCGAGAATGTGCGAAGTCTTAATAAATGGTGGAGAGCACGTGATGGGTTATCAACCTCCAGAAGTAGTTAAGAATGGACGATGCAGAATGCCTTGAGATTTGTTCAAGATTATTTTACCCTATGTAATGTGTTTAAAAGGTCAAGATTGGAACAACTATATTGTTAACCTAGATGCTTAGGGTTTTAGGTTTTTGCCATCGGCCTAATTGTTGTCTATAAGGTCGATGATGATTTTCATTTGAAGTTGTTGGCAAATGAATGTATGTGGTGCAGGAGCACCTAGGCCTCATTTTCAACACAGGTTTGAGAGCAAGTTTGATTTTCATTAGCTTTGAGTGGGAATGGTTGTTTAAGTTGTTTTTGTGTTGCTTTAAGTTGTTTGGATGAGTTTTGAACTCATTATGAGGTTTTTCTTTCTTGTTTTCATCTTTTGCTCAAAATTGCCAGTTTTGGAGTTGCCTGGCAAAATGTTGTAAAAAAGTGAGTTTTTAATGTGATTTTGTTTTGAAAAGGTCTAGGCATGTTTTGTGGTTGGTTTTTAGGTGTGTGAAGTGTTCTTAGGCATTTTGTGGGTTTTGAGTTCAACCCTGCACCTTCTAGGCACAAAAGTTGTCATTTTAGGCATCCAAAATGTCAAATTTTAGTGTGCTTGGACATGTACCTATCTGTACAAGAGGTTAACCAACCTAGAATGGTACTTATTCTCTTGTTTTCACTATTGTAAGGGTTGTTCAATTAGAGTTTTTAATGATTATGAAAGTTTGCACTCATTTTACCTTGTTTTTCCCTAGTTTCTAACTTGGTGTGAGCAGCAGTCCATACACCTGCTATACTTTTCCATACTATTCTTGCATTTTCAGTTTCTACTATGTTTTCTTAGACTCCTCCCTTTAGTGGCATTAAATTTGATTAAGTTTTGAAGTTGTAGAAAAATTGTTTTGATTTCACAGTTTCACTGCCTAGTCTAGGAGTTTGGGCAAGAATGCTTGACCAACTTGGTTTCTTGGAGTCTTAAAGTGTTCATGGCTTCTCAAGAACCAGTTGGTCAATTTTTAAATTATGTAAATATGAGTTTTGGTTTCAAGAGTGCAGGTACAAGGTGTTTTGTGGCCATGGAGCCCTAGACAAGTAAGCCATTTGGCTAGGGTCTTTGCATGAATTTGATGCTTTGCTCTCCCATAGCATTTGCATCCTTTTGGTGAATAGTCCTATGTGTTGATCAAGTGAAATGTGCAAGCAAGAAAGACTTCCTAAGTCTGGAAGAGGAAGGTTATATGTTTCAGTTTTATGAATTGTAAGCCAAAACAGTGAGTCACTGTTTGGTAGTTGTTTTCTTTCCTAGTTTGCTCTCCACCATTCATTGGTGTGTGAAAACCTTTATCTATACTTTGTTTTCTTGTAAACAAGTACAAGAGAGGAGTAAGCACTACCCATGGGTAATTTAAAAGCCAAGATCAAACAATGATCTCCTTAGGCAAAATGAAAAATACCCAGCAGGCTGCCACAGTCAAGTATGACTGATTTTTGCTTATTTGTTGAAGTTGTATATGGATTTCTCCCCTCCAAATTGTAGGTATGAAGGACTTAATGTATGAATAAGGTAGAGAATTTCTTATTAAGCACAAACAAACCTTCAAATAAGAGTTTTAACATTGCAAAGTGTAGGTCCAAAATGGGAAAACAGTGAAAAGTGGAAAAGTGTAGTCTCATTTACTTTGACAGTGAACTATTTACTGTTGGTTATATTCATATGTTTCAGTTGTAATTGGAATTTTTCAAAAAAGTGCTTGTAGAAGGCAAAAGTAAAAAATTGTCAAATGTTGCATTTCCTTTTTGTGCATATCATGAAAATCTTCTTCTTCACTTTGTGAGGTTTAAAAATTTTTGTTTATAGCCTTGTTAGCCAACAACAAGGTAGAAATAGGTGTCTTTGAGTCATTTTGAGGTTCCCAAACTTGGAATGTGGTTTTTGCCAACAAACCCTACCAAAACCCTCCTTTTATGCCCATTTTTGGGACAGTCACGGAGAAGGCTTTAGGGACCCCCAAACTTGATGAATCTTCAAGAACCCCCAAAAGGGTATCCAAAAATGTGACACTTTTAGTCTGGAAGTCCATCGCTTGAGCAGGGTGAGCACAAAACCCCAAAAGGAGGGCTAATTGCTTATAGCCTTTTTAGGCCTTAAAATTGAATTTTGGTCAAATTGGGTACACAAATGGTGAATGAAAAGAACAAAATACATCAATGCTAGTTGAAACAAGTTGTCCTCACATGAATTTGACACCTTTTGTGGGATAGACTCCAAGAACATAGTTTTAGCAAGCTAGAGTGGTTATGGGGTTGAAGCCCTTGAGCAACCAAGAAGTCTTGTTTAGGGAGGTGAAACAAGAGGAAGTTTTAGGTGGTCTATGAACCTTTGCACTCTGATTATAGAAACAATTCCTTGAAAATAGTAAGGACCTATTCTTAGTCTACAAACAAGTCACTTGAGCATTTCCACTTGCACTCCCCTCCCTATCAGTATGTGAAGTGATTCTTGCCAGACCAGAGAAGTGAGTAGAGATCTGTAGAGTGTGATTGTAGATGTAAAGGAACGAAAGTGGATCTACCTTGGCTTTGAGTGTTGTTATCAGATCAGTGTATTACCTATTGACTTCTAACCATTTTAGCAATTGAAAAATCCCTTTACTAGGTAGCTTTAATAGGCTTTTTGTGAATCCTTTAACAGGGTGACTCAAAATCATTGAGTTCTTCAAATCATCTTGTGAGGTAGCCTTTGACAGGGTTTTAAACTCTAACTGGGTATTTAGCCATCCCTTAACTGGGTGATCCCTAGAAGGATCGGTTCATAGCAGAACCTGATGTAAAGTCTTTAACCAGACTAGGCTCCTAACAGAGCGGACTTCAAAAGAGTTCAAGCACAACTTGTGGGTATTCATCCCCACTATGATTTTTCCAAGTTGGGTTTCCATGTGAAAAATCAGTGTGTTATGTGTGATGCTTTTTCATGTGATGATTTAGTGTTTTCTGTTAAGCGGTAAAGCATGTTGATCTAATGGTCATTGTATTTCTGATGTATTGCCTGCTTAAGCATATGGGTGAAGTTGAAATGAGATATTAGGTTTTGAGAAGTTCTTAGTGTTACTAGTTTATGTCTTTTACAGTCTTACTGTGTTTTACCGGTATTGTCTTGATTTAGGTTGATGATGTTGTTTGCCAGTTAGTGTAGTCTTTGTAGTTTAAGTTGTTGGAGAAATTTTTGTGTGTACTGATTCACCCCCCCTCTCAGTACATGTTGGGTATTTACTGTTCATCATTATTCATCAGAATGGTGATCCAGTTACATCAACATCATCTAAGGATTCAACAGTCATTGAGGAACAACAGCAAGCAAAAACACCCCGGTATATAAGACTGAATCATTCTAAAGATCAGATAATTGGAAACAAATTTCAAGGAGTTATGACTAGAGGAAGATTAGCAAATGAAGAGGTATGTCTTATTTCTCAAATTGAACCTGCATCAATTAATGAGGCATGTGAAGATAAATATTGGATTAAAGCTATGGAAGATGAATCAGAACAAATTGAAAGGAATAACACTTGGTCATTAGCTTCTCGACCTAAAGACAAAAATGTAATTGGAACTAAATGGGTTTTCAGAAATAAACTTAATGAAGATGGTAAGGTAATTAGAAACAAAGAAAGATTGGTGTTTAAGGGATATCCACAAAAAGAAGGAATTGATTACAATGAAACCTTTGCAACGGTAGCTAGAATTGAGGCAGCCATACTTTTATTGGCTTTTGCAGCACACAAGAACTACAAAGTATATCAAATGGATGTTAAATGTGCATTTCTGAATGGAGATCTTGAAGAAGAAGTTTATATTGAACAACCTAATGGATTTTCTTTGAGAGATAACAAAGACATGGTTTGCAGGTTAAGGAAAGCTTTATATGGATTGAAACAAGCTCCTAGAGCTTGGTATGCTAGATTGGACAAATATCTTTTGAAGCTTGGATACACTAAAGGTAATGCTAACAACAATCTATACTACAAAGTGACTAATGATGACATCTTGGTTATTGAAGTTTTTGTTGATGATATAATCTTTGGAGGAGAAGATGGATTGTGTAAAGACTTTTCTAACAAAATGCAACAAGAATTTGAAATGTCTATGATTGGAGAGATAAAATTCTTTTTAGGATTGTAGATTTCACAGACTGATAAAGGTATATTCCTATGTCAATCTAAGTACTTGAAGGAATTACTAAAGAAATTTGGCATGGAAAACTATAAACCGGTAAGCACACCTATGACTACAACCGATAAATTATTTTTGAAGGGATGAATCAACACCTGTCAATCCGAATAGATACAAGTCTATGATAGGAGGTTTACTGTATTTGACACAAAAAAGACCTAATATTATGAATGCAATATGTATTGTTTCAATATTCCAAAGTAATCCTAAAGAAAATCATGAATTAATAGTGAAAAGGATTTTCCGGTACCTACAAGGAACTACAAATCTTGGTTTATGGTATCCTAGAGATGAAATTTTTTAATTATGTGCATACACAGATGCTAATTAGGAAGGAGATGTGGATGACAAAAAGAGCACCACCAGCGGAGCATTTTTTCTTGGTAGCAAACTAATTTTATAGTTGGGAAAAAAATAGAGTTGTACAAGTCTATCAACAATAGAATCAGAATATGTTGCAACAACAACTAACTGTACACAGGTATTATGGATCAAACAAATGTTGAAGGACATAAAGGTAAAATGCAAGGAACCTATAACTATATACTGTGATAATATGGCAGCAATTAATATATCAAAGAACCCAATATTTCACTCTAAGACTAAACATGTTTATATCAAATTCAATTTTCTAAAAGAGAATGTTGAAGCAAAAGAAGTGAAATTGGTTTATGTGAATACTAAAGAGAAGATTGCAGATATTTTTACAAAGCCCTTGCCTAAGGAGACTTTTGAATATCTCAGAGAAAAACTTGGAGTCCTTCCCCCACCGGTAGAGACTTAGACAGTTGATGTTTGTCATCAACCGACAGAATTAACAGAGAAATCCTTTATTCTAGCTTTGATGAGGAGAGCTACTTCTCAGGGGGAGTAGTTGGTATATTGAATGAGTTGGTATTTTGTATTTAATTTGGTTTTTGTAATGCTTTGGCATTTGATGTCAAAGGGGGAGAGATTGATATGGAAAAACACATTATCCCTTGGGGGAGAGATTGTTACTTTGGGGAGATATTGTTGGAGAGATTGATTACTCTTTGTATCTTTATTTTTATTTCTGGAGATTGTTGGTTTTTTATTTTTGGCATTTATGTTTTGGCACTTTGATGGTTTTTCCATCTTGTGTTGCCATCAATGCCAAAGGGGGAGATTGATGGTATTTTGGATATGTTGATATGGTTTTGTCATTGATCTCAACACTTGTCATCACTTGTCAACACTTATCAGTGCTTGGAGATTTGGTTATGTTCACCAACAAGCGACTTATGCACAATCATCGATATTTGGTTCACTGGCGGGATATATTGTTCACCAACACTTGGAATCACTTGGAGACTACTAAGTTATATTGAAGACATCATTTGGACACTTTGTCTTGGTGATTTTTTCATTGGTGCATTTGAGTTTGCATATTTGTTGTTACCAACAAATAGGTCTAGGATATGCACTGACAGACATATCTATTCCAAATCAGCACGACGTGTTATGGAGATGATTTATTATTATTGTAAATGTATTGAGTCGACATCATGCATCAAATATTGATTTATTTATAATTGATTTTATCATAAAATCTTTTAGTGAGCTGACCTATTCAATTGGTCTTATGTTATGGTATAGATGTAAGATCTCATTTGTGAGATTGATATGCGATTGGAAAAAGGAATTGTAATAAGGTATATGCGAAAATAAGAAGATCTATACACACAGACATCATTTGAAGGTTGAAGGAAGGTTTTTGTGAAGGCAATAAGAACTAAATCGGTACTGAATCCAACATATGAAGATGCTATTTTATGCAATACATTATCATTAGATTTAACCATCCAATTGTAGTCAGTGTGACTCTCATTTTGTGATTGAGTAGTGAGCTCTAGGCAGTTGGCCTTTCTGCATGTGCAGAATCCATATTGTACACACATACTATCTGCAGTAGTATTATTTGATTGTGGGTAAGGCTTCCCACCATGGTTTTTCCCCTTACAGGGTTTCCATGTACAAATATTTGTGTTATGTGTTGTGGATGTTGTTGCCTTTCTGTTTCATGCATTAATCTTTACCAGTACTACAATTAACTAATAAAACTGTCTACCGGCATAAAGTTTGGTTTGTCGGTATTAAGTATTAAGTTTTGGTTAAGTTAATTTTGGTTGAATTTATTGGACAACTAATTCACCCCCTCTCAGTTGTCTCTGGGACCTAACAAAATTCTCTATTTTTCCCTCCCACTTGATTGAATGCTCAGGGCCATACACTACTGACAACGTCCCTTGAGCACCCTAAGTGCGAAAAATTATCAAATTTTGATATGTTGTATCTTGGAATCCGCAACACTAGAAAATGATATATTTGAACCTACAGGGTCGCATGAGGGATATGTATGAAAGCATATCTCAAATTTTCAAGATTCGGAGTGTTTTTCTTATGGCATCGTCTTTTCAGTTGGCTAAAAAATCGCCAGTTTCATTTAATGAAAAGTTGCCACAGGGCTAATTTTTTGTTCTTCTCATCATGACCACAAGCTGTCGATTCCAACAAGTCTGGTTAGGGTTCCCACATTTTCACTTTCAATTCTGACATTTTCATTTGTAAATTCAATATCATGTTGAGAATTTTCATTATCTATTTCAACATTGTCATTTCCAATTTGAATATCATGTTCAACATTTTCAATATCAAAATCTACATTTTCATTTTCAATAACTTGCTCCACATTTTCAAATTCAATTTCCTCTTTACTTGAAGTAACATTTATAAAGGCTTCACCAATATTTGTCATACGTACTCTTCTCCTCCTATGACCTTCTTTATCTCTTTGTCTATGTACTTCGATTTGGTCATTTGAGAGCTTTCTTTTACGTTTATACTTCCGACGACTGCTTCTCCCCATTATACCTCCACAAAGATGCGCTAAATGATTGACAATGACAAATTTGTCTCCAAGAATCTCTCAAAAGAAAATTTTTGTCACTATCTATTTGAAAACCCATGATTGCTGCTTGCAACATGAATGTGTGGGCCATTGGAATGCACAAAACGACCCACAAACCTATTTTTGTGTGGTGCATAAATTGGATATCCAATTTTTTATTCATATTTTTTCCTAGAGCTACAAAAAATTCTAGTTGGTGCCCATTTTTCAAACGTTGGGGCCCTAATGAAAACAAATCAGATATCATATTATATCCGATATCCGATTTATTTACATATAATAAAAGTGAGAGATAATTGAAGGAGATGGAGAGAGGAATAGTGTGTTTGAGAGAGAGATAGAGAGATGGAGGGGAGAAGGTGAAAGGAAGATTGAGGGGGGGAAGGGGAAGGAGAGAGAGAGAGAGAGAGAGAGAGAGAGAGAGAGAGAGAGAGAGAGAGAGAGAGAGAGAGAGAGAGAGGCATAAGGGGAAAGAGAGAGACAAAGAGTGAGAGATAGAGAAAAACATATAGAGAAGGGGAGAGGGAGAGAGAGAAAGAGAGCGGAGGGTGGGGGGACAAGGAGAGAGGGGGGTTAAGGAGACAAATAAGGAGAGAGGGAGAGTAAGAGCAAGATTGAGTGAGAGAGAGAGAGAGAGAGAGAGAGAGAGAGAGAGAGAGAGAGAGAGAGAGAGAGAGAGAAGGGGAGCATACTAGTTTATCATTTTCATCCTTGAACCTCATGCTCGCTCTCAAGGGGTGATCTGAACTTATTTTTGGAAGAAGTATTGGCATTTCTTTTTATATTGTAATAATGGTTCATCTTGCCACCGTAGGATACCATGTGACCCCTTTTAACATCCTAGTACACGACATGACCCATTAGGATACCATGTGACCCCTTAGGACACCATATGACCCCTAACAACATCTAAGGGGTCATATGATGTCCTAAAGGGTCATAGAACACCATATGACCCCTTAGCACACCATACAACCCCTTTCACATGGTGTCCTAAGGGGTCATAGAACACCATATGACCCCTTAGGACACCATACGACCCATAATGACACTATATGGTATCCTAAGGAGTCATATGGTGTTCTAAGGGTTCATATGACACCATATGACCCCTTAGGACACCATACAACCCCTAACAACACCATATGGTGTCCTAAGGGGTCATAGAACACCATATGACCCCTTAGGACACCATACGACTCCCAATGACACCATATGGTGTCTTGACGGGTCATATGGTGTCCTAAGGGGTCCTAGTATACCATATGACCCCTTATATACCATATGACCCCCAGCGACACCATATGGTGTTCTAAGTAGTCACATGGTGTCCTAAGGGGTCATATGGTGTCTTAAGGGGTCATAGAACGCCATATCACCCTCTAGGACACCAAAATATATTGACATCAATGACAACAACATATCCTAGCCGCAACAATATCCAACAATCTCCCCCTTTAGCATTGATGGCAACATGTGAATGTGAAAAACAATCAATCCAAAGGAATAGATCAACATGAGCAATTTCCAACAAACCCCCCCTAAGATCATGCACACAAAGCTTCATGAATAAGGTAGTTTTTCACATGCATATCTCCCCCTTTGAGAACAATGCTAAAGACATAATACAACTCATTATTCTCTCCAAAAATCATCCTCTAAGAAGGAAAATCTCTCCTCCTTAGGATAAACTCGCAATTTTAAACCACACACTGACTACTCCGGCTGAGTAGCACTACCAACTCATCAACCTAGATAAGAAGATAAGGCTTTGAAATCCACTAGATTGATGCATATCAATGCATCTAATTCTCATCAAGAGGGGCAGAGACCCCTAACTTGTCTCTCAAATGGACAAATGTATATGCAGCAAGGGCTTAGTGAAAATATCTGCAATCTGATCCTTTGTAGATACATATTCCAATCTAAATTCTTCATCATTGACTTTCTCCTTTAAGAAATGATACTTTATTGATACATGCTTTGTTTTAGAATGTAGTATCAAATTCTTTGAAATATTGATAGCACTTGAATTATCATAGTAAATAACAGTAGGCTAATCATAAACAACTCTAATATCCTTCAACATCTGCTTCATCCAAACCACCTAAGTACAATTACTAGTAACAATAATGTATTTAGCTTCGACAATAGATACAGATAGAACATCTTACTTCTTACTGGACCATGAAATCAACTTCTTACCCAAAAAAAAATCTCCACCGATAGTACTCTTCTCATCATCAACATCACCTACCTAATCGACATCAGTATAGGCACATAATAGAAAATCATCATTCTTCAGATACCACGGGCCATAGTCAACAACCCCCTTCAAGAATCTAAAAATCCTCTTCACAATAGTAACATGAGTCTCTTTAGGATCAACTTGAAATCTAGCACAACGACAAACGACATGCATAATGTCTAGTCTAGTCTGAGTTTAGTACCAAAATCCACCAACCATAGATCTATACAAAGTTTGATTAACTTTTTGAGATTCATCATTCTTATACAACTTGCATCCAATCATAATAGGAGTTCCAACAAGTTTAGCATCATCTAGCCCAAACTTCTTCAACAATTCCTTCGCATACTTAGATTGAGAAATGAAAAAGCCTTTGTCAATTTGTGTAATTTGCAATCCTAAGAAGAATTTCATCTCACCTATCATAGACATCTCAAATTCCTTTTGCATATCATCAACAAACTTCATGCTCAAATCATCATCTCTACCAAAAATAATGTCATCAACAAAAACTTCAACAATCAAAGCGTTATCATTATCAACCTTAAAGTATAAATTACTATCAAAAGTACCTTTACAGAATCCCAACTTCAACAAATACTTATCTAATCTATCATACCAGGCTCTAGGGCATTGCTTTAGTCCATACAATGCTTTCTTTAATTTGTATACCATATCTCCTTCATCTAATAAAGAAAATCCATCTGATTTCTCAATATAGACTTCTTCTTCCAATTCACCATTCAAAAAGGTTGACTTAACATCCATCTACTACACCTTTAAATTCTTGTAAGTAGCATATTGTTACTTTGTCATTCGTCCCTCATAACAAGAGTGAGTCGCCTTGAAATTTTTTTAGTTGACTCCTTTTCTCCCTCTTTTTTTGGAATCTTGTTAAAAGTTCATTGGTTCAATCCCTAATTCTCCTGTAAATCATTTCTAAATTCTTAGCATTACATTTCAATGGTTGGTTTGAACCTCATGAACCCCTCGAACCATCCTGAAAAGAGTTCATAGTGTTCATTTAGGTACCACAGGTTCTAAGTTGTGTCTAAGACATTTTTAGGCTAACATTCATATCAAGCGTTTTACAGCAGCTCTATTTGATGATCACGGATGATGTTTCATATACTCTTTCTCCATACTGTGAACTGTTTGAACCTAGTTCAAATAGTTCAGTGATGTTTAAAATGTTTGATGAAATTCAAAGATTCAACGTGCAACCAAAATGGAAAGGCAAAGAAATCAATGAAGAATATGGGTGCAGTTTGTGTTTTTGAACCTCACAAGTTCAAGGTTCAAGGTTCAAGCTCTGTAGGTATGATAGAGTTTAAGCAGTTCAACTGTTCCCTAGGTACAGATAGTTCGACAGGGCCAAGTTCAAAAGTTGTCATGATAAGACAACTCAAATACTTTAGATGGATTTAAATCCCATATGAATTATCATTGTTCATCTCGACTATATCTATAATTATCAGAATCTATATAAGGTTGATTCTAATTTCAAAGAAATCAGTGTGTTTGAGAGTAGAAGATGTGAAAATCACTGAGAACACTATTTTGACAAGCCTGATTTTATGAGTTATATAGACCCGCACACAGTAGCACATATCATTTTACTCAGACATTCGTTTTGAAATCCCTCTGTTCATAATTTAGAAAACTAGGTTATGACCAACATATCAAAAATTAAGAAAGAGCCAATGGTGTAATTAATAGTTACGGCCCCTGCACCAAGACAAATTTTGACTGTCACGAACATTTTCAGTCCGCCCAGCATAATGAATATTGTCATTTTGGGTTAAAATATTCAAGTGCCACCTATCCAAATATTCCTATTAACTCTAGAGAATTATATTTCTAATGTTTATAAATATTTAATGTTATAAATAAGAGTAATAGGGAAAGTAAAAAGAATAAGTTAAAAGGTTTTTCAAGATTCAGTTATAAAACTAAATAAAGATCTCATGTAGCTATTTATTGCGAAAGGATTGAGGGAGACAGAGTTCTTCTTCTTTTCTTTTCTTCCAGCAGCCTATGGGTGAGAGGGGGTAGATTTTTATTTGTAAGGGAGGATTTGAAGATTTTCTAAGTAATGTTTTATATAGAAAATATCAATCTTTGAGTTGATTTTCAGACATGAATAGAATGCAGATGATATCTTCAATCTTTGTGTTATTGATATTGTTCTCATGACTGTAGCTGGACTTTGAGCCTTTGCAATTGTTTATTAATGTCTTTTCTGCTATAATTGATTATGTATGTGGATTTATTACAAGACTGTGTGCTTGAAAGTAAACCATATTGAAGCAACAACATTCTCTATTAGTTTTTAGTCCAAATCCATAAGTGCAAACAATTAAACTTTGATTTAATGGTCTTCATTTATATGTGTTTTGTGAATCTTTGGCAGTCATTTTCATGGCTATGGATGAATGTTATTTTCCTTTATTGCTTTTTGGTTAAAAGCATATCAACAATTTAATTCCTTGTAAATCTTCTAAGAGGGAGTTGTACCTCTCAATTCAGAGGAAGATTATCACTTCAATGATAATTTATCCAACTGTTAGTTCTTTTTGTCCTTCATTCTGGGCATTTTGAGTTTATTTGTATAGTTATTTTAGAAGGACAAATCTGTTCACTAACACACATGCAAGAAGCAATTTAATAGCTTCAATTCTAGCTACTAGAGCAAAAGTATCCTCATATAAAATACCTTCCATTTATGAACACCCTTTACATACTAGTGTTTCTTTATTTTTAACAACTTCACCAGCTTCATTTAATTTATTTGAGAACACCCATTTAGTGCCAATTACATTCTTGTCTTTTAGGTCTCAGAACAAGCTCCCAAGTGTTACTTTTCTCAATCTAATTCAGCTCTTCTTCCATTGCTTTTATCCAATTCTCATATTTACATGCTTTTGCAACATCTTTAGGTTCAATCTTTGAAATCAAGCATATCTGTTCAGCAGTAATCCTTCTCCTAATCATCACACCTTTATCACCAATAATCTGATTTTCTGAATGATCCAATCTTACATACCTTAAATTCTTCTGATTATCCCGATTCTTAGGCTCTTGAACTTCTTCACCAGCAGTAGCAATATCCGGATTACCTATCTCTACCGGATCATTATGCTTTAAGATCTCAATCTGCATAGTATTTGAAATAACATCTTCATCATCAAATTCATATTCACATGCTCTGATATGCTTTCCAAGACATTCATCAATTTTCATGTTTGCACTCTCTATTATCTTTCTCAGTCTCTTATTGTAACATCGGTAGGCCTTTCTCTTGGTAGAATAGCTCAAAAATATTCATTCATCACATCTTGCATCAAACTTTCCTATATCCTCATCTCTTTGGATATAACATTTACATCCAAAAACTCAGAAATATCTAACTATAGGAACATAACCAAACCATAACTCATAAGGAGTCTTAATCAGAATCACCTTTTATATGCACCCAGTTGAATGTGTAAATAGTAGTGCTAACAACTTCTCTCCAAAATGTTTGTGAAACATTTTCTTTTATTAGCATAGTCCTAGCAGCATCCAAAATGGTTATGATCTTCCTTTCAACGACTTCATTCTGCTGAGAGGTTCTAGGAGCATATAACTGTCTTCTAATTTCATTCCTCTCACATTATGTATCAAACTCTCCTGATGTAAATTATCCTCCTCTGTTAGATCTTAGACACTTGAACTTCAACCTTGTCTTAGTCTCCACTCTAGCTTTGAATATCTTGAATTTTTCCAATTCTTTTGATTTCTCCCATAGAAAGGTAACCCACATCATCCTAGAATAATCATCAATCAACATGGAGTATATGTCACCCTGCATGCTTCTAACTCTAGTAGGACCACATAAGTCAGTATGTACTAGATCTAATAATCCACTAGATGAGTACAACTTACTCTTGAATATAGTCCTTGTTTGCTTTCCCAACTAACATTCCTTACATACCGAATTAGACGGCTTCACAATTTTAGGAAAATCTCTAACAACTTGGATAGAACTTATCCTTATAATGCAGTCAAAATTAACACGACACGTCCTTCTATACCACAACCAACTTTCATCAATCTGAGCAATCAAACAACTTTTCTCACCAGCATTCAAGTGAAAGATATTAACTTTAGTTGTAGTTCCTGATGCAATTTCTATACTGGGGGCATTTAGGATCTTGCACTTACCATTCTTGAATTACAAATCATATCCCTTTCCAACCATCTATCCAACACTCAAAAGATTATGTTTTAAACCTTCAACATATAAGGCATCATTAGTATTATGCTTACCATTATAAAATATAGAACCTCTACCACGAATCACACAAGCTTTATCATCTCCAAATCTTACTATACCACCATCATACCGTTCCATACTCACAAGTTTACTTTTATCACTTGTCATATGATGCAAAAAATCATTTTCAATCACCCATTCATCTTTGTCTTCAATCTTAGTAGCTAAAGCTTTGTCCTCAACAATGCAGCTTGTAGGATTCAATGGTACCAGATCATCTTCCTAGATAGCAATAAATACAAATTCATCTTCTAAATTTCTATTCTCCGATTCTTTATCTATCACACCTTCATCAACAACATAATAATGCCTCTTCTGATATCACTTCTCATATCTATCATACTTATGAGATCTATCATGCCTTTCAAATTTATCATGCTTATCATATCTAGACAATCTCTTAGGGCACCTAGAAGCAAAATGTCCTATCTTATTGCAATAGAAAAATTTCAAAGGTAAATTTCAATCATACTTACTGGCTCCCTTAGGCAATCTTCGAGAAATAAGATCTTCAAGCTCATCGAATTCTCTTTTTTTCTCTTCCATCTCTCTCTTTTATCTTTCATACCTGGATAGCCAACATGAACTGATGCAGAAGCATCCAGTGGTGCAAGAGCAATCTTGCATCACCCAAAAAGTTTTTAATTTTCTGTTGTACTTTCTGGATTTTACCTTCTTTATTTTTGCAGTTTATTCATAGTCAAATTTGAATCCCTTAGAGGCTCCGGCTAAGCCCCGAAATTGGTGGAAATCCAAAGTAGTTAGCCTTTAGGCCCTGCTTTGTGCCAACATCATCTTTTCAAGACCTTTCCGAAAAGGTATTTATCATTGAAAATCCAATAGTTAGATCAAAAGTTACAGCTGCCAGAATTTGGACATTTATTTTTCAGAAATTTTCCAGTTAATGAATTTGGCTTCAGTGAAATTATGTAGTTTCTTGTTCTGGCACTAGTTAATCTGCCAAGTTTCTATTTCAAATGTAATCTTAGCTCCTAAGGAAAGAAAGTCTATTTAAGACTAATCTTTGAGGAAGATAGTTTAGTTTTTGGAGTTGAGTTTTTGAGAGCTTAGAGTTGGGAGGTTGTATTATGGGAAGGGTATTTTCTAGAATCTATAAGCTGCATGTGTGGCAGCCTGTGAGGTTTTAATCCTCTGAATTTGTAATGCATGTAGTGAATGTTGGTTTCAAATAATAATAAAATTTCTCTTTTGTTTCTCAATTGTTGTGTTTTTTTGTTTCTCGGGTTGTTCCCTCATCATGAACTCTCTCCTAGATCACACTTCTACTTCCTAGATACAAAATCTCTTAATGTCATCTCATATTTTCCATGTGATTCTCCAAATTCTCTCAACTTAAATGTAGCAAGCTTTCCAGCCAATATGTATCAAGTCATAATAGTCACACTCCAGATTTCATCAATAGCAGCCACTTTATGCTTGTAAGTAGTAGGAAATGATCTTAGCACTTTAGCAACAATCTTATCTTCTTCAAGAGTTCCACCAACACATCTGATGTTCATAAAAAGCTCATTCATCTTAGCCATAAAGGATGTTATCTTTTCATCTTCTCCCATCTTCAATGCCTCATACTTCCCTTTCAAACTCTGCAACTTAGCTACTTTGACTTGTGCATCTCCTTCATACAAGGTTTCTAACTTCTTCTAGATCTCATGTGTAGTCTTCAAACCCATCACATTAGTCATCTTTGAATTGGTCAAGGAACTCAACAATGCTTCCCTAGATCTTATATTATGTTCAACATCCTTGATCTCAACAGTAATAACCGGTCCATTCTGAGGAACATTGTAGACATTCTTTGTAATCTTCCAATACTCATCTCCAAGACACTTCAAGTGAACTTCCATCCGGTCCTTCCATATATTATAATTTCTTCCATCAAATCTAGGACTCTCCTTCTTGAACACATAATTTTTCATCCCAGATCTTTTCAATCGGTCAAGCTTCTTGTGGAGGATCTAGCTCTGATACCAATTGTTGGCAAAATCAATGAAGGAAAACTAATAGGGGAAGGGGGGGTGAATCAGTTTTCATCAGATTTAACAATTTAAACACAATCTCAGATTTTAATCAACTGCAGCAAGAATAAAGATAAATAAAACAACAACACACACACAAAACACCAAGGTTTTAACATGGAAAACCCGGTTAAGGGAAAAACCACAGTGGGAAACTACCCAGAATAAGATGATACTCTGTAGTAGTATGTGTAAATATTACAATGGGGAATGCATGTGCATTTAGGTACACTTCCTAGAGCTCATTTCTCAAAATAAATTGACCTAGAAGGATCCAACCCTCAAGGAAGGTTCACTACCTCACAATAATATTCAGACTACAATCTGGATTACATAAACTGCAAAGATAGCATCTGCTAATGCCTAATGACAATTCCGATTAAACTCATTTGTCATCTTTGCAACAATCTCTGCTCAATACATCATATCTTAGGATAAATTCTCTTATGCACACATACACCACTCTTCTGATAATGAAGCCACAAACTCGACACCCAAATTACATGAATATAACACCTATTTATACAATTCATCAACCTTGACTACAAGGTCGGCCAAACCCTCAACCCTTAATTATAAAATTACAGCACACGATACATAAATAAACCACTGGACCAATACAATGAAATAGATGACATAACATGAACCTAAATCAAATCTCCAAACACTCATCACCACCAGAAATCTCACCAAGATCAACCGCAACACATTACACCACCAAAAATACCGTATAACACGAAGAATATCACTAGATCAACAAAATCACCAATACTGCACACAATGATCAATGCAGACCACCCAAAAAAGTAGGACACAATTAGGAAACACCAACAATCATGTTAAAACCATCTACAATAGTTGCACCAACACCACTTAACCAAATCTTCATCGATAAACACGCTAACACTCAAGAACACTCATCAGCGACAATTCAGACTAGAAAGATAACTTACGGAGCACCAAATCACAAACCATCTAAAATGAAGATACACATTAACATCCAAAACACTCTCCCAAATTTGAAACCAAATATATGATCATACCAGAGCACAATAGATCAAATACCAGATTTTGCCAACCATAGAACACAAAAGAACAATCTTCATGCCGGAATCCGCAACTTGATCACATCACCACATAGCATCATGGAACCAATAAAGAATAAAGTACAACAACTAGAGATACTTCATTACTGAACCACAAATACATATCAACAAACCAAACCAAATCAAGTCTCTACAATCACCAAAATACCAAACACATGAATATGTTGACATCAACGACAACAACATATGCTAGCAGCAGTAATATCCAACAGTTCTATGATTGCTTAGGACATCATATGATCCTTTAGGACACCATATTGTGTCGTTAAGGGTCATATGGTGTCTTATGACCCCATAGGACACCATATGACCCCTTAGGACACCATATGGCATCATTAGGGGTCTTATTGTGTCCTAAGAGATCGTATGGTGTTGTATGACCCCTTAGGACACCATATGGTGTTGTTAGGGGTCATATTGTGTCCTAAGGGGACATATGGTGTTCTATGACCCCTTAAGGCACCATATAACCCCTTAGGACACCATATGGTGTCTGTAGGTGTTAGATAGTGTCCTAAGGGGTCATATGGTGTCTTATGAACCCTTAGGACACCATATGACCCCTTTCAACATCCTAGTGCATGACATGACCCTTTAGGACCATATGATGTCCATATGGTGTCCTAAGGGGTCATATGTTATTCTAACACATGTGTTCCCCCTTACGACCCCATATGACACCTAACGACACTATGTGACCCCTCAGAATACCATATGACCCTTATGACACTATATGACTACTAACGAAAATATTAATATAATAATTTTCAATATATTAATATAATATATATATTGTATATTAAAATATTAATATATTGTATATTAATGTATTAATATTGTAGTAATATATTAATATATTAATATCATAACTTACTAGAATCGGATATCCAATTTGTCCGACATAAATTTCAAATTTTGAAATTTGGCTCAGGAATGCTTTGGGATTTGGCTTGGATGTGACAAACCTGGTAAGTTAATAGAAAAATGTGTTTTTAAGTATTCTTCAATTTTATAGACTTCGCACTAGTGGTTGACGATTATTTTTTAGCCAAAATAGATAAAACAAAAAGGGTTTTTTAAGGACATTCTCAATTTTACATCAATATAAGTTTTGTCCTATTTTGACTTTAATAAATAATTATTATTTATTTTCTAATTGAATTTTGACTAATGTCTTGATTGATAAATTGATTGAAAAACACCCATAACTTTCAAACAATATCACATTTTTTTAATCCGAAACATGCATCACATTCTATGCTTCGTCTACTATAGGGAAAAAAAATTGAATTTCATAAAATTTAGACCAAGTTAAGGTGGTCAGACGTAGGAGTTTTTGAATTTCTGAAAAGTTGTTGTAAAAAATTCATAATTAATTATTTACTTCATAAAAAATTACAAAAAAATATGTGTCACATTTGGACATGAGTCTATTACTTATATTGCAAATCTTATAAAAAAATATTATGATTTTCTTGTGATTAGGGTGGTCAGGCATATACCTACTTCTTATCTTTTTCCTAAAATTTTAGTACTAATGCATTGAAATTTCAAATTTTCATCAAATAGATTTAAAAAAACCAAAAAAAGCTAGTAGCTTAGAAACCAAATTCAATTTGTTATAGATTGTCTTCTTACATATTTTTAAAATAATGTTGATAACTTATTCAAATTTTCATGGCGAGCTGCATAACTCTGATTTTTTGAAATTTCATTGCCACTTAAAGATCTATTTTGGCCCACCATGATCTTGCACATACCCTTATCAAAAACCAAGGTTGAGCGCTCCACCTATAAACAAACATCACAGACAAGGAAGGTTCCCCTCCATTCTAGTTCATATACACATGTTCAAGGTATACATTATAGTCAATAATCCATAGTGATCCATGAATTTGTATTTTTGCATAGGATCTCATAGCTTAGTGAACTTCTCACAGAGACACCATTAGTATATTCCCTAGAAATTCATTGGAACAATCCATTGATAGAAAACAAAGAAAAAGATATCATGAAACATCCTGACCACTCTAATTACTTGTGGATATCCTGGAGTAGCATAAGAACCTGATATAAAAAGCAGTAATCTGACCAAGTGCCTATCAGCCAAACAAAATCTTCTTGTCAAAGAGATATGTCACCATGTATTTGTTGTAAGGAAAGATGCTTCCTTGTTAACAAGGTATCACATATGTTTCGTTCAAATCTTTTTTTGTTTGTTGACTTGATAGTTGGTCATCTTGTAGGTAGGTCAAATGTTGTTATGCGTCTGACTGGATGCTTATGTACAAGGAATGATTTTATTGCAATGTTTTTGATTGATTTTTATGTTTGTTGATATTTTTGGTTTTTTGAATGTTTTATGAATGTTTTTGGAATTATTTCAAGATATTTTTTGAATGTGTTTTGGTCTTTTTGAGATTTCTACGAATGTTTTTGGTCTTTTTGAGATTTTACAAATATTTTTGGATTTATTTCATAATATTTTCCAAATGGGTATTTCAGGGAATTGCCAACGTTTTGAGAATCCACTCCCATCATTAGGTTAAAAATTTGCCTCCAGTTAGGTGTCGGTGTGAAAGAACGATGTTGGACACATGAGGCAATAACCCTAATTGTAGAGCAATAACAAGCCATGGTAGATATGGTGTATGAGTTGATGCAATGGATGTTATTACTGAAAGACAATGGAGCCACAACCTTTATGAATGGTGCCTATTTGCCAGGTTTTCACCATTGTACTTATCCAAGGCACCACCAAAGTGGTTTTCACCGTTTGGATGAATGTTTTTTCTTTACTATTTTCTTGCTTTTTTCTCTCTTTTTTTGTATTTTTTTTTCCTGAATGTTTTTGGTATTTTCTGAGATTTGATGAGCCTGATGCTCTGCACAACTTATGTGTGGAACTTTTTGAGATGGATCTTCTTTATTGGATCTACCAATGACTCCCCTTTTGAATTTGCTAACTGATATGCCCCAGACCCAAAGATGGTGGTGATGACGTATGGACCTAGCCAATTAGATTCAAATTTGCTTCTATGTTCTCGGTTTGGTTGATTGTGAGGATTCTCTTTGAGAACTATATCTCCTACATCAAATGTGTGATGTCCAACCCTATGATTATAGCTTTTTCTCATGTGTTGCTGATATGCCTTAAGGTGGTTATAGGCATCTTGTTGCTTCTCATCAAACAATTACAAGTCCTGAAGATGGGAAACTCAGTACTCTTCATCATTAATCAGATTGTGCAAGGATACCTATAGAGATGGTAATTCAACCTCAATAGGAAAGATAGCTTCTACTCCATAAACAAGTGAGTATGGGGTTGCACCTGTAGGCTAGTTCGATATGCCCATAGTGTGGGATTCAAACAAATGTGCTAATCACAATCGACATTATTGACTGTCTTCTTTAAGATCCTCAATATGTTCTTGTTTGAGGCTTCCGCTTGACCATTTCCTTGTGGGTAATATGGGGTGGATAAATGGTGTTGGATATGAAAATTACCACAGAGTTCTCAAAAATCTTGATTTTTGAAGGAAATCTCGTTATCTGTGATGATGGACATGGGTACACCATGCTGATGAATTATGTAATTTAGCATTAATGAGGAAATCTTCTTATTGGTGACTTGGGTGAGTGGAATGGCTTCAATCCACTTTGTGAAGTACTCAGTGGCAGTAATGATGAATTTATGACTAGCGGATGAAGATGGATGGATTTTATCCACAAGGTCAAATCCCCACTAACAAAAGGGCCATGGTGTTGCGATGGTTTGCATTTCTTAAACCAATGCATGTATCAAATCTCTATGTACTTGGCACTTCTTTCACTTTCTGACAAAGTAATAGGAGTCTTTCTCCATTGTAGGCTAGTAATATCCTATCCTCATGATATTTTTGTCCAATGAAGGGCCACTTGAATGAGCCCCATAGATAATTTCATGTACTTCTTCTAAAGATGTGGTCACCTCACCTTGCTCTAAACATTGGAGGAGAGTACCATCAAGACTCCGTCAGTAAAGGGTTTTAGCAATGATTATATATCGAGCGTATTGACATATGAAGGTTTTTTGGTTGATTGTTTGATTGGTTTGGTGGAAGGATTTGATCATGTAGGTAAGTGTAAAACTCACCATACCATGGGGAATTCGAACCAATGATTTTACATACCATCGTGGGTTTTGGGATATCATAAGCAGGGATGCAAAGTTGTTAAACTAAAAACTTGTAGTGTGTTGAGTTATGTGGAAGATCGAGAAGAGAGGCTATTGTAGCCATTGCATCTGCAACTCTGTTATACTCTCAGGGAATCTAATCGAAGGTGATAGTTGTGAATAATTCCTTGAAACTATCAACCATTTTCTTGTAAGGCATGAGCTTATCATCCTTTTTGTGCTAATCATCATTAACCTCTCGAATGAGTAGCTATGAATCGTCATATACTTGTAGCTCCTTCAAGTTCCATTTTATGACCATTCTTAGTCTTGTGATCAAGGCCTTATATTCTGTTACGTTGTTTTTGCATGGGAATGTGAGCCTATATGATTTTGGATTTCTATCACCTTGAGGCGTGATTAAAAAAATGCCAACTCTTGAACCATTCCTAGTGTATGATCCATCACAATATAGCTTCCATTGTTGTGTTGACATGGCTGTGAAGATTTCCTCATTTGGAAAATTTGACATGAGAGGATGGTCTTCTTTAAGTGGTTCTTCAGCCAATTGATCTGCAATGACTTGCCCTTCAATTTCTGTATGGTCCACATACACTATGTCAAAATAATTGAGGATCATAACCCACTTCGCCAAGTGGCCTAATCGTGTTTCTTTACTAAGTAAATACTTGAGGGGATCTATATTGGTGATGAGTTTAATCTTATGTGTCAAAATGTAGTGCCTTAGTTTGGTTGCTGCTAAAATTATTGTGAGACAAGCTCATTGAATAGATGTATAATTGAGTTCATACCCTACTAGTATCCTGGAGATGAAGTATATTGCACATTCTTTTCCTTCTGCATTATGTTGTGCTAGTAAGACCCAAAGGTCTGTAGCCATAGCTGATATGTATAATAAGAAAGGCATGTCTGGAGATGGTGGTGTTAGCAATGGTGGTGTCATCAAGTAGTCCTTAAGGTGTTGGAATTCTTGTCGATAATTCTCTTCCCATTTGAAGTGGAGATTCTTATGTAGAAAATGTGTGAAGGGATGACATTTATTGGCCAATTGTGCAATGAACAGATGGATTGACTGTAGTCTTCCTTGTAATATCCTCAACTGGATGATGTTATTAGGAGGTGGCATCTCCATGATTTATTTTACTTTTTATAGGATCAAATTCAATTCCTTTGTTTGAGACAGTGTATCCTAGGAGCTTCCTGGAAGTCACTCAAAAGACACACTTCTTTGGATTGAGGTAGACATTGTACTATTCTAGTCTACTGAAGATTATTTGCAGTATTGCGAGGTGACCCTCTCTTGTTAATGATTTAGCTAGTAAATCATCCACATAATCTTCCATTAGTGTATGCATCATGTTGTGGAAGATGGTAGTGATTGCTCTTTGATATGCGGCTCTGACATTTTTGAGACCGAATGACATCACATTCCAATAATATGTTCTCCATGGGCATGTGAAAGAGGTTTTATGTTGATCTTCTGGAGTGATCTTAATCTGGTTGTATCCTAAGAATCCATCCATGAGAGATAGAATTGCATGCCTTGTTGTGAGGTCCACGATCATATTAATGTTTGGTGATGAGAATTCATCCTGAGGACATGCTTTGTTTAGATCTCTGAATTTTGTACAGATATGAATGACCCTAGTTGTTTTTGCTACTGGTATGATGTTGGAGATCCATTTTTCATAGTCAGTTGGTCTTATGAAACCAACATCTAACAACTTTTTGAGTTCTGCCTTCACTAATAGTGCAATATGAGGATGCATTTTCTTGAGCTTTTGTTTTACCAGTTTTGCTCCTTTTTTTACTGTTAAGTGATGCATTATTAGATCTAGATCCACTCCCGACATGTCTGCATATGACCAAGAAAAATTTATTTGTCCCTCCTTGAATAATTCCACAAAGCGAGTATCCTCTACATGAGTTAAGGATGCTACTAAATGGATTTTATGAGGGTTACCCTCTAATCCCATATTGACTTCCTTGGTCTCCTCTATGAGAATGGATAATCTCTCTTGATTTATGCTAAAGGGGAGAATGTGAAACCTTTCATCTTCAGGTGCCTCAGAGAGGTTTTCACCATTAGATGTGTCCTTTGTTTTTACCTTTTTAGTATCCAAAAGCGCCACATTGTGGTTTTCACATGAAGATCTTGTTTTGATTGTAATGTTTTTCTAAGTGAAAGGTTTGGAATTCTCTCCAAATTAAGTCTTGATATTAAGTTCAATAATATAACCATCCTTGTGTTCCCTTCTTGGTATGGTATCCCGTAATTCAAGAAAGTCTATTATTGCCTCATCATTTTGGAAGGTGTCAAGGTTTGGAGGGTTTTGTTGGTCTCGAGTCAATGATTTCAAGGTGGATAATTAACATTGCTTCATCTATTAGGTTAAGCTCATAAGAGGTGTCAGTTATGGTTAGGATGGAGATATTGAGGTCATCATCTGTACTCTCCTCTTTGTAATTAGGCTCGGGAGGTGACCTATCTCCCCTAGAAGTATCCTCAGTATCTGTATCCCAACATATTTTGATCCGTGCATCTCCTTCAGTTCTTTTATCTTCAAAATTATCAATAATCTCCCCTAAAAGTATCCTCAGTATCTGTATCCCAAATTGTTTTTATCCATGCATCTCCTTCAACTCTTTTATCTTCAAAATTATCAAGATACTCCTCTTCAAATTCATGTGAAGCTAAAGAACCCCATTTTGTTATTTGTGAGGATTGGATAATTACTGAGAGAAGGGGTGAATCAGTAATTACAATAAACTTTAAAAATTTAACAATCAGTAAAAAATTATTTACAAACAACTCATAACTAGTACCGGTAATAACCAAAATTATATTACTGATCAAATTTATCAAACTGTTCTTCTAAGTGTTCATCAACATGCATGTAATAGAAAGATATCAACTCAAGACATAATAAATCAATCAACATATGAACACCAGTATTTTCACGTGGAAACCCAAATGGGAAAAACCACGGTGAAAATTGGTACCCACAAGGTTTTGCACTCTTTTGGAATGCACCTTGTTAGGAGCCTAGCCCAGTTAGGAGCTTACAAATATTCTTGGTTAGGAGCAAACCCTGTTAGGAGTATCCCGGTTAAGGGATTTACCTCAACCTTGTTAGGAGCTTTAATTTGTTAGGAGTAACCTTGTGAAAATATTTAGATCCCAATCTAATGAGTCACTTGGTGAAGGGATTTATACAATCAGGCCTGTTAGGACCTACCCTGTTAAGGGATTTTGAGTTTTCTGCAACTGTTAGGGAGCAACAGATGTATGATCTGAAAATAGCACTCTTTTCTTGCTTATACAAATCCCTTTCTGCTCCAATCTACTTCTGTCTTGCAGAGACACACACACACAAAGGTTTGGCCACACACTCTTCTTTTGATCACCGACATAGTAAAACATCATAGACTTACCCTAAATAGACTTTACAACTTAGTCGGTTACAAAACCCTAACCTCCTACTAATATTTATATTATAGATCATCACAAATATTTACAAATCATTTCAGATCATCTTATGGGTCATTACAATAAATTACAAATCAATTACATCCGTTGAATGATCATAAATCATCATCACACTTTGATCTAATAAGCAATTGGGATATTAAAACAACATTTTAACACTTCACACGGATTCAACCACATCATCACCAACTTACAAACATAATGTAATACAACGCCGAACTCAAAATCATGTTGAAATGAACTAATTTGTTTTGTACTTGTTCTTCTTCTCTCCTCTGTATTTCTTCTGCCAGATAAGTTCTTCTTCTCAATTAGTTCTTCTCCCCCTTTGACAACAATGCCAAAGTTGCAAATATCTCTGTTGTCTTCATCTCTGCTACGGTCACCTTTGTTTACCTCATCGTAGTTTCTCCCCCTGAGGAGTAGCCCACATCACATCAATCCAAAACTGAAAGATATTCAATCAATTCACTAAATTGATCCATCACCAACATCTCAGTTGATCTTATGTAAGGGTAAAACCCCTAATCTACCGCCGTGATATTCAAAGGTTGTCTTAGGCAAAGGATTAGTGAATATATATGCTAACTGCTCTTTGTTAGACACATACTCCATTCTTACTTTGTTCTCCTGTACTCTTTCCCTAAAAAAGTGATACTTCAACTCAATGCGCTTTGTTCTTGCATGTAATACATGATTTTTTGAAATATTAATTGCACTTATGTTATCATAATGAATAGTCGCCGGTTCAGACATGTCTTCCTTAAAACCTTCCAAAATATGTCTCATCCATATAGCCTGAGTACAATTCATTGATGCTGCCACATATTTTGCTTCAGTTGTAGATTGTGAAATACAAGGTTGTGTCTTGCTTATTCAGGACACCAATATTTCTCCTTAAAAAGAAATCTCCATCGGTTGTTCTTTTCTGGTCATCAACATTTCTAGCCTAGTCCGCATCTGTGAAAATTTTTAAAGAAAAATTATCATTGTAAGGATACCACAAACCATAATCAACTGTTCCTTTCAAATACCTGAATATCCTCTTTACTACTACCATGTGTGTCTCCTTAGGATCTTTTTGAAATCTTGCAACCAATCCAACAACATGTACAATGTTTGGTCTATTGTGAACAACATAATGCAACTTTCCAATCATAGACATGTATTCTTTCTCATCAACAGACGGTGAATCATCTTGTTTTGAAAATTTACAACTTGTCACCATTAGAGTACCAACTAGTCTGCAGTCTTCCATCCCAAAAGTCTTCCAAACTTCTTTTACATACTTAATTTAACAGATAAATATTCCATTCTCTAGTTGTTGAATTTGTAAACCAATAAAGAATTTTCTCACCAATAAGAGAAATCTCAAATTCTTTCTTCATTTCATCTACAAAAGACATACACATGTCATCATCTCCACCAAATATTATATCATCAACAAAAACTTCAGCAATTAACATTTTGTCTCCATCAGTCTTCAAATATATGTTACTATCTTCACTGGTTCTCCGGAATCCTATCTTGATCAGATGTGCATGCAATCTTTCAAACCATGCTCTAGGAGCTTGCTTTAATCCATATAGTGTCTTGTGTTGTTTTCAAACCATATTTTCATCTTCACTCAATGCAAAACCATCTGGTTGTGCTATATATACTTCTTCTTCTAGGATACCATTCATAAAAGTTGATTTAGCGTCCATCTGATATACCTTAAAACCTTTAAAAGTAGCAAAGGCAAATAACATTCTCACACTTTCAAGTCTTGCCACCGATGCAAATTTTTCACCATCGTCTTCACCTTATTCTTGTGCGTGCCCTTTGAAAACCAACCTTTCTTTGTTTCTTACAACTTCACCATCCTCATTAAGTTTGTTTTTGAATACCCATTTTCTCCCAATAACATTTTTTCTTCCAGTCTAGGAACAAGAGACCATGTATTTCTTCATTCATTGCATTCAACATGTCTTCAACTCAATAGTTGAAATCATATAAGAATTCTCTCTGATTTTTCTTCTTGTCTTCACACTAGCATTCTTGTCACCTATAATCTGGTCTTTTGAATGATTTAACCTTACATATCTCGGGATTACTAGTTCTGGTGCAATGCTTTATGCTTCATGTTCATCATATCCTTCATTGTTTACCGGTTGAGCTCCTATTTCTGCATTGTTTTTCTCATCTTCCTTCTACACTTCCGGTTCAATATACACAAGTTTTTCTTTATCATCACCATGCTCAGACCTGTTGGACTTACCAAGTTTGTCAGAAAATTCATCAATTTCAACATTCACACTCTCAAATATTTTCTGTCATTTTATTATAATATTTGAATGCTTTACTCTTGGTAGAATATCCAAGAAATATCCCTTCATCACTCTTTGCATGAAACTTTCCAGTAAAATCATCTCTCTTAATAAAACATCTACTACAAAAAACTTTAAAGTAGCTGACACTAGGAGTCTTACCATGCCAAAGTTCATAAGGTGTTTTATCATTACCTTTATTCACAAGAACCCGGTTCAAATTATAAATAGTAGTGCTAACTGCTTCTCTCCAAGATATTTTTGGAACATCACCTTGTATAACCATAGTCCTAGCAGCTTTCACTATTCTTTTGTTTCTCCTCTCTGCAATGCCATTCTGCTATGGAGTTCTAAGTGCTAACATTTGTCTCTTTATTCCATGTTCTTCACAATACCTAGTAAACTCATCAAAAGTAAATTCTCCACCCCGATTAGATCTTAAGCACTTCAGATTCTTGTCAGTTTCCTTTTCAACTAGGTCTTTAAAGATCTTGAATTTGTTGAATGCCTATGATTTCTCCTTAAAGAAAGTTACCCACATCATCCTTGAAAAGTCATCAATGAAAATCATAAAATACTTATCACCAAAGAAACTTCTAGTTCTCATAGGACCACATAGATCACTATGCACTATGCCACCTGTAAAATTCATCTTATACAAATATCAATTAGAAATCAAAGGGAAATCATGAATACCTATCTAATCAAAGAATTCTAACAAATAGACAATGAAATAACACAATCAAGCAAAATAGGAATTAAAATAATTCAATAAAACTCCCTATTCTATGATCGCATATAGCTTCCATTGCTCTTCTCTTCTCTATGGTATGATGGCTCTCAGATATTACGCTGGTAACCTGCAAGTGACACAAAGATTCAAAGTTCATGATTGTTGAAAATGGAGATTGAATGTTAAATTTATAGATTTTTGGTGAAGATTGATTGAAATGTGGAATAGAATGATCAAAAGGTGGAACTCAGGTGAGCTCACATGAAAATTAATAGTTGAACTGCTGATTGTAGGAGTGAAATAGAATAGATTGAATAGATTAATTGAGTCAACTAATTGAGAAAAAGCTAACCGAAGGAAGAAAAAGATGATTGGAGGAAATAAAGAAGATGACAAAGAAAGCTTAATTTAGAAAAAGCTAACTGAAAGATGGAAATAGAGATTGGAGAGATAAATGATTTAATTAATTGATTGATTGAATTAATTAATTTAGCATGTGCTTGCATTTAGACTTAGATTTTCAATTTAATCTTTGCATGAGATTTTAATTCAAATAATTGAATTTATTTAAATTCAATTTAGTATTTGAATATATTTAGAACTTGACTTTGATTTTCAATTTGATTTTTGAAATCATGCATATGTATTTGAATTCAAAAGAAATTAGTTAATTAAATAATTTAAAGAAACTATTTAATTATGCTAGAAATGGACTTTAATTAAATAATAAAGATTATTTAATTTAAAGGATTAAATCACAATTAATTAAATAATTGATATTTAATTAATATTTAGAAGAGGGTTGAATGATTAGATGATTAGAGATAGAAATTGAGAATTAATTTATTGAAATAATAAAAATTATTTAAATTGGGGAATTAATTAGAATTAATTAAATACTAAATATTTAATTAACATTAGAAAATGGTTAAAATGATTAAAAGATGATAGAATAGGAAATAGAATAATTAGTAAGATTATGAGGAAATACGAAATTAGAAGAATAAGATTAATTAAATTAATTAAAGAATTAAAGAATTATTTAATCAATTAGATGAATAATTAGTACATGATCAATGAGACATTTTTTAGGTGTCTACATTTGCCCCTCTTTGAGACAATGTCAACATGATGTTGTTTCAAAGAAAATTAAAAAAAATTGTCCCAGTAAGCCTTGGTAATACTTAGGGTGTAATGCCCCCTCGAGAGATTGTTTGTGCATTAAAGACATGAATGATCTCTCAGAAAAAAGAAGAATGTGAGAGGCAAGAATAGAAGAATGGTTAGTTGATTAGAGTTAGAGGTAAGTGATGTGAATATGATATTGAGATAGAATATGAGAGAATGAACCTTAGAATGAAATAGGACAATGTTAGATGATAGAAAATGATTAAGAAAGAGACGATGAGAGAAGAATCAACAAACTAGCAATAAGCAAATGAGATGAAATGAGAATGAAATTGAATGAATCACGAACCCGTGTCATATATTTATTGCGCAATATATATTCATCACTGAGCCTTATTATTGAACAATGAAGCTTAGCACATCAGGGTATAAGGAACCAAGATGTAAAGATATCTCATGAAGAAACAAACACGTAGCAAACAAGCAACAAACAAAGAAAAAGATAATGCCCATCTCAGCTCCTCTAGTCACTTGTGGACATCCTTGAGTAGCATAGGAACATAATCTGTTGCCAAATGATAAAAGATAAAGACTGACCCAGACAAAATTCAGAAGCCTTACTGACCTTGTGCCTTCATTCTCAATTGCTTGATGTGATAGTTGATAATGTCTGATCTCAGAAAGTTTTGGACCCCATTTAAGACTGACCTATCTAATTTCGAGTGTATCCCCTTCTGTTTAAGACAAGATAATGATCACTTGATATGGATATGATACGATTGATAAGACAATTTGATCAGTTGAGTGCAGATGTTTGACTAGATAGTAATATCCTTTGTTAACTTTGTGCGAAGCGTTTGCTGGATATCTGGTAGGGTATTTGTTTCTTGCGAGACATTTCATTGCAAGTTTTTTAATTGATTGTTTTTTTAATTTTTAGTTATTTTCCAAGAGCTTTTTGATGTTTTTGTATTATGTAGATTGATATTTGAATGTTTTTGGATTGATTTTTTCAGGATATTTTGCCGATGTTTTTGGTTGATTTTTTAAGGACCTTATATGGATGTTTTTGGTATTTTTTGGTTTTCACTGTTTTTGGATTTTAAGTTTTTCACTGTTTTTGGATTTTAAGTTTTTCATTGTTTTTGGATTTTGTGTTTTTCATTGTTTTTGGATTTTGAGTTTTTCATTGTTTTTGGATTTTGAGTTTTTCATTGTTTTTGGATTTTGTTGAAGGACTTTATATGATTTTTATGATTTTTTCAGGACTTTATATGATTTTTTAAGATTTTTTCAGTTATGCCCCCAGTGAGTAGACCTGTATGACATGATGATCTGTAGAATGCATGTGGAGACAATGAATTTTTGACATGACCTATGTTAATCAATATGCATGATGAAGATGCATTTCCTATTCAAACAAGGTTGATTGTGTTTGTTTAGCCTTTTGTAATATACCGATTGAAATGGAGGTACAAAAAATTTCATAGATAAGAGGTCAATTGATCCCTAAGATCCCTTGGAAGATTTGAACCAACACACTTAGTGACTAAGATTTACAAATAGAGACGTGAAAAACTTTCCCATTTGTTCTTGAAACTTTGATCTTCTTTTACCCATGTGTGTGCAAATGAGTTAATTCTTGCTCTTGTGTTCACTAAAGATCCTTAGCATCCTATATGACTAGCTACATGGATTATCCTAACTTCAAAAGCATCTCGAATAGAGCCTCGGTGCTAGCAAGCCTTGAGAGCTCCGACGAGGTTATAGACTGTAATTGCTCAAATATTGCTCCATTGCTAGTAGGCGTTCATAGCCCTAATAGAGTTACTTGCATGTTCCCATAGTCAAGCTTTTTGTCACACTTTGTATGCATGATATTTCAGTTATATATCATTGTTGTTTTGCCTTGAGATGGATATTTGGCATAGCTATTTTTCTTTTTATTTTGTTTCCTTGACTTGTAAGTAATGAAACCTACCTAGGTGTGACAATTACAGCGACACTGAAGTAGAATTTTATATTTCACTAGTCATATGATCAACTAGATGTCTAGAATGAATTAGAGATTTTGTCAATGTATTTGAGATATAGCAATTGAGAGATTTTGGGTTAACAAGTATCAAATAGTGAAATCACTACCCAACCATAAGTAAAGTGTCGTCACAGGGTAATGTTGCAAATGAATGACCTTAGGACCTCAAAGCCTTCATGTCCGAATATCTAAGAAAGGAGATGACCCTTGTTTTTCTTGAATGCAAATGAATGATAAAATTGAATAGTTGCCTTGTTTTCTTGATGCTCTAATATGAAAATGCAGAAAATTTGAGGATGCGATGCATTTGAAAAAGGAAACTACATGTAATGTAGTGTTTTAAATAATATGATATGCAATACAGAAAGTAAAACCTAGACTACACATCCCTTAGGTATAATATCATTTAAAATGCATTTTGTTCATAGGGTCAGAGAGTGGATCTCCCTCCATGGTAGCCAAATTATATGCTCCATTGCCAATGACCCTTGTTATGATGAAAGGACCTAGCCAGTTAGGTTCGAATTTCCCTAGCTTTTCTCGTTCCGCTAGGTTCCTTTGATTTTCTTTAAGGACTAGATCTCCCACTTGAAAAGTTCGTGGGTAGACTCTTTTATTATAACTCCATCTTAGTCTGTTTTGATATCCTTGTAGATGGTTGAATGTTATTTGTCTTTTTTCATCAAGGGTTTCAAGTTCTTGTAACCTTGCTACCCTGTAGTCTTCCTCTGACATGATGTTCTATAAGGAGACTCTTAGAGACAGTATTTCTATTTCAATGGGGACTATTTCTTCTGTACCATAGACCAAGGAATATGGTGTTGCTCCTATAGGTGTGCGTACTCCTGTTCTGTAAGACCAAAGAGCAAGATGCAACTGGAGATGCCAGTCCTGTCTTGTGTTAGTGACAACTTTCTTGAGAATTTTCAATATTGTTTTATTTGTAGTCTCTACTTGTTCATTGCTTTGTGGATAATATGGCATGGCAAATCTCTATTGTATGTGAAACTTGTCACACAATTTTTTCACTTCGTAGTTTTTAAATGGACGTCCATTATCTATCATGAAGCACATTGGAACACCGTATCTGCATATAATGTAGTTGAGCATGAATTTTGATATCTTCTTTCCAGTGGTGTATGTAAGAGGAATTGCCTCAACCCATTTGGTAAAGTACTCAGTGGCTGTCAAGATGAAATTGTGCCCATTGGAAGAAGTAGGGTTGATTTTACCCACTAGATCTAATCCCCAGTGTGAAAATGGCCATGGTGATGTAATGGGTTGAATATCTTGTGTTGGTGCATGAATGAGGTCTCCATGCATTTGGCATTGTTTACACTTCTGTACATACTTATAAGTGTCCTTTTCCATAGTTGGCCAGTAATAACTTGTTCTCAACAATTTGTTTGACAATGGTGGACCGCTTTGGTGAGCCCTATAAATTCCATCATGGACTTCCTTTAAAGCAAGGTGTGATTCATTCTCATCCAGACATCAGAGAAGAGTTCCATTGAAACCCTTTCTATACAAAGTATCAGCTATAATGGTGTATCTAGATGCCTGACAAATAAAGGTCTTCTTTTGATTTCTGGACAGACCCGGTGACATGTATTGAGTGTGTAAATATATATATATATTTCATTGTACCAAGATGATTCTGGACCCACAATTGTACATACATGTTCTGCTGAAGGAGTCTCATAAGCCGATAGCATCAACTGTTCTATGATAAACTCAAACTAAGTTTCATTAGCAGGCATATTCAGAAGGGATCCTATGGTAGCCATTGCATTTGCTGCCTTGTTTTGTATCCTTGGGATCTGTTCAAAGGTGATTTTTCTGAAGTGCTCTTTGTAATATTCCACTAGCTTCTTATAAGGCATGAGTTTGTCGTCCTTTGTGTTGTAATCATCATTAACCTAGTTTACAATCAATTGTGAATCACCATAGACCTGTAATTCTTGTATTCTTTACTATAGAGATGTACAAAGTCCTATGAGAAGAGCTTCATATTCAGCTATATTATTTGTGCATGGAAAATTTATCCTAAATGATTTAGGTATAGAATCCCCTTGAGGAGTAATGAAGAGAATCCCTACTCCAGATCCATGGCTTGTATATCACCCATCAAAGTATAATATCCACATTAGAGATATTGTCAATGTAAACACTGATTCGTCTAGAAAGTCTATGATTAATGGATGACTATCTTGTAAAGGATCCTCTGCTAACTGATCTGCTATAATTTGTCCTTTAATGGCTTTTCTATCTATGTACTCTATGTAAAACTCACTCAAGATCATGACCCACTTAGCCAATCGCCCGGTCAATGTTGCTTTGCTCAATAGGTACTTGAGTGGATCAAAGCATGCAATGAGTTGTACCTTATGACTTAGCATGTAATGTCTTAGATTTTGGGATGCAAAGATTATAGCTAAGCATGCTTGCTCTATAGGGGTATAATTAAGCTCATAGCCAATCAGAGTCCTACTTATGTAATAAGTGGCTCTTTCTTTTCCTTTGTCATCATGTTGTGCCAACAAAGCTCCTAGAGCTAAGTTTGTTGCTGATATGTATAACAATATAGGTTTTCCTAGAGTAGGTGATACTAATACTGGCATGTTTACAAGATAATATTTCAGAGATTGGAAAGCTTCCTGGCATTGTTCTATCCATTTAAAAGTAACTCCTTTCCTGAGTAAATGCTGGAATGGGTGACACTTATCTACCAACTGTGCTATGAATCTCCTTATGGGTTGTATTCTTCCTTGTAACCCTCTTAGTTGTTTAAGTGTTTACGGGGGTGGCATATCAATGATTTCCTTGACCTTGGTAGGGTCTTCTTCAATTCCTCTGTTTGATACAATGAACCCTAACAATTTACATGTTGTTACACCGAACACACACTTCTTTGGGTTTAATCTGACATTATACTGTTCCAATCGATCAAATATCTATGCAAGGACTATGAGGTGACCTTCTCTTGTTTGTGATTTATCCAATATGTCATCCACATAATCTTCCATTATGTTGTGGATCATGTCATGAAACAATGTTGTCATGACTCTTTGGTATGTTGCTTCGGCATTTTTGAGGCCAAATGGCACCACATTCAAGCAGTATGTCCCCTAGTGGCATGTAAAGGCCATTTTATGTTGATCTTCTAGTGCAATTTTAATCTGGTTGTATCCTGAGAAACCATCCATTAAGGATAGCATTTCATTTCTAGTTGTTAAGGCAGCTATCATATCGATATTGGGTAGTGGGAAGTCATCCTTAGGACAAGCTTTATTTAGATCTCGGAAATCAATATAGATTCTTATTCCTCCCATGGGCTTAGTCACATGTACCAGGTTGGATATCCATTTTGTGTAATTAATAGGTCTAATGAAACATTCATCCAACAACTTTTGTATTTCTATTTTAACCAGTAATGCAATACTTGGATGCATTTTTCTCAATTTTTGCTTGTAAGGTTTAACTCCTGGTATTAGAGGTAAATGATGTAACACTAATTCAAAGTCTAAGCCTGACATATCTACATAGGACCAAGCAAATTTGATAGGTCGTTGCTTGAAAAAATGAATGAAACTATCTTTTTCTTCTTTTCTTAGTGATCTTGCCCGATGGATGTTATGTACAACCTCCCCTTCTGCTATGTTTACTTCTTTTGTTTCCTCTATAAGCAATGTTGAACTTTCTCTTTCAATAGGAAGGTTACCCAACTCACTCTTTCCATTATGGGTAGTTTGATCCTTATCTTATGTTAGAAGCACTTTCTTCTCCAAAGTATGTTGTTCTATCCAGGTCTACAACAAACCCTGCTTTGTGATCACCTTGTGGAAATCCCTCTCTGACTCCGAGAAATTCTGAAATTGCTTCGTCATTTTCAAACCAATCCAGTGTTGGTTTTCCTTCTTGCCCCTAATCAATCAAGTGTGAATGTAGTAGGGGTAAATCATTATTCCCTTCTATAGTAGACTCTAATAACATGAAGACTTGATTGTTTGAACGACTTTGTGTATTTTCATCTTATATAGGCTTTATTTGATATCTTAATATTACACTTTCTGGTGGGCTAGAATCATGGAGTGATAAGAACTCGTAGTCATGAGAGTCTGTCTCACTTTCCATATATGTTTCATCATGTGAGCTATCATTAATTATTTCTCCTTGTTCCTGCCACTGATTCTGGTGTAGATTGACTGGTCTTCTGTGGACATTAGTTACCCTTCTTAAGCTTGGTATAAGCCTTTGTAATCTTTCTTCATCTGATTCATTTGGTTGAGCTTGATTCATTTCTCATGGTAGAAGTAGTGACAATAACCATGGATGAGATTCAGGTGGTGGTGGTAAACCTGCATCTGTTGCTACATTGGCTTGTACTGTTGTGTTGACAACCACATCATTTTGTAACTCAATGGTTGGTTCTTGCAAGAGTTGTCTCATGTCTTCTCCATTTGATTCTGCACTAGGTGATGTGGGTACTTGATTACTTGTTTGAGATGAAGATGGAAGAACTTGCATGGACAAATCCCTTTGTGGTATGTATTCTAATAGTTTCCTTTGTTGATTTAATATATCAAGGGTACGTTGTCTTGCTTTAGTGATATGTTGTACATGCTTATATCCTAATATTTGATTCCCTGGATTATCATTATGAACAATAGGTTCCAACCTTCCTTGTTTCTATAACCCTAGGCCTGTGGTACCATCATATCCATGTCTTTGGAGCATTTTGAATCCATTGCCATATTGATCTGTGTGTATTTTGGGTATTGTCATATGATCTTCTTCTCTATATATCCAATGATTAACATCTTCGTCCAAGGATTCTTCTTGTAAGTCACCCCATCTAATGAAAGAGCATGAGTCTGTGTATCTGACAATTTCTTTTCCTTTGTCTTGTTTTTGTATTATATTGTGAGGTTTCCCAAAGGACTTAGGAGAAAGAGATAACTGTTTCCCACTTAAAGTATTTGCAATAGTGTATTCTCCACATCCCATATCTTTTATTTGTAAGGAGGATGTTGTAGGCATATCCTTTTTTGTTTTTGTGATTTTTAATGTCTCCAGTTGTGTAGTGAGAGGTGCTTCTTGATTGATAGGTACTTGATTATCCACACTTTCTTTCAAGTAATTGCAATGTTGGAAGGGATTTTGATCACCCCTTATGGTGATTTCAATACCATTATATGGGAGTTTGACACATTGATGAAATATGGATGGTACTGCTTGCATGGTGTGGTTCCATGGGCAACCCAATAACATGTTATATCCTAGTTCTTTTTCCAAGACTTGAAAAGTGACCTCTGTTGTTATGGGTCCCACTTGTACAGGTAATGTTACAATGCCTTTTGATGGACATTCTTCATCATCGTATGCCTTGATATTTATCCTCTTGGAAGAATCAATGTGAAGTTCAGAATATCCTAGTGCCTTGACCAGATTTAAAGTACAAATGTTGAGACTGACTCCTCCATCTATGAGTACTCTTTTGGTTCTTCTCTTATGAATGTAAGCTTCCAGATGTAATGGGTCATTATGAAGTAGTCTATCACTAGGAATATCTTGTTCTGTGAATGCAATACGAGTGCCTTGTGTCAAATTCCCTACCATAGACTAGAAGGCATTTTCATCTATATCTCTTTCTACTACTGAATCTTGAAGTGCTTTATCCAGTATAGCTCTATGAGTGGGTGAAATATGCAAAAGTTTGAATAATGATGTATGTGCCAGAGTTTTCTTAAGTTGTTCAACAACATTGTAAGTCCCTACTATTGGTGGATGATTTGGTGGTATCCCTTGTAAAGTTACCTTTGATCTGTGAGTAACCACTACACAGTCTCTGTCTCTAGGAGTTATGGTGATTGTAGCGACTGTATCATTTGACTTACAAGATTTGTCAGTATCATAAGCTATTTTATCAATATTTATGTTGAATCCCTCTTCATAGTATTTATGTGTATGTTTGACATCCATGATGTGTGAAACGAGTTCATCTTCAAACCAATCTGAGTGAGATGGTTGATCGTGCCCCAGTTTCTGAGATAAAGATTTATATCATCATCGTGCTTTGGTGCCTCTGATATCATGCAAATTTGGTTATCATCTATGTGAGTGTTTTGATATTTCTCATCTTGATCAAGTGTTTCTTGTGAATCATTGCTTGCTATATCTCCTAAGCTAATGGCATGAATAGTGTAGTCATATGAGACTCTTGTGTGGTTAGCTGTTTTGTCTTGGGTACTTGATGTGGTAGATTTCCCTTTGTCATGCTTAACAAAAGGATCCTTGAAAATTGTATAATTTGTGTTTGCTGAGGTTTTATTGGTATCTATTGTGATGTCCCCTTGGTCTATCATATCTTGGACCAAGTTTTTCAATTTGTAACAAATTGCTATTTTATGACCTTTAGTCTGATGATAGTCACAAAAATCATTATCATTCCACCATGTGGGTTTGAAAGGACCTGGTTCATACACTCTTACTTTAGGTAAAGTGATCATGTTTGTCTATATTAATGTTTTGAGCACTGACTCAATAGGTTCTCCTAGAGGTGTGTAATTTCTTCTTGGAGCATTTAGCCTGGGGTATCTTGTGTTCATGTTTTGTGTAGCATTTACATTTGTGGAGGTCGTGTTATTCCCTATATGTGGATTAGATGACTGAGTAGTTCCCAAAGATAAAATGGGTTGAGTTCTGTTTATTGTTCTGGCATCTACAATACCATCATTGGCCACATTTTTGTTTTTCGACCAAAACTTAGATTTGTCATTGTTGTTGGTGTTGCCATATTTAATAAGACCTTGTTCTACTAGTCCCTTCTCACATTTGAGATCTTTTTCTGTGATTTATTTGAATGTGGTTAAACATTGCATTTGTATCGGATATTTAATCTTGGGAATCAAGTTTTTTGTGAACATGTCCACTTGCTTTGTTTCTGGGATAACTGTTTTGCAACTCCTATAGAGAGCCCTTCGTCATTGTATGAAGGATGCAAATGTTTCATTCTCATATCATTTAGCGGCACACAAGTCCATCAAAGTAATTGGGGTATTAATGTTACTTGAGAATTTTGCAATAAATTGTTCAGCTAATTCTCCCCATGATGTGATGGTTGGTGGTAAATGTGTTAACCACTCTAAAGCTGGATCTCCTAGACTTTTAGGAAATAGTCTCATTAAATAAGTATCTTCTGAGGCAACCTCTATACATGTCATAAAAAATTCTTTGATATGATCTCTAGGATCACCCTTCCCTTGATATCTATCAAATTTAGGCATTTCAAAATGTTGTGGGAAAGGTGGAATGTATAATGTGTGATCAAATGCATAAGGATGTAAGTCTTGCATTGTGAAGCTCTTTTTATCGTTACCGGTCTGCATGGTCGTCATTTGTTGTTGTAAATTCTATATTTGTCATGTCAAAATCTCTGTTTGAGTCAAAGGTAGACCTTGTGTTTGTGTATGTCCCACAAAAGGATTCATGGTTGCATAGCTAGGAGGTTGTTAGAAAGTACCAAGATTATAACTTTGTGTGTTGTGTGTTCCACTAAGTACTATAAAATAGGTGATATGCGAACCCATGTTTGGTTGAGTTGTACTTGTTGTATTGGCAAGACCTAAATTTGCATTTTGATGACTATATGTTGATCCTACAGAATAGGAAATTGGAGGTTGGATTGCACTTGTTGTTTGTGTTTGAATAGGTGTTGAGACTTTTGATATTATCGGTATGCTTTGTGTTGGTACATATTTAGTAGTAACATATTGTCAACACTAAGATCCCATACCTTTGATATAAATCTTCATTTTGTCTTTCCATACTATGTAGTTGTCCTTAGTAAATTATGGACCCTCCTTCTTCATCATCTTTCTTCAGAACTTTTCCTCAAGCGGTTAAGCTTCTGGACACAGAGGACCAAGCCTCTGATACCAATTGTTATTTGTGAGGATCTGATAATTACTGAGAGGGAGGGTGAATCAGTAATTACAATAAACTTAAAAAATTTAACAATCAGTAAAAACTTCTTTCAAAACAACTCATAACCAGTACCGGTAATAACTGAAATCATACCATTGATCAGATTTATGAAACAGTTCTTCTAAGTGTTCATCAACATGCATGTAATAGAAAGATATAAATTCAACACATAAGAAATCAATCAACACATGAACACCATGATTTTCACTTGGAAACCCAAATGGGAAAAACCATAGTGGGAATTGGTACCCACAAGATTTTGCACTCTTTCGGAATGCACCCTATTAGGAGCCTAGCCCAGTTAGGAGATTAGAAATATGTCTGGTTAGGAGTAGACCCTGTTAGGAGTCCCTCGGTTAAAGGATTTACCTCAACCCTATTAGGATATTTACTCTGTTAGGAGTAACCTTGTGAAGGATTTAGAACCCAAGCTAATGAGTCACCCAGTGAAGGGATTTATACAATCAGGCCTGTCAGGACCTACCCGGTTAAGGTATTTTGAGTCTGCTGCAACTGTTAGGGAACAACAGATGTATGATCTAAAAAATAACACTCTCTACTTGCTTGTATAGATCCTTTTCTACTCCAATCTGCTTCTCTCTTGCAAACACACACACTCTTCTTCTGATCACCGACATAGTAAATCATCACAAACTTACTCTAAATAGACTTTGCAACTTCATCGGTTATAAAACCATAACCTCATACTAAGATTTACATCATAGATCATCACAGATTTTACAAATCATTTCAGATCATCATATGAATCGTTACAACAAATTACAAATCAATTACAGTCATTGAATGATCATAAATCATCATTGTACTTTTATCCAATAAGCAATTAAGCCCTTAAAACATTCTTCTATGTTCCTCATTGTTTCCCAAGAGATTCCATCTTCAATCATGTCAAACAACATTTTAACACTTCACATGGATTCAACCTCATCATCACCAAATTACAAACATAATGTAATAAAACGCCGAACTAAAAATCATTACCGATTATAAGATTTGAATACTGGTTCTTACAATAGTAGATTTGGAGTAGTTTTCCAACGACTGTTCCTTGAAACTCAGACAACTAAATGTCATAATTATGATGTATTTGTTTGTTGCTATTTTTTTGTTGGTGATTCCGACAACAGGATTCTTGTCAAAATTCAGACGACACCATGCCAAAAATTTTTATGCACCCGTGGCATGTTTTTTTGATGAGGAGACATCAAAATTCTGACCTCATTGCATCCTTTATCATTGTAACCATTACCAAAGAGCCTTTATTTATCATCATAACCTTTTGTAATGTCCATCAGGATAAGCCTTATTGATAGCCTCATCGTCTATCGGTAAGACAAGATTTCTCCATTGCTGCTAGGTGACATTTTTTTTGACGAGGAGACATCAAAATTCTGACCTCCTTGCATCCTTGATCGTTATAACCTTTTCCAATTACCCTTTAACACCTTAACCTTTGTCGACACATTTTACTTTTGCTAGTTTCCATCAGGATAAGTGTTACCGATAGCGTCATCAGCTATCAACAAGACATGATTTCTCCATTGTCGCGAGTGTGTGTTCTGTCAATGGACCATCTTCAAGGAGATGTCAGAATTTTGACGATTACAATGACAAGAAAGGCTACATCTTATGACGCTTTTGTCATCAAAGGTATGAAAACATCGTCTATTGTCTTGTGGTATTTGTCGGAATTCTAACCTTCCCCAACTTTTAAAAAAAAACAAAAAATCTCAATTGATTTTGTCTATATCGATGACCCGTTATTGTCGTAACCTTTGCTGATGCATTTTACTTTTTGCCAGTGTCCATTGAGATAATTCATACTGATAGCCTCATCGACTATCGATAAGATAAGATTTATCCATTGTCGCTAGTGTGTGTAATGTCGATGGACTTAAACGGTGTTTGCTATCCTGATCACATGCTTCTACTTGTCGATGTTACCATCAGGTTGACTTTTTTTGATTACAAAGGATTAATATCAATAGCATTAATATCAGTGAGCTTACAAAGGATTAAGCATAGAAGGACTTCATTATCAGGAAGATAAAGATGAAATAGCTATAAGAATGGATGAGAAGACTTATCATAAGGATTCATAATAGTAAGTGCCAAAAATGTGTTGCAACCAATACATAAAGAATTCATAAATAGTCACACAGATAGTCATATTGTTGTTTAAAAATACTATCAAAGGAGGATACTATAAAGATAGAGTCCTAGAACTCAATATGAAACCATGGATAACAATATAGGGTTAGGTATAGTCCTAGACCTTTTTTAAAGAGAAACATGTGATAGTGCATGTGCTTAAGGAAAACTCTACAAAATAGTGAGCAGTAAGACTATCAAGAACAATATTTTAGTCTTAGGCATACACAGCTCAAGGAGATAATGATTAACAAAGAAAGCACTTAGAAATATATATCTATTCATAAAAGATAATCATCTGAGTTGGAGACATGAGAATATTATAGAGTAAAAAGTAGACAATGCCATCATAAGGCGTACACTCCATTTCAAGACCCCAAACTTAAGGGTAATACAAGGAGATTCCATCAATGCCAAATGTAGTCCATAAAAGGCTTGTCGCAAAGCAAATCAAAGACAAAGTACACTCATAGAGAGAAAAGAAGATCAAGTCTATGAAAAAAAAAAAACTCAAAGGCATTCAAAGATGTAATAGTCATAAGGCATGCAAAAAGGCTCAATACAATGGTGATACAATGTTGCAGATCGGTAATGAAGAGTGAAGAATAAGGATTGTGATATAAATCAGGTTCTAAATACAGAGGCACATGACA
Source organism: Cryptomeria japonica (assembly GCF_030272615.1). Taxonomy (NCBI): domain Eukaryota; kingdom Viridiplantae; phylum Streptophyta; class Pinopsida; order Cupressales; family Cupressaceae; genus Cryptomeria; species Cryptomeria japonica. Next base: position 960,633 of record NC_081413.1, read on the forward strand.
GTAAGTTTGAGATTAGATAATGCAGCATGGAGATATGATCACCTTCTATGAGAAATGAAAGTGTAGCCATGATAGTATTTTTTAGTAGATTGGACTACCATAAACATGCACATGGAAATAACTAAAGGGTGGGAGTTTCAGTTAAGTGAACTTCAAGTTAGAATGCAAGTTCCTAGTATCATTCATCAGTTTAGTCATTAGTTTTTAGAGAAAATATGGATTTCTAAGTTCATCATCAGTTTGAGGCCTGAAAAGGCAGAGTTTTGAGGACAATTTCATCAGTTCTACATCAATTAGAAGCCCCTCATAGGTAATACATGAGACAACATGGATTTTAGATAATTTAACAGCTAAATTATTGATTCGGGTACGGATTCATAGAATCGACAAAAAAAAATCCTTGGGTATGGGTACAGGTACATCTGTACACATGCACACACACACACACACACACACACACACACACACGCACACACACACACACATATATATGACATAAAGTCTACTCCAATGATATAAAAGAAGCCGAGAGCAAATGTAATCTTGAATTTATTTAGTTTATGATAGACTGAAATAAAATTAAAGTAAACACTCATACATTGAATTGCATAGATGTAGAAACTAATTTGATTAATGATGCTCAATTAGGTCTTGAAACGCTTAGAAAAATATTGACAATATTAGATCTATTCATCAAGATAGTAGGATGACAAAATCTAGTGATAAATAATGGCACTATAACTATTGGAAGATCTCAGAGCTGATTACTAATCAATATGATAACCAGTTGATGAATTAAAAATCACTAATAGAAGTTTCACATCCTTATGATAGTATGAAGAAATCAACAAAATAAGAAATAAAGATCAGATTGCACCAATGATGATAGGCTTTGTATTTATGACAATTGCAATTTGAATAGAAATTTGGGTCAAATCACACCCCTTACAAAAGGTTGTAGCATTTATGAGATAGCAATTTAAATTGTACACTTTGCAACCAGCACTACTTTATTAATTTGCCCCAAAATTAGGCACAATAGATGATGAATAATCACCAAGGACCCAACCACCTAAGAAGGACCCTGGAGGAATCCAAAGGGAATCAAGCTCAAACCAGGACCTAGGCAGAATCAGAATCAGGATCTAGGGGTTTTAGTGAAGAATCAGTAACTTAGTTTAACAATTAGTTTCCAGCAGTTCCACCTCCTTTTATGCATGGTCTTTCTTCAAATTTGACCCAAAATAAACTCAAAATGAACAATGAATGAACAAAATGAGGCAGTGTGTCTATTCTAAAACAAAATGAATAAATGTTAAGGAATGAACAAAGAAATTATGTCTATTCTAGAACATAATAAGCTCACAAAACCAATGAGACACGCATTCACTTGTAATGGGGAATTTTCTTGTAGAAGCATGTTCACAACCTACAACACTAAATATGTAACCTGCAAACAAGATGCTTAGCATCAATAAGATTAATAGTGGAGCATAATGAATTATTGAAAAGTGTGTTACCTTATTGAGCATTCATTCATTATCACATAAAATTCATTAACACATAAGATTCATTAACATTCATTAACATGTAACATTCATCAACATTCATTAACATTCATTAACAAGTAACATTCATCAACATTTATTAACACATATCATTCATTAACATATAAAATCTAGTTGTTAACATATAATAAGATTACAATCATTTTTTCTTTCTTTCTTTTTGAAGCTTGGAGGTAAAGACTAATTGGACCATCGTTGTCGCCATAATTTGTCCCCTCTTCAGTTCTTTTGCCCTTTGCTCATGATCTAATTAATTTATGCCTAGTCTTGTACTCATGACAAGGATGTGTATGCAAAGGGGGTTCGCTGCAATAACAAAGAAATGGGTTAAATTCATGAGTTTTATTATTACTTTTTACAAGTATTCCATTAATTAAAAGAAAATTACAGGGGTGCTCTTTACCTGATGGAGCCACATCATCTTCCTAGTCATTTTGTCTAGCCCCATCCTCAACATCCTGAACACCCTTTAAATCCTCTGGAGTTGAAACACAAAAGGTTACATTAATCAATACACCAATTATAATTAAATTCATTTAAAGGAATAAAAATGGTCATCTTTACCTTGTGGGGCCCCATCACGTTCTTGATGTTGTCTACTTGGATCATGCTCAACTTGCTCACCATGGTCTACATGCTCTAAACTGTCACACAAAATGAGGGCTAGCCGACACTCTATCTATCTCCATCTCCTACGGGTGGCATGGTTCTACTATTAGGACATCATGAATAAATTATGTAATGACATTAGAATTTGAAACACAATGAATTATTTATGTCACCATATATATAAGTGAAATAAATTTGTATCAAGAAATCAATATCAAATAGATAATATTCTAATTGCATACCAATACATTTCATTCATGTCATTGATCTTCTTCTTCTTCATCATCATCATCATCGTCATCATCTTGTTCTTCTTCATGAACATTTTCGTTAGGAGCATTATCAACTAACCGTCGGGCGTGATCATCATCTACGTCATCTTCTACTCTTGGTATCTTCATCTTCCATCACATTATACTTTACTGACCTTCCTCTTAGATCATGTCTAAAAATAAATGACCAACCTGGTTTATGAGGAACCTCTGAGTAAAATACCTGCTCCAATTGGCTTGGAAGAACATAGGGCTCATTTCCATCTTGCTCAAACGACCTTGTATTAACCATTGTAAATCCATTATCATGTCCAATAATAGTTTAGTCAGGATTGTTTTCATTCAATCATTATCATATTCAATAATAGTTCTGTCAGGATTATTTTCATTCAATCATAGCTTGTACCATTGGAGGACGAAAAGAACTAATTTAAAGGACGTAAAGTCACACTCAAGTATATCATCCAAAATCCCATAGTATCGATTTTCTGAGTCTCAAGGATGTATGTTGCTTCTAGATAAAACATTAGTCACCTAAAATACTGTACTTATTCCAAAATCAAAAGTTTTCTTCATGTCATCCAACTTTTTTATGCAAAATTTATGACCATTGCACCACATAGCCTTGTGGTGTTTCACCTGCAAAATGTCAAACATATATAATATGTACATCATTACAATTGGAAGAAAATTAAATAATATGGGTGATTAATATATTTATACATACATATTTATCTCTTAAACCATATGCTAAATCAATCTCTTTGTGTAACACTAGAATCTCCATTACGGTGAGCTTCTTTAACCAATCAAGCCACACCTTCCCATGTTAGTGCACGATTAGATTGTTGACATCATTGAATCCATACCATCATCCAATCAAGATTGTTTGCAACATACAAATGTAGTGCATCCCACTCTCGAGCAACTGTACAAAAAATAACTAGAAATTTACAATTGAAGTATATTGAAGATTATGAATAAATTAATTGCAATATATATAAAAATAACTACAACATCGAATAATTACCGATCACTTTTCTCATTGTAACTTTCCCCATTAGGTTCTCCCCTTCAAATTTGTTAATGGAGTTGGGATCCCAAATACGATGTACATGGATCTTTGTCATGAACTTAGGAAGGTATTAAGTAATTTACACCATAGTTTGGTATACCATATATCCATCCACCATAGAACCCTCAGGATGTGCTCTTTGTCGAACCAAAGACTTCAAAAATTTTAAGTGCCTCTGAACCATCCACATTGACCTTGTGGGTAGAGGTCCACACAATTCAATCTCCTCAACTTAGTGTATGAGGTAGTGTTTTTGTGCATTGAAAAAAGTTGAAGGTAGACACTTTTGCATTTCACACATTAGATGAGGATTTTTTCTCTTCCAATATTTTATATCTTCTTTATGGGTTTCTTTAGATGATGACCACCTACAAGAGATTCAAGATGCAAATATATTAATGAGACTTTACAAAAAAATATACAATATATTACATAACAAGTAGTATCACTACAAGTTGAACAAATATCACTACTTACCTCATGTATTTTCCAAGATTATATATAAATTGCTTGACGTTATTGTCAAAATGGTCTGGGAGAGATAGAGGTAGAACGTACTGCAACAATTATAAAATGATCTTTTTCATTGTTTTCTAACATAATATAGCGAAAAGAAAATGCAGTATACAAATATATAGTAAATACACAAGAGCATGAATTACCTTAATGAAGGTATGCCAATCATGCATTTTCATCCTTGGCCCAAATTCACTTTTCTTTGTTATGAGATTGTTTATGTTTGCAGCAAATCCTATGGGAAATCGAATTTTTCGTATGACTTATTTTATAGAATTGCTTTGGTTCTCCATTAATAACCAAGGAAGGGCACTTATATTAATCTGGTCTCCATCGCTATTTGATTGAATGACATTTTTCATTGCATGATTGGATTCTTGAATGTCACTACCAATTTTGACAATTTTTTCTTTGTCATGCCTTCCATCCAATATTTTCCATAATGTCTCTATTATATTCTTTCCAATATGCATAGTATCAAACAAATGCACAATTTGTAGCTTCTCGTAGTATGGCAACCTACTAAATTGTCTAGGATAACTCTTTAGTCCCTTTGGAAGGTGGTCATTAATGCCTTATGACCTTCACGGGGCATATAATATGTTAAAAAAGTTAACAACGATGATCATCATCAATTACATCATTAGTAAACAAAACACAATATAAAAATATAAATTCCAAACATAAACCATTAGATGGAATGACATCACCTTGATGATTAATTATATTATATTCCAACTTCCATAGGTGAGGTGTCATTCTCCATGGCTTTGATGTAGTCTCTTCTTTGCCATTGAAAAGATGTTTTTCAGTATTTCGATACGTATGATTTTTGTGGAGGAAGTACCTATACTCATCAAACACCTTCTTTCTTAAACTTTTTTAATAATGAGATTTCATCTTTGGACCACAAACTAGACATGCAAATTTTCCCTTTTCTTGAAGACCTACAAGATCATGTATAATTGTATTAAATATGATAATTTTTGTATTTATAATTATGTGCAAGTTGATCACTATAACATACTACAAAAATGTGTTAACCCTGGGGAATCATGAATTGTCCATACAAGAATTGCATGGAATTGATATTGTCTTTGTGCTATTGGTCTAGAGACGTCATACATAGTGACACCATTCCATAACTCTAGCAACTTGTTGATAAGAGGCTTAATATATACATTCATATCTTTAACTTGGTACTTACCTAGTTGAATGAACAAAAACATTACATAATTATTATGACCATTTTGTTGCAATATTTATAATTTAATGTGGATGACTATTAAATAAAAAAATACCAGGAACAATCATTGCTAACATTATGTGGTCCTTCTTTATTGACATCCATGGAAGAATGTTACTGCTGATAACAAAAATGGGCCACATCGAGCAAGTAGATCTCAGCTCTCCAAATGGATTGACACTGTCTGTTGCCAATGAAAGTCTGAGATTATGAGGTTCTTCTTTAAAGTGTTGCCACTTTTCGTCTATGTTCATAGATGCAAAACCATCTGCAGGCATTCAAATGATGTCATCTCAACTTCTATTGCATGCATGGTAATCCATAAATTGCACCAGGCTTTTGCACCTAAATAATCATTGCAAACGTGGAATAATGGGAATATAGCGAACAACCTTGCGAAGCACCTTTTTTGTTAGTTGAATTGTTCGATATCTACTCATATGATATTTAGGGCATTCAGTTGCAAATTCATTTTATTTATGATATATAATATGATTATTGGGACATACATCTATTGCTTGATATTGTTAGTGTAGGTTTTTATTTCCTAGTGGGTTATTTATTTTTTCCCTATATTCCTAGGTTTTTTCTACACTTCTTTTAATCTTGCTTAGGTTAACAAATCATGCTTAATTAGGTGAGTGGTTATGAGGTGTCACCTTCCTACATGTGTGTATCCATTTTCTATCTTGGGAAGATATTTGCTATCTTTAGTCCAAGAGATGGTTGCTCTTGATTGGTCGGTATTGCCACCTCTTCCCTCTCCTTGGTCTATAAAAGCATGCTACCTGGCTTGTATTTGACATCTCTTGATTTTGCATCCTCTTAATGCTATTTTGCTTCTAGCATTTGCATTACTCTCTTAGAGACTAACTCTATGTTGCTACTTTGATTTCGTATCATTTGCATTTATAGTTTAGATATCTATTCAGTTGCACTAGTTTTCTGGGTTTATAATCTTTTCAGATTTTATTATGGTATCAGAGCTATTCTATGTGCAAGAGTAGATTTTAGTTTCCATATTTGAGAGATTCAGGGGGGGCTAATAAATCTTATTATAGTTTTTTGAAAACCCAGTATGCTCTTCTCTTGCATCTTTGGATGATCTTGAGAATTAGAAAAGTTTGACGAAATTTTTTTATCGCTGGGGTTTGCACATGTATTTTATGAAATCTGGGTGATTGCAGCATTTCTGGTTATACTGGAAGCATTTGTGGTTGTTCCAATGCATCCAGGAGGCTTGAGAAAGTCAAAATATGGCTTTCGTTTCACCGAAATCAGAGATCATCATACACAGTTGCAAAACTGGGGTTTCAAGATCAAATCTGACAACCATCTTGCATATTTGGTGTTTTCAATCAATATTGCAGGTTTCAACATTCCTTCTCTTGACTTTGGTAGCCAATTCAGCCTTTGCATGCCATTTTTTTGTTGCTGGGGTTGTTTTTTGTATCTAAAGTCATTCTATTTACATTGAATCTACAACTTCTATACATCAAATAGAAAAACGTGTTCTGGGTTTTGTTTGCAGCACAAAAAAACCATCTGAGTATCTTTTAGTTTTTGCATGCAGACTATATATTTTATAGAAATGCACTCAGAAAGTTACAGCAAGACCCCTCTCCATTGGCTATTGCAGTTTTGAAGGCCGTTTTCAAATGCTTCGTTCTTGCTCATAAGGAATCCATTTTCCACAAAAAAATTTTTGATTTGGGATATGTTTTTGTGCTCTATGCACTAGTGTAGTCATTTTTTTATTTTGATGCAGATATTTTTCTGAAATTGCAGATTCTCAGTTGTGACACTGCACAGTTCTCATTTTGTGAACTTCAAAGGATCATAACTTTCACATATGACCTCGTATCGAGGTGATTCTTTTTTTGAAAGTGCATGATTTTTTGTGTAGATTGCAGTGGTGTTGTTTATTTTTTTTAGATATTGTGCCAAAAGTTCATTCTCAACATATGCTTTTCATGAGGATTTTGTAATGCATTGAAATCAAGACCACTTAGTATTTATTGCTAGTGGTATTTGTAAATGCACTAATATAAAGTGCCAAATCATAATTTATTGGGGGGGTCTTTGATTGAGTGAAAAGGGGGGGGGTTGTCTTGATTGTGTTCTTTTCCTTTCGGCATTTTTTTTCTGCACTTCTTCATCATGGATCAAACAATAGTGCCTATCTTAACTCCATATAACTACTTTGAGTGGAAATCATGCATGACAATCTACTTAAGAAAAGCTGGATTACATAGGATAACTATGGGGCTTGAAACTGAACCTACTAAAGATGAAGATAAGCCTAAGTGGTTTAACAAATGTGATGAGGCATATGGAACATTGTGTTTGTCTGTTTCTCCTGACTTGCTCTTTCATATTGAGTCTTTAAATTTGCCAAATGAAATTTGGAAAAAGTTAGAAACACTATTTGGCACACAAGATTCAATGAGGGGTCATATGTTGGAAAATGAACTAATTAGTTTAAGTCTAGGCAATTTCAACAAAATCCAAGATTTCTTCACTCAATTGAAATCACTAAGGTTGCAGTTAAAACAATGTGGAATTGAAAAGAAAGATGAACAATTGATTCCTAGTATTCTCTCTAAGCTAAATTCAGAATATTCTGTGTTTGTTTCTACCTTCTATGCTACTAAGGGTGCACTTGGTACACAATTTACCATGCCATCTCTAGATGATTTTGCTATCTCTCTCACTCGGGAACAAGATAAGCTAATTCAAATGGGCACTCTTAAGTCCTCTAAGTCACTTGCTTTAAAAGCAACTAATGAGACCCAATCTTCCAAGGGCGATAAGCCTAAGAAGGAGAGGGTCCAATGTGCATATTGTGAAAGACCTGGTCACGACGAACATAAATGTCTGAAGAAACAAATTGATCACTTGACACACATTCTTGAGAAGAATAATACCAGTGTTCCTGAGTCAATTAAACAAAGTTCTAGTGAAGGGTCTAACAAGGCAAAACAAAACAGCAAGGGGAAAGGAAAGGGCAAGGCCCTTGTTGCATTTGCTTCTTCACCATCCACTTGGGTTCTTGATTTGGGTGATTCACACCACATGGCTTCATCTAAGGAAGAATTGGCATCTTTGGAGCCGTGTACTATGCCTTCTATTTTGATGGGTGATGACACTCCTGTTGAGGTGTGTGGGAGAGTGTCAATTGATGTGAGGGATGGCACATTTGATGATGTTCTTTGTGTGCCCTCATTATCAACTAATCTCCTATCAGTATACCAGATCACTCACATAGGCTTAGGAAAGCGGGTTGAGTTCACTCCTGATTGAGTGGAGATTCATGAGTTGCACAGTGATTCTATAGTTGCAGTTGGGAGAGCAGATCATCAGTCATGACTCTATCTATTTTCTCACTTTGCTCCTGATCCTCCTTCAACTGTTTTTCTCACTCATTCCAATGATGTGAGTAGATTATGGCATGAGCGGTTTGACCATCTTAACTTCCGCTACTTGCAGTAGCTCAACCAACAGAGTATGGTCACAAGGTTGCCTTCAGTTCAGTTTTCCAGTGGTGTTTGCCAAGGTTGCATACTTGGTAAGCATCCTAAGGAAAAGTTTGATAAAGGAAAGGCATGGAGAGCTTCACAGATACTAGAGTTAGTTCACAGTGATTTGACTGGTCCATTCCAGCATCCTTCATTTAGCAGGGCCAGATATGTCCTCACATTCATTGATGACTTTTCTCGATATACTTGGGTGTACTTTCTCAAATAGAAGTCTGAGGTATTTGATCAGTTTCAGGACTTCAAAAATTTTGTAGAAAAGCAATCTAGGAAAGCCATCAAAGTTTTGTGCACTGACAATGGTGGTGAGTATGTCAACCATCAGGTTGAGAGCTTTTGCACTTCAGAGGGAATTGATTTGCAGCATTTAGTTCTATACAATCCTCAGCAGAAAGATGTGGCAGAAAGAAAGAATAGGTCCTTGAAGGAAATGGTGAATTGCATGATTCACTCTAGATCTCTTGCACCACAGTATTGGGCAAAGGCCATTAATTGTGCTTGTTATATCTAGAACCATGTTCCTCATAGAGCCTTGAAGGGAGTTACTCCTTTTGAAGCTTGGAGCGGTCGAAAACCATCAGTTAAGCACTTCTGAGTTTTTGGTTCTCTTGCATGGGCCCACATTCCTATAGAGAAATGCAAGGACTTGGATCCGCAAAGCAGACCTTGCATATTTGTAGGTTATCCTAATGGTGTGAAGGGTTATCGGTTGCTCCACCCAACTACACATGAGTTGTTCATTGAGAGGAGTGTTCAATTTGAGGAGGGCTCCTTGAGCTCACTTTCTACCACTTCTCCAACTCCTTCTACTTTGGCATTGGAGTCACTTGGGATACATGACAACTCCTCTGATGATTCAGATTCACCTGAGCAGTCTTCTACCTCCACTTCTGATGCAGATAGAAATTCAAAGGATTCACCTCCTTCCTCTCCTAGTCATCATTCAGAGGTTGATGATTCTCCATCTTTTGGCCCACTTTGGGCTAGACAGACCTTGCAATCTACAGGTGATTGGGTTGGGGATCCATCAGACACCAGGCAAAATCGTTCAAAGTTCCAGGGTGCTCCACATGTCTTCATTGCTACTACCTCAGATCCATAGTATTTTCATGAGGCTTTTGGTATTCCTGAGTGGGATATAGCTATGCAGGAGGAGTATAGTTCCTTAATGAGGAACCACACTTGGGATCTCATCCCTCTTCCTAAGTGAAGAAAACTTATTCGATGTAAGTGGATCTATCAGACAAAATTTGCAACAAATGGGTCGGTTGACAAGTATAAGGCTCGCTTGGTCGCCAAAGGATTCTCCCAGGTTCCTAGGATTGACTACTCTGAGACTTTTACACCAGTTGCTCGAATGAATTTCATCCAACTTGTTCTTGCCATTACTGTAGCTAATCATTGGGAAGTGCACTAGATGGATGTGAAGAGTGCTTTTCTTCACAGTGACCTTCAGGAGGAGATCTACATGTAGCAGCCACAGGGGTTCCTTCAGGATTCTTCACTTGTGTGCCGTCTTTGGAAGTCTCTCTATGGCCTCAAATAGGCTCCTCGGGCCTGGTATGCCAAGATGGACTCCTTCCTTCTATTAGTTGAGTTCACTCGATGCCATTTTGATCCCAATGTCTACATTCTGCAACAGGATGATTCACTCCTATTTTTGGTTCTATATGTTGATGACTTGTTGATCACAAGGAGTTCTTCATCCACTATTGGGGCTGTCAAAACTACCCTTCATGATAGGTTTTTGATGACTAACTTGGGCTTGTTGCATTACTTTCTCAGGATTGAGATCTACCAGTCTTCTTCTGGGATCACCATCAACCAGTCCAAGTATGCTCTAGATTTGCTCTTGAGGTTTCATATGGCTGATTGTAAGCATGCTCTGACTCCCTTTCTTTCTGGAGTCAAACTTGAGGCTTAGTGTTCTTCTCCACTTGTTGATGGCACTTTGTACCGACAGCTTGTTGGGAGTCTCATTTATCTAACTCATACGAGACCTGCCATTTCATATGCTGTAGGCATGGTCTCTCGATTCATGTAGGAGCCTCATGAGCTGCACTGGAAAGCAGCCAATATAATCCTTCACTCCATTCAGGGTACTCATAGTTTTGGGATTCACTACGTAGTGGGCATTGAGCTTGACTTGGTGGGCTACACAGATTTAGATTGGGCGGGCAATTCTCAAGATCACAAATCTACTTCAGGTTACAGCTTCTCACTTGGTTTAGGTCCTATTTGTTGGTCGAGTAAGAAGCAGCCTGCTATTGCTCTATCTTCTACTAAGGCTGAGTATCGGGGGGCTGTGAATGCCGCCACTAAGGCCATTTGGCTTCGAAATCTCCTCACTGAGTTTGGTATCCAGATCAAATGACCATCAGTCATATTTTGTGACAACTAGAGTGCCATTCAGATCTCACGGAATTTGGTCCATCATCAGCGGACCAAACACATTGAGATCCACATGCACTACATCCGAGAGCTCATCCATGGCCACGTCATCAACCTTCGCTACTGTCTGACTTCCGAGTAGGTTGTTGATATCTTCACCAAACCCTTCACTAAGAGCAAGTTCCTTCATTTGTGAGCTTTGCTGGGGGTGCGGGATGCTTCATCTTCTGGGGGGGCTTCTTCCTCTCACTCAGAGTCCTAACTCTCTCTACTCTTGGGGGGGGTCTCTTTTCTTTCTCTTTTTGAGGGAATTTTATGTACATGGGTACCTCATCAGGCTTGATTTGTCAGGACCCATTTCTACATCCACCTAAGCTTCGCTTATGGGGGGGTGTTAGTGTAGGTTTTTATTTCCTAGTGGGTTATTTATTTTTTCCCTATATTCCTAAGTTTTTTCTACACTTCTTTTAATCTTTCTTAGGTTAATAAATCATGCTTAATTAGGTGAGTGGTTATGAGGTGTCACCTTCCTACATGTGTGCATCCATTTTCTATCTTGGGAAGATACTTGCTATCTTTAGTCCAAGAGATGGTTGCTCTTGATTGGTTGGTATTGCCACCTCTTCCCTCTCCCTAGTCTATAAAAGCATGCTACCTGGCTTGTATTTGGCATCTCTTGATTTTGCATCCTCTTAATGCTATTTTGCTTCTAGCATTTGCATTACTCTCTTGGAGACTAACTCTGTGTTGCTACTTTGATTTCATATCATTTGCATTCATAGTTTAGATATCTATTCAGTTGCACTAGTTTTCTAGGTTTATAATCTTTTCAGATTTTATCAGATACTTCATTCCAATATCTTTCATAATGACAAATAATTCTCGGTATGAGTGAGGTAGAATATTTGATGGTGGTAACAAAAACTCACCTATCAATCTAAAACCAAAAATATAATTTATTAATATAAAAAATCTTAATGGTGCATGTTTCACCCTTTATTAACTATATTAATGAAATAACAACAAAAATAGATGAAAAAAGATGACATATATTACATACCTTAACATATATGAGATTGTTATGTTGGATAAATTGTTCATAACCTTCAAGTTCACCAACAACAATATAGCAAAGAGAAGAGTTGTTTGGGAGCCTTTGTAAAGGGTCTCATATGCCTTCTCAAGTAGAGGTGCATCATGAACAACATCAAAGAAATCTTGATCATCATGATCAGTTGTGCTAGCACTAAATGTGTCATAGATTAATGTATTCAATTATGTTTTCTGGCGCATGATCATCTTCTTCCATAGGATAATTATCTTTAGCTTCGATATTCACACCTCCATGTTCCTCCACTTGGAAAACCACATTCTTCAGGTTGTGGTAGTCTATATCATGTGCCCTAGGGAACTCCACCTATATAAAAATGATTGACATAAATAAACCATGATCATGATCTCATCATCAAGTAATTTATTATGTATATAAATCATTAAAACGATGTACAACCTAAGTTGTCCTAGTGGTAGAGATCTTGTGTCCTTAAAAGAGAGGTCACAAGTTCAAATCCCAAAAGGTGTAAGGTATGTACACCTCATCGACTTTGGCCCATTACCAATCAAAAGAAATAAAAATGTTAAGATGATATAATGAATAACTTACCAATGGATGATCATCATTCCCCCTTCAATGTGACCATGCTGCCTACAATGTTTCTCAACTATTGTGATTAGAAGTCTTCTAGTCTTTAAGCCCTTACAATTTTTGTAGGGACAATTAAATTTTCCATCACCTTTTATTTTCAAGATAGACCACAATCTAACAATTGTCTCCTTATTTTGTTCTTTGTTGATATTATCTGACATGATCTTTCTTCACAGGCAAAAAAAATTGGGCTACGGAAACTTCAGGCTATAACCTTCACAAACTAAGAAAAATGATGTCACAAGTATGGAAATCTTCTTAGAACTAGTTATAAAGAACTTTAAATATAATTTATGAGATAATGTTTCAGAATAATATGCCAAATTAAAATACTTAAACATAGAAAAATTACAAAACAAATTAAAACCATTGAACATTCAACACAGTAACATCATGAACAATAGTCATTGATAGATCACAAGTGCAACAACTATATTACAACAACATCAAAGAACTCTGATAAGATCAAAGTAGTGATAAGGTCAGGAAGGTTCACAAAGATTTGAGGGATCCTATAGCCTCTCTGCATCACTAGGATTCTCTCAATTTTCCAAACTAGGCCAAGAAGTAAGTCAAGAGTAGCTACATTTAAAGGAGCTTGAAGGTGACCAACTCCCATCCATTTGTGATTTGGCTCTTGTACACCAACAATCAGCTGGGTAGCTTGAACATGACACTAAGCTGAGACAAAGAAAACAAAGATCTTCTCAAGGTGCAGATTGGAGGATAGAAAGCTTATCAGACATTTCTTGGAGTGCTAAAAAATGAAAATGTTATTGTGGTTGCTTATCACATGGTTTTCAAGATTCCTTTGAAGCAAAAACATGTGTTGTTATCTTATGGTAAATATGGATGAGCTTTCACATTGATAAATTTTGCCAAAATGTATGCTTCAAAAGTATATTAAAGAATAACTAGGAATAGTGGAGTCCATTTTTGTGTTAGAGGTTTTGTTCAGTTTATATTGAACCCATTAAGCATATTATAAACATTTGTATTCATAAGGAAAAGTAAAAGTTACAAAAATTTGAAATCTGCACTATCAGCAAAAGTCAACCCGATGGTAACACTTAAGACAAGTAGAAGCATGTGATTGGGATAGAATACACCAATGAAGTCCATCGGCAGAACACACACAAGAAGCAATGGAGAAATCTTGTCTTGCCTATAGCTGATGAGTCTATCGGTAAGACTATTCCCGATGAGAATGTTGGCAAAGCTTATGTTGAAGAGACATAACATATTGGTAGGAGCTACGTTGAAGGAAAAGACATTAGGGAAATTATGCCCAACGCTTGAACACATTTTAACCTACCCTGATGTTTGATGAGACTAGCGAGATAACTCACATCGATCAACAGGAAGAGAGGTCATCAACTTATGTTATCCTGATGAGTAAGAAGAAATCAGGAGGCTATGAAAATCATCATATCAACATATACCAATCAACGAGTAATCTCAATGTATCGAAGAAAGGGAGAGAGTTGTGTTGATGGCGCCAAAATAAAATTACATCGGGGAGACCTATGCTTATGAGCTGTTGTCAAATCAAATTTTAAAACTGAAGCAGAGGACTCTTATTAAATGCTTGCATCAAGTTCACACGAAGATAATTTATGAGATGTTAATCATTACGATTTTGGCATTGAATACATTTGTTATATAATTGAAGTTGTCTGACATAAATCTCACACAGTGAAGGAAATTAGCAGAATAGAAACTTCTAATTCGTAAAGGGTAGAGTGAGAAATTGTAGTTGCAGAAATGGAGGTGTCTAGTTCTACAAGGAAAAAGAGATCAAACAAGAGTTCTAAGCTAGGAGCCAAGAAATCTAAAATAGGAGAAGACGCCCCAGTTAGAAAATTGAACCAGGATATGATTGATCAAATGCAAATGCCTAACCCTAAGTCTAGAAGATCGAAACAACGTCTACCTGGTCGAGATCAATTGGAAGATAGATACAAGGATGTCAGGGATATTTGGACTAGGGTAAGAGGCTGTGAATTGTTTTTATTCTATTACTTGAGGAGAAATAGGGAGGTGCCGCTCTGCAACCCCTGGGTTATAAATCTGGGTAAGATAATTGTCCCTAGTGTTTTTATAAATTTGAAAGTTTTAGAGATTCTAGTGAGAAATTATAATTCTGTGGGTAGATACATTCAGGCTCCAAATGGAGAAGCCTTCATAAGAAATTCAGTAAACAATATAAATGAAGTGTTCAACCTAGATTTTGGTTTCAATAAACCTCTGTCTTTTGGGGAATTGGAAGAGGAATATCAAAGAATGGACACTAGATACCTTGGGTGGAAACTAGCTGTCCATAAAGAAGAAGCGGGAGAGCTTACAAAATAGGACGAGCCACCATTTAACATTGATTTGTTTAGACATTACCTTCAATACACCTATATGTCTTGTGGGTAGTTAGGAGGCGTTGATGTTCCAGACCTCAAAAGTATTGGGCCATTAGTTTTAGCTTCATACATTCAAATGTGTGAACCCAGGTCATTTGATTATGCATCATATTTGGTGGAGAGATTGCATGAGGTTTTTTTGAACCTCAGTGATAATAATTTCCCTAATTTTAAGTTTTACTCATTATTGATGCATTTAATCTTATTCTATGGAAGTTTTAGGGGTATGTGGCTCAAGGAATTGAGGCTTAATGTTAGAAACATGTAAGGGGAGAAGCAACCTGTTCAATTATGGACTTTTGTTTGGGATTCTCATTACACAAGAATTATATCAAATTTAAGGAATGGATAGTAAAGCCAATTTATCAGATGTATGGATTTCCTTGTGATGGATCAATCTCAGATGATATTAAAAGATTTTTAAGACCTAAAGATTTTGATGACAGAAAGATAGTAAATCATAACTGGGGAGATTGGTATGTCCATAAGGACTTCACATGTTTCAGGATATATGGGTTTGAAGGAACTCCCTATATGTTGCCAAAATGTGTTCCCGACCGAATAGCATACTTGGAGATTGTCAGGCAATTGAGTGTCTTAAATGCTAAAAACTTTGGGGATCTGCGAAAGCAAGCTTTCTTGCTAGGTACTCTCAGCTTTGGAGATTTCACAATTGTTTCAACAAAAGCCTATGATGTAATTGACAATAAATTAATAGAAGAATTTAATTTATTCAAACATTTTGCAAGAAAGAATTATGATCCAAAAGGATATATCCATTGCTGCAAGAAAAGGCAAAATCTAGGTGATTATTTGCATTTGAGTCTGGAAGCGGAAGATATATCTAGGATCATGGAAGATGTAGAGTCTCAAGAAGTGATTGATAACCTAAACAAAAAATTGGAGAGAGAAAATATAGAGGTTAATGGAGATGGAGTTAGAAGAAGAAATGTCAGAAAATGAACTAGAAGACACTGAAGCCATTTCTAGGTCACAGGCAAAAGATGTGGAAGAAGAGTTCAATGAAAATGATCAAATTGTAACTAATATAGAAATTTATAAAGATGCAAGATTAGATGGACATGCTTTTTTTGTGGTAGATGATGTATTTGTTAAATCCAAATAATTTAAGTCTTTTCTTTATAATTTCAAAGGAAAAAGGTTGAGTGAGTCTATCCAAAATGTGACACCTAAAAATGACACAAAACTATTGAAGAAACTAAAAGAGGATATAGAAGCAGAATTGGTGAAAATAACTCCACATAAAGGGAGACAATTACTAATAGAGGCCAAACTAATTATTTTTCGAGGATGGGACCTGAGTGCCTCTTTTATTTTTGATAGTTTATTGCACTTTGATAATAAGGAATTCAAATTGGATATTCAGGGAGTTAATGAAATTTTTATTGGGTCATGATTTGATCTAGATGAGGAAGAACTAATGCTATGGGCACTATATCCACCAAACAAGAGACAAACAATCATTGATGTGGATAGGGCTTTTGGACACATGATGAAATTAAAGGTGGGAGACATTGATCCTATTGTCTCAACAGATATAGGAGTAGATATTCAACGGGGCACAAACGGTTAGAGTGGTAAGGGAAAGGAATCAGTAGAAAGCTATGTATGAGGAGGCCATTAGAGGAAGTGGATAGTTTGAACCCATGTTGATTTCTCCTAAAAATTCAAAATGGAAGAAGAAATGTGAGGAATGACAGCGGGAAAATCAAACAATTCTCAAACATATGCAAAGTGTAAGAATTGATACTGCTTCTTTCTTATTGAATAAAAGATTTGAAAAGTTGCAAGGTCACTTGGAAGACTTTTGGGTTGTGTATTAGAAAAATGTCGACAATGTAGTATCACATAAAATGATAAAAAAATAGAATGGGGGTCAAGCTACATGAGAAGAATTTGGAGGGAGCATATGCCAAAGAGATTGAGAAAATTGAAATGCTAATTGCAAAGCATGATAAATTCGATGCAGAATTACAAAATGAATATGAAGAGTGTAAAGATGTAATCTAACATGGTATTCCTATGTTAGTTGATCAGAAAGGTGAAATTAAGGATAAGGATAAATGGATTGTTGAATGCCAGAGTCTCCTCAGTGTTGCCCTTGACGCTACCCAGACAAACGGAATAGAGTTAAAGGAAACCACTGCACACATGGAGAGATTTGTCACATTGGAGATCGTTGTCAAGGACGTGATTTATGATGCAGATACATATGTAGCATCGTAAATTGTATGCACTTGCCACAGTGGTACAATTTCACACCTAGTTTAGCACCCGCCTTGGTGCATTTTGTATTTTGCATTGCATTTCCCCTTTAGCACTTAATTAATCAAATTAATTAGGTCTAAGGTTCTATCTTATCATCTTCCACATCATAAAGTTGGGCCCTTTTCATTAAAGTGTGCCCCTTTCATTTTGTTCCTCCAATACATCATTTAATCAAAAACCCTAATTAAGTCCTATTTTGAACTTGGGGGCTTGATTTCGGGGGTCAAAACATCTCAAAATCACTTGTAACTTAGGGATTCTCTCTAAAATCATCATATCTGACGGCCCTGAAAATTTGGTGAAAAGTTGTCGAGACCATGGTGCCCGGAGAGGACCATGGCGCCCGGAGTGCACATGGTCCCGGACATTTTTCCTGAAATTTTAGGAGCGTGATCCAATCATAAAATAAAGCTTAACCCCAAGAAATTGGTGGGAGATTCAATCTCTAGGTCAGCCAAAAGTTGAAATTAAGACCTAGGGTTTCATATATAAGAGCTCTCTTTCTTCATTTGAAAGAATCAGAAATTTTGGTTTCAGGGACCTTCTATGCAGTGAAAGAGAAAATCTGTGAAGACTTCAACAACATTCAACATCCATCCGTCAAGCATCCATCAATTTCATTCATCCATTTAGGGCTTTGAAGACATTGAAGAGCAATAAGAGATTACCGACTGAAGATTGGCTTGTACCCCTCCCTTGGGGTTGGGTATGATTTCATGTTGTTTTCATGTCTTTGCATAAGCTTCAATATATCATTTATTCATGCTTTAGATCACTTTGCATCTTGATTTAGAGCATTTACATTATCATTTACAAGCAATTAGGGTTTACTTTCTAGGTTGCTCTAGTTTGCTTACTTGCATTTTAGGATCCTGCACACACACAAGGTCTGCACACACACTACTTTTACAATACAACTTGGCTATTCGTGGAGGTGGAAATCACCAAAGTAGGGGTTTGACTAAGGCAAAACCCTATATAGCTGCCTAACACACCTTTTCAGATACAAGTGTAGATTTCGGGATTCGAACGACGTTGCAAGTTGGAGATCCGGCAGAAGCAGACGGAAACCGAGCCTGGCACCAAATTTCAGAGTAAAAGACCAGGATAGGGGCGTGGGGTGCCCTGGTCCTGCCAGGACAGGGGCACTGGGCACCCTGGTCCCTCTGTCAGACAGCAGTTCCAGCATTTTCGACAGCTTTTCAGGTTGCAAAACAGCAGTTTCCGGAGCAGTTTCAGGGGCAGAATCAGGACAGTGGCGCCCGCGCCCCCATCCTGAACATTTTCACTCAGATTTTATCTCTGGGTACGCATTTGCATTCTTGTTTTGTCCTTTTTTTAACAACTTTCCACTGTTTAATCTCAATTCTACAATCTTATTACCAGTTCATACTTGCACTTTGGAGTTAGGACTTGAACTGGCATCATTTTATCTTTCAATTACAACAAAGGAATAGAAATCCTAATAGGTAGCCCGTGGCTCTCTCTTCCACAAAAAGAATTAGCCAATTGTGTGATACCTCTAGGCTCTTTCGTATTCCACAAGTGTGTGATTGAAAGTGAGATTAGGGCATGTTTGCTTAGTGTGACTTTTTTCCCCACACATTTTTGGTGAACCTGACGTGAATCTTATTATTGCTTTCTCTTGCATTACATTTGTTAGATCTAGATCTAGATTTAGTGTGTTTCATTTAAGTTTCATTTTCATTAAAAAAAAAAAAAAAAAAAGAGAGAAAAAAAAAAAGGAAAAGAAAGAGTGTGTTTCTTTGTTTCTTTGCATTGCGTGTTTAAGTTTTATGCAATTTTTATTTCAAAATGTCAGATTTTTATTTGCATAGCCAAGATGAATTAGATGAAGCTTTAGATGAGTTTTTGAACCCTAAAGATACCAAATCTTCATTTTACCAAAAACTCATAAACATTGTTACTATGCCATTTCGTTGTGATGAGAAAGATAAGTCAAATGATTCCTCTCAAGGGTACATTTCTATTAGCTCTTCCACTAAATCTAGTAACATGGTTGTTTTCAATGATCCCCTCTATGAAGAGTTGTTTCCTTTTGAATCAAAAGATAAACCTTTTAATAGATATGATCATGCTTTGTTGGATGATGCCCTTGATGACTTTGTGTCTCCTAAAAAACACTCCCTTCATGAGGATCCTTTTGTGCAAGAAGATGACATTATCCCTACATTTCCTAGTGATGGCATTTCCTTTTCCAACAAAATTCTCACTAGAGATGATGAATTAATGATAAATGCTTACCCTTCTCCTAAAGTTGGTCTTACCCATAAGCACCCCTTAGAGAAAGAAGATGAAATAATAAGCAATTTCCTTAATTCTCTCTCCCCTAAAGATCATATTGAACATATTTTGAGGAAAGAGGATGAGTTTAACACATCTATTGATGCTCTCCCTCCTAAGGATGAGGAATTAATAAACAATGTTAACTCCTCTCCCAAAATTGACAATACTTCAAACATTCCTTACAACCACTTCACTATTTGGGATGAACCATTAGAAGAAGGTGTAGATTATTCTCTATCCCATGAGAGAACCCTATCCAAAGGGGATGAAATCAAGATTGAAAAATTCCTTGATAGTTTCTCACCTTCCTTGAATCTCAATTATTCTCCCTCTAAAAATAAAGCATCTCCCTCTCCTCAACTTGGTTCTACTCATAAGGAAACCCTAGTTCAAAGCAAGATGGTTAACATCTCTTTCAAAGGTCTCCCTCTCAAAAGTGAGACTTTAGAGAGTAATGTTGATCCTTCTCCTAGAGAGTTTATTCCCCATATAGATCCTTTGATGATAGAGGATGATATGACCTTTCCTAGTATTACTCTTCCTACTAGAACATCAATGCCTACCCCTTGTCTCTCTCCTAAAATTGATTTAATCCGTGATAAGATTTTAGTGCAAGAGAAGACTATCAATAATTCTTCCAACACTTTTGTTCATTCCTCTAAACCATCCTCAATCAATTTGATACATGTGAATGAGACACCTAACAAACCTCTCTTCACTGTCCAAGGTGCTTGTCCTTCTCAAAATTCTCAACCTTTAAATAAGCCTATCTTAGTGGTTCAAGGTGGTTATGCTAATGATTCTTTTTGCACTCCTAAGAAACCTATTATTACTATGCAAGGAGGTTATTCTACTAAGAGCCCTTATGAGTATGCTAAGCAACTGACTAGAGAGAGTTATAATGTGGTTGCTCATACCTATAACACAAGAAACAATAGGCAACCTAATCCTCCTCCTGTTACTCCAGTTTCTCTTCCTAATCCTCAACCAATTCTTCCGCAAGCTCCACGTATTTCAAAAGTTATTGGTAAGGAATATGATCTCATAGAACAACTTAAAGCTACCCCTGCTAAGATATCCCTTTGGGATTTGATCCAAACTTCTTCTTCTCATCATGGAATGTTACAAGATGCCTTGAAAGATTTGAATGTTCCTCCACCTAATACATCTAGTAATATAGTGTCTTTGGTTAACTCTGTGATGAATCCTAAAGCTCAAATTATGTTTACTCAAGATGAATTGCCTACTAGTGAAATTCAACATCAATATGATCCCTTGATGATTGTGGTTATCATAAACAACACTGCTATAAGACGAACACTAGTAGATAATGGCTCTGGCCTTAATGTGTGTAGCATTAATCTATTGCATAAGATGAATGTGGATACATCCCTTATTGAGCCTGACTCTTGTCCCATTCGAGGCTTTGATAATGTGGCTAAGTCTTCATTAGGTATTATCACCTTACCCGTCACAGTGGGACCTGTTACTTTGCTTACTCCTATCCATGTTATGTCGGGAAATCTAACATACAACTTGTTATTAGGGAGACCTTGGATTCACAGTATGCAAGCTGTCCCCTCTACATTGCATAGACAAGTTAAATTTATTTATAACAATAAGACATATACCTTGATAGGTGATACTAATTTTCAAGCTTGTTTGCAAACATCTACTTCCAAAGGGAGTTCTTCTAAACCTTCCTCTTCTAGTGATGACTCTTTAGCTATGGACGAATCATCATCCTTTGATAATCAAAATTCTTTGGATGAGTCTGAAGTTCTTGAAGAAGATTCTTTTGAACTTGAATCTACACATGAAAAGGCTTTTGATCCTGAGAAGGTTCTCGCAGAAGACGATTGGGGATCTTTAGACTTTAACCCTACTTTTGTAGGAGAATATAGAGTGCCTAAGATTGAGAAGGGAAAATCTAAGGAGGAAACTAAAGAGAAGCCCACTTTGTCTAAGCAATTCAGTAACAACTTTGTGGCTACCTCCGATTCAAATAATTCTTTAACATCTTCCTCTAATACAAATAGCACTGAGACCTATGGGGTGTCACCATCTCTCTCTGATTTAGCATCCCTTTATGGTTGTGGTTTTCACATTTTGGCTAAGAGTGGCTATAGTGGAAATGGTTGTGGCACAAATGAACAAGGAATTAAAGTTCCTTTAGAACATAACATGCATGAATATTCATTTGGACTTGGATATAATCTTTCTAAGCCCACCAAAGCATCTAAAAGACCATCTCTCAATGTGAATGCTATATTTAGTAGTGATGATGATCTCACTTCAACTAAATCATCCTCTACTTCTATCAACTCTCATTCCCCTCATAAGGAAATCTTGGCGATGAACAAATCTCTTTATGAATCCCCTCAAATTTCTAAATCCACTTATGAATCTCTATCTCCTATTCATTATAAAGTCCTTTCCTCCAGGGATAAGGCTCTAATAAATTACACTCATCCCTTTTCTAAGATTTCTTGTATTTTTATCATTTTATACATGTTTTTGGTCTCACTTATAGTTGAGCATTTAGCATGTCATATTCAAATACCTCATTCAATCTATCATGCCTTTAAATAACATTAATGGCTATTATGTTGCTCATCATTATGTGACATTGGTAGCTCATTTACTGGGGGCTCATTGTCATTCATGATGGTACAATTTAAAGTGCAATCATATTTTTGAAGCAACATAATAGCCTAATTTTCTATGTTATCTCTTATTCAAATACCTCATTCAATCTACCATGTCTTTAAATAACATTAATGGCTATTATGCTGCTCATCATTATGTGACATTGGTAGCTCATTTACTGGGGGCTCATTGTCATTCATGATGGTACAATTTCAAGTGCAATCATATTTTTGAAGCAACATAATAGCCTAATTTTCTATGTTATCTCTTGTTCCTATGGGGACAAGAGTGATTTCATACATCTCTTCTTTTTATGGTTAAAATTTCCCTTTGGGGTACTAGTGTGGAAATATTGATCATCTTTTCTTTAGAATCCTCTTTTCCTAGATATGGGAGAAGATGTGTATTCTCTTTCTTATCCTACCCACTTCTTGTGAGGAACATTTTACATACACTAATGTCTTGCTTGCATCTCTCCCTAGAAGATTGTGTAAACCCTTCTCATTGTCCTTATCCTTGGGAGGCAATGATCTTTCCTTGTTTTTATCTAAGGATCCACTTTTTCCTATTTCGTGGATGGTGTGAACTTTATTACTTGATGTTATTCCTTGTATGCATTTGTTGTTGTTTGTTCAAGGATTCTCTCTTACAAGAGGTGTAAGTCCTTGACTACAACCTCTTTTGCACTTGGTAAAATACATCCATAATGAATTCACTCTCCCAATTGGGTTAAAAAGAGCATCATCCTTCATTAAAAATCAATTTCACCTCGCAAAAGAAGGAAGTATTGCATTCTTATTCTCTTCTTTGTCTTATTTGTCTAAGACAATTCCTCTCGGGGATAGGTGTCTTTTGTACAAAGATCTCTTCTCCTCTAAGGATCTCCTTTACACATACTACAACATATCCCTTTTTCAACTATCTTATCCATGCTTAAAGAGTGCAAAACTCTCTTGCTTGGATCTATGACATTGTTGCGTTTTTGGGGTATCTCCTTTTGTGATGAAGGTAGGTATCCTTGTTCTACTTTTCTTATGACATAAACATTACACTTTTTGAGCAATGGGTCATTCTCGGAACCAGAGCACAGACTCTTAGAGTGAGATGTCTCCATTTTTCTTTTATGCAAGGTGATTATTCTCAAAACCAGAGCACAGACTCTTAGAGCGAGATGTCACGCTTTTGTACTATACATATACAGGTTGTAGCATACTCGGGCATAGACTCCTATGAGGTGCTTCTAACCTCCCTTACACACACATGCACGAGGTTGAGTGGAACTAGCGGCATAAGGCTAGACTTTCTCACTCTCCTCCCTTACATGGATCACCTAGACAGACTCTAGGGGCTAGTTTTCCATGTCCTTTTTCCCATGGATCACCTAGAAAAGATCTAGGGGCGAGAAGTCCATGTTTTCTCTCTCACTATTCTTCTCATGGATCACCAATGTGTGTATTCATGCTTTTTTCCTTTCTTTTTTTCTCTTTGCATTTTGTTTCCATTTACATCCTTCATCTTCTGTTAGAAAACTCTCAAATCCTCACACTCTTTGTTGTGTTGGAATTGAGATTTAGTACTCTTTCTTACCAAATGAGTCTCCATTAGTTTTTGATCTCATATCAAATCTTCTTGTGAGAATTTGTCATCAATATTCTTTAACAATTCAAAGTGGTAAACATGATACCCTGTTTCAACTCACTAAAATTAGCAAGCCGAAAGGGGGGGGCATATAGCTACCCTCGAATTTTCATCACCTTCCTTAGTAAGCATTAGGTGATTTTGTGATCTAACATGTGGTTTTGTAGGTTGTGGTTCTTAACTGAGTACTGCAGATACCGTTGGGGGCTTCATCCGACAACTTATGGATATATCCTTTTTCAAATAATGTTTACTTTTCTGTACTTTATCTTGCATATGCACGTAGTGTTCATATGACCGCTAAAGTGGGGGCTAAATGTAGCATCGTAAATTGTACGCACTTGCCACAGTGGTACAATTTCACACCTAGTTTAGCACCCGCCTTGGCACATTTTATATTTTGCATTGCATTTCCCCTTTAGCACTTAATTAATCAAATTAATTAGGTCTAAGGTTCTATCTTATCATCTTCCACATCATAAAGTTGGGCCCTTTTCATTAAAGTGTGCCCCTTTCATTTTGTTCCTCCAATACATCATTTAATCAAAAACCCTAATTAGGTCCTATTTTGAACTTGGGGGCTTGATTTCAGGGGTCAAAACATCTCGAAATCACTTGTAACTTCGGGATTCTCTCTAAAATCATCATATCTGACAGCCCTGAAAATTTGGTGAAAAGTTGTCGGGACCATGGCGCCCGGAGAGGACCATGGTGCCCGGAGTGCACATGGTCTCGAACATTTTTCCCAAAATTTTAGGAGTGCGATCCAATCATAAAATAAAGCTTAACCCCAAGAAATTGGTGGGAGATTCAATCTCTAGGTCGGCCAAAAGTTGAAATTAAGACCTAGGGTTTCATATATAAGAGCTCTCTTTCTTCATTTGAAAGAATCAGAAATTTTGGTTTCAAGGACCTTCTATGCAGTGAAAGAGAAAATCTGTGAAGACTTCAACAACATTCAACATCCATCCATCAAGCATCCATCAATTTCATTCATCCATTTAGGGCTTTGAAGACATTGAAGAGCAATAAGAGATTACCGACTGAAGATTGGCTTGTACCCCTCACTTGGGGTTGGGTATGATTTCATGTTGTTTTCATGTCTTTGCATAAGCTTCAATATATCATTTATTCATGTTTTAGATCACTTTGCATCTTGATTTAGAGCATTTACATTATCATTTACAAGCAATTAGGGTTTACTTTCTAGGTTGCTCTAGTTTGCTTACTTGCATTTTAGGATCTTGCACACACACAAGGTCTGCACACACACTACTTTTACAATACAACTTGGCTATTCGTGGAGGTGGAAATCACCAAAGCGGGGGTTTGACTAAGGCAAAACCCTATATAGCCATCCAACACACCTTTTCAGATACAAGTGTAGATTTCGGGATTCGGACGACGCGCAAGTTGCAGATCCTGCGGAAGCAGACGGAAACCGAGCCCGGCACCAAATTTCAGAGTAAAAGACCAGGACAGGGGTGTGGGGTGCCCTGGTCCTACCAGGATAGGGGTGTTGGGCACCCTGGTCCCTCTGTCAGATAGCAGTTCCAGCATTTCTGACAGCTTTTCAGGTTGCAAAACAGCAATTTCCGGAGCAGTTTCAGGGGCAAAATCAGGACAGTGGCGCCGGCGCCGGCGCCCCCATCCTGAACATTTTCACTTAGATTTTATCTCTGAGTACGCATTTGCATTCTTGTTTTGTCCTTGTGTTTATAGCTTTCCACTATTTAATCTCAATTCTACAATCTTATTACTAGTTCATACTTGCACTTTGGAGTTAGGACTTGAACTGGCATCATTTTATCTTTCAATTACAACAAAGGAATAGAAATCCTAATAGGTAGCCCGTGGCTCTCTCTTCCACAAAAAGAAGTAGCCAATTGTGTGATACCTCTAGGCTCTTTCGTATTCCACAAGTGTGTGATTGAATGTGAGATTAGGGCATGTTTGCTTAGTGTCACTTTTTCCCCCACACAACATATAAGTCAGAAAAGTATTTGGAGCATATTAAGAACTATGGCGAAGTGCTTGGAAATTAGCTCTTGTTCCGAATGTTTCAAATTGTTGTCTTTTAAAGTCTTATGTAATATGTTTGTTATGTTGGTAGTTGTGTTAGGGTCAGTTAGTTGGTTTTTTTAGTTAAGATATTAGCTAGTGTAATTCTAAATGAAGGGGTAGTGCCCTTTCATTTTGAAACTCAATCCTCATCTGTATATATAGAGAGGGTCTTTTGATGAAATAATAGATAGATTTGGAGATGCAATTATATACAGTACTCTCGAGGTTTATTTTCCAAGAAATGCCAAATTGGTGAAAAGACATTGTGCTATATGTAATTAGTTTATTTTCTTATGTTTATTTCAATACAAAGATCAAGTGTTTTTCATCTCTGATGGTATTTATTTTTTTGATTGTTTGATTAGTTCCATGTGATAAATCTATTCATTTAGATTGTTTCAATGTTCTATCCTATGTTATTATAGTTTGGGTTAAGTTTTAGTTTGATTATCAGTTTGAAGGATTGGATGTCAAGCTTCATTTTGTCTTATAGGTCTTTCTGTCTTATAGGTCTTTCTGAGAAAAGTTAAATTGAGTAAGACTAACTGCAACATTATGTCAAGGGTGAAGGCACTTGTCTTTGGCACTACTAAAACCATAGAGAAAGGTGTTGCTTTTCAGAAGAAAAGAAAAAAAAGGGATAAAACATTGAAAGATGCTGCAAAATTTGTCAAAGATGTTACCAAGGGATTATTGAAACTTGAACAGTTGAGTGATGTTGCTGCAAGCATAAAAGAAAGAAAGTTTGACCAACAACCAGTAACACATGTTTCCCCTGTTGTTACCTCATCCGAGATTGATAGTGACAAAGCTACGGAATTTAAAAGGGTGGATAGGAAGAAGAGAAAATATCCACTGAAACCTACTCCGTCACCTAAGAAGACAAGGACACTTAGAAAGAAAGAACAGGCTATGAGAGAGCTTAGTGGTCAAAAGAAGAAGATTACACAGAAGCAACTGACACAAAAGAAATCTGATACACTTTCCCCGGTAGAGCTCGTTAACGAAATAAGTCAAGATGGTAATCTTATAAATGTTAGTTTATTTTATCATTCTTTTGATGATTCAGATAAGAACACTATTGAAGAAAGCATAATCTTGTATTTAGATATATATAAGTGTAGCGTCGTAAATTGTACGCACTTGCTAGGGTGGTACAATTTCACACCTAGTTTAGCACCTGCCTTAGTGCATTTTATATTTTGCATTGCATTTCCCCTTGAGCACTTAATTAATCAAATTAATTAGGTCTAAGGTTCTATTTTATCATCTCCCACATCATAAAGTTGGGCCCTTTCATTAAAGTGTGCCCTTTTCATTTTATTCCTCCTATACATCATTTAATCAAAAACCCTAATTAGGTCCTATTTTGAACTTGGGGGCTTGATTTCGGGGGTCAAAACATCTCGAAATCAGCTGTAACTTCGGGATTCTCTCTAAAATCATCATATCCGACGGCCCTGAAAATTTGGTGAAAAGTTGCCGGGACCGTGGCGCCCAGTGCACATGGTCCCGGACATTTTTCCCGAAATTTTGGGAGCACGATCCAATCATAAAATAAAGCTTAACCCCAAGAAATTGGCGGGATATTCAATCTCTAGGTCGGCCAAAAGATGGAATTACGACCTAGGGTTTCATATATAAGAGCTCTCTTTCTTCATTTGAAAGGAGGGGAATTTTGGCTTGGGAGGACCTTCTATGCAGCGAAAGAGTAGATCTTTGAAGACTTCAATAACATTCAACATCCTTCTATCAAGCATTTATCAATTTCATTCATCCATTTAGGGCTTGGAAGACATTGAAGAACAATAGGAGATTACCGACTGAAGATGGGCTTGTACTCCTCCCTTGAGGGTTGGGTATGATTTCATGTTGTTTTCATGTCTTTGCATAAGCTTCAATATATCCTTTATTCATGCTTTAGATCACTTTGCATCTTGATTTAGAGCATTTACATTATCATTTACAAGCAATTAGGGTTTACTTTCTAGGTTGCTCTAGTTTGCTTTCTTGCATTTAAGGACCTTGCACACACACTAGGTCTGCACACACAATACATTTTACAATACAACTTGGCTATTCATGGAGGTGGAAATCACCGAAGCGGGGGTTTGACTAAGGCAAAACCCTATATAGCCACCTAAACACCTTTTCAGATATAAGTGCAGGTTTCAGAATTCGGACGATGCCGCAAGTTACAGATCCGGAAGAAGCAAATAGAGACTAAACAACACACCAAATCTCTAAGAAAAAGACCAGGACAGGGGCGTGGGGCACCCTAGTCCCTGGGATAGGGGCACTGGGCGCCCTGGTCCTTTTGACAGCAGTTTTCAGCATTTTTGACAGCTTTGCAAAACAACAGTTTTCGGAGCAGTTTCAGGGGCAGAATCAGGACAGTGGCGTCTGCGCCCCCGTCCTGAACATTTTTAGTCAGATTTTAACTCCGGGTACGCATTTGCATTATTGTCTTGTCCTTGTGTTTACAGCTTTTCATTATTTAAGTTCAATTCTGCAATCTTGTCATTAGTTCATACTTGCACTTTGGGGTTAGGGATTGAACTTGCATCATTTCATCTTTCAATTACAACAAAGGAATAGAAATCCTAATAGGTAGCCCGTGGCTCTCTCTTCCACAAGAAGAAGTAGCCAATTGTGTGATACCTCTAGGCTCTTTCGTATTCCACAAGTGTGTGGTTGAAAGTGAGATTAGGGCATGCTTGCTTAGTGTCACTTTTTCTCCCACACATTTTGGTGAACCCGACGTGAAACTCCAATCTTCTCTAATTCTGATTTATGTTTTCAAATTTGAGTGTTTTCAAATTCAAATTTGTATTTACAAGTTTTAATTTCTTGCAAAATTCAAAAATTTAGAGGAAATTTTTGCTAAAACCCTAATTTTTCAATTGAAAGTTGAACTTGTGGATAGCTTAATTGGGATCAATAATTTCAAATCTGATTTAGGAACTCATTTGAATCATAAATTTCATTTTCTAAATCTACATTCTAAGTGCTTGTATTGGTTAAAATTAAACATTTCCTTCTATTTTGCATGTGTTATCATTTGAAAGAGGAAAAGTGTTGTCATGATGCATTCATTTCATAGATGTGATAATGGGTTAGCTTCCCTTGTTTCAATTTTTCCTTCTTCGAAAGAACCTCCCCCCATCTATAACAACATTTTAGTGCCTAAAAGAGTTGCTACCAATCCCTTTGAGACTCTCCCATGCTCTAAGGATGAAGACTTTAAGAGTGATCTTGACAACTCTCCTAAAATGTGCCCTTCCTATTTAGCTATCCTAGAGGAAGAGAATGATATCATAAACACCTTTCTTAATGTTACTTCACCTTCCCTACATGATGCCTCTCTAAGTGAAAAGGTATTGATGGACATAGACTTATTTTCTCTTAAAGTTGGTCCTTCCAATGGGGGCATGTTGGTGCAACAAGAGGTTATGAACACTTCTTTCAAAGATCTCCTTCCTAAGCATGAATCTTTGGAGAAATATGTTCATGTTCCTCCTAAAAAACACTCCCTTCATGAGGATTCTTTTGTGCAAGAAGATGACATTATCCCTACATTTCCTAGTGATGGCATTTCCTTTTCCAACAAAATTCCCACTAGAGATGATGAATTAATGATAAATGCTTACCCTTCTCCTAAAGTTTGTCTTACCCATAAGCATCCCTTAGAGAAAGAAGATGAAATAATAAGCAATTTCCTTAATTCTCTCTCCCCTAAAGATCATATTGAACATATTTTGAGGAAAGAGGATGATTTTAACACATTTATTGATGCTCTCCCTCCTAAGGATGAGGAATTAATAAACAATGTTATCTCCTCTCCCGAAATTGACAATACTTCAAACATTCCTTTCAACAACTTCACTATTTGGGATGAACCATTAGAAGAAGGTGTGGATTATTCTCTATCCCATGAGAGAACCCTAGCCAAAGGGGATGAAATCAAGATTGAAAACTCCCTTGATAGTTTCTCACCTTCCTTGAATCTCAATTATTCTCCCTCTCCTCAACTTGGTTCTAGTCATAAGGATACCCTAGTTCAAAGCAAGATGGTTAACATCTCTTTCAAAGATCTCCCTCTCAAAAGTGAGACTTTAGAGAGTAATTTTGATCCTTCTCCTAGAGAGTTTATTCCCCATGTAGATCCTTTGATGATAGAGGATGATATGACCTTTCCTAGTATTACTCTTCCTACTAGAACATCAATGCCTATCCCTTGTCTCTCTCCTAAAATTGATCTAATCTGTGATAAGATTTTAGTGCAAGAGAAGACTATCAATAATTCTTCCAACACTTTTGTTCATTCCTCTAAACCATCCTCAATCAATTTGATACATGTGAATGAAACACCTAACAAAACTCTCTTCACTGTCCAAGGTGCTTGTCCTTCTCAAAATTCTCAACCTTTAAATAAGCCTATCTTAGTGGTTCAAGGTGGTTATGCTAATGATTCTTTTTGCACTCCTAAGAAACCTATTATTACTGTGCAAGGAGGTTATTCTTCTAAGAGCCCTTATGAGTATGCTAAGCAACTAACTAGAGAGAGTTATCATGTGGTTGCTCATACCTATAACACAAGAAACAATAGGCAACCTAATCCTCCTCCAGTTATCCCAACTTCACTTCCTCCTTCCCAACCAATTCTTCCGCAAGCTCCACGTATTTCACAAGTTCTTGGTAAGGAATATGATCTCATAGAACAACTTAAAGCTACCCCTGCTAAGATATCCCTTTGGGATTTGATCCAAACTTCTTCCGCTCATCATGGAATGTTACAAGATGCCTTGAAAGATTTGAATGTTCCTCCACCTAATACATCTAGTAATATAGTATCTTTGGTTAACTCTGTGATGAATCCTAAAGCTCAAATTGTGTTCACACAAGATGAGTTGCCTACTAGTGAAATTCAACAACAATATGATCCCTTGATGATTGTGGTTATCATAAATGACACAGCTATAAGACGAACACTAGTAGATAATGGCTCTGGGCTTAATGTATGTAGCATTAATCTATTGCATAAGATGAATGTGGATACATCCCTTATTGAGCCTGACTCTCATCCCATTCGAGGCTTTGATAATGTGGCTAAGTCTTCATTAGGTATTATCACCTTACCCATCACAGTGGGACCTGTTACTTTGCCTACTCCTATCCATGTTATTTCGGGAAATCTAACATACAACTTGTTATTAGGGAGACCTTGGATTCATAGTATGCAAGCTGTCCCCTCTACATTGCATAGACAAGTTAAATTTATTTATAACAATAAGACATATACCTTGATAGGTGATACTAATCTTCAGGCTTGTTTGCAAACATCTACTTCCAAAGGGAGTTCTTCTAAGCCTTCCTCTTCTAGTAATGACTCATTAAACAAGATACCTATGGATGAATCATCACCCTCTAATAATCAAAATTCTTTGGATAAGTCTAAAGCTCCTAAAGAAGATCCTTCTCGACTTGAGTTTACACATGAAAAGGCTTTTGATCCTGAGAAGGTTCTCGCAGAAGATGATTGGGGATCCCTTGACTTTAATCCCACCTTTGTAGGTGAGTATAGGGTTCCTCCTAGAGATCTTAAAGGTAAAAAGAAGGAAGAAACTAGAGATCAATCAGTCTTACTTGAACCTATGAGCAATAATTTTGTGGCCGCTTCTCAAACTTCTTCTCCTCACACCTCTAATTATGAAGAATTTGATTCTTTGTCTTATGAAAAACCACCTTCTCTTCCTGAAATGGCTGATCGTTATGGTCTTGGTTTTCGCATTTTTGCTAAGCATGGGTATCATGGAAATGGTTGTGGTGCTCATGAACAAGGGATAAAAGTTCCTCTAGAGACTAATTTTCACAATTATGCCTTTGGACTCGGCTATAATCCCTGCAAACGTACCAAAGCATCTAAAAGACCATCTCTCAATGTGAATGCTATATTTAGTAGTGATGATGATCTCACTTCAACTAAATCATCTTCTACTTCTATCAACTCTCATTCCCCTCATAAGGAAATCTTGGCGATGAACAAATCTCTTTATGACTCCCCTCAAATTTCTAAATCCACTTATGAATCTTTATCTCCTATTCATCACAAAGTCCTTTCCTCCAGGGATAAGGCTCTAATAAATTACACTCATCTTTCTTCTAAGATTTCTCGTAACTGTCCTTCTTCAATTTTTATCACTTTATACATGTTTTTGATCTCACTTATAGTTGAACATTTAGCATGTCATATTCAAATACCTCATTCAATCTATCATGTCTTTAAATAACATTAATGGCTATTATGTTGCTCATCATTATGTGACATTGGTAGCTCATTTACTGGGGGCTCATTGTCATTCATGATGGTACAATTTCAAGTGCAATCATATTTTTGAAGCAACATAATAGCCTAATTTTCTATGTTATCTCTTGTTCCTATGGGGACAAGAGTGATTTCATATATCTCTTCTTTTGCTTATGTCCAAATCTCTCCCTAGAAGATTTTGTAAGTCCTTCTCATTTAGGCAATGATCTTTCCTTATTTTTATCTAAGGATCCACTTTTTCCTATTCCATGGATGGTGTGAACTTTATTATTTGATGTTATTCCTTGTATGCATTTGTTGTTGTTTGTTCAAGGATTCTCTCTTACAAGAGGTGTAAGTCCTTGACTACAACCTCTTTTTCACTTGGTAAAATACATCAATAATGAATTCACTCTCCCAATTGGGTTAAAAAGAGCGTCATCCTTCATTAAGAATCACTTTCACCTCGCAAAAGAAGGAAGTATTGCATTCTTATTCTCTTCTTTGTCTCATTCTAGGAGATGTTATATTTGTCTATGATAATTCCTCTTGGGGATAGGTGTCTTTTGTACAAAGATCTCTTCTCCTCTAAGGATCTCCTTTACACATACTACGGGATATCCCTTCTCAACTATCTTATCCTTGCTTAAAGAGTGTAAAACTCTCTTGCTTGGATCTATGACATTGTTGTATTTTTGGGGTATCTTCTTTTGTGATGAAGGTAGGTATCCTTGTTCTACTTTTCTTATGACATAAACATTACACTTTTTGAGCAATGGGTCATTCTCGGAACCAGAGCACAGACTCTTAGAGCGAGATGTCTCCATTTTTCTTTTATGCAAGGTGATTATTCTCGGAACCAGAGCACAGACTCTTAGAGCGAGATGTCATGCTTTTGTACTATACATATACAGGTTGTAGCATACTCGGGCATAGACTCCTATGAGGTGCTTCTAACCTCCCTTACACACACATGCACGAGGTTGAGTGGAACTAGCGGCATAAGGCTAGACTTTCTCACTCTCCTCCCTTACATGGATCACCTAGACAGACTCTAGGGGCTAGTTTTCCATGTCCTTTTCCCATGGATCACCTAGACAAGATCTAGGGGCGAGAAGTCCATGTTTTCTCTCTCTCTATTCTTCTCATGGATCACCAATGTGTGTATTCATGCTTTTTTCCTTTCTTTTCTTCTCTTTACATTTTGTTTCCATTTACATCCTTCGTCTGGTGTTAGAGAACTCTCAAATCTTCACACTCTTTGTTGTGTTGGAATTGAGATTTAGTCCTCTTTCTTACCAAATGATTCTCCATTAGTTTTTGATCTCATATCAAATCTTCTTGTGAGCATTTGTCATTAATATTCTTTAACAATTCGAAGTGGTAAACATGATACCCTGTTTCAACTCACTAAAATTAGCAAGCCGAAACAGGGGGGGGCATATAGCTACCCTCGAATTTTCATCACCTTCCTTAGTAAGCATTAGGTGATTTTGTGATCTAACGTGTGGTTTTGTAGGGTGCGGTTCCTAACTGTGTACTGCAGATACCGCTGGGGGCTTCGTTCGACAGACTTATGGATATATCCTTTTTCAAATAATGTTTACTTTTCTGTACTTTAGCTTGCATATGCACGTAGTGTTCATATGACCGCTAAAGTGGGGGCTAAATGTAGCGTCGTAAATTGTACGCACTTGCTAGGGTGGTACAATTTCACACCTAGTTTAGCACCCGCCTTAGTGCATTTTACATTTTGCTTTGCATTTCCCCTTGAGCACTTAATTAATCAAATTAATTAGGTCTAAGGTTCTATTTTATCATCTCCCACATCATAAAGTTGGGCCCTTTCATAAAAGTGTGCCCTTTTCATTTTATTCCTCCTATACATCATTTAATCAAAAACCCTAATTAGGTCCTATTTTGAACTTGGGGGCTTGATTTCGGGGGTCAAAACATCTCAAAATCAGCTGTAACTTCGGGATTCTCTCTAAAATCATCATATCCAACGGCCCTGAAAATTTGGTGAAAAGTTGCCGGGACCGTGGCGCCCAGTGCACATGGTCCCGGACATTTTTCCCGAAATTTTGGGAGCACGATCCAATCATAAAATAAAGCTTAACCCCAAGAAATTGGCGGGATATTCAATCTCTAGGTCGGCCAAAAGACGGAATTATGACCTAGGGTTTCATATATAAGAGCTCTCTTTCTTCATTTGAAAGGAGGGGAATTTTGGCTTGGGAGGACCTTCTATGCAGTGAAAGAGTAGATCTTTGAAGACTTCAATAACATTCAACATCCTTCTATCAAGCATTTATCAATTTCATTCATCCATTTAGGGCTTGGAAGACATTGAAGAACAATAGGAGATTACCGACTGAAGATGGGCTTGTACTCCTCCCTTGAGGGTTGGGTATGATTTCATGTTGTTTTCATGTCTTTGCATAAGCTTCAATATATCCTTTATTCATGCTTTAGATCACTTTGCATCTTGATTTAGAGAATTTACATTATCATTTACAAGCAATTAGGGTTTACTTTCTAGGTTGCTCTAGTTTGCTTTCTTGCATTTAAGGACCTTGCACACACACTAGGTCTGCACACACAATACATTTTACAATACAACTTGGCTATTCATGGAGGTGGAAATCACCGAAGCGGGGGTTTGACTAAGGCAAAACCCTATATAGCCGCCCAAACACCTTTTCAGATATAAGTGCAGGTTTCGGAATTCGGACGACGCCGCAAGTTACAGATCCGGAAGAAGCAGATGGAGACTAAACAACACACCAAATCTCAAAGCGGGCGTGGGGCGCCCTGGTCCTACCAGGACAGGGGCGTTGGGCGCCCTGGTCCTTTTGACAGCAGTTTTCAGCATTTTTGACAGCTTTGCAAAACAACAGTTTTCGGAGCAGTTTCAGGGGCAGAATCAAGACAGTGGCGCCCGCGCCCCCATCCCGAACATTTTCAGTCAGAATTTAACTCCGGGTACGCATTTACATTCTTGTCTTGTCCTTGTGTTTACATCTTTTCATTATTTAAGTTCAATTCTGCAATCTTGTCATTAGTTCATACTTGCACTTTGGGGTTAGGGATTGAACTTGCATCATTTCATCTTTCAATTACAACAAAGGAATAGAAATCCTAATAGGTAGCCCGTGGCTCTCTCTTCCACAAGAAGAAGTAGCCAATTGTGTGATACCTCTAGGCTCTTTCATATTCCACAAGTGTGTGGTTGAAAGTGAGATTAGGGCATGCTTGCTTAGTGTCACTTTTTCTCCCACACAATAAGAAAGTTCTTATTGAAGTCATTGATTTTCTCCCCAATGACTTATATCCAAGACTTGAAGCAAAAAGAATGTCCATCATGGAATTAGATAAGAAATTGAAGGTTGAAGCACTGTTGGTTGTTCATCCAGCTAAATCTAGACAAGAAATAGATGAATTGATAGTAGAAGCTAACAAAATTGCTTTTGCAAGTGGTCACGGACAAGTAAGCCTCATGACCACCAGGATAAAGGAAATCACAGATGAGACAACAAACAAATGGGATATTTTCTTTGTGGAGAAAGAGAAAAGAGAAGAAAAAGAAAGACAAAAAGCTGACAAATCTTTTACTAAGGTATATAAAAAAGGAGATAAAGGGAAGATTAAAGTTGGTAGTGGTCCTAACTTAAAAATAAAAGATAACTTACCACCACCAACTCAAGACAACCCACTGGTAGCAGTAGAGGCACAGGCAGAAGTATAGCATCAACTTACAGAAAAGACATCAGAGGAAGAAAAAGCAACAGATGTCATTGATCCCTAGTCAAACATTCTATTCACAATGAAGGTTGACAATCAGGACATCAACATTACAATGGATGATACCTCTATTCCAGAAATTGGTAAGGATCAGCCCACTGACACTCCTTTAAATATTGATAAAATAACTGTTCATGATACAAATAAAGTTGTAGATAAAGAAATTTTTGAGGAGAAGAAATCTGAATCTATAAATATTGAGATTTCTGACTCACCAGTAAAGGCATCTGACACTCAGCAGGATATAAGTAATGATAAGGTCATCGATGTTGAGATACGGGCAGATAAAGCACAAGAACATACAACATCTGAACTGGCAAAGGATAGAATAGGTGCTGATTTGGTTCATGACAATCTTCTTTTCGAGTTGGAATGTAATTTCCAATCTGATGTTGAAGGATATGCCTTTGTTGATAGCTCAGAGATTTCTCTGTGTGCAAGTGATTTCGATCATGGAGGCTGCAAATCATAGTGGTTAGAAGGTCATTGACATACCCATATAAAGAGGATAATTCTATGATTGGGCATAATGCTACGCCAATCTCAAAACATACAAAGAATCTAATTATCTGATTATCAACAATCTTATATTTATTGGGTTAGCTAGTAGTTCTGAAAAGAGTGATTTTCAATGTGATATACACTTTGGGACAACAATGCACAGTGACACCGATGAAAGGGAAATTCAAAGTGGTGTATCAAAGAGTGGTTCATTAATGGTGAACATCAAATTATCAACCATATTTGATTTCATTGGTTGTGTTGGCATGCAAGTTTTTGTGATGAAGAGTGGAGAAACAAATATGTCATTTTGTAATAATTGTGCCAGATTTTTGGCAATGTTTCCTCTTGATTTCTCTTAGGGGTTACATATGACACATGGACATCATGATATCACTTACTTTAAGTTGCTGTCAATTTTTATGGTGCATAGGAAAATGAAAACCTGGTTAGCTTTGAACCGGACAATAAGTAAGCATATCACATGGGGCAGCAAGTTGAAGTAGGGATTTCAAAATTTGTACATTTGATTTTAGTTTATACCTTGATGGTTGATGGCAACCCTACCTTGCTGCTCATCACATTTTCAAATTCCAACTTGTTGGTAGCAGTTTGGATGGAGTTGGAGATAGGGCCTTGTCACTATAGCCCAAGGCAGGTGCATGTCGAAGGGGCTCTACCCTTTTATGACAGCAATAATGTTCTTGCAAGTCTAATTTTCAATTTGTTGAGTGCTAACCCAGACTATACTAGCTGCCTAGAGTGGATGGACTTCATACAAATGATAGATATTTGTCTAGTCCATATAACACAATTCATCTCTAAATGGATATTTAATGATATTTCTAGCAGAGTAATGCAACAGAAGCCACTCTTGCATCTAAAATCAATTTGGGATCCAGGTATTGATTGGAGAATTTGGTCTTAATATAAAGTTGACAAATGTAATTGCTTGTGGGCAAGCAATTTTGGGGAGGGTGGACTGTAAAGTCCCCATTTTTGTGTCTTCCTAAACATCAACTATTTTTAGAGGTTAGCCTATTATTAGTGTCCCCGTAGTGTAGTACCCCTGCCCTAATCAATTTCTAATCTCGGTTTAATCGTGGTCAGTTTATCTTAATATAATGTTATAGTCAGATGTTTGATTTAATGCATAGCTATTGATGTGGTTTTCACACTAGTTGTATGCAAGTTGTTTAGTGTTCCTATTTCATGGTATTAATATCGGGCTAACGCTTTCATTAAGTTTATATATATGCATGTATGACTCTTGGTTGCAGGAGATTTCAGGTACAATGCCGCATGAGTGCGAGGTTCGTCTTCACCTGGATTTGCAGGTTTGAGTGTACCTCTTTAATCCTTAGAGTTGGCTTAGGTGGTCGTAAGACTCTAGTTGACCATAGTCATGCTCAAGTGAGCACTGTTAGTCGTCGTCGGTATTCCCTTTTGTTTGGGTTTGCGAGTCGTCAGTCTGGTTGACTTTCTTGGTTTGCGTGTTTGGTGTGAATGGTTAAATTGATTAATTAGTCCTTAGTATTTAATTTGATTAAATATGTGTTTGTGCATTAAAGATTAATGGACTAAATTAATTGGGATTTCTTTATGAGAATTATCATTGATTTGAATTGCTCGATTTAAATTGGGAGCAAGTTCAATTAAATGGTTAATTTTAATATTAAATGTATTATGTTTATGCCTTCGAAAAGGAAGATTTAAATTTAATTGCAATAGAATTAATTTAATCTTTTGGCATTTTTGAAATAGAAAGGTTAAATTTCAGTTGAGTGAGAAAATCAATTTTAAATGGGAAAAGAAAATTAATTTGTTGATATAGTTGGAAAATAGTAATTTTTGGGAATTATTTTTAAATAAAAATTTTAATTCCAAAAAATGAAATTTTGGTCAACTCTTCCTTATAACCTAGACTTTTGGAAAATTTTGGAGTATTGATATTTTTTGGAAAAATGTTTGTTGGAAAAATATTTTTTTTGGGATGAAATTTGGGGGCTTTGGAAGGAGAAGGATTTCTTGAGCTTCAGGTTGGGGCTCTTCATCAGATCCTTTCCAGGAATGCTTACTGAGGTAGGAATTCTGGTTATCAGTTAGTTATTGTTTAAATTTAAAAAAAAATGGGCATTGGATGTTCTTCATGCTATTTGGTTTTAATTTCTCCATTGATTGCCGCAAGGTTATGAATCATTGTGGAATTAGCTGGTATTGGTTTATTGTTTGCATCCTTGCATGGAAAATGAGCTTTCTTATGCCCAAAAGAATTATCCCTTCAATTTTGAAAACCTCTCATATTCTGGAAATTTCTCTGTTGTTTTAAAAATAAAATAAAAATTAAGTTCCATATGAATACCTTCAATTTCATGCTTTAAATCAGAGATATCTGTTTGTGGTTGAATATATGGAAGTTAATAGATCTTAATTGGCAAATATGCTATTGGTTTAAGAGAATCTAGGTTTTCTTTGAAATTGCAATGGAAAAGAAAATAAAAAATTTAATTATTTTAGTCTCTACTGAGACTGGCTGGAACTGTTGTTTTTTTTAACAGTGATCTTTTTAAAATTTAAAAGAAAAAAATTAAATTAAAAAAAAATTAAATAATTGTTAATTTTTTGGGGGGAAACCCCAAGAGGGAGCTGCATATCCCATTGGGATAGCAGCGCACCCCAAGGGGTGCTGCGTGCTTCCCTTTGGGAACAACAGCGCTCCCTTTGGGGATGTTGCGTGCTTCCTTGGGAAGCAGCGCTTCCCCTTTGGGGCTGCGTGAGCTCCCATGGGGACCACGTGGAAACCCCCCCCCCTCCTTTTGATTTGTATTTTTTTTAAGTTAAAAAAAAACAAAATTAATAAATAAATTTATTAGTTTAAAAGTTTTTTTTTATAGTGTTTAATTAATTATTAATTAATATTAATATATATTTATCAATGGGAATAAATGTATATATGTTTATTAATATTTAATGTGAAGGTTGAATATTATTTAATTATTAATAATATATATTTTATTAATGAAAAAAGAATATATATATATATATATATATATATATATTAATTAATATTTTAATTGGATTCTTATGCAATATTAAATATTAATTGTGTATAATTTATTAACCGTAGGGTTATAAATATATATGAATTAGTATTTAATGCTTTTGGACCTATAATATTAGGGGAGCATCTTTTGAAAAGATGAAATATTGTTTATATTGGAAAAATTTTCGAGATAAAACATACTTTATTCAAGAATATATATTGTTTGAAGATTTTAATGATATAGGCCATCTAGAAATGTTAGAAATGAATATTTAACCATTGGACATTATGAATTTAAACAGTGTGCTTTTGGAAATTTAATTAAGTATCAATTGGGAAAATTGTTTAGTTACTGATATTCTCATTTAGTAAAATGAATGGTTAATTTATATTTTTCCTCTGTTTGAGAAATAGACAATGGTACTATTGCAAATTGTGATATTGTATTCACGTTGCAATGATGATTTCTTGCTAGTGTATTTTTGGAAACGTAGATCATGTAGGAAACTTGATCGACCTTTATTGGTTTAATCAATGGGAAAGAAAGTTGTCTTTTCTGGTTATTGCCTTTGCGATTTTAATTTCTGTATTCGCTTTTGCTTAAGTAATGGCAAGTCGTGCTTTGTTTGATAGGACCATGTCGTATGGATTGATTTGGGGTACTTGTTTCAGTCCTCTGTCTCGAGTTGGCCGTTGTATTATGGTGGTGCCGTAGTTGGTCATATCCTCTATGTGGGTGTCGAATGATGATTCGTGGTTGACCATGGTTGGTCAGGGCTCTGGTTAGAGTACCGTCAGTAAGTGTACCACTTTTGAGTTGTGTTTGACCAGATGGTTGTTCCCTCCTTCTTGAACTCCGTTCGTCTGACCATGTGTATTCCTTGGTTTTTGAGTTCATCTGACTTTAGTCTAGTGTCGTATGGGAAAGTGGCTTTTGATTGGGGGCCGCACCCAAAGTGGCTGCTGGGTAACCCATCGAAAGTGAGTCTAATAAGTGATAACCTATCAGTAGATTAGAATGTAATCTCTAAGTAAAATAATTGTGCCTCACACATGGGAGGAGTGCTTACATAGACTCGACTTGCTATGAGAAGGCCTGAAATAGCAAACCATCATCCTTGTCTTCACGAGAGGATGTGTGGGTCCACATGGGGCTTGGATGGGCCAGAGGGTCGGATTAGGTTGCCAGGGTAACTCAGTGTATGGGGCCGGGACCTATGAAGACCTACCATGGTAACCATACCAGGTTGTGTGATGACACTTGTCCCTACGTTCGCTAGTGTGTTGTCATTTTGTTCTGTTAGGAGCACGTTTGTGGGTCGTCCTATTGTCTACACCCTTGTAAGTACTTGGTTTCATGTTAGACCTTGGCTGGTGATAACTCAGTTTTGTGGATGCTCCAATGGACCTTTTTATTAGCTTTGATTATGTTCAGCTGGATCCTTTTCTTTTCAGGGATCGTTTATGTATTTATTGACCGATGCGGTCACTTGTATATTGTTTATGTTTCGCCTTGATGGCTGGATTGGAAATTATGAGAACCTCATGTATTCTTAACTTTATTAATTATCAGAGGGGTCTTGCAGTTGAGCAAACCCGGAGATGTAGCCCTTTAGGGGTGAACTCCGAGATCATTATGGTGTTATGTGATGTTATTCTCTTATGTTTCCTTTATTCAACTTTATCATGTATGAATAGCTTATGTTAGAATGTATAAGTGGATAAGATGGAATTAACTTTAAATGCTTATATGCAGTTCTTTCTTGAATGCCATTTTGATCGAATGCATAAGTGGTTTAGATGAGATTTATCGTAGATGCATGTATGCAATCGTATTTTAAAATGCAATAAATTGGAATATGAAAGAATGTAACTTAGAGTAATGGAATATATTCAGTTGTTGTTAAGGAAATTAAGTATGCTTGAAAAGATCTCATATGTTTATGATGAAATTCTAGTGTGTTAGAATATTAGATGTATGGCTTGTATTTTAATGAAAAGTTTGAATGAAGATTATGAATAAATCTTAATGGATGAACCTTATCTTGTGAATTATATTTCCATCTTTTGAAAGAAATTACCCTGATTAAGAATTATCTCATTATTAAGATAATCAGCTTATTGGATTATTTGTGTGAGTTAAGTGAATTGTGAAATTTTAAGTAATCTCGTTGGGAAACTCTTTAGGTGTTAGTTGATGTCTTCCGCTATGTAATCTGAATCTTTGATATCTTGTTGCATCTTAATGTTGTGTTACTATAAAAAAAATAAAAATTATTGCACTCCATTTTTAAGTTTAGCTTAATCCCTTCAGGGTTTCCTGGCGGGGCATTACATTTGGTATCAGAGCCCATGTTGCAAACACTGGGATCTCTGGTATCGTGTGTGCCCTCTGTTGGTGTGAGGTGTATCGACCTTATGTGCATGCTTGTCCTCCTGTTTGTATATGAGTGATTGAGCAGACCTTAACTTGTGTGTAACATGTGTGTTCACACCTTGTTCTCACCTTCTTGATGTTGGTGTTTTGAGTGATTGATCGTGCTTTATGTGCTTATTGATGTCTTGGTCTACGATTACTCATATTCTGAAAGAGAGTTGTATGTACCTTCCTTTTTGAGTGTTGTACTCTATAGACTGATCCATTTGGGTTGGTCAGTGCTTGTCTTGAATCTGAAAGTGAGAATTGTGTTTGTTTAAGATTATGATCTAGCTTAGTGTTGTCCATTTGAAGGACTAGTATGGCAAATATGGAATGCTTATTTTGTAGAAAATTAAATGATTATCACCCTTCCTTCTCTCTCTCTTTCTAGAAATTAAAATGTTTGGGATGTGTGTAATTATCTCTGATTTGAGTTTTCTGTATTTTGCGAGAGAAAGGTTGTGACTTCTTGAGCCCTTGTTTGAACCTCATGATGATTATGTGTTTTTAAATAATAAAAGGGCTTTGGGTTTGAAAGTTAATATTGGCTATTGGGAGAAAATTGTATGTGTGCATTTAAAGAATTCTCCATGTGTATGGTAGGAGTAACATAATTAAATTTTATCTTAAGTGAGGTGTATTAATATGCGAATAGTTGAATTTTGTGAAACTGCTTGGTTTGTAGAAGAAGTATTAAAAGGAGCATGTTATTGTAGCTACAAGAGAGTATTAATGTGTTCCCCGAAAGATTGTTTTATGTGTTGCATTAAACCAGTTTGATTGAGGATCTATTTTAGCAAATGCTCCATTGAACTCGCTTTTGGGTACATGTAATTACCTTAATGTGTTAGGAAGTGCGAATGAAAAGCTTGTTTGATGTGTATGGATTAATATGTTTTATTTGGGTGATAGCTCCTCGCTTACCTTTGATCGTAATGTGATTTTCTCTAATAGGTTGCAAATTGTGACATGTGTCTGTATTGTATTATTATAAGTGAGTGTTTTCAAGAGGTCTGGTATTATCGAAAAGATTGCCTGTTTTGATCTCTGTTGGTTGGAAAACTAGAACATTCTGTTGCAACCATAATTATTGGAAATGTTTTGTTAGGCTGATTGTCATCCTTCTAAACGGTAGTGAAATGAAAACCGTGCAAATAAAATGATAGGCTTATAGTGAGAAATTTGATATTATAGTGTGATTTTGTTGATCTTGTGTCTTTGTAGGAAATAGTTTGGTTATCAAACTCTCTTTCCCTTCTCTTTGCCTAATCATAAGATTTTTAGAAATGCTACGAAGAATGCATTAATTTAAATAGAATATTTATAAAACATGTGAAATTGTACTATTGCATTTTGGCTTTATATTGTAAGATGAAAGTCCTCTTTGGGAAAAGAATTTGCATAGCTAGTAATTTAGTTATGGATGCTTAGTGAAATTCGAGAAAGATATAGGAATGATGTTATTTCCTTATGTAATTGTGAATTGTTAATAATTTCAGTACTTGTATCTAGAGTAAACTTGATTCAGTTATTCATGTAGAAAGCATAATTAATATCTTCCTTGAATAGATGTTAGCATACTGAAAAGTACTCCCCGTGAATGTGACTAAACCAGTACTGGTGTATTTGTGTGTATTGTAATAAACCAGTACTTATTATATGTGCCCATGGATTGGTGAAGTAATCAACCATGGAGGATATGTTGCTTATAAGTATGGGAAACCATACTGTTTATGTGACGTTGCTTATTCGTTTCCCTACTGAGTACCAAACCTCAGTTTGTGGATAACTCAGTATGTTAAGGGGTAGTATTCAAAGTAACCGTTCCTTGAATAGTATGGATTGGCGTACAAGTAATATCAGTGCGAAGTGACTTTAGCTTCTCTACTTCGAGGAATGATATAGTTGTACTATTAAATTGTATCAAAGGTGTATTCAATACTTTCCCTTTTGATAAATCTATTTATAGGTTTATATGTGTCAGCATATTCCTCTCCTTTATTTGAGCATATGGGTGGTGATTTTTGTGTATAGTGATGGTGTAATTTGGAGGATCCTTTGCCTTGTCTTCATGAAAGGTAGGTTTATCCACATGAGCTGCCAATTAGTACGTGTTGGTGGGCATGTGGGTGGACCCTAGTCATGTATACCTCTGGCTAC
Source organism: Cryptomeria japonica (assembly GCF_030272615.1). NCBI lineage: Eukaryota > Viridiplantae > Streptophyta > Pinopsida > Cupressales > Cupressaceae > Cryptomeria > Cryptomeria japonica. Next base: position 1,005,143 of record NC_081413.1, read on the forward strand.
GATGAGTATCCTTCTAGATACGTCGCTATGCGGGACGTGACCTGTGCGTGCTTGTTTCTGCGAGGTACACTACCATGCAGGATATGCCCATTGCTTGTCTTCTCCGCTTGGGGTATTGGCATGCTGCGTGACGATGTGATGCGGGGTGATGTCGAGGTGCACACCACCATGCCATGTGGGTAGTGTGACTATGTCGCACCACATGATGAGCTACTGCAATAGCTAGTCAGTTGTTCCTTCCTTCCTTGTTGGTGGCTAGATGCTAGTCACACAGTGATGTTATGTGCAATTGTGATATTCTTTATATTTCTTTGGGGATCAGCAATTTATTTTACTTTGACTTTGAAGGTTTAGCCATGATCTTGTGATCTTTTGCAGTCTTGATTTGGTGTTGCAAATTCTGGATTTTTTTTTCTTGCTTTACTATTGGAATTGATGATTTATTACCTTTGTTCATCTGTACTTTGGTGGCTAAATTGGTTTATCCTTAATGTTTTCGTATGCTGGTCTTGTGTTGAAATGTGAAATTCCTCTCCAAAGACGTATGATACGGATTTGGTAGAGTGTGTACGAGGAAGTGGTCGTAAGGAACCTTGAGGATGGGGGTATGTGAGGCTGTGTTGCAGCTAGGACCCACTACCTACCTATGTGTGGTGACTATCTCTTGGAGGCTAACCACCTTACTCAACAAGAGATGTTCACGAAGGTCTTGTATGGAAGGTAGCACCGCTACGGTGTTCTTAGCACCATCGAGCCTTGAGTGAGATATTTGATATTTATGATCTTATTATTGTTCTGAGATTAGGCATAGAGATGTTGATTGTGCATGTTGTCTTTGACCGAGCATTAGACATGCTCACATGTGGCCTTTTGAGTTATGCATTCCTTTATGTGGATGGTTATTATTTGTATCATGGAGTAAATTGTGTTAACTTGTCACTATGTTATGGCACATAGTCATTGGAAAGGTTTTCTTATTCCTGGCAAGTGTAAACAATTGAGTTATATACGTTGCTCTTATTTCATAAAAGTTAATTTGGTTGTAGAAATTGATATTTAAAGCTAGTTCTATGCAATAAAATTTTATGATAAAGATGGATTGGTAAAAGAAATTGATCATGATGGCATGTTTTCTTGTCATATCTGGTAGATGATTATGGTAATTGTTGTTTACCTCTTTGTAATGCTTTAATTTGGTGTAATGAAAGGGAGAAAATTCTTGTTTCTCTGCTATGATTGTGGATAATTCCTAGAATATTTTAAGGAATGTATGTATTTAGATGTATCTTGCCAATGAGTAGTGGCGTTTGTAAAGGATTTAGCAGTAATATTTCATTTATTTATGGAAAGATTTCTATGTGCAATTTGATCTTTGTTGAATGAGTTTCAGGGCTGATGCGTACGACATGTTCTCCATCTAGCCTTATGACTTCCAGGAGTAAGTCAGAACCTAGGGGGGGAGAATGTAGTACCCCTGCCCTAATCAATTTCTAATCTCGGTTTAATCATGGTCAGTTTATCTTAATATAATGTTATAGTCAGATGTTTGATTTAATGCATAGTTGTTAATGTGGTTTTCACACTAGTTGTATGCAAGTTGTTTAGTGTTCCTATTTCATGGTATTAATATCGGGCTAACGCTTTCATTAAGTTTATATATGTATGCATGTATGACTCTTGGTTGCAGGAGATTTTAGGTACAACGCCGCATGAGTGCGAGGTTCGTCTTCACCTGGATTTGCAGGTTTGAGTGTACCTCTTTAATCCTTAGAGTTGGATTAGGTGGTTGTAAGACCCTAGTTGACCATAGTCATGCTCAAGTGAGCACTGTTAGTCGTCGTCGGTATTCCCTTTTGGCTGGGTTTGCGAGTCATTAGTCTGGTTGACTTTCTTGGTTTGCGTGTTTGGTGTGAATGGTTAAATTGATTAATTAGTCCTTAGTATTTAATTTGATTAAATATGTGTTTGTGCATTAAAGATTAATGGACTAAATTAATTGGGATTTCTTTATGAGAATTATCATTGATTTGAATTGCTCGATTTAAATTGGGAGCAAGTTCAATTAAATGGTTAATTTTAATATTAAATGTATTATGTTTATGCCTTCAAAAAGGAAGATTTAAATTTAATTGCAATAGAATTAATTTAATCTTTTGGAATTTTTGAAATAGAAAGGTTAAATTTTAGTTGAGTGAGAAAATCAATTTTAAATGGGAAAAGAAAATTAATTTGTTGATATAGTTGGAAAATAGTAATTTTTGGGAATTATTTTTAATTAAAAATTTTAATTCCAAAAAATGAAATTTTGGTCAACTCTTCCTTATAACCTAGACTTTTGGAAAATTTTGGAGGATTGATATTTTTTGGAAAAATGTTTGTTGGAAAAATATTTTTTTTGGGATGAAATTTGGGGGTTTTGGAAGGAGAAGGATTTCTTGAGCTGCAGGTTGGGGCTCCTCATCAGATCCTTTCTAGGAATTCTTACTGAGGTAGGAATTCTGGTTATCAGTTAGTTATTGTTTAAATTTAAAAAAAATGGGCATTGGATGTTCTTCATGCTATTTGGTTTTAATTTCTCCATTGATTGCCGCAAGGTTATGAATCATTGTGGAATTAGCTGGTATTGGTTTATTGTTTGCATCCTTGCATGGAAAATGAGCTTTCTTATGCCCAAAAGAATTATCCCTTCAATTTTGAAAACCTCTCATATTCTGGAAATTTCTCTGTTGTTTTAAAAATAAAATAAAAATTAAGTTCCATATGAATACCTTCAATTTCATGCTTTAAATCAGAGATATCTGTTTGTGGTTGAATATATGGAAGTTAATAGATCTTAATTGGCAAATATGCTATTGGTTTAAGAGAATTTGGGTTTTCTTTGAAATTGCAATGGAAAAGAAAATAAAAAATTTAATTATTTTAGTCTCTGCTGAGACTGGCTGGAACTGTTATTTTTTTTTAACAATGATCTTTTTAAAATTTAAAAGAATAAAATTAAATAAAAAAAATTAAATAATTGTTAATTTTTTTGGGGGAAACCCCAAGAGGGAGCTGCGTATCCCATTGGGATAGCAGCGCACCCCAAGGGGTGTTGCGTGCTTCCCTTTGGGAATAGCAGCGCTCCCTTTGGGGATGCTGCGTGCTCCCTTGGGAAGCAGCGCTTCCCCTTTGGGGCTGCATGAGCTCCCATGGGGACCACGTGGAAACCCCCCCCCACCCCGCTCCTTTTGATTTGTATTTTTTTTTAGTAAAAAAAATAAATTAATAAATAAATTTATTAGTTTAAAGGTTTTTTTTATAAAGTGTTTAATTAATATTAATATATATTTATCAATGGGAATAAATGTATATATGTTGATTAATATTTAATGTGAAGGTTGAATATTATTAAATTATTAATAATATATATTTTATTAATGAAAATATATATATATATATTAATTAATATTTTAATTGGATTCTTATGCAATATTAAATATTAATTGTGTATAATTTATTAACCGTAGGGTTATAAATATATATGAATTAGTATTTAATCCTTTTGGACCTATAATATTAGGGGAGCATCTTTTGAAAAGATGAAATATTGTTTATATTGGAATTTTTTTTGAAATAAAACATACTTTATTCAAGAATATATATTGTTTGAAGATTTTAATGATATAGGCCATCTAGAAATGTTAGAAATGAATATTTAACCATTGGACATTATGAATTTAAACGATGTGCTTTTGGAAATTTAATTAAGTATCATTTGGGAAAATTGTTTAGTTACTGATATTCTCATTTATTAAAATGAATGGTTAATTTATATTTTTCCTCTGTTTGAGAAATAGACAATGGTACTATTGCAAATTGTGATATTGTATTCACCTTGCAATGATGATTTCCTGCTAGTGTATTTTTGGAAACATAGATCATGTAGGAAACTTGATCAACCTTTATTGGTTTAATCAATGGGAAAGAAAGTTGTCTTTTCCGGTTATTGCCTTTGCGATTTTAATTTCTGTATTCGCTTTTGCTTAAGTAATGGCAAGTCGTGCTTTGTTTGATAGGACCATGTCGTATGGATTGATTTGTGGTACTTGTTTCAGTCCTCTATCCTGAGTTGGCTGTTGTATTATGGTGGTGTCGTAGTTGGTCATATCCTCTATGTGGGTGTCGAATGATGATTCGTGGTTGACCATGGTTGGTCAGGGCTCTGGTTAGAGTACCGTCAGTAAGTGTACCATTTTTTAGTCATGTTTGACTAGATGGTTGTTCCCTCCTTCTTGAACTCCGTTCATCTGACCATGTGTATTCCTTGGTTTTTGAGTTCGTCCGAGTTTAGTCTAGTGTTGTATGGGAAAGTGGCTTTCGATTGGGGGCCGCGCCCAAAGTGGCTGCTGGGTAAGCCGTCGAAAGTGAGTCTAATAAGTGATAACCTATCAGTAGATTAGAATGTAATCTCTAAGTAAGATAATTGTGCCTCACAAATGGGACGAGTGCTTACACAGACTCGACATGCTATGAGAAGGCCTGAAATGGCAAACCATCATCCTTGTCTTCACGAGAGGATGTGTTGGTCCACATGGGGCTTGGATGGGCCGGAGGGTCGGATTAGGTTGCCAGGGCAATTTAGTGTATGGGGCTGGGACTTGTGAAGACCTACCATGGTAACCATACCAGGTTGTGTGATGACACTTGTCACTATGTTCGCTAGTGTGTTGTCGTTTTGTTCTGTTAGGAGCACGTTTGTGGGTCGTCCTATTGTCTACACCCTTGTAAGTACTTGGTTTCATGTTAGACCTTGGCTAGTGATAACTCAATTTTGTGGATGCTCCAATGGACCTTTGTATTAGCTTTGATTATGTTCAGCTGGTTCCTTTTCTTTTCAGGGATCGTTTATGTATTTATTGACCGATGCGGTCACTTGTATATTGTTTATGTTTCGCCTTGATGGCTGGATTGGAAATTATGAGAACCTCATGTATTCTTAACTTTATTAATTATCAGAGGGGTCTTGCAGTTGAGCAGACCCGGAGATGTAGCCCTTTAGGGGTGAACTCCGAGATCATTATGGTGTTATGTGATGTTATTCTCTTATGTTTCCTTTATTCAACTTTATCATGTATGAATAGCTTATGTTAGAATGTATAAGTGGATAAGATGGAATTAACTTTAAATGCTTATATGCAGTTCTTTCTTGAATGCCATTTTGATCGAATGCATAAGTGGTTTAGATGAGATTTATCGTAGATGCATGTATGCAGTCGTATTTTAAAATGCAATAAATTGGAATATGAAAGAATGTAACTTAGAGTAATGGAATATATTCAGTTGTTGTTAAGGAAATTAAGTATGCTTGAAAAGATCTCATATGTTTATGATGAAATTCTAGTGTGTTAGAATATTAGATGTATGGCTTGTATTTTAATGAAAAGTTTGAATGAAGATTATGAATAAATCTTAATGGATGAACCTTATCTTGTGAATTATATTTCCATCTTTTGAAAGAAATTACCCTGATTAAGAATTATCTCGTTAAGATAATTAGCTTATTGGATTATTTGTGTGAGTTAAGTGAATTGTGAAATTTTAAGTAATCTCGTTGGGAAACTCTTTAGGTGTTAGTTGATGTCTTCCGCTATGTAATCTGAATCTTTGATATCTTGTTGTATCTTAATGTTGTGTTACTTTAAAAAAAATAAAAATTATTGCACTCCATTTTTAAGTTTAGCTTAATCCCTTCAGGGTTTCCTGGCGGGGCATTACACGTAGGCTGACGTGGTGATTAGGGGGCCCTTTGTGGGTGATTCAAGGTTTTTTGGCCGACCCTTGTGTTGTTTATTTCAATACTCTCCATCTTAGAGATTCAATTATTTGGTGGTTTGCCTACCAGAGGTCTTTCAGGCTTTGTTTGTACATACTAATTTTAGTAAGTCTCTTGAGCATTTAGTCGCATACTATTTATAGTAAGTCATCTAGATGGTTGGAGGGTACTATAGCTATTACTGGGTAGTTGGTAGAATTAATTAAATGTTCCGATATTGGCATTTATTGGAGTTAATGATTAATATTAATTAAATTAATTATTTTATATTAAGGGAATATTACAAACCTTGCGACTAATATTTTCTCCTTTTAAGTAACCACACTAGAAATCATCTATGGAAGACCAAGAGTCACAACTTAGAATTCAATATTAGATGTCCCATTGGGATTTAAACTTGGGCCTCCACAATGCCCATATTCAGAAATCAATGATTTAATCCATTGAGCTCAACCCCTTGAACTCAGCTATCATTTTCCATAGTCCTGTATCAACGAATATATCGATTATTGAAATTAAAAGAAGAGACTCTCAATAAGCATCATCTAAAAAATTGTCAATCAATTCAACAAAGATATCAATGAAAAGCCCCATAGAATTGTCAATTGAAGTCACAAATCCATACCATTGGTCAATAATTACACTGAATTGACAATGCACTGTCATTTTGCTGAAAGACATGGATCCATTCAATAAATTGCAATATTTCCTTTGCACTAATACAGATTATATGTCTAAGATCCTCCGGATGCTTATGAGAATTAAATTTTAGTATCTTCACAAAATTAGTGTTCTTCCCATAAACTAGCATGCTTTGCAAAGAACATAGACTTAACTTTCATATGTAAATATCCCATGTGCTAATACAGTTGTGACCAAATTGGGAGTAGATTGTCAAAGCTAGATGAACACATGATATGACAAAACATTCTTTCAACTTAATACACAAACCAAGACCCATATGATCGAGAAACTGAACACAAGAAATTCAATGCACAAGAGAATGCACAACTTTCTCTTATAGAAATTTACATGCTTTATGTTTTAGCTTCCAGAGTTAGGATTAAATGTTTCGCTATAGATGAAATATGGCACCTGGTTGTGAATGTGAAAATCGATAAAAAAAAATTACTCATCCTCAACCTCTGCAGAAAAATTTGGCTCTTCAAGCTTCTGTAACTTGGGCATTTGATCATTTGCACCATGAGAACTCATAGCCCTCGTTCTAAGAACCCCTCTCCTTGTATTTGTAGCAAAGCGAGATGCCAATAATGTAGCCCCTAGAAGAGGGTTATTCTGAGGAACTTCTGCCATGGTTGTGGAAGGGGTACCATAGCTTTCTGCATTAGCATCATCTGCTGAAGTAGCAAAATCATGACTGGGTTCCAATTCTTGCTTTTGATAATAGTAGAAGCTCTCCTTCTTAAGAAGTTATGCTGCTAACTTTCTTTTCTTGTAACACCGCTAGGCTGCTTGTATAAAGCAAGCTGACCATGTCCTCCACTGATGAGAATAGAACTAAAATGTATGTTGAAGTTTCTTGCTGTGCAACCGCCTAAATTGATTTGCAACAAACTTTAGATCTTTAGCCCGTAATGCAATGCTTCTACTTCCACCAATGCTTTAACAGTCCTTGTCGAGAATGGTAAGTTTAAACTAGATTTCGGAAGCAATGCCCAAGTGAGTAGCTCCTCACCACAGAAATCACCAGGACCCAATGTAATTGAATTGAAAAAGCCAGTTCTACCTCCATTGGTTGTTGCACTGTCTAAGTAACCATGGATGATAAAGAGCATTTCATTCACTGGATCTCCTTCTCGAACAATATATGTTCCTTCAGTGCTTAGAGCAGGTGTTAGCCATTCACATATAGCATCAATAAGTTGATCATCCATTTGTGAGAAAAAGGGGACCTGCATATAAGAGTCTAATAAGAACATCTTATTTTTTTAGATCAAGGAAAAAAAAATGGTAACAAAAAGTTAAAATATTAAAATATCTAGCTAGAATGTTAAAGCTACCTCCCAGTGCTCTATTCTTCTAAACTATTTTGTACTGAAATCTATAGCTTGGATTGATTTCATATACAAAATCCTAATAGACAAGAAAGATTTATCCCTTATTGCATCTCCATACATGTGGAGGTAATATATAGATGCAATGTTGTACTCAACAAATATGGGACATTTGCAGAAACTGTAGATGAAAATGCAAGCATCTAAGAGTTATATTCAAAGAATAAGTTAAAGGAAATTTTGCTCAAATTTTATTCTATGAAACTGATTTCATCACAATGAATAGGAATATGCAGTTTCATTACTATAGTCTCCACTGTAGAGGGCGAAAACAACAATTTCACAGTATAAAATGACTAGGTGAAAACTAGCATTAACAGATGTTTATAAAGGAATGAAATATATTTTAAATAACTGAAAGCTTTTGTTTTTAGGTTTTATCACCATGATAGCTATTGTATGCAGGGAAATCCGGTCGATAGAACTCAATATGTGGAAAATAGAGCTCTATGGAGCCTTGCTCACACACTCACAGGACTTCTTGGTGCAAGCTACGGAGTAATGAAGTATCACTCAGCTTCCCAAGGTGGGTCCCATGGTTCTCTATCTTGCACGGTCCCTCAAACCAATGTTTTTTCTCTCAGATCACTGAGCAAAATGATTTAGGGATGGCAAATGCAAGAACGAGGGATGCTTTTGATAGATTTTAGAATGAAATGCACCCTAAGCTATGCATGATCTTAAAATGCAATAAACTAGATTATAAGATGACAAGGTTAGTATAAATACTATCTTAACATACTATATTAGTCTATGATTGAGCTAAATGATAAAGAAAGTATTCTAAACATGCATATTTAGACTATTTCTTATTGAAAAGAGAGGCTAAATGATGAGCATAAATGGTATATGAAAGCTTGAATGTATTTGAGCATAAGTATGATACTACAAACTTGGATTTTTTTGAATGGAGGAATGGGAGCTCTATTTATAGCAAAAATAGGGCAATGGATGGTTAGGATTGAAAGGTTTAATCAAGGGTTGAGTTTGAAAGTTGGGGATCCATGTTTGCAATTGGCACCAATGAAATGGTGACAATTGTCAACATAGGGTTGGGTTGAGAGAAGGGGTTGGAGGCATTAAATGCCTGAGAAGACCTTATGGTTATCTAGAGGGTAAGGGTCAAGCTTAAGTTAAGATTACCCATTGGATTAAGAGTTAATCCAAGGATAAACTCTTGTGCAAATGATTAAGGGATAACCATAGTCAAAGCAATGAATGCTTGATGAGACCCTTGGATTACATGGAGGTTGAGTTAAAAGAAATTCTTTAATCATGCAAGGGGGTTGAGTTAACCATTAATGGTTTGGGAGACTTTGGAAAATTAAGTGGTTGAAGACTTGAAGCCTTTAATGGTTATCAAAGACTTTAAGGGTTTGAGAAGTGACTTCCCTTTGCTTAGGAATGTGACAAAGTTTAGAAGATGGGTTAGGCTAATTAGAAGCGATTAGAAGGGTCTAGAAGAATTTAGGAAGGGGTTTAGGAAGCAAGTGGGAGATGTAGGAAAGTGCAAGTGGATGGAGGGATAATAGGATTTAATTGAAATAAAGTTAATTTAATTCAATTTGGTTACAATTTGGGGAAATTAAATAAATTAGATTTATTCAATTTAGGATAACTATTTAATTAATTTTGAATTTAATTAAAAGTGGATAGGGGGGATTTAATTGAATAAAATGATTTATTTATTAAATGGGTATAGTGAATTTAATTGAGTAATTTACTTAATTAAATAGAGGAATACGGGTAATTTAATTAAATTGAATTTAATCAAATAGAGAAATGAACATAAAATATTCATTTAGGAATATGGTCATTTTTATACGTCTACAACTGTAATTTCCCTATTTGGATTTTTATGGAATATGCAATTGCTTTGTGTTTTCTGATTTTATATCGACTTGTACAAACATCAAATTATTAAACAACACTAACAAATAATAGTGGAAAATCTAACATATCAAATAATGATAGAATCTGAAATTCTCAGTAATGCTGTAGCATCCAGAACAACAATTTTATTTATTTATCCAACAATGAAAACTCACAATGTTGCCTAATACCAAATGCTAGTTATAACAAATAGCAGCGAGAAAAACTCACAAAGGAATTTACTCAGCATGTATGACTGCCCCAAGGGAGTGTAAGGAAAAATACCCAACATATCCCATGATTTTCTTGATCAAATATTCATTATAGCTTGAGACAAGCACATACTAATATGCCCTTAAGGCCAAATAAACATAGTTAATTTCCCACCATTAATCCTTAAACAATAAAAAATGCAGTTATCAGATCTAAGAAATTTTAACAATATAACATGTAGATTAATACTTTGAGAACATGAAAGGAGAAGAAAATAGCCAGAAAAGAAGAGACCAATATATGTGGGGAAAACCCATTTGGGTTAAAATCTCCACTCCAAAGCATTAAATCAATGTATTAATCTTGCTCCTTTAGAGGAAAACCAACAGCATAAACCTACATAAAAAAAACTCCTCAAGTCTCCATTTCAAGCCCTCAATATACTGAGGGCTTACTATAGGCCCAAACAAGTGAAAAGCACACAGAATATATTGAGAGGGCGAACTTTGAAACACACAAAACCACATAAACAAAGAGATAGAATAAAGAGAGCAAACATCAACAAAGAGAACACCAAATTTCACGTGTAAAACCCTTTTGGGTAAAAAACCACAGTAGATCAATAGCTTTCATTCATAAAATGGGCACCAAGCCAAATTACATAAATGAGCACCAACTTTCTGTTGAAATGTGGCGAATGATCAGCAAAGTACTGTACACTCAGCACGTATCCTTTTTTGGGTATTTTTTTGATGAAAACCGATATTGTAATAAAACCCTAAAAAGGCCGACTTTGTTTTTGCCCTAAAACCGCATGTTATAAGCGGCTGGGATGCTTAAGGCATTGTAAGGTTGATGTACTATTTTTTGCTAGATAATAAGAAAGATTGGACGGCTGTGTATGGTGGATGTAACCCATTCTGGGTGAACCACATTAAATCTTTGTGTTATCTGTGTCCTGTTTTATTTCTTTATCTTTTGTATTTAAATCTACATATAATTGTTAGTTCATATTTGCTTCAGATCTGCTTGAAACCCTAACAATTGGTATCAGAGCGAGGTTTTCTGTAAATTGGTAGGACTTTCAAATTTGAGTGGGAGCAATGGAGGATTCCAAATTCAAGGTTGAAAAGTTTAACAGCCAAAATTATCAGTTATGGAAAATGCAGATGGAGGATTATTTGTATGAAAAGGATTTGTGGTGGCCATTGGAAGGAAAGGCAAAGAAACTGACCACAATGTCAGATGAAGAGTGAGACATTTTAGATAGAAAGGCATTGGGATCCATTCGATTGTGCCTTGCACTGTTTGTAGCATTCAATATAATAGAAGCAAAAGTGACTGTAGATTTGATGGTGACATTGGCTAAGTTGTATGAGAAACCCTCAGCTTCGAATAAGGTATTTCTTATGAAGCATCTGTTTAATTTGAAAATGAGTGAGGGAGGATTTGTAGTGGAGCACTTAAATGAATTTAATACAATTACCAGTCAATTGTCTTTGGTAAAAATTACTTTTGCAGAAGAGGTTAGGGCTCTCTTGATTTTATGTTCTTTGCCAAAAAGCTAGAATAGCTTGGTTATGGCTGTAAGTAACTCTGTCTCTGGTAAAAATACTTTGGTATTTGATGATATTGTTGGTGTTATCCTAAGCGAGGAAATGCGAAGGAAAAGTACAGGTGAGACTCCAACATCATCGGGTAGTGTTTTGAATGTGGAGAACAGAGGAAGATCAAAGGAAAGAGGAAAAGGCCCTGGGAATGAGAAGTCACGAGGGAAGTCAAAGAAAGGACGCTATCAATCTAGAGGAAAGAAAGATTGCTGGTACTGTGGAAAGCCTGGTCATCTAAAGAAAGACTGTTGGTCTCAGAAAAATAAAGAAGGAGATAAAAATGAAAATGACAGTAAGGAGGCTAATATTGCAAGTAATACTTTACAAGATGCTTTAATCTTATGTTTGGATAATGTTAATGATTCCTAGGAAATAGATTCTGGGGATTCATTTCATGTAACACCCCATAGAAAATATTTTCTAGATTATGTTCAAGGTGATTTTGGACAAGTATATTTGGGTGATGATGAGCCCTGTCAAATTGTTGGAAAAGGAAAGATAAAGATCAAGTTGCAAAATGAAAATGACTGGTTTCTGCAGGAGGTAAGACATGTTCCTAACTTAAGAAGAAATTTTATTTCTGCAGGGCAACTAGGTAGTGAAGGTTGCATAGTTACCTTCTCAGACAGTATCGGGAAGGTCAGTAAAGGATCATTAGTAGTAGCTAAAGGTGCGAAGGTAGGCACATTATATCTATGTACTGGTAACACTTTCTCTACCTTAGCTGCTACAGATAAAGTTACTGCAGGGACAACAACAATAGATGTTGCAAGAACAGGTTCGATAATGTGGCACCATAGGCTTGGGCACATGAGTGAGAAAGGGATGAAAATCCTTCACTCCAAAAATCTATTGCCAAGACTAAAGAAGATTGATTTAGAGTTTTGTGAAAACAGTGTTTATGGAAACAGAAAAGAGTCAGATTTCTCAAGGTTGGGAAAGAGAAGAAGAGTGAGAAGTTAGAGCTTGTGCATTCAGATGTATGGGGACCGGATCAGGTATCATCTCTTGGTGGCTCTTGTTATTATGTTATTTTTATTGATGACTCAACCAGAAAAACATGGGTATATTTCCTAAAACAAAAATCAGATGTTTTTGAAACTTTTAAGAAATGGAAAGCTTTGGTTGAGAATGAGACAGGAAAAAAGTTGAAGTGTCTCAGATCAGATAATGGAGGCGAGTATTGCAGCAAAGCATTTGAAGATTACTACTCCTTAAATGGGATTCGAAAGAAGAAGACAGTTCCAGGAACTCCGTAGGAAAATGGTGTGTCAGAGAGAATGAATAGGACTATCATGGAACGCGCAAGGAGCATGAGATTGCATGCTAGATTGCCCTTAGATTTTTGAGCAGATGTTGTACATACTGCTGTCTATTTGATAAATAGAGGACCTTCAACCCCTTTGGATAGTGGTATTCTAGAGGAGGCATGGACTGGTAAAAAGGCAAATTATTCTTTTCTAAAAACTTTTGGTTGCGAAGCTTTTTTCCATGTTGATAAAGAAAATAGAACCAAACTTGATGCTAAATCTCATAAATGTACCTTCATTGGATATGGGATAGATGAATATGGCTATCAGTTATGGGATTTTGAAAATAAGAAAATAATTAAAAGTAGAGATGTTATATTCAATGAGAAGGTCATGTATAAAGAACAGATGTAGGAAAAGAAGTATGAACAGGACAAACAAGAATATGTGGTGTTGGATGAGATTCCTGAAAATGAAATGCCATAGGTACCTGATGCTCAGCAACAACAGATTGTCCCACAAACTCCTGCAAGTGTTAGACGTTCTACGAGGACAAGTAGACCCCCTAAAAGATTTTCTCCTTCTTTGTATTCTATTTTATTAACGGATTCTGGTGAACCAGAAGAATGTGAAGAAGCAATGCAGGTAGATGCCAAACAATAGTGGGAGCTAGGCATGAAAGAGAAGATGGACTCCTTGATGAAAAATAAGACTTGGGACTTAGTCCCTTTACCTGCAGAAAAAAGAGCCTTGCCTAAAAAATGGGTTTATCAGCTAAAGGAGGAGGAAGGAGGTCAGAAAAGATATAAGGCCAAACTTGTGGTAAAAGGTTTTGCATAGAAAAAGGGTATAGATTATGGTGAAATATTTTCTCCAGTTGTAAAAATGACTTCAATTAGAACTATACTTAGTTTTGTGGCTGTAGATGATTTACATCTTGAACAATTAGATGTCAAAATAGCTTTTCTCCATGGAGATTTGGAGGAGGAAATTCACATGTTGCAACCACAGGGATATGAGGTCAAAGGTAAGGAGAACTTGGTGTGCAGGTTGAAGAAAAGTCTGTATGACCTAAAGCAAGCACCCCGACAATGGTATTTAAAATTTGATAGTTTCATGGCTGAACACTGTTATCATAGATGTCATTCTGATCATTGTGTATATTTTAAGAGGTTTGATACTGGCAGTTATATTATCTTGTTGCTTTATGTTGATGGCATGCTTGTTGCTGGGTCTAACATGCAACATATAAATGATCTTAAACAGAAATTAGCTAGGTCATTTGCTATGAAGGATTTGGGTGCAGCTAAGAAAATTCTCGGTATGAGGATTACATGGGATAGGAAAAATAGAACCTTGAATTTGTCCCAAAGTGAGTATATAAAGAAGGTGTTGAAAAGATTTAACATGCAGGATGCAAAAGCAATTAGTACATCTTTGGCTAGTCATTTCAAATTGACTAAGGAGATGTGCCCAAAGGCACATGAAGAGGTTAATAAAATGTCTAACATCCTGTATTCATCAGCTATTGGTAGTCTGATGTATGCAATGGTATGCACAAGGCCAGATATTGCACATGCAGTGGGAGTTGTGAGCAGGTTTATGAGTAATCCGGGTATGGAACATTGGAATGCTGTGAAATGGATTCTTCGGTATTTGAAAGGAACTACTATGAAGGCATTATGTTTCAAAGGATCTAATGCTGCTCTGAGTGGATTTGTTGACTCTGATCTGGCGGGTGATATTGATTCACGAAGGAGTACTACAAGGTATGTTTTTACTATAGGGGGAACTGCAGTCAATTGGATTTCTAGGCTGCAAAAGGTTGTTGCACTTTCAACCACTGAAGCTGAGTATGTTGCTGCTACAGAAGCCAGTAAGGAGATGATTTGGTTGCAATGTTTTCTAGAGGAATTGGGTCAGACACAAGAGGATAGCCCATTGTATATTGATAGCCAGAGTGTCATTCATCTTGCAAAGAACTCTGCTTTTCATTCAAGGACAAAGCACATTCATCTCAGGTATCACTTCATCTAGACTGTTTTGGAGGAGGGTCAGTTACGGCTTGAGAAGATTCACACAAGTGAGAATCCTGCCAATATGTTCATGAAGGCAGTTCCACAGGAGAAGCTGATTTCTTCATCAGTTTCTGTTGGTCTTCTTGATTGATAATTGTGGAATTTATACTAGTCAAGTCCTAGTGTTTTATCCAGTGGATGTTGCATGTATAGTGGTGTCATGTAGTATCAGTCTCCAAGTGGGAGATTGTTCGGTGTGGAGCCTGATCAGTCTCCAAGTGGGAGATTGTTGAAATGTGGCAACTGATCAGAAAAGTACTGTACACTCAGCACGTATCCTTTTTTGGGTATTTTTTTTATGAAAACCGACATTGTAATAAAACCCTAAAAAGGCCGACTTTGTTTTTGCCCAAAAAATGCATGTTATAAGCGGCTAGGATGCTTAAGGCATTGTAAGGTTGATGTACTATTTTTTGCTGGATAATAATAAAGATTGGACGGCTGTGTATGGTGGACGTAACCCATTCTAGGTGAACCACGTTAAATCTCTGTGTTATCTGTGTCTTGTTTTATTTCTTTATCTTTTGTATTTAAATCTGCATATAATTGTTAGTTCATATTTGCTTCAGATCTTCTTAAAACCCTAACACTTTCCTCGAAGCACCAACTTCAGTTTTCACAAACTCAAATGCACTGAAACTTATAAATACTTTTCATAATACACTGAGCACTTCAATCACCATACAAAAATTACACGCATCCCATTGAATAGTTCTTGACTTCTTATCTCTAGCAAGTTGAAAAGAAAACCAAAATATATCCCACACCAAAAATGAAGACAACAGTTAACAGCAGAAAAATACACTTCAAAAGCTTAACATGCAGCATACATGCTTGTCTCCATAAACTCTAAACAAGCAAGGAATGGCTGAGGTATTTATCAATTACTTCGGTATTCAAAATGATTCCCTTTTTAAGGCTTACTTTACACAACTGTCATCGGGAATAAGCCACCCCACTCATAGTCTGAAACTATCAAAGTATACAGACACTTGCAGTTGTCATACACTAAGAACATACCATATCGCCCCACTAAATTACCACATCCAGTAGATGATGTTTATTTGCTTACCAAACAATACCATGGATAAAATATAACTACCACTAATTAAGAAAATCATTGACTAGCTTTGACATCACTGATAAAATATTCAACAAGGTCCAAAACTACTATGGTAAGAATTCTCACAACCCACACCTAAATTTGACTCATTATTTGTCATTCACATTTTATAAGATTCTCTATGATGCATCATAAGTGGGTCAAGATAGTTGGTCCACTTTGTAACACCCTATAATCATGCTCTTACATGTAACAAATTTTCTCATAAGTAACCCCCGTGTCTTACATGACATAGCAACATTAGATGCTCTTACAACATCTTATACACACCACAAGGTGCCAACACTTGGCAAGGAGCACCACCTAAAAAATCCAATGCCCCACTATGATAGAGCACAAATAGTATATAAAATAAAATTAAAAATATGATAATGTCCAAATTATCTCTGAGAAAATGTTAAATAACAAAATAAATAATTCCAGGAACTTGTAAAGGTTGAGACACCTTAATTCCCAATAGAGAGTATGACAGTCAAAGCATTCCCAATAACGTACAACAATTCAATATGTCCTTTAAACCACATTATATGGTGTGAATACACAAAAATAGCCTTCGTAGCTTTAGGCCCCACTTACCTAGTTTTGTCCCCTTTTGTATAAAAGTTAAGATTTGTATTGGTGAGCAACTTGGAGCTTTACCCAACAAACTTAATATGAATTGACAGCCTCCAATATGATCAAGACATGCAGCAATTCTGCTGGTATACCTATGGCTATCCAAATAGAATATAATCATGCTACTAATAACCCAGCCCAAGTACAAAAGTACAACTACGAGTAAATTTGGTATGACAACAAAATTACACTAACAACCTTAATAAGAAATAATATTCTTATAACACAAGGATCAATCAGAACACACAGAAGTATGGGAAGAACACTTCATTGATGTCTTCATATTGCCACTGTTACACAAGTACAATAGAAAATAGGTAAATCACACATGAAAACTAGGACAAGAATTCGAAAATCACCAAAAACCAAATTGCAAATTTGAAATCTTCAACAATATCATTGGTATGGAAATTTTCTTGCAAATTCAAATTGCTCCAACACAATTATGATCCTTGATGTAGAATCACCTCAATTAGAAATAAGGATTTTCATCCCCAAATCCATAATGAAACAAGAGGGTTTTTTATCTTAGGAAATCAAAACCAAGGGTTTCATCCTTGAATGCCTCAAACTCCAAATTGGAAGGAATATTGAATGACAATCAAATTATTTGCTTTGAACTTTCACCTCTCTTTTATGGGCACCTACTTTGGGTCCTCTATTTTATTTTATTTTTATTTTTATTTACTTTCCCTCCAAGTATTTACAAATACTTTTAAATTACATCCAAAAAGACCTTTTTGAATTACATTTTGAATAAAGTGTTCAAAATAGTTTTAAACAATACATAGGCCTCATAAATATTATGTAAGTTGCCCACTTGAAAATAAAGTGATTGGGCCCAACTTAATATATTATTAATTCTTTTAGTTCTAAAAAGGGGACATGACAATGGCTTATAACTATTATCATTTTATTTTGCCCGTTATCGTTGAATTTTTTTATTTTGTTGAGGTAACTGGTTCAATATTATGTTTTGGTACAGGTGCTACCATTTTAGTTATGATCATTTCCACTTTCAGTTCTCTCTCATAAGTTCTTATTTGACCTCTCTACTGCTCATCCACATTGACATTAGCACTCTCCACAATTCTCTGCAATCTTTTAATATAACATCTATATGATATTCTTTCATTAGAATAACCAATAAATGTCCCTTCATCACATCTAGGATCAAACTTTCCAATGGAATCATCTCTTTTGATATAGCATTTACTACCAAATATTCTGAAATACTTAACTGTAGGTGTATGACCAAACCATAACTCATAAGTTGTCTCCTTCGATATAAACTCTATTGAATGTGTATACCACTATTCTAATAGCTTCTCTCCAATAGATATGAGGCAAATTAACTTCCATCATCATAGTTCTAGTTGCATCCAAGATAGTTTTGTTCTTCCTTTCCACAACGCAATTATGCTAAGGTGTTCGGGGTGCAGACAATTGTCTCCTTATACCATGCTTCTCATAATAACTGTTAAATTCACTAGATGTGAATTCACCACCCTGATCTGACCTTAAGCATTTAATCTTCAACACTGTCTTTGTCTCAACTTTAGCTTTAAAGATCTTAAACTTTTTCAAAGGCTTCATATTTCTCCCTTAAAAAAGTAAACCACATCATTATAGAGTAATCATCAATGATTAGCATGAAATATCTATCACCGTGGAAACTCCTTATTCTAGCAAGACCACACAAATTAATATGAATAAGATCAAGAATATCATTAGATTTGTCTTGTATACTCTTAAAATATGTTTTGACTTTCTTACCCATTTGACATTCCTTACATACCAGATTATAAGGCTTCACAATCTTAGATATATCTCTAACTCCCTTTGTTGAACTGACCTTTACAATGCAATCAAAAATCATATGACACAACCTCTTATGCCATAGACAACTCTCATCAATTTGCGCAATCAAGCATGTCTTCTCACTAGAGTCGAAATGAAATATGTTACCTTTAGTCTGATTACCAGTTCCAATCTCCAATTCAAATCTGTTAATGATTTTGCATTTTCCATCCCTTTACTGTAATTGAAATCCCTTATCCACCAACTATCCCACTCTCAAAAGGTTATGCCTTAAACCTTTAACACTAAACATTGATTGATATTCTTACCATCCAATGATATAGTTCCTCTTCCTTTGATCATGCATTCTTTGTCATCTCCAAATCTAACCAGACCACCATCCAATTCTTGCAAAGATAAAAACTTCCTTTTGTCTCCAATCATATGATGTGAACATCCACTATGTATTACCAATTCATCCTTGTCTTCAAATTTAGCAGCAAGGGCCTTTTCCTCATTTTGAATGATAGGTTCCAAATCATCTTCCTTGATAGCTAAAAATACCCATTACTTTCCATTGCTAGATCCACCAGCATAATCTTTTGTTGATTCATCATCAGAATCATCAATCACACCTTCCTCATCCGCATAGTAACATGATTTGTCTTTGTTTCTCCTGTATTTATGCTTATTCTGATATTCATGGTTAGTCCTAAAAGATTATCTATCTTTCTACTCAAATCTTGAATTCCTTTCAGGACATCCAGATGCAAAATGACCTATCTTATTACATGCAAAACATATAAAAGGTGATTTTCCATCATACTTACTTCTTGTCTGACCTTTAGGTACTCTTCTAGAAAATAGGGCTTCAAGTTTCTCAAACTCTTCATCTTCTCTCTTCATATCCTCCAGTTCCTTCACATATAGTAATTTCCAATCATTCTTTATGGTTGATGATGTAGATGCATGAAAAACAGATTCAGTCTTTGTAGCTCCAGGAGGACCAAATTCTTCAAGCTCAAAAGAAGATAACTTTCCAACCAAATTATCCCTATTAACAAAAGTGTTAGACATTGTTCTCAGCTCATTAATTGTAGTATCCTTCATCTTGTAAGTCGGTATTAAAGCTCTCAATACTTTAGAAACAATCTCATAATCACTCAGAAATCCACCACAACATTGAATTCCCATGACAATTTCATTGACCCTTTCCATAAAGGCAATAATTATTTCATCTTCCTCCATTTTTAGGTTCTCATATCTCACCCGGTAACCATCAAGTTTAGCTATTTTAACAGTAGGATTACCTTCATTTAGGGTCTCCAACTTACCCCATAGAGCTTTTACATATGATTTGTCCGCTAATTCCATAACTTGTTGATCAGAAAGGGTGCTCAAAAGGGATTCCCTAGCTCTACAATCATTTTCAATGTTCTTATCCAATTATGTTGGAGGAGGATTGCAAGATGTTAGACAATAAGGAGTATAGCCTTTCTCAATGATCTCCCAAATATCCTTGTTAAGACATCTCAAATGAGTTTCCATCTGAAGCTTCCATACCCTGTAATTTGTTCCTTCAAGCCTAGGGATATCCTTCTGATAAGCAATAGAAGTTAAATGATTACTCGCCATAGGATCTTCCTCAAGTGGTTAAGCTTCTGCAAAGAGGACCAAGCTCTGATACCAATTGTTAGGATAACCAATAGACAACTGACAGAGGAGGTGAATCAATTATCAATAGATTATAAAACTTTAAGCACACAAAACCTTTTACTAGAATGTATAAACCAAATACCAAAATAGTAGATATAACAATTAAGCATAAACATAAACCATAAACTAGATGGAAAGCATCCACAACACATAACACCAAGATTTGTACATGGAAAACCCAATAAAGGGAAAAACCATGGTGGGAAGCCTACCCACAGTCAAATGATACTTTGCAGTAAGTATGTGATTACAATAAGAGGGGCCTGCACATGCAGGAAGGCACACTACCTAGAGTGCACATCTCATCACAAAGGAGCCTCATTGACTACAAAATAAATCTAGAGTACAATCCCAAAATAAGAATGAACTGCAAGAATAGTATCTCCTATGCCTGAGCACAGTTCCATTTAAGCTCAATACCAAAGGTCTAAAATCTCTTACACAAACCCAATTTGATCACCTATGATTGACCAAAACCTCTGCATATGATTACAACTTTATTCGCACACAAGTAATCCCATAACCCATGCCATATTATCTACAAAGAGATCTTATATCATATTTATACCAACTCGAGACCTAAACAATTAGGTTGTCCAACTAAAAGATAATACAATAAATCCATAATGTGAACCCACAAACCAATGATAAACCAAGTCAGCCTGAGACCAAAATAACATAAACTAATCAATAAATCCAACAAGTAACACATAGGAAGAATCCACCAACACATTACATAAACTAGTCTATAACCTAGAAGAATAACACTAGACCTAAAATAAGTCACCATAAGCCAAATGAAACACCATTGATCAACTGGAACATGAACATGATAACCATCAGCATTCTGATAGCCTTCTAGAAGCCACACCAACACCACTTATCGGATTCATCAAAAGATCTTCAATAAAGCTCTGTCGGTAAAACCCTTACTGGTAACTAAAAGGCTTACTAGAACAAATGATAGCATCCAAATCATCAAATCCTGAACCAACTGAATGAGATACACATTAGGAACACATGAATAGCCAGTCCAAACCATAACCAAAAACTAGAATATACTGGACACAAATCTCTAGATCAACATCAAAGTCCAACCACTCTACTGAAACTCGATAGACAACCAAGAAGCTAGTGTTGACATCAATGCAACACATAATCAATTACTCCATAATGCCAACACTTGATGTTTTTGTTTAATTTCATAAGTTTGTTGAAAGGCAATTTGGATATAAGCTTAAAATACTTAGACCTAGTAATGGTAAGTAACATGTGAATAATGCATTTTCTAGTTATTTAAAAACTTTTGGTATTAAACATGAGCTTACTATTCCCTATACACCTCAACAAAATGGTGTAGTGGAAAGGAAATATAGTACCATTGTTGAAATGGCTAGATGTTTGTTCCATGCTAAAAATATGCATTATAAATTTTGGGTTGAAGCTATGCTTGTGTACTTATCTCATTAATAGGACTACTACCAAGCTTTAAAGGATATAACTCCGGAAGAGGCTTCGTCCAGTAGAAAGCCCAATCTTAAGCATTTAAGGATTGCTCATTCAATTTCTTGTGTTCATAAGTCTAAACAAAAAAGACAAAAATTGGAATCTAAATCTTCTCCTTATATTTTGCTAGCTATGATGAGCATCCTAAAGCATATAGAGTTTATAACCCTATTTGTAACAAAGTTAAAGTTTCTAGACATGTATGCATTGTTGAAAATGGTATTCATGGCTGTTCTAAAGTGAATGATAACGAATTTTCTCCAAGTAAAGTAGTGGTTGTGGAGGACAATCCTCCTTCTCTAACCCCTCCTAATGCATCTCTTACTCAAATTGATAGTGATAGTGAGGGTGATCATGATAATTCTACTTCTAGTGGTGATTCTATTACTTCTAAAAGAAAGCCTATATGGTTTACGACATTGATTCAAGAAAGTGATAATTATTTAGCTAGAATGGATAGACTTAAGGCTAAGAAAGCCAATTATTCCAATTATAATTTGATGTCTGCTATTATGAATGCAAATGATCCTAAATCCTTTGATAAATCTAAAAATCAACCTCACTGAGAAAATTCTATGCAAGAGGAATATGATACTTTGATTGCTAGTCAAACTTGGGATTTAGTTCCTTTACCTAAAGGTAAAAATGTTGTTTCTTGTAAATGGTTATATAAAACTAGGTTCAATGGTAATGATGAAGTTAGTAAGTTTAAAGCTAGATTGTTTGCTAGAGGTTTTTCTCAAATAGAAACCTTTGCTCATGTTTCTAATATTAAACTTGTTCTTGCTTTACCTTCTCATATGCATTGGCCTATTCATCAAAAGGATATTAAAATTGCTATTCTAAATGGTGATTTGCATGAAGAAATTTATATGTCTCAACCTCCTAGTTTTGTTTAGCAAGACAATGAACATTTAATTTATAGTTAAATAAATCTATTTATGGATTAAAACAACCTCTTAGAGAGCAGTATTCCAAAATCAATTCTTTCTTTCTTTCTCAATTTTTTATCAGAAGCAAAAATTATCCTAACTTATATATTAAGCATAGTGTTGATGATTTTGTGATTATTATTTTATATGTAGATAATTTAATTCTAACCTTAAGTTCTAATAATTTGATTTCTAAACTTAAGTCTCAACTTAATCAGAAATTTGAAATAATTGATTTAGGACTCTTACATTATTTTTTGGGTTTGCAAATTTGGCAAACAACTAAAGGTATATTTCTATCTCAAAGGAAATATACTTAAGATATTTTAAATAAATTTAAAATGAATGATGCTAATCCTATTTCTACTCCTTGTGAATTAGGCACTAAACTTGTGATTGATATGCAAACTCATTTTGTTGATGCTACTTTATATAGACAACTAGTTGGATTCAATTATTTAACTCTTACTTGGCCCTATAGGTGTTTCCAATTGATCTCTCCAAATATTATCTATGAGAAGCCAAGCTCAATGTTAAAGGGTTTGGATCGGTGACCAATTGACAGGATAATAACTAGGGATAAGGAGCAAGTTATATCCCCTACACTATAGGCTTTGTTAGACCTAGGTGGGTATCCCTTTTAATGGTACTTTTATGCTCCTAAGTCTCTTCTTCTAGTATTGTATCAGATATGCTCTCAATACGTTAATTAAATCAGATAAATGCTTTACTTTACTAGATAGGGCTTCTATCACTGACTTATGTACTCCTTGTGAATTAGGCACTAAACTTATGATTGATATGCAAACTCATTTTTTTATGCTACTTTATATAGACAACTAGTTGGAAGTTTAAATTATTTAACTCTTACTTGGCCCTATTGGTGTTTCCAACTGATGTCTTCAAATATCCTCTATGATAATCCAACCTCAATGTTAAAGGGTTTGGATCAGTGGCAAATTGACAGGATAATAACTAGGGATAAGGAGCTAGTTATATCCCCTACACTATAGGCTCTATCAGACCTAGGAGGGTATACCTTTTAACGGTACTTTTATGCTACTAAGTCTCTTCTTCTAGTATTGTATCAGATATGCTCTCAATACATTAAGTAAATTAGAGAAATGCTTTACTTTACTAGATAGGGCTTCTATCACATACTTATGTACTCTGAGTCACTGTGAGAATCAATTTATCTTACTACTGAAAACTTAAACTCAAAATTAAAATTGAATGCAAATAATGATATATTTTACTTTATTTAAAGTTCCAAGGTTATCAATACATAACATATAACTAGTACCCATCCATTGGGCTGGATGATCCATTATTACAATACAAAATATGTGTGTACTAAAACATGTTATGCCCTATATAACTAGCACCTAGTATTAGTCATAGCATAAAATGAATTATCCAGTTGCATTCTAACCAAGTATGATCTCTACAAAATCTTTGTGAATGAATAAAGCAATTTAATCTCGTACTTTAGAAGAAGTTCAAATTCATACACAATCGGCAACACAATGCAGAGGTAAAATAAAAAACCCTTGAATTATTGATTGAACAAGATTTTGGAGCACAAATTATGAGAACATATTGAAAAATATTAAATTTGATTCCAAGTTGTTTTGTCACTGCAAAGTACTTCACATATCCATTACAAAAAGATTACAAATAGGACATGAAACTGGAAAATAGTATTGTATTGCAGAACCTATGGACTTTCTATATGTCAATTTACTCCTAGTGAAAAATATTTTACAAGGCTTAAATAATACTTCGAATCTGAACCTAGAGAGTTGACACAAGGCCTTGAATATCCTTTTATAGAAAAATAAGGATGCAACAAGCTTCGAGCCTTTCACAATCTCAAAAAGTAGTAGGTGACCGCCTGATCGAATAAGACAAACAACTTTTTTGGATATTTTGACAGCATACATTCTCCTTCTCTTCTCTATGGGTGGTAAATGTTATAGATGATCTAGATTTCTTCTTTTCTTCACACAAGCTCTCTTATCAAGCTGGAGGATCAGATAACCTTGTAAAACTATTGAATGCACATGGATAGAGAGAAACTTACCATATCTTTACAAAATATATACATTAAGCAGAGAAGATATAAGTCAAAATTATCTGAAAATGTCATAAACAAGACACCTAATCAAAACTAATATCCCTTTACCTCTATTTATGCCAAG
The DNA here is from genome assembly GCF_030272615.1 of Cryptomeria japonica. Lineage (NCBI taxonomy): Eukaryota > Viridiplantae > Streptophyta > Pinopsida > Cupressales > Cupressaceae > Cryptomeria > Cryptomeria japonica. The sequence goes on from NC_081413.1 coordinate 1,029,946, forward strand.
AAAATAAGAAAGGCAAAAAAATTAAAAAGGCAAGAAACAATAGCTAACTACTAAATTCAAAAGTTTAAAATTATAGAAATAGACGGAGAAGAATTAGATAGCTCCCAATCCATTTTGCTTGTGTTGTTGAAGTCTCCCAATATGTTGCTGGTAATCTTCATTATCTATTGAAGTCTTGGCTACCTAAATTTTGGTCATTCCACTCTCAAACTTTGATTTAATGCATCAAAGTAGGTTCCTAACTTCTTCAATATATGTGTATCATCAGCAAAAAAATCAATCAAAATGGGATCCAAGGTAGTCTTGATCTCTTCCTTCCAATCTAATTTCAATCTCAAAACCCTTCTCCCTTCAAGATCCTCCTATCCTTTTCAAATAGGAAAGCCATATGAGAAGTGACAAGACAATAGAATCTTGATAATTTTGACTTGATCCTCTGAGTATACATCCTATGAGTGATGAAAATATATTTCATCACATCATGCTCTAGCCTAAATTTCATCATAGTCTCATGTAGATGGGGAGGGAGAGGTCTAACAAGAGAAATCTCTACACCGTGATTATCTTGCTCAAATCAGATAGAGAGCAAGCAAGAAACCTCTGCCATCTTAAGTGCTCTTGGAAAAACCCTAAGAGCTCCCCGTGTTCATCCCATGTTGTATTGACATATCAAGAATTCATCAAAATTAGATTCTAACAAGACCTCTATTATCTCTACAACTGCTTTCTTCTCCATTCTTGAAGCATCCAATCTCAATCAGTCAATTTCATTATTCATGCTTGTGATGTCCAATCTAGCTTGAGATAGATCTCTTGTTAATCCCACACCCTCCTCAAAAGGATATTCTTGTAAAGCAGGGGACTTTTATGTTTTTCCTAGATACAACTTCTCCTCAAGCTTCTTCACCCTCTCCCTTAGGATGTGAAATTCCTCATCTATTTTTAGTGCCACCTTGTGGGCAAACTTTTCCATATTCAATGTCATATCTATGGTCTCTATGGTAGAAGTGTCTATCACTCTCTTGACAATCAAACTTCCAAAACGTCTATCCATCTCTTGATTTAGTATTGGTATTTATGTAACTAGATGCAAGCAACAAATAACTAGTAGATCCAGGTGATCATCAAAAATAGTGTCAAAAAGCAACTTATTCCTCTATTCAAGATCCATAATTTCTAGATCAATATCATGTCTTCCCCTTAGGGAATCAAATGCAATAGCAAAGGAGATATCCCATCCTTCAAGAAGAAGCACACCACTTTTATTCACCACCTATCTCATTTTAGAGTTCATGATAGCTAACTATTCCTTTGCACTCCTAATAATTTCATCATTTTCTCTAAGTCTTTCTTCTTCCCCTAAATAGTCAAGTTGAATGCCTTTCCTTCATTGCATTTCATCCACCATATTCCTTAACATAAATTGTTGAAACTTCCTTTTATGAATGAAATCACCATCACTCATAAATTCATCACAGGCACTAAACATTATGTCATCAGTGAGGTCTCATCCTAACTTGAATGAATGAAGGGCCCATTCTTGAGAGGGGTCCTCTATCCTCACAACAAGTTTGGTGTTAAATCTATTTGGGGGAATAGGCTCCTCACCTTGAAAGTCAAAATATTTATAGGAATATAAAGGAATGTCTCTACCAAGAGATAAAGTATATAGAGGAGTTACAACTCTGGCACTTTATGGAATTTGATGGGGTCGTCCACTTGAGGAAGAGGACATGCAACCATAGGCTTGTTCATGGCAGCCTCAACAAGTTACTTAGGTGGTGGAAGGGGATCTTGATATGGTGGTTGTGATGTCTCAGCAATGGGAAGAATGGATGATGACTCATCAAAACCAGGTGGAGGAGATAGTGGAGGGGAAGCAGGGCCAATTGGAGAACCAATAAACTGAGGAGACTTAGGTTCATCCTCTCCAACTTGTTGAACTTGGGGCTCTACCACCATAGGCATTTGATGGGAAAAATGCATCCAATCCACATCTATATATGCACAAAGAAATCTTCTCATCCTTGCTTCTAGTATCAATATCTCCTCCCATGTAGGGGAATATGAGCTATCAACTCTTCTTTTCTTATTCTCCTCATACTATATTTTGTACCATCTCTCTTTTATCTTCAAAACTTCATTGTAATTATTAGAATTTATTATGAGATCTTCCTCATCATCCCATTGATGTCTTTGGGTCTTTTCTTTCCCAAGTCCCTAGACAAACCATTCAAAATCATAATATCTATATTTGACTCGAGGAAGATTGTATCTATTCAATATGGCATCCAAAATATCATAAGATTTTCTATTTGTAAAATTATGCATTCCCACAATGACCTGAGATGGGAGAAGTGAACCCTTCTTATGAGCTCCCCCAATCAAAGACTTCTCTACTTCAACCAACTATTGCATGATTTCTAGAAAAGCAACTTTGTTTGGTATTGTTATAGGGAGGAGCCTAGGGGTGACAAGGTTACCAAAATCCCTGATAACTGTATGGTCATTAAAGTAAAACCATGATCCCCAATTGTGGCTAATCCCTAATGTGGGAAAAAGGTCCTTAGGCTTCATGAACTCCTTTACCTCCTTACTTAGACCCCATCTCACCTCCCCCTAAAGGATACTTAACAATTTCCTTACAAAATAATTTTCAAAAGACAGATATCTAGACTCATTCAAATGAATATCCCAAATATGTCTATTATTGGATAGGGAGTGATTCACATCTTAGAACTGGTACAACTTTAAGGTAAGAGTACCAAACCTTGAAACCTAGGTTATACATCAAAATGTGCATCAAGATATAGTAATAGTTAAAATTAAATGAAGGCCCCTTCTTCAAGTCACAAAGGGATTTGTGAAGTCCTTCGGCCAATATATTGGCATAGTTAAAAGGTTTGTTTATGTCCCTATTTTGAATATCCATACACAAGACAAGCATCTGATTAGGAATCATACTCTGAGCATCAACTCCATAAATTTGACATAGAACATAGTAAGTATGTCTAAAGTATCCAACAAACAAATTAATGTTCCAAGGTGCAACATCCTTTGAAGTCAATGTTCTCTCATCCCTCTTCAAATGTATAGGCCTAAAAGCTAGAATCTTGTCCCTATATAATCTCTCATGGTTCTTGTATTCCTTTACAAGCTCCTTTGGGTTGATGGGCCAATAAACATTGACATTGAGTATAAAGATCATATCAATGACCTCCTTGGTGATGGCCACCAATCTTCCTCCTTCTTTGGCCACAATTTCTCTCACATCAAGTTTGTAATTGTAAGCAATTGTTGCAACCAAATCAATGTTTACAAAACATTCAGGACAATCAATCTTGTCAAATTGTAGTTCCAAATGTTAGACACAGAAAACCGTTATTTCTTCTTATTATAGCCCCTTCTATAGAGGCTAAATCCCCATTGTTCAATTATGGGGTCCCCGCATCCACTGGTATGATCAATTATGAACTCATCAAGTTGAGAACTTGGCTTAGACCTCTTTTGAGTCTCTTTTGATCCTAGGAGATGTGTAATTATCTCCTCTAAAAATTTCCTCTTGCCCTAGCTAGAGGATTCAACCATCTTCTTAGATGGGTTTAAATAAACAGATATAGATACTTGTTAGGGTTACATAAAATAATTCTTCATAAACGACTCCATAGTAGCACTTGACAATACTACAATTAACAAGGCTAAAATCTTGAAATAAAGCACAAAGAGTAATGAATGTAGCAAGTGTGATCATTACTATGCAGAAACCCTAAAGCAAAAACCCTAGCAATTTGAAAATTTGAATTGTTAAAGCTATACAGAGCATACCAGAACACCACAAGAGAATAGTGACATCAAAGTGAAATGAATTGAATCAAGAATCTAGGTTATAATGACAAATTTGTCTTATCAACTGCAGGCATGTATGTAGGTGGGATGATATGAAGTGGTCATTAAGATTCATTTTTGAATGTTGTGGCTCCAACAACAAATTCTCCTTTTAAGCAATAATGAATGGAAAAAAGATGTGTAACCTTATTTTATATTTATAAAATAGCCACTATTTATAAGCCTTTTCGGGGTTGTGGAGCTAGGTTTCATGGGCATCTTTCACTAGTTTCATAGTTGCGCAATCAATCTGAGTCGTCGATCTTATCAGATACGAGCGCTTGTTATTTTGGCTACATGGTGGACATGTGAGGCCCATACTCCTATCGTTCCACATAATGAAAAATATGTTACAACCCAATTGGTCCATGTGTAACAAGTCATCTACATTGGAGCTCTTGTGCCACGTCTGTAGGTAGGGTTGCAAATTTAGGTTGGGCAAAAAGATTTAACTAATCACGCAACTGTGTGAGGATCATGACCATTGATCATAAAGAACTTGCACGACAAGGTTAAAAGGACTAAGACCACGATGAGATGATGGATAATGCATGGGGCTGACCAAAATGACAGATAAATAGGCTTAAGTCGTGACTAAAGAAGCCAAAAATAGGTTGTAGTAGGTCAACAATCAATTATAACAAAAGAGAAAAAATAAATAGGCACAAATGCTAGGGTTTAGGGATTGAGAGTGAATGTTTATAACATCAAAGCCATAAACCTAAGCAACTTTAGCATAAGAAACATTCAAAGATGTCCATGCCTTCCTTTGAAATGACTCTACGTTTCCACAAAGATAGTTGTAAATCTTGAGGGCCCTTGTTGTGGGTTGCTTGGGCTAGTTTTTCTTGCCCTGTCTTTGGATGGGTTACATGTTGTCTTTCGGGGCAGACTCTGGTTTTTGGTTGTGGTTCTCTCCTCTTTGTTGAGAAATCAAGTTCTATCCCTAGTTTGATTTGTTTGGGTTACCTCTTGTATTTTAGAGTAGTCCCTGTTTTTTTGGTTGCTCTATCTTATTGGGCTTTCAATGTTATATTTATTTTATATTCTGATGTAAAAGATTGATGTAAAGGGTTTCAGGGTCCCTTCAAAACCTATTTTCCCTTAATCAAAAACTTTGGCATAAGAAACAAAAAATTTCACATCCCAATAGGCCCAATATTTTTGATAGTGTTGGTTTAGTTTCTAGATCTATGTCTAAACCTCAACAAACTCATTTCAAAGTTGAAAAAATAATTTTGAGGTATGTTAAAGGTACTATTAATGTTGGTTCATTTTATGATACAATTTGTGATTTTCTTTTAAAAGGATATACTAATTCAAATCTAAAAGGGAGATCCCGATGATGAGAAATATACTTTTGGATATTGTTTCTTTGTCGTTTCAGGTGCAATTTTTTGGAATAGTAAAAGACAACAATCTACTTCTCTTGGTTCCAAAGAAGTTGAGTATAAAGCTTGTAATAATGCATCTAAAGAATCTCTTTGGTTACAAAGATTACTTGAAAACTTGGGGATACCTCAAGAAGATCCAACACCTTTGTATTGTGACAATCACAGTGTCATTGCCTTGGCAAAGAATATGATCTTCCATGCAAGAACCAAGTATATTTCTCTTCAACATCACTTCATTAGGGAACAAATTGAAGACAAGCAAGTTTCTCTTCTCTATTGCAAAGGACAAGATCAAGTTGTTTATATTCTCACTAAGCCACTATGCAAAGAGAATTTCCAACTTCATTGTAAAAATCTTGTTTTACAACCCATTGAAGGGTTTGATGTAAACTCCCCAAATAAAGCTTAAGGGGAGGTGTTAGAATATTAATCTTTACTTGGTAAAGGTTAATTATTTATTTGTATTTTTGTTTCATGTTTGGGATATTTGTTTGGAATCCCTACATTTTATTTGTCTTTTATGTCATCTCACACATGTGTGAGGATGACTCTTTTCTTTAAATCCTTTATTAATGAATATTAATTTTCTTTTCCTTAAGATGATTTTGCCACATTGCACACACATAGCATGAATGGTGGCATTCATAGAGATGGGAGTTACTTTGTAACTCCTCTCCTCATCTCTTGTAATGTCCCCTTCTAAGTTTGCTTTTAAATGAAAGTCTACATTCACAAATATATTACATTAGGGTAGGAAAGAAACTTACAAACATTGATTTCTTTATCATGTTTTAATCTTAAATTTTGTAAACATCATATGGAAAGTACCAATCCATGTATACATGTTCATATGTGTATAAATAAAATGCAATTGGTAGTTTTATTAAACATCTAATCTTACAAATTATTTCTTTATTATGAAATGTAGTGTGAGTCTAGAGGCGAGACATGGTAGATTTGACCAAGTTAACCTCTACTAAGCCCAAGAGCAGGACTTTGACCTTGTTGGCCTTGATGGCAAAACTTTGGCCCCACACAAGGTATACTACTTAGTACTTGCCTTGTTTCCCTATCATGCCTCATCTCTTGTAGTGAATTCCTTTTTATGGTAGGAGAGGCATGGAGATCATAGTGGACTCCTCAATTTGTCCAATCTATGCCGAAGAGCAAGACTTTGACCCTCTTGGTCTTGGTGGAAGAACTTTGGCCCCACACAAGGTATTAACCTCTTACTTATATATTCCCTTCCTGCTCATGAAGATGTTCACAATTGGCTACCTAAATGTATTAAAGATAATTACTCTATTCAGCATTATATATATACATTCAAATAAGATTGAGAGTGGGAGATTTATTGCTTTATAATTAAAATTTTAATGAATTATTTAATTACTCTCTATCTATATTCTCATAAATTGTTCCCAGTGTTTAGAGTATGCTCAGTTCCATATCTTATCAGGTTATATTTATATTAATTTGTTGTGATTATGTGAAGCCGATTAGAGTTATTATTATAATGTTGTGAACATACAATGATATTGTAAATGTGATTAAAGTTGTCATTATAATGTTGCGAACATACACTAACATTGTGAATTTAATTAAAGTTATTAACTTAATACAATGAACACATAGTAATATTGTGAATTTAATTAAAGTTATTATCTTAATACTGTGAACATACAGTAATACTCTGAATTTAACTAAAATTATTATCTTAATGGTGTGAATCTTCAGTGTAAGGGTTCATACTTGTTGCCTCCCTTACGGATAGAGAGTTACCTCGAGTGACCATGTGAATACCTTCCCAAGGCAATCAAACTTCCTTGTGTGTCTCATTTTCTATCGTGGTATTCTTTCCTCCTATTCTCTATGCCCTCCTCATAATGCTTTGTTGGACCCTTAAATAAGTGTGTTGCTGGTGTGATGGGTTGCGTAGGAAAGGACGTGTCTCGCCCTTATATCAAATGGTGCCTTTTGACTAAGGTTTGTAGCCTTAGTCAATATCATGTTTCTTAAATAACATTGTTAACACAGACGTGCTAACTAATACTAATGCGTGGCCTTATTAAATATTATTAATGATTAAATCAATCAATCTTAGATAAATATATTGCTTAATTAATTAATATTAGATTAACACAAGATGAAAGATAAATACATTAATATTATATTGCTTAATTAATCAGTTAATAATTATATTGCTTAATTAAGTAATTAATATTATATTGCTTAATCAATTAATTAATATTACATTGTTTAATCAATTAATGTTAGATAAATACATGATAATGACGATGTCTTGAAGATAAATTTTAGAATCTTATTACTATTATTAAATAATCTATTGAGAGATGCTTCTTCACTCATGTTATTGTAATTCTCTCTCTCTCTCTCTCTCTCACACACACACACACATAATCAATAAGGAGTTTTTTCTTTGCTCTTTCCCCTTTCAAAAGATCTTATGTCTCCTCTCTTATTTTGGTGATTGCTCAAATCAATTTGTTCTTAATTATGGTAATATGTATTCAATCAACAAACTACTTGGATTTATTTCATTTCTTGTTCTTATAATTCCTTTCAAAAGAAAACATAAACTAGCACCAATCCCCAACCTTGAATTTTTTATCATCAATAGGTTTTTTATTATAATCCATGGACTAACTCAAATATATATTTGAATGAGCTCATAATGAGTTTTTATGGTTCATTTCATTGGAAGTAATTTCAAACACTCAAGGCTACAAGGAAGATGACTTGTTTGAATGAATAAGGTAGAAAAGTTAAGTTAGATTTCCTTGCACATTTGAGGAATTGGTCCCCTAATATTTAAAATAATTTAAATTATTATCTCCACAAGGTTTAACCATAAGTTTTATATTTGAGAACTATTAATACAATTTTTTCATCAAATTGTGATCCTTAATTTACATTTTACTTGTTGATAGTTTAATATTTAGTGATGCAAGTCTTCAAAATAGGCATTAATTATGTATGAATTGGAAGTTAAAGAACTAAAAAATTGTGTATTTATATTAGAAATTGTATATTATGTCTTCTTTCTTTTGATATAAGATGAGTAGTTGTACACTTCTATGTATTTTAAAGTATCAAGTATGTAATTACTATAACAAGAAAATGTGAGGACAAGTACATAATATTTTGATATTGTAGCATCTTAAATTGCATCCCTATGCAATTTCTTGCTCACCTAGGTCCTATTTTAGCATGTATAGTCTCCTGCATCCGATCCCATTCATCCTAGTTCAATTACTCATTAAATTGTGGCTTCTCCTTCCCATTTTGATCTCAGGTCCCAATTTGGGATTGCATTGGAGGAAGCAACGTACCTTGGGTGCCATGCTCCCAGGAATGGGTCGATCAGGGCAGCCCACTCCCCAATGTTTGGGCCCAAATTCAAATTGCTTAATAGACAACTTGTTTGAGTGGGAATTTTAATCTCATGTTAGCATGCTTCAAGTTTAACACCTTGAAAGTTTTGGGAGAGATATAAGAGAAAAGTATCCTTTCATCACTTTATGGGGCAACTCAATTCAATTAAAGCTCTCAACTACAATTTCCCATTCAAGCATTTAAGGCATTTCATCCCACCATACCCTTTATTATGGAAAGCTTCAACAACCTTCATGAAAGCGTGTATTTTATATTTCATTTTAGGTTTTTATCGAGTCATGCTATTGCATCAACATTTGTGACCATCTTGAAAGAGCATTTTCATCATCAAGGTATAAAACAACTTTATTCTTAGATCTAGCCTCTACTACACATTCCTTTCTAGAATATTTCAATTCAAATTCAAGGTCAATTCCTAAACCAGGGTTTGACATAGGAAAACCCCTTCCTACACAACATTTTCCTTCTTTTATGTGTGCAAGAACAAGTGGTGGACACATGATGCAAGTTACAGAGTAAAAAGAAGAAGATCTACAGTTTGCAATTCATCAAAGTTGCAACTACTAGGAATGAGTTGTGTGGGGCACCCTAGTCCTGGAATTAGGGTGGCCTAGGCACCCCACTGCCTAAAATTCAATCTATGGGTCAATCTCAGTTTTCTTTGCCCAAATATTTTATTAGAATTTATTTGTCAGTTTATAGTCTTCATGTGCATGCACATTAAGTCATTGTTTCACTCCATATTACATCCTTCTCCCATAGTTGTAGTGTCACCTTTCAACTCCCCGATGAGGAACCCTTGAATTCACCTTGTGCCTAAGAACATCTTGAGAAAAATGGATCATTCCCTCAAAGTAATTAAAGTAGAAATAGGCCTAAGCTTCTTATTTTCCCATACAAGATAGTGAACTTTGTTTCCCCACATTACATGGCTAACCTGACATGTCTTGTACTTCTATCTTATGATTTTCAGGTTTGATTTGGGTGTATTGCATTATTCATAATGGAATTTGCTAAAGATGATTGGTTTGATATTTCACGTGTGATTACATTGCTTCTTAGTTACATTTATTGAAATCATGTGTTGGATAATAGTTTATTTCACTTCATGTTTCTTATTTTAATTCATAGTACTCTTGCATATGGCATCATTAGAATTTTAAAGATATTTCCTACTTGCAAATCATTTCTCAAAGATTTTATCCATGTTGCATGTTGTTTTATGATGATATTATTAAGAAAAATCATAGCCTATGTAGAACACATAAGAGCTTTTGTAAAAAGTGATAATCCTAGAGCTGACATTGAAATGAACAACACTTGTACATTCCTTAGGTTATATTTTTGTCAATGAGACTAGATTCCATACTTTAAGTAATGATCCTCCTAATAGATCCTCTCCTCGCAAAGATACCTTGGTGTAAGAGGGTCAAGCTAGAAAAATGTTAATTTAAGCACTTCAATCACTCTAGATCCTTCCTATTCTCCTACATCTCATCTTCCTCATCAAAATATCCTAAAACAAGGTGATGTTATGCACTTTATTCATGATCTATCTCCTAACATAACATTAAGAAAAGATGGATATAGACCTTCTTCTTCCCAACCTAATAGTGATTGGATTCCAACCCTCCCTATTGAGATCAATTCTCGTACTCATCCTTACACAATGTCTTTCCATAAACCTCAAGGTGAAAGCCTTCCACACTCTCAAATAAATGACTATTATCAAGTAGGATTTGGCATTGCTTTTAAGAAAGGATATCATGTACAAGGTCTGAGAAAAATTGATACTAAAATCTATTTTCCTTTCCGTCATTTTCCAAAAAATCAAAGATCACATAATAATTAATTCCATAGTCTTATTTGTGTTACAACAGATATTATATTTTTGTTGATATTCAAAATCTCATGCATTAGCACTACCTTCACCTATATTATGTTGGTCCACACTTGTAATCTTAGTGTACGTTAGGAAATCGGAAATCATCACAAGCAAGATAAACATACTAATGATTAGCTCAATCACAAAAACACAAAATGTAATGATCTAATCCTAAACAACACTCAATAGAGACATGAAATAAAAGCATACAATACTAATGATTGTGCAAACCAGATGCAGACTTGAATGCTCCTTCATGCGGCTCCATTGTTCTTCTTTCCTCTTCAAATGGTTGGATTGTGGATCTCACCTACAAGTGCACACACATAATTGAAAGCAAGTAGACAAGATTATTGATCAAGAGTACTAGAAATTCAATAGTCTGATTACCAATTAGCTTTGATTGATGAAGATCATCCAATTTATAGAAGAATTGGAGAGATGACAAGATTAGCATGATTCAATTCAAATGGAAATTGCAAATCAATTATGTCAATTATGACAAATTATGACAAATTATGCACTTTCTATGCAAAATTTGTTGATTGATGATTTATGACAACTTCTATGTAAAAATTGATTGATGGTCAATTATGACAAATTTATGACAAATTGACATGTCATTTCCATGAATTTAGGAGAGAAATAGGAGGAAATTGAAATTAGGAATTAGAAAATTAGAAAATTAGAAAAAGAGGAATTAGGAAATTAAGAATTAGGTAAATTAATTAATAATCTTTCATTTATTAATTAATTCACAAAGAGGAATAATTAGCCAATTAAATGAACATTTAATTGTAATGAGAAGACTTAGGATAAATAAGTAATTTATTAATCCTAGAGGAAGAAATGACAAATTAGGTTAAATGATGAAATCACGAAACCCTAGAAGATGAATTAGGTCTGCGAGAATGATAATTAGGTCTTGATTGAAGATAATTAATGTCGATCATGATTTTGAATCGATAAATGACCAATGTGATAAATGATTTGATTGATAAATGCGCCAATTGACGAGGAACAATGACAAATTGATCCAAATTGACATAATTGAGACAGACAATGATCGATGGCAAATCGTTCGCAAAAATAACAAGATCGAACAAGATGACAAGGGTTGATGATAAATAGATTGCAAGACGACAGGATTTAAAATGACCACGATCAATGACAAATCGATCGCAAAATGACAAGATCGAACATGACAACGACCGATGACAAATCGATCGTTTAAATGACAAGATTGAAAATGATAAGGATTGATGACAAAATTGATAAGAGGACAAAACCCTAATTAGGATTGACGATGTCCAAAATGATGACAAATTAGCACGCACATTGATGCAACAAGATAAAATCGATCAAAATCATGACTGGATAGTGTTGTCGACAAGACCAAATTTGAGAGCGAGATGAATGAAGAATGTAGAAGAATGACTCAATGTTCGCAAATGATAAAGACCAAGTGCAAATCATAGGAGAAATGTTAATGTGATGCAAAAACCTAAAATGAGGCAATGCGCAAATGTTAAAGTATGATTCCGCAAGCGTTGACCATTTTTAGGTGTCTACACTTAGTATTTTACCTTTTGGGGGGCTCTTTGTTATGCTTGGTACTATTCTTCCATATTCAATCTTACTTTATGAGTAAGATAATAGCTCAATTTCCTCGTCCTTCATGCTTGGAGAAAAGATTCTCTCTTTAGAATCTTATCCTTTCTAGGGACCCACTTTTCCTTTGTTGAGTGATATTTACTTATCATTCAATGTCCTTTCTTGTGTGGAATTATTTGTTTTCTCAAAGATTCTCTCTTATGCAAGAAATGTGTATCCTTGGGTACAACCTCTTCCTTGCTTGATAGTGTATGTCTGTTATAAACAAATCCCTTACTTGAGGTCCCAAAGTGTGTCATCCTTCATCAAGAATCACTTTACCTAAAAATGGGGGGGAAGGTGTGAGTTCTTGTTATCCTTCCTTTCTTTTGGTCAATGATGTCATTTTTGTTCGAGGTCTCCTCTTGGAGCTAGATGTCTTTGAGTAAAGATATATTCCTCCTTCTAAATCTCTCAAAAAGATCTCTTTACACTTGTTGCAACATATCTCAAAATTATCTCTTCCTTGGCTCACAAGAGTTTGCCTCTTTGGCTAAGGTTGCAAGTACATTGTTGTTTAAGGATATCTCCTTGGTAACTGAAGGTGTGCATCCTTGTTTTTCTTTTCCTTAAGATGCCACCATAGATCTATGTTGTCATCTTAAGGAGGGGAGCATATATGCGGCCTCCATATGTATTATATTGGGGATTTCCTTGGAGACAATGATTTCCTTGGTCATCTTTTTGCACCAATTTAGTGGATTTCCTTGGATACACTGCTTTCCTTGGTCATCCTTTTGCATCATTTTAAAGAAATTTCCTTAGATAGAATGCTTTCCTTGGTCATCCTTTTGCACCATTATAACAAATTCCCTTGGATACAATTCTTTCCTTGGTCATGCTTTTGCACCCTTTTTATCGAATTTCCTTGGATACAATGATTTCCTTGGTTATCCTTGGGATGAAATGACTAGCACAACACAACTTGATAGACTATTCAACTCTCTCTTTGCACGAGGCTCTCTTGGGATGAGTGGAACTAGCATAACACTACTTGCTAGACTATTTTCCACTCTTCCTCCTCTTTCATGGATCACCTAGCGTAACACATCTTGTTAGCCCATGGAATCCATACTTCCCTTCTCTCTCCTCCATGATCCCATAGTATACTTTTATAGTTGGTTGGACTATGGGATCTTGTCCCATATTTGATGTGTGCTCTTGCTCCTTCCAAGTGACCATTTGAACTCTTGCAATAGTATTCCAAGGGTGATATTAGTGGTTGAGACATTTTGATTATTGGGGATCTTTTGTTTTAGTACTAACCCCTTTGTGTATCTTTTTTTTTTTTTTTGTGTTCCCTTGCACATCATTGCATGAGTTAAGATCCTTGGTTTGGGCACTTGTTCCTTTGAAATTAGTGATGTCTTATCTCATTTTAGGCTTGCCCATGTCTATCTCTCTTTCTCTTTCTTCTAATTTACCATGAGAATGTCTGTAGGCTCATACTCCCACAAAAGTGGGGGCTCAATGTAGTGTCTTAAATTTCCTCCCTATGCAATTTATTTCTCAGCTAGGCCCTATTTTAGTATATATATGACCTCTCTCATCTAGTCTCCTTTATCTCAGATCAATTTTGCATTAAATTCTGGATTCTTCCCATTTTGGGCCTACATTGGAGGGAGCAAGGTACCTTGGGCACCTTGTTCTCAGGAGCGGGCTGATCAAGGCACCTCGCTCCCTAATTTTTGACCCAAATTCAAACTACTTAATGTCCAACTTGTTTGAGTGAAAATTTTAAATCCGTGTCGGCAAGCTTCGAGTTTAACACCCTAAAATGTTTGGGAGAGATAGATAAGTGAGGTATCCTCCCTCATTTTAAGGGGAAACTCAATTCAATTCAATCTCTCAACTTAAATTTTGCATTCAAGCATTCCAAGCATTTCATCCCACCATATCTTCATTATGGCAAGCTTCAACAAAATTTATGCAAGTATGTCTTTTATTATTTGCTTTTAGGTTTTTATGGGCTTGTGCTATTGCATCAACATTTGTGATAATCTGCAAAGAGCATTTGCATCATCAAGTTATAGGACATCTTTATTCTTAGATTTAGCCTCTTCTACACATCTACATGCTTTCCTTTCAAGTATATTTAAATTCAATTTCAAGGTTAACTCCTAAATCAAGGTTTGACTTATGCAAACACTTTTCTACACAACATTTTCCTTTGTTTTTTGTGTGCAAGAACCAATGGAAGATGCACGAAAAAGTTACAAAGTGAACAGAAGGAAATCTACAATCTACAATTCATCGAAGCTAAAATTGTCGAGAGAAAAATGTGTGGGGCGCCCTAGTCCTAGGAGTGGGTCGGCCTGTGTATCCCAACCCCTCCAGTTCTACCTAAAATTCATTTATAGGTTAGTCTCAAACTGCTTTCTTCTGCCAGAATCTATCTATCATTTTTCAATCTTCTTGTGCATGCAAAAAGTCATTGTTTCACTCCATCTTGCATTTTTCTCCAATAATTACAGAGTCACCTTTCAACACTCCCATGAGGGATCACTGAATTCACCTTGTGTCTAAGAATATCATGTGCCAAGTGGATCATTCTCCCTCTCAAAAAAAGTAAAGCGGAAATAGTCTTAGGCTTCCTAGTTTGCCCATACAAGTTAGTGAACCTTGTTTCCCCACATTACACATACATATCTTTGTTAACAATAAATTAAATTGACTTTTCTCTTATGTGAAAAGTTTGACTACTATTGTTTATATATCTTTATGAAATGGTGAGTAGTTATACACATTTTGGTGTTTACTGACATTAAAATATATTGTGATTAATACTTTTAAAAATATTTATTGATATCTTTATACCAAAGAATAACAAGAATATTTTCAATTAATGGATCAAACTATGACAAGTACCCTCACAACTAGGGTATAGACCCCAATACATGTGTGGGGTCCTTTATGTGCTATCCATATTCTGATTAAAATTTTATAATATTGAATGAAAACATTGTATCAAACATAGGAGTCAAACAAGTATGACCGAATTGTTCACGCGTGCCCACATAAAATGTAAGGATAAGATTTACGCTAATCTAAGGACTGTCATTGTACTTGCAAACAAAAGTCCCAACAATAGACTGCCACGTAAACAACCCTCAACCCAAAAGAGGGCCACCATTGATAACTACACCCTACAACTAAGACCATGTATGCCTATGATAAGGTGTCCAAGGAAACACATTTGTGGGCCCTCTATCCCATGTGTCCATATGTCCAACACACCAACTAGTCACCTCACCGCACATCTACTGATCACTTCACCACCTCTCCCACCTACATCCACAACAAAATTGTGTAATGCCACCATTTTCCATTAAAAAACAATCAACTTAGACATAAATGGAGATATCAAATGGGCAATGCAAATGCAATCCAGATTCAAAATTTTAAATGGCAAGAATATAGACATTAAAGAGGCTATAGAAACAAGTATTGTGTTTAAATCATACAAAGAGAAATGAAATAATATCATTTGAGTCACAAAGATGACACAAAAGGCATCGAAGAATTCTAAGAAGACACAACAAGCATCCAATTATGTATTTTCTTCCAATTTATAACCACTCTTATTGTTAAACCCTATCTTCCCCCTTACTATTTTAAATGCTCTTATTTCTTTTCTTCCAATTTATATATGCTCTTACTATTTTACATTGTCATGGTTGAGTTTTTGCTTCATTTCATTTTGTTCTATCTAGTTCCCTTCATCCTTTACTTTTTTTTTTACAATATCATGTTTTCATGTTCATTTCACGTTCAATTGTTTCCTTCCTCTTCATTTTCTTTTTAGTTTTACAAACCCTCACATTGTTTACAAACCCTTGTTGCTTTCAATTTTTACAAACCCTTATATTCATTTATGTAAACCCTATCCATTTTCAAGTTACAAATATTGTTTCCTTCCTCGTCACTTGCTTTTTAGTTTTACAAACCCTCACTGCTTTTAGTTTTTACAAACCCCTATAATCATTTATGTAAATCCTATCCATTTTCAAGTTACAGATGTTCTTTCCTACACGTTCATTTCATTTTCCATTATTTCCTTCAATTTCTTTTCATGTTCATTTTATGATTACTCTTACTGTTTTGCATCATTATGTTTTATTTATATCCCTTCACCCAATACTTATATATTCATTTTGTTCCCTTCAACGGTCTAGTTAATGACCTTCATTGTCTTAATAATGCATATTTATTGCATTTAACCTTCACTTTTTCATTTTACTGAATCCTATGTATGTGATTTTACATTTTTCTATTTTCAAGTTTGGACATTATTGTTTTATGTTCTCATTTCTACCGAATCCTATGCATGTAATTTGTAGAAACCCTTACTGTTTTCAACTTTTACAAACCATTTTAATAATTTTAAAAAACAATATCTATTTTCAAGTTTTGATGTTTTCTCATACACATTCCTTTCATGTACCATTGTTTCATCTACCAATTTACACAATCCTTGCCTATTTCATACCTTATTGTTATCATGTTTACACATTATTTCCACTATTTTCATTTGTGTTCTACTATTTCCTTTATAATATTTACAACCCTTACTAATTCACAACCTCATGGTTTGTTTTCCTTTCCAATACCAATTTGGTTTATATCATCATGGATTATGTATATGGTGAAAAGTGGATAATGGAAACAACAATATTGAAATACTAACAAGGATCAACCACAAAATTCTAGCCTAACAATGAAATCAATCCACCATACACTAATTAAGATACCTAAGACCATGAAAATCAACAAAACAAATGAAATATATGATTCACATGTCTAGTAGGGTTTCAATCTCCATCTCTTCCTATCTCCATTGATCTTGCTTGATATATTTGCTCTCATATTTTATGCGTGCACAAGAGCTCAACAAAAAATGGAAATGTGGTTGATAGCTTGGTTGCAAGAAGGCTTGATTGCGTAAGATCAATTAGACAATTAAACGATTAGGGTTGATAATGAAGGAGAGTATCCTCTTATATAGAAGACACTTTAGGAAATAGAGGGATAAGATGAAGAGGTGTAAAGATAAATGGTTAGCTAGGATTAAAGGGTAGCTAGAGGAAATAATAAAATCATAAAAGAGGTAGGTAAGAGAATAAATAAGAGATGAGTGACATGTGTCATGGGTAGAAAAGGCTAATGAATTAATTAAATAAATAAATACTTTTATTCAAATAAGAAAAAGGCTAGAAGAGCATTAATGAATTAATCAAATAAATAAATATTTATTTAATTAATAAAAGACTTAGGATAAAATAATTAAATAAATAAAAAATATTTATTTAATTAGGCAGGATAATTTTAGGTGTCTACAGTTTATTCACATCCTTCATCCACATCCTGATTCTATGACCTATATGCAGATGAAGAAGGGAGATCATAGGATGAAGCCTATTGTAAAGAAAATAGCATCAACAAGATGGTTGAGACATAAAAGAGGAGTCTGGTTCCCCTCATCCACTGAAGATGTTGACCCAATTGTGACTACTCTACAACCTCTAGCACTAGATGAGGAGGCAACTCCATCTCAGGGAGAGGATATTCCATCTTAGAGGTCTCCCATACTTATGTTGCCATACAAGCGATGGTCTATAGAAGAGATGAAAGGGGAACTAAAAGATGTCGAGGACAATGACATGTCTGTCAGGGAAGCATCTAAAAAATGGGGCATCCCAACGGTTGCACTCTCCAAATGGTTGGGTGGTCTCATAACCACCTCCAAGAAAGGTCCTCCAACAATCCTCACCCCTCATGAAAAGGACATGATAGTCGAATAGTGGAAGGAGATGGTATCAGTTGGAAATGGACTAGAGACTGTCAATTTGAAGGAAGAGGTCACTTAAATTTTCCAAACTAGACCCAACCCTTTCAAGAACATGCTTCCCGGTAATTCTTTGTGGTCAAGTTTTAAATGCAGGCATTTGGAACTCACTTTTCATACTACTAAAGGTCTTGAAAAAGATAGGGCATTTAACCTTAGAGTTTTATTGTCTCTTCTTTTTATGAGACACTCTTGAAAGCCTATTCTACAAATCCATATGGTCTTGGTCACATATGGAATTGTGATGAAATAGGCATCCAAGCAGATAGAAATGGGGCTATGAGGGTTCTGGCTAGAAGAGGAAGTAGGAGCGTATTGTACATCATTCCCAAGAGTCAAGAATGGATCACCATTCTATGTTGTGTTAATGTTGTTGGCCAAAGCATACCAGGAGTCTACTTGTTTAGGGGGAAGTGGTAGTTACATAATTACATGTTTAAGTGTGAACCATGCACTTGCATGGAATCTCAGCCACATGCTTGGATGATAAAGGAACTCTTCCTCAATTGGCTTCACCATTTTGAATAGTCTATGCTAGGGGGTGTCTCAACCATGAACAAGCACTTTCTCATATTCGATGGTCATGGTAGTCATGTTGCACTTGCAACAATCCAACAGGATAGAATGCTAGGCATTGATCTATAACATTGCCTGCTCACACATCTCATAGACTTCAGCCCCTGGATGTCAACATCTTTTATCCTTTAAAGACATGAATGGGAATCGTGGCTAGCAATATACCCCAATGTGGAAATCTAGAGGGTAGAACCTATTGAGCTAGGCAGCAAATCATTGTCAAAAGCACTGATAGTGTCAAACATAAAAGAGAGATTCTAAAAGAGAGATTCAAGAGGACTGGGATATGGCCTCTTAATCCCCATTCACTCATTGAGGACATGCAACTAAGCACAATGTTTAAACTAAATGATGGTGAGGAAGCTTCTACAGTGCAAAACATGCTTATCCTAATAGGTGTTGTTGTGTCAACTGAAGAGGTTGTAGAAAACATCGCTCACAACACCCATTCTGAATCAAATGCAAAAATAGACACTAATGAACCACCTCAACAAATGGTGGAAATTCAAGTGGAAAATAGTGGGGATGGTATTAGTCTTCCCTCTAATATAATATCACCTACTTGGGTGGTAGAAGGTGTCATCAACCTAGGTATTGACATTGAGGGCCAGGATGATGAGCAGGGGACTTTTAGTTTCCCCTCACCACCACCAACCCTACCATCTGAGGTGGTGCTTTACTATGTTGATTGTGCATTTGATGCAGAATGTGAACAAGAAACAAAAGTATGTGCCAGTGATGTGGATGCTAGCATAGCATCCCAAGATAATGACACGCAAACTTCTCAATTAGAACCATTAATTGACAAATTCTTAAAACTTCTTGTGCACACTATCAACCAAAAGCATCAAATGGGGGTTGATAAAGGTACATTCGGTTGAGCCACCAATTTCAACAACTCATATCAAATGACTACATGAACCTTGAAATTCTAGAGGAGAAGAAGAAGAAAGACATTGAGGAAACCAAAATACGAGAGAAAGAACAAACTAAGTTGAATAAGGCAGCTAATCTTTTGGCAAAGGAAAAGAAGGAACATGATAGGATCAAAATGGAAATTGCATGTCAAGAAAATGATAAGCAAAGAGATAAATAAAAGCAGGAGAAGGAGGCTAGGAAAATGCAAGACAAGGCACTCAAGGAATAAGAGGCAAAAGAAAGGGCCAACCATGATAAGGAAAGGGATTTGTTAATGAAAAGGCGGTTAACTTGTACATCAACTCCAACCACTTCCTTTCTTGAAAACCATCCTATATTGTGAGATTTGATTAACATGAACCTGTCCAACTTTACAAATGCAACAAACTCTTCAACTGGCTCATTACCCCTTGACTTATCTGCTCCTATGAGTTTTGTTGTAAGCAAGCCACCACCAATTATGAGAAGTGCATATTTCACATCATCTCCAAGTCAACATAGTAGTAGTGGATATGGCAGTCCATCCCTGAGCCAAGTGAATAGAACTCAACTACCAAAATCAGGGGCTAAGACAATGGTTCCCATTGCATCCCCAAGGGTCCAACCTACATCACCTACTACTCCTTTTCCTATTTGGTTTGCATGATATATATTGTGGACAATGGACAATGGATCCATCTTTGTTTTTGTTGGTTATAAGACCTATACTACTTGATGTGAGTGGCATCAACTGCAATTATCACAACTTTTTTTGTTTTGGTGCAAATGATTTATGCAGTGGATAGTAGATAATGTATCCATCCTTAATTTTTTGGTTTTTATTGGTATATGCAAAAATGACTATATGTACAACTGAATTCAATAGTGCAATTACGAGTTACTTATACTAAAATAGTGTAAATAATGTGGTTTGAATGTTGTATTTTGGAAATTATATGCTATCAATAGTGCACTACTACAATAGTGCAATAATGTAACTTCAATATTGCATGTCATGCAAATATGTGTTACTAATGCTGCAATGTTGGAATAGGGAAATATTGTAACTTTAATATTGCAATAATGTAGTAACATATTCTTAAAAAATTCCATGACACAACCTATAGATGGATTGAAAAAGCCATGTTTGACACCTAAAAAGAAAATGGGCATCCCATCACTGAAGGCATGATGTTCTCAATCCATGGGCACTGCAAATGGTTTGAATTGGTGTTCTCACTTCTTTGTCACACTAAACATGTTAACAAAATCAACGATAAGAAATCTACCATGGGCATACATATTTGCATTTCAGGTGTAGGCATGGTGTTCTCAATCTATCTAAATTGCAGTCATCTCAGCCTGTCTTATCAATACTGCAATAGTGCCAAAAAATTGTTTTGAATGATGCATTAATGCAATTACGTTCTACCAATAATGTACTACTATAATAGTGTAATAATGCAACATCAATATTGCATCTCATGCAATTATGTGTTACCAATAGTGTATTATTGTCTTTACAAACCATTGCAATAATGCATGGACACCTTATTGACCAACTTCCCTGATTTTATTACCCCTTACCACCCTACATTCTTTCTCATACTCACATTAACTTTGCAACGCTTCACCTTACTGCCATGACATAGCTTGTCCTTCTCGATCAAGATGGCATTGAATGCACCTACTTTTGTATCTTTCCTTCCTAACTTTCCTTTCATTTTATCCCACTTCTTCTCCAGTCTTCAAGAGTTTACAGAGAAGGATGTGTTCACCCAACCATCAAAACATGCTCGCCTTGGATACCACTCTCCCTTTCACTACGAATCAATAGTGCAATGAGAACACACAACCTTGAAGGTCTTTTAGTGTTGATTTGTGTTGCAGGACTCGCCCATTCATTTTGAATGGTTGAGTGCAACACAATTCAACACCAAAAGGGATTCATATAGCAACATGCCCTCATTGCTAAGACCGAATACCAGTGTGGTATGTGATTTTGTATAAGTATCAGAAAATGTTAGAGGTGTTGTTAGGATGCCTATAACTGTAATTGAACTCATTTATACTTGACATATTTATGACCCCGCACACATATTGATCCCACTCCCCAAGGCATTTGCAGAGCCATGTCTATAAAATGTCTCAAACTAAGAATCAATATAATTGAGATGCTCATATGTTGAGGAAAAAGAATGATATGAAACATGTAAATAAACCATGAGGATGTAAATCAACTTAATAAACAAATATGTAACACAACTAAATATACAAAAGCATGTAACATAGTGCAACATAACTGAATATCGTTGAATTGATAGAATGCAAGATCGTTCAATACACAAGTAAAGGTTTCCTATGATGTAATGATGTAAAACATTATTCTTTTTCATGCAACATAAGTGAAAATGTAAAGTACTAAGTGTTTTCAGACAGTAAATAAGCATAAATTACATAATCAGATATCAAAGAGCGAATCACAACTCTAATCTAATCAAGATTACTCCTAAATTACAATGAAATAATGCAATATCAACTAAATTGAAAGAATGGTCTATTTAAAACTCCCTCAATTGAAATAGCGAGGCTTCCATTGCTCTTCTTCATTGTTGTTGATGTAGGTGGATCTCAAGTATTGCACTTGATTTCCTGTATAAGATAGACAACAATATTGAAGACTATGATTCTAGATTGAATTGAAAAAAGAGGCTGAATTTATAGATTTTCAACACAGAGGTGAGAATTCCTCAAGTGTTGATTGATAGATAACTGAATTAGATTGATCAGTGAACTCAATTGATTGATTTGTTAACTCATTTGATTGAATAGTCAACTGGATTGATTGGAGACAAGACTCAATAGATTGGAGAGTAAACTCACTTGATTGAGTAGTGAATCGAATAGACCAGGGAGATGACTGAATTAATGGATTAGAAGACTGAATTCATTGACTAGTTAGAAAAAGTTGATTTTGAGTTAAAAAGGATGATTGATGAGTTAACTGATTTGATTAGTTAGTTTTGATTTCAGCATGTGTTGTAGGAATTTGAAGTTGAATTTGATTTTCATTTTTAATTTGGATTTGAATTTGGTCATTCGAATGCTGAAATACACATGAAATTAACTGAAATTCAGATTTGGGAAAATGTGAATATGGAAGAAATGAAATTAATTGAAATGATATGAAATTTGAATTTGGGGAAATATGAAATGAAATTGATGGAATTATGTGAAATTATAATTTGGGGGAATTGGAATAATAAGTTAATTAATTTAAATAATTTAAATGAAATTATTTAAACTGAGGAGATGAATTAATTAAATAATAAATATTATTTAGCTGAGGAAAAGGTTGTAATTAATTAAATAATTGCTATTTAATTAACATTTGAGATATGGTTAGCTGATTAAAATGATTTGAGAATAGAAATAGAATAATTAGAAGTGTTGAAGGGCGATGATTAGAAGAAATAGTTAATTTTAATCAAAGAATTAAAGAATTACTTAATTAAATAGATGAATAACTAGTGTAGAATTAATGAGACATTTTTAGGTGTTTGCATTTGCCCCTCTTTGAGACAATGTCTAAATGATGTTGTTTCAGAGAAAACAAAAAGAAAAATTGCCCCAGTATGCCTCGGTGACACTTAGGGTATGATGCCCCCTTAGAAAAAGTGGTCGGGAAAATGTGAAATGGAGACAAGTTTTTCATAAATGTGCTAGATAGTAATTATATGAAGTCTGAAATGTTTTCAATCTCTTTTGCTATGTGTACAACTGCATTGAAGTTGGAGGGGTCCATGGGCATTATGTTGAGAAACCCTAATTTTGAGCCTATAAAATGAAGATTGGTATTGATTTAAGCTCATTTGCATTATTTTGTTTTGAAAGAATTGTTTAGAGATTTTAGTTCTTTCGGCGTCCTTGGAGTGAAATGGCAAGTCACAGAGCAAGGTTGCATTTATCTGAACGAGTGTGGTCTTATTAGAGACCTCCCAACACTAGTGGCATGGTGAGTTGCATGATTTTTCTGCTTGTTTATGTCTATATTTTGCAAAAAAATTAATCATTTTTTGGTGTGTCATCTGTCATTAATATCGCAATTGATTGTCAATGTTGCCGCAATTGATTTAATCATGTCGCAATTGATGTAAACATTTCACATTTGATGTTTTATGCCACATTTGATAATACTAAATCGCCTTTGACAAAATTGGATCGCAATTGAAAGTTTTGCCTCGCAATTGATAATATTGTGTCGCATATGTTACTTTTGATTCGCATTTGGCATAAGTATGTCGTTTTTGATAATCTTACTTCATAGTTGATAATATCATTTCAATATGATAATAAAGGCATTTTTTTTATGCGTCCTAACAGTTTTGATGATGTAGCTAATTCATTTTTATATTTTCCAAATGCATGCGCATTATCCAGTACTACTTGCTAGGTAGACAAGGCTAAATGGTCTTGATTGACGTCATGAGTTGGATCTAGAGGATACCACTTTGTTACGACAGGTTGGATTGTATTATATAGCACAGTTGTTTGAGGTTACAACCAACAGGGCTATGATTACTGCTTTGATTCAACGGTGACATTCAAGGACATGTTATTTTCATCTACCGATTGGTGAGGCGTCCATCAAACTTGAGGATGTGTGGCATATTTTAAACTTGATTATAGTCAACTGCTCCACAAGTGATAGGTGATAACTTTTGTCTTCAAAATGGCTGCACAACCTCTCCCCCAATTCATCCCAATTGTGAATGGAGCTAGACGACAACCCTCTATACCACTGCAAAGCTTTACCTTTCAAAGATATGACTAAGAGTCTGACAACAACATCATCCTTAGTGATATTATAGATGGATCAGATGTTTGCAATGTCTTGAATGTGCTCAATGGGTGTAGTAGTTGTTTCACCAGTGAAGTATGCTATACTCTTGAACACAACCACTGGTATGTCATTCCATTGAGTCAAAATAAGAGGACTTCCCCCATTGAAGGTAACAAAGACTTGATTGCTTGCCATGTGAAATAATGGTCTATTGATATGATTGGTGGGATCCCTTGATAGTAATGGCCTTTCAAATGGAGGAGTATAATGAGACCTGGGAGATGGAGTGTTTACAACCTTGACACCCCTGACTGGTGACAATGAAGGTCTACCTCTCCACTCTCTAGAGGCTACAGATGGGAGCTCTATGAACTGAAAATTGCCCCTAGAAGATGCCCTTGTATGAATTTTGGGCATGAAAGCCGAAACCAACCTCAGAAGCTTGAAGGTCCAGAGTTGCAAAGTTTGGGAGTTCGGAACCTGGGGGTTCCGGGTTTCCAAAAGAGTTATGATGACTTGGGAACCTGGGGGTTCCGGGGTCCCAGAGTTATGAACTTTGTATGAGCACGAACTGGTCCTTGAGCAGAGTCACCAAGTTCTTGAGAGATGAATGCCTCTAAAGGCCAAAACACTAAGAATAGCACTAAATCCTTAGCATGTGAATTGAATAAGTCCCACCGGGTGTGCCAAAAAAAATTATCACAAAAGCTTTCACCCTTGCTAAGCTATCAACTCAGCAACCTTGTGAAACATGGAAACAACCTCAAAGTGTGCGACCTTGCGCAAGGGGTTGAATCTTCGGAGAAGGAAAACTTCCTTCTTCAAATAGGTCTAGAAGTTGAACCAACTCAACACTTCAAACTAACTCCTAAGCCTATCCTAAAAATTTGCAGAGGTAAAGGGAAGAAACAAATGCTTGAAATAAAAGGAGATGATGCACCAAGAAGAGATTGTTCCTCCCCCCACCTGAAATGGCACAAGGAATCAACTAAAAATTTCAAGAGATGCACAAACTTCAATTGCATGAGTGACCCAAATGCATGTGTGGAGGTTAGAATTTTCCAAGTGTCAAGAGGGGAGAAGGATTCCTACAAAATCACACTTAGAAAACAAGTTAACATAGCATACATGTGAAAGGAAACCACAGACATATAATTATAATGGAGGTAAGAACACATACACATCATACATAAGTTGAAGGAAGGCAGGAATGGAGATTGTCAATTAATCATAAGGCCAAAAGCGAATCTTACAATTGCAGAAATGGAAAAATAATTACAAGTCTTCAAGAGAGGAGAAGAGCATAAGAAAGCTCAAGGCAGTAGGGAGAGAACCCTTTACAATGAGGCTTAACGACTTTATATAGATAAATGGGTTATAATGGTGATCATGACCCATGCATGTCAATCTATAAGTGTAGGGAAGTGCATGCACTTGGCTTGTACATGCAAGAAACCTAGTCATACCTCAAAAGATAATTCTAAAGAAGGTGGATTGACTAACCTTCCAAAGTTAGTCGTGACAAAAGTCACCAAGCATGGCCTCGTACCTTGATACAAATCCTGCCAAAAACATTTAATGCACCCTTGTGGCTCCACAAAAGAAAGTGTACAAGTCACCAAGTTGTTAGAGCATTAAAATCCTTGAGTGTCGATCATGCCATCTGGAAGTATTGCTAGTCGGAAGGAAGCCTGGAGACTTTAGAAGCTTGGACTCCTGAAGTGAGGAAGACAAGGGAAGAAATTTGGAACCTTAGGGTTCTAGAGTTCCAGGATAGAGAGAAGAAGAGAAGGAAAAATCCTTCACAACCTCAGGGTTCCAGAGGAACTAGAGAGAGAAGGCAAAAGGGGAAGGAACTTTGGAACCTCGAGGTTCCAGAGTTCCAGGGAGAAGAAGGAAGAATGGGGAGGAGGGAACCTCAGAACCTTGGAACCTCAGGGTTCCAGGAAAGGCAAAGGGAAGGGAACTTCGGAACCTCAAGGTTCCAGGAAAGGCAAGGGAAGGGATCTTAGGAACCTCGAGGTTCCAGAGTTCTAGGAAAGGAGATGCTTAAGAGAAGAGGCAAAGGAAAGGAAGGCTAGGAACTTCAAAACCTCAGGGTTCTGGAGTTCTGGAGAGGGAAGGAGAAAATGAACAAGGAACTTCGAAACCTTGGGATTTTGGAGTTCCGGGGAAAAAGAGAGAAAGGCTAAGGAGAGGAGGGCCTAAGTTAGGGAAAGACCTTCGGAACCTCGGGGTTCTAGAGTTCCAGAGAAGGAAGAAAAGCAACTAAGGCAAATAACTTCATAAATCGAGGTTCTGAAGTTTTGGAAAAGAAAGAAGGAAAGAGACAAGGGAAAAGAGAAAAGAACTTTGGAACCTTGGGGTTTTGGAGATCTGGGGAAGAAGAAAAGGCCAAGGGAGGAACTTCCTCCGGATAAGGCAACACTTCACACTTCATGATTCTTCTCTCCTTGATCAACTGGGGCTGCGCTGATCCATGGAACATATCTCTGATTGGTTCTCACTGATGGACCAAGGATGTCATAAAATGACAACATTAACCATAAAAATTAACCCTTATTATGTTTATGTAAACTATTGATATTAATTAGCATATTACTACAACAGTTAACCATAGTCATTACCTTGGCAACTCCTGCCTGAAACTCTGTCTTTTCTCATGTCTGCATCTTGTCTGTTGTGCCTTATGTTGTTTCTATGGGTTGTGCGACAATGTCTAGGGTGGACGTGAGTGTTGTTGGTGCTAGTGGGTCCTTCTCACCTAGCGTGGCCTCTTTTGTTGATTTCCCCCCACTTCCTCCTTGCATCAGTGGTGTTCCTAGTGTGGTTGCAGACTCTTTTGCACCCACACCCCCTGGTTCTATTTCATGTGTTAATGGTTTCACTATTGCGGGTGTCATTGGCGATGTAGGTGATGGGGTTTCTACTTCGCATGGGGTTGTGCTTCCTGGGGATTTTGCTAGGTCCTTTATTCCATCAACTGAGTGTTTGGATGTTGGCTCGATTTCTTTGAACGCTAGTATTGGCACCTTTTCTGCCATGAATGATGGTGAGGGTGTGATTCCCAAATCTCCTCCCCCTTCTATTGGGTGAATCCTTTCTCGTGTGGCTAGATCTAAAGCAGAAAATGATTTGATTAAGAAAAGTAGAGCTATTACCAGATCAACAAAGAACCTGTTGTTCTCTAACCATTACAATAGTTAAATCCTCTAATCGGATAAGCTTTAATAGGATTGTTGTTGAAATCATCTAACAAGGTGATCCATTAGGTTGGATTTGAAATCCTTCACCGAGGTTACCTCTAATAGGGGATTCCCTTTGACAAGGTATTGTAGTCAATTCCTTAACCCGATGGTCCTTAACCAGATCCGTTCTGAATAGGAAATTTTTGTAAAAGCTTCAAACAAGGCTTGGCTCCTAACAGGGTGAACTTCAGAAGAGTTCAAAATACTTGTGGGTATTCATCCCCACTATGGTTTTTCCCATTTGGGTTTCCATGTGAAAAATCATTGTGTTAAGTGGTGAATGATTTTATGGATGTATTTTTTGATGGTTGATATGAATGACTAGTAAATCCACTTAGATATATTTAGATGATCGGAAATGATCTGAAATGAGCTATTAATGATATTAGTGAAGTGATTTAATGTTTTGGTTAAATAATATTTGAGTTTCAGATCTGTTGCATTGTATCATTGATATTTTGGTCAACCGGTAAAGTTTGACAGTGCAGTTGCAGTTTTTCATATAGTGACTAAATTGGTTAAGTTTAATAATTTGTTTTTGAGTTTGAATTAAGTTTGGTGAAAGTTTAATATATTTTATATCTACTGATTCAGCATGCCCGCCCCCTCTCAGTAGTTGATCGAATCCTTATAGTTTCACCATATTATCAAACCCACACTATAAGCAATATTTGGTCTAGTAAGAGTTAAATAATTTAAACTTACACCTAATTGTCTATATAAAGTAGCACCAACTAAAGGAGTACTCATATCAAGCATTAACTTTGTGTCTAATTCACATGGAGTAGAAACATGATTGGCATCATTTATTTTAAACTTGTTTAAAAGATCTTGAGCATATTTACTTTCAGATAGAAAAATACCGTTACTTGTTTTCCAAATTTGCATTCCCAAAAAATAATGTAAAAGTCCTAAATCAGTCATTTGAAATTTTTGATTGAGTTGAAACTTAATTTCAGAAATCAAATTATTGGAACTTTAAGTTAGAATTAAATCTTATGCTCTGCAAAAAGGATTGTTAGGATAACAAACAGGAAGAAACAAGTGTTAGTGTTAGAAAATCAAAGATCAAACACTATCCTAAGCAAGCATATCAAGAGAGACGCTAAAATAAAAATAGAACATTTAACAAAGAAAACAAATGCAACAAGGCATCTCCAAATGCCTTCCACAATGCTTGTATCTTTTCCTCTCTTGTTCCTCTCCTCTCCAAGTTCCCAAATGAGTGTAGCTCTTAGTAGCTTTTTGCACTATTATGGATGTCTTATAGAGGTTCAAGATTGTGAATGCTTTAAACTATGCAAAATCCAAGTGTAAAACAAACTAAAATGATATATTATCTAATTATGTAATATTAATTTTAGCCCAAAATGACAATCTGGAAATGATTATGCTAAATGCTCTCTAAAATTCACTATAAGTTAGATGCATACAAGTTTTCAGGATCTGGATTATGAAGAAATGAGCTCTATTTATAGGTAAAATGGAGCAATGGAGGGTTGAGATTGAGTAATATCAACAAGGGTCAAGATTGAAGGGCTTAAGATCCATGTGAGAACTTTCAACCCAATCCTAGGATGACAAATGTCAACAAGAGATGGGTTGAGAGGAGAGGAATAAGCATTAAATGCTTGACATGACTAGTGGGTTAGCTTGGGAGTTAAGGTTAATGTTGAGTTGAAAGAATAAAACCATTATCCAATAAATAATGTGGTTATCCAGTGGATAAACTCTTGTGCAAGAGTTAGTGAGGATAACCATGGTCAAAGCAATAAATGCTTAAAGAGACCCATGGGTTAAATGAGGGTTGAGTTAGAGGTAAAGTCTTTAACCATGGGAGCAAGTGGATTTAACCATAAATGGTTATGTAAGAGTCATTAATGGTCATGTAAGAGCCATTATTGGTTTGGAAGACTTTAGCGGTTAGCTTGTTGAACACATAAAGTATTAAATGCTTTTCAAAGACTTTGAAGGCTTTGACAAGTGACTTCAAGTTGCTTAGGAATGTGATAGTATTTAGGAGATGGATTAGGCTAATTAGGAATGATTAGAAAGTGGTTAGAAGGGTCTAGAAGGGGATTTAGGATTGCAAGTCGATTTGGTGGGTGAGTGAAAATAGGATTTAAATTAAAATAAAATTAATTTATTTCAACTTGTGGTTGCAACTTGCATTTGTAGAAGAATGCAAGTGGGGGGGATTTAATGATTTAAATAAATGTTTTATTTATTTATTTAAAAGAGGAAAGGGGGGGGAATTAAATAAATAGGATTTATTCATTTAATTGATTGTGAATTTGGTGTAATGAATTAATTAAAATAAATTAAATAATTTATTTAACTAATAAGAGAATGATTGATGATGAATTAATTAAATGTTAATTTAATTAACTGTTGGCTAGTGGATTTATTAATCAAATAAATAGTAAAGACATTTAATTAAAATGGACAGATTTATGTGACTACATTGTGCCTCTCTTTGAGACGATGTGGTTTATCGCGTCGTTTAAAAGAAAGAAAAATAGGTGTGAAGAAATATGCCCCATAAATGTTAATTTAATGGGTGGTATGCCCCCTTGAGAGATGGGCCGAATTTTTTTGAAAAATCGAGCAATCTCTCAAAAAAGAACGAGATTGGGTGGGGAGTTAGAATAGACGAATTGAGCAATAATAGTGAAAGAATAGAAGAAATAAAAGATAACACAAAGAAATGGGAGGCGCTACAAGTTCACAGGGACTACAACGATGAGAAGGGTAAAATTAGATTTGAGGGTGAAGGGGTAAAAACAGGGTCATTTGCATCCATTCCATAGCGATTTAGAGCTCTAATAGTGACTTTGTTGAAAGAGCGAGCAACAGTCAAGATGCTAGTACCGATAGCAGATCATCAACTAGAGGAGGTCCATCGATTCCAGTGACCAGATGACTACAAACCAGTGGTACGCCAATTTGAATTTTTTGCTTTTTATGCAATTTTTGTCTTTTTTCAAGTGTCCAAGTTGAGTCAAGACAATAGCATTGTTGTCACCTAAACTAGCACTTTTGTGCTGCTATAGCACTATTGCATAGTGGTTTTAGTGCTATCACAAGGTTTAGCACAATCGTGTAGTTATTTTAGTGTGATTGTAGTTTTAGTGTGATCGAGTCAATTGTGTAATGCGATTGTCCTAGAATGGCGTTGTTGTGCAGTGGGTTTAGCGCTATTGGTTTTTAGCGCCAGTGTGTAGTTGTTTTAGCACGATTCTTAGCAGAATAGCATTATTATCTGAAAAATAGATGCCCCAGTGTTGGAAAAATAACCTCCTGATGCCGATGGTGGATGGATGGATACATTAGTTCTTTTGAACCATAGCAACCCCGTTGAG
Source organism: Cryptomeria japonica (assembly GCF_030272615.1). Taxonomy (NCBI): domain Eukaryota; kingdom Viridiplantae; phylum Streptophyta; class Pinopsida; order Cupressales; family Cupressaceae; genus Cryptomeria; species Cryptomeria japonica. Next base: position 1,060,951 of record NC_081413.1, read on the forward strand.
CCTAGGTCATTATGATAAATGTCTGTTGTAGTCTAGGTTTCCCATGATTGCTTGCTTGTTGAGACCCGAAGATACTTGATCGGAGTATTTGTTGATAGTCTAGGTTTAAACTTAAGAAAGTTTGAAACAAAACAACTGATGATGATGTGGATGTGTGTGATGTGTAGAATGATCTTATCATCTTATAGATGCGGGAGAGACATCCAGCCACGCAACATTTGAGAGATTGGTTGACGGAGGCTGAGGTTGATTGCATTACGGTGATAGGCCTTTATGATGTGATGTACATGCCTGTGATTCAGACAAATCGCGACCTGATGATAGCATTAGTGGAGCGGTGGCACATAAAAACTTACACATTCCACCTGGCTATGGGTGAGATGATCGTGACACTAGAGGATGTGTGGCAAATCATGCACATCTCTATTTGAGGGGATCTGGTGGCATATGACTGAGCATGGGGGACAATAGTTGTGTAGCAGATATTTGATGAGGGTTTTTTTATTCATGATGGCTCGGTAGCGTGGGAGGAGATAGCTGCATTATATGAGCCACTTCTAGCTGTATTATCAGGGATTGTTAGGGGCCTGCTATGTCCTGATCGACGATCACATGGATTAGTCATGGGTTGGGGCCAAGTTATAGAGCAGATGGTGACTGAGGGGACCCACTTTGCATGGGGACCGTGCATTCTGGCATATTTATATCGAGATCAGCAAGAGGTGGTGTACCAAGAGATGAGTTCTCTAGGAGTTGGTATCACTCTTTTTTGTATCTGGGCATGGGAGCACCTACCTGTGACATGACCTGTTAGTCTGAGATTTAGGGCAGTAGATCAGCCCTATGTGTACATGTATGGAGGTATGATGAGTCAGCCCCACCTGGGGAAGTTAGAGTGGTGGCGGTGGGCATTAGATGATTTAGATGCATTGGGATGATGATACAGAGGCCTTGCCTTATGTGTTTATGACATGGTACTTGATTGGTAGGACATCCTACAATATGGAGAGATAGGTACCTGGCAGAGTGATGAGGCAGTTTGATCAGAGGTAGGGATTGTCGAGTGGATTAGGGGAGTATGCATGGGCGATATGAGAGAGATTCCAGTGGGGGTCAGTGTTACTGTATGATCAGGCTTTAGCAGATTTTTTAGACTTTACAAGAGAGACCATGGCATATGAAGTCGAAGGCTGTATATGCAGGGGTTACACATGAGTACACACAATATATTACTACACATCCTATGCCACGTATATCAGATCTGATGGAGTCGATTCCAACTTTTGAGGATGATACGAGACAGAGATAGAGGAGGAGAGAAGGTTGAGGACTTGTAGTAGATGGATGAGGTAGAGGTGATGGAGGAGGAGGAGGAGGTTTTGAGGGAGGTGGTGGTGGAGGAGGAGGAGGAGAAGGAGGAGGAGGAAGAGGTGGAGGGGGTGGTGGTGGATTCGGAGGTAGGGGTGGATTTGGAGGTGAAAGTGGTGGAGGAGGATAGTTACAGTGGAGAGGGAGAGGCGGGCATCCATTGCGACTGTCACAATGTCCTTTGATGTAGGGAGGAGTCAGATTAGGTGGCAAGGATATGGGGGAGGCCCCTATGGATATAGGAGAGGGAGCTACTTGTGGAGGAGAGGGAGCTATAGGTGGAGGAGAGTATCCGATGAGGATGGGAGATGCACGAGAGCATATGCTAGTATATATGCAGACTCGACTTACAACAATCGAGGCACAGGTGGAGGATATGGAGGTAGAAGTTGCAGCTAGAGATGTTTAGTTGTTTGCACGAGAGTCAGAGTTGACTATAGTGTTGTAGGAGAGAGATGAGGTAGTTGATAGGGTAATCCAACTGCATGAGAGAGTTTGGGCCTTGGAGGGAGTACAGTGACATTGTCCATCAATTGATTCATTGGCGATGGAGCTACAATAGGCAGGTGGAGAGGTTGACTATTAGTGGGGTTTATATGAGCAGGTGGTGCCATCCAGTCAGCGAGCACTAAGTTAATCACAGATGCGTCAGGAGAGATAAGAGCAGTCTCAGAGGATGTAGAGAATTGGTGGTGTGATGGGTCCTCCACGGCGAGATAGTGTAGGTGGTGTAGGGGGTAGTGGCGGAGCAGGCAGTGATGGGGGTGCAACATCTCGCCAGAGTGCCATTTGAGAAAGATTTATGTATTTTATTACATTATCATTTTGGACTGTGACTTGGATGGCTCTTGGTAGCCGATATTTTTGGCATCACTGTACTCTGATACATGTATGTTTTTGTGAGATGATGTATGATGTGATATATGAGGAGATCCCATATTTTGTGATGATATGCATGTTGATGATATGTATGGGTTTATGCAGGATGATGATTTATGATTTATGCTTAGATGGATGTTTTTACTTGTTAGATGTATATGATGATGAGATGATTTCTATATGCATGTGATGAAGATTTTATGATGTCTATATGCATGTTTATGAATGTGATGCTAACATGTGGATGTAGGTTAATATATGTATGATGCATTTTTGTAATACTTTATGTATGTAATGCCATGATGATGATGTATGCAAAATGATGAAGGAATGATGTTGACTATGAGATAGATAACACTTTTGTTTATGTTGATGAAATGTTGATATGCAGTTGTGTTTGATATGCTGAAATGTAATGAATTGAATGGTTTATGTAAATATGTATAGATGGTTAAAAATGAATGCAAAAATGGATAAACAAATGGTGATTCAAATGTTTATGTGATGATCTTAAATGAATACACTTGTAAAATGAATAAACAAATGTTGAGATAAATGTTTATGTTATGATTCTAAATGACTTAAAATATGAATAAGTGAAATGATACTGCAACTAAGGGATGATGAATAATTGCACATTAATGCAATTAAAGGGATAATGAATGCATCTTAATGAATCTAGATGAAACTTTTAAATATGAGAATAAAATAAATAAGTATAAGAATATATTGGATGGATAGATGAATGTACTTAACTAATAGATAGATAAATGCAAAATTAATGCAACTAAATGAATCTAGATGAATTAATTGTAAACAAACTCAAATGATGATAAATGATTTTGAATGATGTAAGGATGCTAATCTAAGTAAGTGATAATGAATGCAACGAAATGATATTAAATGTACTTAAATAAATATTTAAAATGGATGAAATGAACCTACATGATAATGAACTAGATGCGTTTAAATGTGACTAAATGTAATGGAATGATGATATCATGTGTTTATGATAGATGAATGCAAGTTGGCAAGAAATTGTATTATGCACTAATGATGTATCAGAGAACTCCATGATGATTGTATCCAAGATGAATTTATATTAAATAACTTCTCATTTTTTAACTTGTTCATACTTGCATACAAACCATAAATATGAATAATGAATGATCAAATGGATGGGTGATATCAAATGGATCGGTGATATGCAACAGAATGCAATATAAACATATGAGATGGAATGATGAACCATAGTGCTTTTATTTTCCATCATTGAGAAATAGTAGTATCAATCTTGGATGAGGCGTTAAGAACCAAATTTGGAGAATTGTACCTGTAAGCAAGCAACATAGATAAAAAATATGAACCCTCCATAATGTTTAATGCTCATATGGTTGAGGTATACACTGTAGTCAGTAAGCCATAGTGATCTATGACTTGATTTTGCATAAGATCATGTAGCGTAGTGAACTTCCCACGTAGACACCATTATTACATGCCCCAAAACTTCATTGGAATAATTAGAAAAAGGTAAACAAACAATATGTAGGAACCATCCCGGCTACTCTAATCACTTGTGGATATCCTGGAGTAGCATAAGAATGTGATATAAATGAATAAATAACTTTATCAAACTGACCAAGTATTTGATAGCTTAAACAAAAATTTCTTGTCAAAGAAATTGTTATCATGTCTTTGTTGTGGTAAGGAAGGATGCATCCTTGTTAAGACAGATATGTGTTGATGTTTTTGGTTAATTTGAAAAGTGATCATTGTTTAAGTAGTTCAAAATGTTCGTTTGATGTTTGTTGCGATGATTATATACAACGGATGTTATGCGTTGTCATGTTTTTGGATTTTGTGAGTTGTTTTGAATGTTTTCTGATTTTGTGAGACAGTTTTGAATGAAGAACTCAATGAATCATAAGTAATGTAGAATCCACTTCCATTAATTGTTTAAGGGCATTGCCCCCAGTTTAGACATGACTATGAAAAAGTGGGATGCATGAAGTACTATCCTTGATTGCAGATCAATAACAAGCCATGGTTTGACTAATGGATGAGTGGATGTAATGAATATGATCGCAACAAGTATAAAAGACAATGGATTCATAGCCTTTATGAGTGGCACCTGTTTGTTTGGTTTTCACCATCGTACTTACCCAAGGTGCCACCAGAGTGGTTGTTCACCATTTGGATGCATGATTTTTCTTTTCTATTTTGATTTTTTTGTATTTTCTTCAGGACTTTTATCTGAATGTTTTTGGTGTTCTTTTTGATATGTATTGGATCTGGATGCTCTGTACAGCTTATGTATGGAACCGTTTGAGGTGCATGTTGTTGATCGGATCTGCTAGCGGTTCTCCTTCTGAAGTAGCCAACTGATATGCCCCAGACCCAAATACAATAGTGATAACATATGGACCCAACCAGTTCGATTCAAAATTTCCCTAATGTTCTCTATTTGGTTGGTTATGAGGATTCTCTCTAAGAATAAGATCACCTACATCAAATGCATGAGGTCAAACTCAGTGATTATAGCTTCTGCTCATGCGTTGGTGATAGGCCTTGAGATGGTTGTATGCAACTTGTCACCTTTCATCAAGTAGTTCCAAGTCTTGAAGATGGGAGACTCGGTATGCTTCATCATCTATCAGATTATGCAAGTAAACCCGTAGAGATGGTATCTCGACCTCAATAGGAAGGATGGCTTCTATGCCATAGACCAATGAGTAGGGAGTTGTGTATGTAGGGGTTCGAATGCTAGTTTGATACACCCATAGTGTTGGATTTAATTGAATATGCCAATCACGACCAACATCATTGACTGTCTTCTTGAGGATTCATAATATTTTCTTGTTTTATGCTTTGGCTTGACCATTTCCTTGTGGGTAATAGGTAGTGGAAAAGCGGTTTTGGATGTGAAACTTCTCATAGAGTTCATAGACATCCTGATTTTTGAAAGGAAGCCCATTATCTGTGATGATGGACATGGGTATAACATACCAGAAAATGATGTAATTAAGGATGAATGAGGCGGTCTTCTTGTCGATGACTTAGGTAAGTTGAACACCTTCTATCCACTTTGTGAAGTATTCGATGCTGGTAATAATGAATTTGTGGTCATTAGATGAAGATGGATGGATTTTACCCACAAGGTCAAGTCCCCATTGACAAAAGAGCCATGGTGTTATGATTGGTTCCAATTCCTATGCTGGTGCATGTATCAGGTCTCCATGAACTTTGCATTTCATGCAATTTTTAACAAAAGAGTACAAGTCTTTTTCCATGGATGGCCAATAGTATCGAGCGCGCATGATCTTCTTTGCTAAGGAAGGACTACTTGAGTGAGTCCCACAAATTCCTTCATATACCTCTTCCAAGGCCTTTGTTATCTCATCCTATTCCAAACATCAAAGGAGAGTACCATCAAGACTATTTTGGCATAGAGTTTCAACATTGATGGTATATCAAGCATTTTGGTGAATGAAGGTTTTATGGTGGTTATTCGATTGGTTAGGAGGAAGTGTGTGATCACGGAGGTAGGTGTAGAACTCACCATACCATAGGGATTCAAAACTGATAAGGGGACATACCATCTCAGATTCCGGGATATCATAATTAGGAATCCAAAGTTGTTCTACCAAGAACTCATAGTGTGTTGAATTTTGTGGAAGATCTAGGTGAGATGCAATGGTATCCATGGCATCAACAGCTCGATTCTAATCTCTAGGTATCTGCTCAAAGGTGATAGTCGTAAATGATGCTTTTAAACTGTCCACCATTTGCTTGTATGAAATGAGTTTATAATCCTTGGTCTGATATTTGTATGTGACTTGTCTGATGACCAATTGGGAGTTGCCATATATCTGTAGCTCTTTCAGTTTCCATTGTATGGGTAGTTTGAGTCCTATGATCAAGGCCTCATATTTTGTTATGTTTTTTGTACATGGAAAAGTTAACTTGTAAGACTTTGGGATACTATCACCTTGAGGCATGATAAACAGAATGTTTGCCCCCAAGCCATGCCTATTATATGAACCATCAAAGTATAGTTTCCATGGTTGTGTTGCTTTGATCATGAATATCTCTTCATCTAGAAAATAGAAAATTAGAGGATGATCGCCAATGAGGGGTGCATCGGCCAACTGACCTGTAATAACTTGCCCCTTGATAGCCTTACGATCCACATTCTAGATGTCAAATTCACTTAGAATCATCACCCATTTGGCCAAGCGACCTATCAATGCTTCTTTGTTGAGTAAGTACTTTAGTGGATCAATCATTGCAATGAGTTTTACTTTATGTGTTAACACATAGTGACTCAGTTTAGTGGCTACCAATATTACTGCTAAGCAAGCTCACTCAATAGGTGTGTAATTGAGTTCATAGCCAACCAATGTGTGAGAGATATAGTAAACAACACACTCTTTCCTTTTTGCATTATGTTGTGCCAAGAGTACTCCTAATGTCGTATTTGTTGTTAAAATATAGAAAAAATAGAGGTCTACTTGGATCTATTTGGATCAGCAACGGTGTATTCATGAGATGGTCCGTAATCATTTGCAATGCTTGCTGACATCTAGCATCCCATTGAAAGTGGATGTTTTTGTATAACAGATGTGTAAAAGGATGGCACTTATCTGCTAGTTGTGCAATGAATCTTCAGATGGATTGAAGCCACCCTTGTAATGTCCTTAGTTGACTAATGTTCTTTGGAGGTGGCATGTCCATGATTGCTTTTAATTTTGTTGGGTTGACCAAAATGATTTTGCTTGAGACAATGTATCCTAGAAGCTTCCTTGAGGTTACTCCAAAGACACATTTCTTTGGGTTGAGTCAAACATGATATTATTCTAGTCTGTCAAAGATTTTCTCTAATATTTCTAGATGACCTTCTCTGGTTAATGATTTTGCCAGTAAGTCATCAATATAATCCTCCATTATGGTATGCATCATATCATGAAAGATGGTAGTCATTTCTCTTTGATAGGTCCCCCTTGCATTCTTTAGACCAAAAGGCATTACATTCCAACAGTATGTTCCCCATGGACATGTGAAGGTTTTCTTATATTGATCCTCTGGTGCGATCTTTATCTGGTTGTACCCTGAAAAGCCATACATAAAAGAAAGCATGGCATGTCCTGCTATTAGGTCTACAATCATGTCAATGTTTGGTAGGGGGAAGTCATCTTTAGAACATGCCTTGTTTAGATCTTTGAAGTTAGTACAAATACAATGCCCCCATTTGGTTTTCCATCAGGTACAATGTTGGATATCCAATCTGCATAATCAATTGGTCTAATAAAACTAACATACAAGAGTTTCTTAAGTTCTACTTTGACTAGTACTACAATCTAGGGATGCATCTTGCAAAGCTTTTGTTTTACTAGTTTAGCTCCTTCTGCCATGATGAGCTCATACATGACTAAATCGAGATCTAGACCAGGCATGTCTGCATATGACCATATGAAGTTTATCTGACGCTTCTGGAAGAATTCTACAAACTTAGGTTGTTCCTCTGGAGTTAAAAGAGATGCCAGATATATTTGGTGAGGAGTTTTAGGGGTCTCCACGTTGAATTATTTTGTTTCCTCAATAAGGACCATTGATCGTTCCTGATTTGCACAGGAGGGGAGGATGTCAAACCTTTCATCCATAGGCACCTCAAAGAGGTTTTCACCATTGGATACGCTCTTTCTTTTTACTTTTTTGGTATCAAATAGTGCCACAGTGTGGTTTTCACTGGAAGATCCATGTTTTAATTTAATATTTTTGCAATTGAAAGGTTTGGCATCTGCCCCGAAGTATGTGGTGCTATTAAGTTCAATGGGGAATCCACCTTTGTGATTCCCGCTTGGTATATTATCTCATAGTTCCAAAAAGTCAATGATCACCTCATCATTTTGGAATTGGTCAAGGAATGGAGGATTTGGTTGGTTCCATTCGGTGAGTTCAGGATGGATAATGGGCATTACCTCATCGATCAGGTTAAGTTCATAATATGTATCAATGAGGTTTAAGACGTTGTGGTGAAGGTCATTGATGGTACTCTCCCTGTCAGAATCAGGTGTAGGATGTGACGTAGGGTTTGTGGAAGAAGTTTCCAATTTAGGAACCCAAGAGGTTTTAATTTGTGCTTCTCTATAAACAAGGATTTTGTTTGTGAGGTGGAGGTGGTGATGCGTCTTCCTCATCTGAAGTATTGAGATGTACTGAATAAAATTCCCACTCATGTGAGTTGGTCTCTGAGTCTCTTTCCAGCATCTGATTACTATACAAAACCGAGATATCTTTTGAGTTAAACATTGCAGGTGTAATCGGCTGATGTACCTTTCGAGATGGAATGGTTGGTGCTACTGGGAGGATTATAGGGATTAGTGAATCTGATACTAGGAGTATTGGCATTGTTGAATATGCTGCTTCTGATGGAATTATCAATCTTGTCGATGTTGTTAGGGGTTCTAGTATTACTAATGGTGTTGTTGATGTGATTGTCATTGTTGATGGGGTTGTTGGTTTGATGGGTGGGATGATTGGTGTTGTGGATGGTATTTCTGGGATTCTCGGCCTCATTGGGGCAGTTGGTGTGGTTCTTGGTGTTGTTGATATATTCAAGGGTGGCCTCTTTAGAGCATTAGGTCATGTGATGTTCAGGTAGATGAAGAGACCGTCTACTAGATAGTTCTCTCCACCGTTGTAGGAAAGCTAAAAATAGCTCCCATGGTTTTTGTTTGGTGTTACAAAGATCTACCATGGTGGCATCACATTCTATGTTGTATGAATAAAGTACAATGAACATCTGGACCAGTTCTTCGAATTTCCTAATGTTGCCAATTAGTCGGGAAAACCATTGTGTGGTTGTTCCCCCCAAACTCTGAGGAAAGAGGCGCATTAAATATCAAGGGTCTCCTTTTCCCTGATACTTTTTGAACTTAGGTATTGCAAACCCTCATGGAAAAGGTGGCATCTGTATATTCCTATCAAAGGGATAGGGACAAATATCATTAAGTGAAAACTGGGTAGTTTTCACACCACTGTGGAGTTGTTGGGATAGATTCTTGACTTGTTGCCTCAACATGTCATTAGGAGGAGGAGGAGGTTGAGGATTTCCTTGATTAAGGTCATATCTAAAGTTATCTCGACCTATTCCACCCTCATTATGACTATGGTGTTCTGATGCTTGCTGTAATTATGTAGTATCAAAATCAAAGGGTAGTTTGGTTACCTCTTGAGGAAGTCTCAAAAAGTGAGCATCAACGTTCTTTTTGAGGATTTCATCAAAAATTCGATTGAAGAGGGGGTTGTGTTGTGCCCTCTCTATTGCTTCAGTAGTGGAAGTACTAATATTTTCATCATTTGTGTTTCCTCCAAGGGCTTCTTGGAATGTATTGATATTTTCCTCCTCTTCCTCTTCGATTTCCAGTTGTCTAGTCCTTGATCTGGTTTGAGCCGTTTTTGAAAGTTGTTGTTTGAAGTTTGGTACGAGAGAGATTCCAATGGGGGAGAGTGTTACCGTATGATCAAGCTTTACCAGAGTTTCAGAATTTATAGATGAGACCATGGCATATGAGGTTGGGGTTTTAGATGCAGGGGTTACAGATGAGTACACATAGTATATTACTACACATCCTATGCCACGTATATCAGATCCAGTGGAGCCGATTCTAGCTTTTGAGGATGATAGGACATAGAGATGGAGGAGGAGAGGAGGTTGAGGACTCGTAGTAGATGGACAAGGTAGAGTTGACAGAGGAGGAGGAGAAGGAGTAGGTGAGGGAGGTGGTGGTGGAGGAGGAGGAGGAGGTGCAGGGGGTGGTGGTGGTGGATTTGGAGGTGGAGGTGGTGCAGGAGGATGGTTACAGCGGAGAGGGAGAGGCAAGAAGCCATTGCGACTGTCATAGGGTCCTTTGATGTAAGGAGGAGTTAGATTAAGTGGTAGGGATATGGCAGAGGCACCTATGGATATGGGAGAGGGAGCTACTAGTGGAGGAGAGGGAGATACAAGTGGAGGAGAGTATCTGACAGGGATGGGAGATGCGCGAGAGCATATACTAGTATATATGCAGACATGACTAACAGTAGCGAAGGTACGGATGGAGGAGATGGAGGTAGAGGTTGCAGCTAGAGATGTTCAGTTGTTTGCACTAGAGTTAGAGTTGACTATAGTGTTGCGGGAGAGAGATGAGGTAGTTGGTAGCATGATCCAGCTGCAGGAGAGAGTTCGGGCCTTGGAGGGAGTATAGAGATATGGTTCATCTGTTAAAAGGTGGTGACTGATCATCAAAGTACTGTACACTCAGCACGTATGGTTCATCTATTAAAAAGGTCGACTTTGTTTGTTGCCCTAAAAACGCATGTTATAAGTAGCTGGGATGCTTAAGGCATTGAAAGGTTGATGTACTATTTTTGTTGGATAATAAGAAAGATTGGACAACTGTGTATGGTGGACGTAACCCATTCTGGGTGACCCATGTTAAATCACTATGTTATCTATGTCCTATTTTATTTCTTTATCTTTTGTATTTAAATCTGCATATAATTGTTAGTTCATATTTGCTTCGGATCTACTTGAAACCCTAACAATTGGTATCAGAGCAAGGTATTCTGTAAATTGGTAGGACTCTCAGATTTGAGTGGGAGCAATGGAGGATTCCAAATTCAAGGTCAAAAAGTTTAATGGCCAGAATTATCAGTTATGGAAAATGCAGATGGAGGATTACCTGTATCAAAAGGATTTGTGGTGGCCATTGGAAGGAAAGGAAAAGAAATCGACCACAATGGCAGATGAAGAGTGGGACATTTTAGATAGAAAGGCACTGGAATCCATTCGATTGTGCCTTGCACCATCTATAGCATTCAATATAATAGAAGCAAAAACGGCTGTAGATTTGATGGTAACATTGGCTAAATTGTATGAGAAACCCTCAGCTTCGAATAAGGTATTTCTTATGAAGTGTTTGTTTAATTTGAAAATGAGTGAGGGAGGATTTGTAGTGGAGAACTTAAATGAATTTAATACAATTACCTTTGCAGAAGAGGTTAGGGCTCTCTTAATTTTATGTTCTTTGCTAGAAAGCTAGAATAGCTTGGTTATGGCTGTAAGTAACTCTGTCTCTAGTAAAAATACTTTGGTATTTGATGATATTGTTGGTGTTATCCTAAGCGAGGAAATGTGAAGGAAAAGCACAGGTGAGACTCCAACATCATCGAGTAGTGTTTTGAATGTGGAGAACAAAGGAAGATCAAAGGAAAGAGGAAAAGGCCCTTGGAATGAGAAGTCACAAGGGAATTCAAAGAAAGGACACTCTCAATCTAGAGGAAAGAAAGATTGCTGGTACTACGGAAAGCCTGGTCATCTAAAGAAAGACTGTTGGTCTCGAAAAAACAAAGAAGGAGACAAAAATGAAAATGACAGTAAGGAAGCTAATATTGCAAGTAATACTTTACAAGATGCTTTAATCTTATGGTTGGATAATGTTAATGATTCCTGGATAATAGATTCTGGGGCTTCATTTCATGCTACACCCCATAGAAAATATTTTCTAGATTATGTTCAAGGTGATTTTGGACAGGTATGTTTGGGTGATGATGAGCCCTGTCAAATTGTTGGAAAAGGAAAGATAAAGATCAAGTTGCAGAATGGAAATGACTGGTTTCTGTAGGAGGTAAGACATGTTCCTAATTTAAGAAGAAATTTTATTTATGCAGGGCAACTAGGTAGTGAAGGTTGCATAGTTACCCTCTCAGATAATATGTTGAAGGTCGCTAAAGGATCATTAGTAATAGCTAAAGGTGCCGAGGTAGGCACATTATATCTATGTATAGGTAACACTTACTCTACCCTAGCTGCTACAGATAAAGTTACTGCAGGGACAACAACAATAAATGTTGCAAGAACAGATTCGATAATGTGGCACCATAGGCTTGGGCACATGAGTGAAAAAGGGATGAAAACCCTTCACTCCAAAAATCTATTGCCAGGACTAAAGAAGATTCATTTAGAGTTTTGCAAAAACAATGTTTATGGTAAACAGAAAAGAGTCAAATTTCTCAAGGTTGGGAAAGAGAAGAAGAGTGAGAAGTTAGAGCTTGTACATTCAGATGTATGGGGACTGACTCAGGTATCATCTCTTGGTGGCTCTTGTTATTAAGTTATTTTTATTGATGACTAAACCAGAAAAACATGGGTATATTTCCTAAAACAAAAATCAGATTTTTTTTGAAACTTTTAAGAAATGGAAAGCTTTGGTTGAGAATGAGACAGGAAAAAAGTTGAAGTGTCTCAGATCGTATAATGGAGGTGAGTATTGCAACAAAGCATTTGAAGATTACTGCTCCTTAAATGGGATTTGAAAGTAGGAGATAGTTCTAGGAACTCCACAAGAAAATGGTGTGTCAGAGAGAATGAATAGGACTATCATGGAACGTGCGAGGAGCATGAGATTGCATGCTGGATTGCCCTTACATTTTTGGGCATATGTTGTACATACTACTGTCTATTTGATAAATAGAGGACCTTCAACCCCTTTGGATGGTGGTATTCCAGAGGAGGCATGGACTGGTAAAAAGGTAAATTATTCTTTTCTAAAAACTTTTGGTTGCGAAGCTTTTGTCCATGTTGATAAAGAAAATAGAACCAAGCTTGATGCTAAATCTCAGAAATGTACCTTCATTGGATATGGGATAGATGAATATGGCTATCGGTTATGGGATTTTGAAAATAAGAAAATAATTAGAAGCAGAGATGTTATATTCAATGAGAAGGTTATGTATAAAGAACAAATGCAGGAAAAGAAGCATGAACAGGACAAACAAGAATATGTGGTGTTGGATGAGATTCCTGAAAATGAAATGCCACAGGTACCCGATGCTCAGCAACAACAAATTGTCCCACAAACTCCTGCAAGTGTTAGACGTTCTACGAGGACAAGTAGACCCCCTGAAATATTTTCTCCTTCTTTGTATTCTATTTTATTAACGAATTCTGGTGAACCAGAAGAATATGAAGAAGTAATGCAGGTAGATGCCAAACAACAGTGGGAGCTAGGCATAAAAGAGGAGATGGACTCCTTGATGAAAAATAAGACTTGGGACTTAGTCCCTTTACTTGCAGAAAAAAGAGCCTTGCCTAACAAATGGGTTTATCAGTTGAAGAAGGAGGAAGGAGATCAGAAAAGATATAAGGCCAGACTTGTGGTAAAAGGTTTTGCACAAAAAAAGGGTATAGATTATGATGAAATATTTTTTGCAATTGTAAAAATGACTTCAATTAGAACTGTACTTAGTCTTGTGGCTGCAGATGATTTACATCTTGAACAATTAGATGTCAAAATAGCTTTTCTCCATGGAGATTTGGAGGAGGAAATTTACATGTTGCAACCACAGGGATATGAGGTCAAAGGTAAGGAGAACTTGGTGTGCAGGTTGAAGAAAAGTCTGTATGGCCTAAAGCAAGCACCCCGACAATGGTATTTAAAATTTGATAGTTTCATGGCTGAACATGGTTATCATAGATGTCATTCTGATCATTGTGTATATTTTAAGAGATTTGATAATGGCAGTTATATTATCCTATTTCTTTATGTTGATGAGATGCTTGTTGCTGGGTCTAACATGCAACATATAAATGATTTTAAATAGAAATTAGCCAGGTCATTTGCTATGAAGGATTTGGGTGCAACTAAGCAAACTCTCGGTATGAGGATTACACAGTATAGGAAAAATAGAACCTTGAATTTGTCCCAAAGTGAGTATATAAAGAAGGTGTTGAAAAGATTTAACATGCAGGATGCAAAAACAGTTAGTACACCTTTGGCTAGTCATTTCAAATTGACTAAGGAGATGTGCCCAAAGGCATAGGAAGAGGTTAATAAAATGTCTAACATCCCGTATTCATCAATTGTTGGTAGTCTGATATATGCAATGGTATGGACAAGGCCAGATATTGCACATGCAGTGGGAGTTGTGAGTAGGTTTATGTGTAATCCGAGTATGGAACATTGGAATGCTGTGAAATGGATTCTTTGGTATTTGAAAGGAACTACTACGAAGGCATTATGTTTCAAAGGATCTAATGCTGCTCTGAGTGGATTTGTTGACTCTGATCTAGTGGGTGATATTGATTCACGAAGGAGTACTACAAGGTATGTTTTTACTATAGGGGGAACTAAAGTCAGTTGGGTTTCTAGGCTGCAAAAGGTTGTTGCACTTTCAACCACTGAAGCTGAGTATGTTGCTGCTACAAAAGTCAACAAGGAGATGATTTGGTTACAATGTTTTCTGGAGGAATTGGGTCAGACACAGGTGGATCGCCCATTGTATACTGATAGCCAGAGTGCCATTCATCTTGCGAAGAACTCTGCTTTTCATTCAAGGACAAAGCACATTCAGCTCAGGTACCACTTCATCCGGACTATTTTGGAGGAGGGTCAGTTACGGCTTGAGAAGATTCACACAAGTGAGAATCCTGTCGATATGTTCACGAAGGTAGTTCCATAGGAGAAGTTGATTTCTTTATCAATTTTTGTTGGTCTTCTTGATTGATAATTGTAGAATTTATACCAGTCGAGTCCTAGTGTTTTATCCAGCGGATGTTGCATGTATAGTGGTGTCGTGTAGTATCAGTCTCCAAGTGGGAGATTGTTCGGTGTGGAGCCTAATTAGTCTCCAAGTGGGAGATTGTTAAAATGTGGTGACTGATCATCAAAGTATTGTACACTCAGCACGTATCCTCGTCGAGGTCTGGGGCCAGGCAAGGCCTTGGGCAGGGGTTCAGGGGCGATAGCCCCCGAGAAATTTTTTTTTGCTATTTTTCGTTGATGAAAACCGACATTGTAAAAAAACCCTAAAAAGGCCGACTTTGTTTTGCCCTAAAAATGCATGTTATAAGTGGCTGGGATGCTTAAGGCATGATAAGGTTGATCGACTATGTATGGTGGAAGTAACCCATTCTGGGTGAACCACGTTAAATCTCTGTGTTATCTGTGTCCTATTTTATTTCTTTATCTTTTATATTTAAATCTGCATATAATTGTTAGTTCATATTTGCTTCGGATCTGCTTGAAACCCTAACACCGTCGATTGATTCTTTGGCAAGGGAGCTACGGTGGGTAGGTGAAGAGGTTGACTATTGGCGAGGTTTATATGAGCAAGTGGTGCCATCCAGTCAACAGGCACTAAGTTATTCACAGATGCGTCGAGTGAGATCAAAGCAGTTTGAGAGGATGTAGAGAAGTGGTGTTGTGATGGGTCCTCCACGGCGAGATAGTTTTGGTGTTGCAGGGGGTAGTAGTGGATCAAGCAATGATGGGGGTGCAACATCAAATGAAAATGTTTGTTTGATGTTTGTTGTGATGCGTATGTACAATAGATATTATGCATTGTCATGTTTTTGGCTGATTTCAGATGTTTTTATGATGTTTTTGGATTTTGTGAGTTGTTTTGAATGTTTTTGGATTTTCTGAGACAGTTTTGAATTTTTTGGATTTTGTGAGACAGTTTTGAATGAATAACTCATTTAATCACAAGTAATGCAGAATCCACTTCCATTAATAGTTTAAGGGCATTGCCCCTAGTTTAGACATGACTATGAAAAAGCGGGATCCATGAAGTACTATCCTTAATTGCAAATCAATAACAAGCCATGGTTTGACTAATGGATGAGTAGCTATAATGAATGTGATCGCAACAATTCTAAAAGACAATGGAGCCATAGCCTTTATGAGTGGTGTTTGTTTGCCAGGTTTCCACCATCTTACTTACCCAAGGTGCCACCGGAGTGGTTGTTCACCGTTTGGATGTATGATTTTTCTTTACTATTTTGATTTTTTTGTATTTTATTCAGGAATTGCATCTAAATGTTTTTGGTGTTCTTTTTGATATTGATTGGAGTTGGATGCTATGTACAGCTTATGTATGTATTGGAGCTGGATGCTATGTACAACTTATGAATGAAGTTTTTGTGTTGGTTATTCGATTGGTTAGGAGGAAGTGTGTGATCATGGAGGTAGGTGTAGAACTCACCATACCATAGGGATTCAAAACTGACAAGGTGACATATCATCTCGAATTCGGGGATATCATAAGCGGGAATCCAAAGTTGTTCTACCAAGAACTCGTAGCGTGTTGAATTTTGTGGAAGATCTAGGAGAGATGAAATGGCATCCATGGTGTCAGCAGCTCAATTATGATCTCTAGGTATCTTCTCAAAGGTGATAGTCGTAAATGATGCTTTTAAACTGTCCATCATTTGCTTGTACGACATAAGTTTATCATCCTTGGTCTGATATTCATCTGTGACTTGTTGGATGACCAATTGGGAGTCATCATATATCTGTAGCTCTTTCAGTTTCCATTGTATGGCTAGTCTGAGTCCTGTGATCAAGGCCTGATATTCTGCTATGTTGTTTGTACATGGAAAAGTTAACCTATAAGACTTCGGGATGCTATCACCTTGAGGCATGATAAATAGAATGCATGCCCCTGAGCCATGCCTAGTATATGAACCATCAAAGTATAGTTTCCGTGGAAGTGTTGCTTTGATCATGAATATCTTTTCATCTGGAAAATTGAAAATAAGAGGATGATCACCTATGAGGGGTGCATCGGCCAACTGATCTGCAATAACTTGCCCTTTGATAGCCTTACGATCCACATACTCAATGTCAAATTCAATTAGAATCATCACCCATTTGGCCAAGCAACCTGTCAATGTTGCTTTGTTGAGTAAGTACTTTAGTGGATCGATCTTTGCAATGAGTTGTACTTTATGTGTTAATAGGTAGTGGCTTAGTTTAGTGGCTCCCAAGATTAGTGCTAAGAAAGCTCACTCAATAGGTGTGTAATTGAGTTCATAGCCAACTAGTGTGCGAGAGATGTAGTAAACAATACACTCTTCCCCTTCTGCATTGTTTTGTGCTAGTAGTACTCCTAATGTCGTATTTGTTGCTGAAATATAGAGAAATAGAGGTCTACTTGGATCTATTGGGATCAACAATGGTGTATACATGAGATAGTCCTTAAGCATCTGGAATGCTTGCTGGCATCTGGCATCCCATTGAAAGTGGATTTTTTTTGTAACATATCTGTAAAAGGATGGCACTTATCTGCTAGTTGTGCAATGAATCTTCGGATGGATTGAAGCTGCCCTTGTAATGTCCTTACCTGACTGACACTCTTTGGATGTGGCATATATATGATTGCTTTGAATTTTGTTGGGTCGACCTCAATGTCTTTTCTTGAGACAATATATCCTAGAAGCTTCCCTAAGGTTACTCCAAAGACACATTTCTTTGGATTGAGTCGAACATGATATTGATCCAGTCTGTCAAAGATTTTCTCTAATATTTCTAGATGACCTTCTCTAGTTAATGATTTTGCCAGTAAGTCATCAGCATAATCCTCCATCATGGTATGCATCATATCATGAAAGATGGTGGTCATTACTCATTGATAGGTTGCCCCTGCAATCTTTATACCAAAAGGCATTACATTCCAACAATATGTTTCCCATGGACATGTGAAGGTTTTCTTATGTTGATCCTCTGGTGTGATCTTTATTTGGTTGTACCCTAAAAAGTCATCCATAAGAGAAAGCATGACATGTTCTATTGTTAGGTCTATGATCATGTAAATGTTTGGTAGGGGGAAGTCATCTTTAGAACATGCCTTGTTTAGATCTCTGAAGTTAGTACAGATACAAATGCCCCCATTTGGTTTTCTGATAGGTAAAATGTTGGATATCCAATCTGCATAATCAATTGGTCTAATAAAACTAACATCCAAGAATTTGTTAAGTTCTGATTTGAATAGTACCGCAATCTAGGGGTGCATCTTCTGAAGCTTCTATTTTACTGGTTTATCTCCTTCTGCCATAGTGAGGTGATGCATGACTAAATCAGGATCTAGACCAGGCATGTCTACATATGACCATGCGAAGTTGATCTGACACTTCTAGAAGAATTATACAAACTTAGGTTGTTCCTTTGGAGTTAAAAGGGATGTCAGATGTATTTGGTGACGAGTTTCAGGGGTCCCCACATTGAATTCTTTTGTTTCCTCAATAAGGATCGTTGATCATTCCTAATTTGCACTGGAGGGGAGGATGTCAAACCTTTCATCTGTAGGTGCCTCAAAGAGGTTTTCACCATTGGATATGCTCTTTCTTTTTACTTTTTTGGGATCAAACCGTGCCACGGTGTGGTTTTCATTGGAAGATCCATGTTTTATTGTAATACTATTGCAGCTGAAAGGTTTGGCATCTGCCCCGAAGTAGGTTGCGCTATTAAGTTCAATGGCAAATCCATCTTTTTGGTCCCCACTTGGTATGTTATCCCGTAGTTCAAAAAATTCAATGATTGCCTCATCGTTTTGGAATTGGTCAAGGCATGGAGGATTTGGTTGGTTCCATTCGATGAGTTCAGGATGGATAATGGGTATTACCTCATCGATCAGGTTAATTTCATAAGATGTATTAGTGAGGTTTAAGACATTGTGGTGAAGGTCATTGATGGTAGTCTCCCTATCAGAATCAGGTGTAGGATGTGATGTAGGGTCTGTGGAAGATGTTTCCAGTTCAGGAACCCAAGAGGTTTTAATATGTGCTTCTTCGTAAATAGGGATTTCTTTGTGAGGTGGAGGTGGAGGTGGTGATGCGTCTTCCTCATTTGAAGTATTGAGATGTACTGAATCAAATTTCCACTCATGTGAGTTAGTCTCTAAGTCTCTTTCCAACATCCGATTACTATTTCAAACCAAGATATATTTTGAGTTAAACACTGCAGGTGTAATCGATTGATGTACCTTTGGAGATGGAATGGTTGGTGTTGCGAGGAGGATTATTGGGATCAGTTAATCCCATACTAGGAGTATCGGTATTGTTGAATCTGTTTCTTTTGATGGAATTATCAATGTTGTTGATGTTGTTGGGGGTTCTGATACTGCTAATGGTGTTGTTGATGTGGTTTTTGTTGTTGATGGGGTTGCTGGTTTGATGGATGGGATGATTGGTGTTGTGGATGGTATTGCTGGGATTCTCAACCTCATTGGGGAAATTGGTGTGTTTCTTGGTGTTGTTGATATAATCAAAGGTGGCCTCTTTAGAGTATTAGGCTAATATAGAGGTTTGTTGGGTTTCCCTTTGAATCTGAGCTTAGGAAGAGTCTCCTTTTGAAAGCCTAATCCAGTGTTATCTTTAGGCTTTAATTCAAGCTGCAATAACTCTTGTTGTCCTTGCTTGTGAGGTCCCAAATCACTCTGACCACCATAGCCTATTCTTTGGATAATGGTAAGTCCTTTGCCATATTGATCTATGGGAAGCTTAGCTTGTGGGATTTCTATGGTGATAGGGTCTTTATAGATCCATTCTACTAAGTCCTCATCTCTGGTCTCCTCTTTCTAATTCTTTACAAGGATACAAGGCACTAAAGTGCATGCTGGCTTGACCAATGGTGTTTGAAGTAACCTTTGAGGCTTACCATGAGTTCTAGGAGAAGTGGGTAGTTACCCAACACAAAAGAGTTGTCTTAGATTTTACTCCCCAGGACCTTCCTCTGCCATTTTCATCTTTAGCTTCTCTTGCTTTGGTATAGTGGTGTTTGAACTAGAAAGAGAGGTTGGACTTACATATGATGTGGATGGGATAGCTTCTCTATTGTTGGGAATGGTAATCTTTGGTTGATGGTTGATGTTGTTACAATATGCAAATGGATTTGCATCACCCAGGATTGTAATTTCTACACCGTTATGAGGAAACTTGATACACTGGTGATAGGTGAACGACTTACATGACATGTATCCAAGGTCTTCCTAACAACAAATTATATGATAGAGGAAGGTCCAAAACTTGACATATGATGTACTTCACCACTGGGCCCACTTGGATTGGTAACACAACTACTCCTTTTGAAGAACTCTTCGCATCACCATAGGCTTTTATGGTTATCTTTTTGTGGGGGTCCACTGATTCAACTGCATATCCCTGTGTTGTGACCAATTGTAATGTATAGATATTTAGGCCTACTCCATTGTCGATCAAGACTCACTTGATCCTATGTTGGTTGATAAATCCTTCAATATGGAGTGAGGCATTATGAGGTTGTTGGAAGGATGTATTGTCACTTTCAAAGAAAGTGAGACATGGTGATGACCTCACATTACAAACCATAGCTTGAAATTGATCTGTATTTAGATTGGCAAGGACTGGCGCCTCTTGGAGAGCTTGATCCAAGATTGTTTTATGAGATGGGGATAGGCACAAAATCTATAAGATGGATATAAGTGTGGGCATCTTTTCTAATTGTTCCATAACGTTATTGTAGCGTCATAAGTTGTACGCACTTGCTAGGGTGGTACAATTTCACACCTAGTTTAGCACCCGCCTTGGTGCATTTTACATTTTGCATTGCATCTCTCCTTTAGCACTTAATTAATCAAATTAATTAGGTCTAAGGTTCTATTTCATCATCTTCCACATCATAAAAGTTGGGCCCTTTCGTTAAAGCGTGCCCTTTTTATTTTATTCCTCCAATACATCATTCAATCAAAAACCCTAATTAAGTCCTATTTTGAACTTGGGGGCTTGATTTTGGGGGTCAAAACATCTCGAAGTCACCTGTAACTTCGGGATTCTCTCTAAAATCATCATATCCGACGGCCCTAAAAATTTGGTGAAAAGTCATCGGGATCGTGGCGCCCGGAGTGCACATGGTCCCGGACATTTTTCCCAAAATTTTAGGAGCACAATCCAATCATAAAATAAAGCTTAACCCCAAGAAATTGGCACGAGATTCAATCTCTAGGTCGGCCAAAAGATGAAATTATGACCTAGGGTTTCATATATAAGAGCTCTCTTTCTTCATTGGAAGGGATCCGAATTTTGTTTTTAGGAACCTCATATGCAGCGAAAGAGAAGATCTTTGAAGACTTCAACAACATTCAACATCCATCTATCAAGCATTTATCAATTTCATTCATCCATTTGGGGCTTGGAAGACATTGAAGAGCAATAGGGGATTGCCGACTGAAGATTGGCTTGTACCCCTCCCTTGGGATTAGGTATGATTTCATGTTGTTTTCATGTCTTTGCATAAGCTTCAATATACATTTAAATTGTCATTTACAAGCAATTAGGGTTTACTTTATAGGTTGCTCTAGTTTGCTTGCATTTTAGGATCTTGCACACACACAAGGTCTGCACACACAATACTTTTTACAATACAACTTGGCTATTCGTGGAGGTGGAAATCACCAAAGAGGGGGTTTGACTAAGGCAAAACCCTATATAGCCACCCACCATACCCTTTTCAGATATAAGTGCAGGTTTCAGGATTCGGACGACGCCGCAGGTTGCAGATCCGGGAGAAGCAGACTGAGACCGACCTTCCCACCAAGTTGCAGGGCAAAAGACTAGGACAGGGGCGTGGGGTGCCCTAGTCCTGCCAAGACAGGGGCGCTAGGTGCCCTGGTCCCTGGGATAGAGGTGCTGGGTGCCCTAGTCCTCCTGATAGACAGCATTTTTTGGCATTTCCGGCAGTTTTCCAAGTTGCAAAACAGCAGTTTCAGGAGCAGTTTCCGGGATAGAATCAGGACAGTGGCGCCCGCGCCCCCGTCTCGAACATTTTCACTTAGATTTTGACTCTGGGTATGCATCTGCATTCTTGTTTTGTCCTTGTGTTTACGGCTTTTCATTGTTTAATCTCAATTTTGCAATCTTGTTATTAGTTCATACTTGCATTTTGGGATTAGGACTTGAACTTGCATCATTTTATCTTTCAATTACAACAAAGGAATAGAAATCCTAATAGGTAGCCTGTGGCTCTCTCTTTCACAAAAAGAAGTAGCCAATTGTGTGATACCTCTAGGCTCTTTCGTATTCTATAATGTGTGTCAAAAGGTAAAGCGGAAAATCGTGATCGAACCCTAAGTGTTCCCCCCACCACTCCAAGGAGAGAGAAAGGAGGTCACTAGGGTTGACGGTTTTCACTTAGGGGAGACTTTACATTCAAAAGAGGGGTTGAAACCCACAAGATCCAATCCCACACAATGCAAGATTGGATTCTAAATGAGTTTCAAGGGTTGTGACAGCAAGGCTACCTTCTTTTGTAAAGAATGTAGATAGAAGGATTGAGCTAGGAATGCATGTAAAGTGAGAAAGATCCACTTATAAATAGAGATAGGAATATAGGATGAGGCTGTGAACCTGGAATTAGCAGTAAAATGTTGAGATGATGTTGTCCTACAAATTTGAGCGAAAGTTGATGGGACGATGGCGCCCGACGTGCACACGGTCCTCCGAAAAATCCGCGAAACGAAGGGGGATCTGTTCGTCTCTGCACAAGGATTCCAGATCTTCAATTACAACCACGTACTTGCAACCTACACACAAAAAAGAGAGGACGATTGGGGGGTTAGGGATTAGGGGTTTTCCCTTAGGTCAAACCCCAGTTTTGGAATTAACCAAGAAATGAGAATGCTATAAATGTAAATGATTGTAATGTAAACAAGTACTGATACCTTGTTGTAAGAATGTTTGTATTCTTACATGCAAAGGTGTAAATGTTGTTGTATGTTGTAAGTTGTAATTGATCTCCTCTTCAATGGTTGAATCCTTGTCTTGAATGCAACACTTAGCCTTGAATGGAGACTTAGAATGCTCAATTGCCTGAAGGAATTCTTGAATGCTTGAATGCTTGAATGTTTGAGTGTTTTAATATCGCTTCCACGTCTTGCACACATATGCCCTTCCTCCTCAAAATGGGAGAGGAAATGTAGTTTATATACTTGCTGATAGACTAATTTTTCCGACCTTAGGCCGACCAGGAAACATTATTTCCCGAATTGCAAACATAAAGACCCGAGGCCCAAAAGAGACTGGGCCCAAAATAGGGCCAGGGACCAGGGCGCTGGGCACCATGGTCCCACCTCCTAGGATAGCAGGGTGCAAGGAGGGATCATGCCAAGGTGCAGAAAAATGCAGTTTTCGGTGTCATGAACAAGTTTCGGGGTCTCCATTCAGGTTCAGTGTTGCGTCACCATCGTGAAGACCCAAATGCAGTCGAAATTGCAAGTGTCACAATTTTAGGACGTTACAGTTATACTTCTTTGGGATAGAGGTTGTACCTTATGGAGCTTCTTTAATGGTGATCTTGCTATGATGCGTAACAACATTGTAGGTAGGGCTTGGATCTTTGATGGTAATGGTTGCAATTTGTTCATTGGCATCATATAGGTGATTCATAATGTAATTATAGGCAGCTGGTGTATAATCATTGGTATCTATGCTTTGTCCTGAAGTGGAAGGACCCCTTTGATCTTGTGATGGAAGCGGGTTCTTAAACATGAGATGATCATTATTTGATGTTTTTGGGTCATGTCCTTCAATTTCACTCTCTCCTCAATCAATAAGATCTTGAACAAGATCTTTCAATCTATGACAGTTACCTATTTTATTTGCTTTCCCTTGATGGAATTCACAATATTCATTATCCCTCCACCATTGAGGTTTGACTTGAGGTTCATAATTAGATGTCTTTGGTAAGGTCACCAGATTTGAAGAGACTAATTGACATAAAACTGTTTCAATAGATTCCCCTAAGGGAGTGTGTACATTTTGGTTTATAATTTTGTTGTCGTTGTCCCAGTTCCTCTTGCGGTGCATTGCATCCTTGATTTTGTGGAGGAGCAATCATATTTTTCGTAGGAGGGGGATTTTCCCCCACAAATCGGACCACAGGTTGTGAACTCTTTATAGTCCTTGCATCCACAACCCCGTCATGGATGATGTTTTTTGTTTTTATTCCAAAAGTTGGATTTATCACTGTTAAAGCGCAGGTGAGGGCCATCTTTTGGTTCATTGTATATCTTGATAAGCCCTTTTTTAATGAGGGTTTGTTCACATTTTAACCCTTGGGTGATCATGTCAGTAAAGGATTCTGTGCCTTTCATGTCTAGGTGGAATTGCATTTCATCGTTCAAGTTGGAAATAAATATTTCCACTAACTCTCATTCAAGTAGACGAAGAGAACGTCTACTAGATAGTTGTCTCCACCATTGTAGGAAAGCAGAAAATAGCTCCCCTGGTTTTTGCTTGGTGTTACAAAGATCTTCCATGGCGGCATTGTGTTCTATGTTGAGTGAATAATGTGCAATGAACTTCTAGACCAGTTCTTCAAATTTCCTAATGCCACCTATTAGTCTGGAAAACCATTGTGTGCTTGTTTCCCCCAAACTCCTAGGAAAGAGGCGCATTAGATATGTGTCTTCATATGCCATTTCTAGGCAAGCTAAGTGAAATTCCCTAACATGATCTTGAGGGTCTCCTTTTCCCTGATACTTTTCAAACTTAGGTGTTTCAAACCCTTGTGGAAAAGGTGGCATATGTAGATTCCTGTCAAAGGGATAGGGACAAATATCATTAAGTGAAAACCGTATAGTTTTCACACCACAATGGAGTTGTTGGGATAGATTCTTGACTTATTGCCTCAACATGTCAATGTCATTAGGAGGAGGAGGAGGTGGGGGATTTTATTGATTAAGGTGATATCTGAAGTTATCTCAACCTCTTCCACCCTCATTACGAATATGGTGTCCTGATACTTGCCATAATTGTGCAGTATCAAAATTAGAGGGTAGTTTGCCTCCCTCTTGAGAAAGTCTCAAAAAGTGAGCATCAACGTTGTTTTTGAGGATTTCATCGAAAAGTCGATTGAAGAGCGGGTTGTGTTGTGCCCTCTCTATTGCTTCAGGAGTGGGAGTACTAGGATTTTCAACATTTGTGTTTCCTCCAAGGGCTTCTTGGAATTCATTGAGATTTTCCTCCTCTTCCTCTTCGATTTCT
This sequence comes from Cryptomeria japonica, assembly GCF_030272615.1. NCBI lineage: Eukaryota > Viridiplantae > Streptophyta > Pinopsida > Cupressales > Cupressaceae > Cryptomeria > Cryptomeria japonica. The sequence continues at coordinate 1,086,035 of NC_081413.1, forward strand.
AGTTGTCTAGCCCTTGATCTAGTTTGAGCCATTTTTGAAAGTTGTTGTTTGAAGTTTGGTGAAAATGATTATGAGTTTGTGATGGAATGAGAGATAAATGTTTGGTGAAGTGTTTAGCATACAGATCTCTAACCCTAAAGGTTGATGTTACCAAAGTTCTTCTATGAATTGCATGTTGTGTTTGTTGACAATGATTGAGATGATAAGGTATAGCAAAGTCTGAGATGTGTTACACACCAAGCTACCTAGTAATGAGAGGATGCACTCATAGACTAGTTTTAACTTGCATAGAAATGCCTCTTAGGATGAGTTTATCTTAGATGTAGAGACACTCTAAAGAGTGATGTGTTGTTTTGATTGAAGCAATACCTAAAAAAGAACTTAGGACAAGACCTCTTTATGTTTCGAGAGTTGGAATGGATTGATGATGTATGAATGTGAGAATGGATGGAATGTTAACTTCAATAAAAACTTTGTGTTGTAAAGGGGATAAATTCTTACTCTTCTCTTTTGGGGGTTGGCAGTTCTTCCCGAGCTATGTTATATGTTCTACAGATGTCTGGAAAGAAAGCATGATTGATTTTGCCTCCTTTGTTTTTATGATAACTCAAAGCTCTATATTGAGTAAAAGCTCTGCGGTTCAAAGACTCTTGATCAAACTCGTTGGATTTTCCCTGAAGATATAGACGCATGTGACATACGAAGGCTCTATGTGAGACAAAAATTTGTCTATTGAGATAGAAAAATTTCCTTCTTTTGATGAAAGCCTTTGAGATCAATGGTCTTTTCTTCAGATTGATATGTTGATAAAAATTCTTCCTTCTCAAAATGTGAAGGATGTGATAACTCAATGATGAACGGTGAGTACCAAACCGGTATTGAGAGGGGGGGTGAATCAGTACACACACAAAAACTCTTCCTGAACCAGTTTGACTACAAACAGTGAACTTGACTGACAATCACTAACACCGGTCTGAACTAGATTACTACCAATTAAACACAATGCTACTGGGAAAGACATAAACCAGCAACACTTAGCTTTCCATACAACCTACTCCCTCATTTCCACTTTATCCTTATGCATAAATAGATAATCTATCATCAAAGATACAATAATTTACTAGCATAACATGATTCACCGCTTGACAAAAAAATAACAAAGCATCACATGAAAGAGGCATCACACATGACACACATATTTTTCACATGGAAACCCAATTGGGAAAAACCACATTTGGGATGAATACCCACAAGTTGTTTTTGAACTCTTTAGAAGTCCGCTCTATTAGGAGCCTAGTCCGGTTAAAGACTGTTACAACAGGTTCTATTAGGAACCGATCCTGTTAGGGATCACCTGGTTAAGGGATGGCTAGAATACTTGGTTAAGGGTTAAACCCTGTTAGAGGTTACCTTGTTAAAGGATTTTATGAACTCAATGGCTTTGAGTTGCCCTATTAAAGGATTTACAGCAAGCTGGTTAAAGCTACCTGTTAAAGGATTTTATGAACTCAATGGCTTTGAGTCACCCTATTAAAGGATTTACAGCAAGCTGGTTAAAGCTACCTGGTTAAGGGATTTTCCAACTATTGAAGTAGTTAAAGATCAACAGGTATTACAATGATCTGGTAATAGCACTCAATGCCAATGCAGATCCACTTTAGTTCCTTCCTTCTACACACACACTATGCAGGTATCAATCCTCTTATCTGGTCTGGCAAGAATCACGTATCTCTACACTTAGATACACACACAACATTTGCCAGCAATCTCAACATGAAACACAACATCGACCTTATAGGAAATAGATAGGTCGACAGCATAAACCCTAAACCCTAAACATTTAGGTTAAGCAATTGATCGGTTCAATCCTGACCATTGAACACTTTGTATTTGAATACAACGGTCTTGAACAGATCTCAAGACATTCTCCATCGTTTGTTCTTCATTGCTTCATGGAGGTGATAACCCATCACGCGTTCTCCACCGTTTACAGGGACTTTGCATATTCTTGAGGTAGATAGGATCAATCTCCTTCATGCAAGATCCTTCACGTGTACAAGGCTAATGTGGCAACATGATTTGATCTTCATTACAATGTTAACTCATCACACGATGTCATCGGTTGAATCACACAGGCTTGGAACACTTCAACCAGAAACCTTGAAGCTAAGACTACCAACCAGTAGTCTTACCACATTCCATGTACTAGTTCACATTTTAACATACCGGTTCACTTGGACAAACATACCGCTTCACCTATTGCACATATACTGGTTTACAACACCATACAGGTTCACTTTTCCAGTTGCTTAACTTCAATATATTGGTTCACTCCTCAACATATTGCCATACTTCTTCACAACACCATACCGGTTCTCTTTGCCAGTTGCTTAGCTTCAATATACTAGTTCACTTCTCAGCATATTGACATCAATGACAATATACAATATCATCATGTCATCATACTCTTGCACATATGCCAACAATCTCCCCCTTTGGCATTGATGGCAATATACAAAGATATCACTCAGCATCACATATTCTCCCTATTGTTGCAGATATCTTCTCCCTATTGTTGTGGATATCTTCTCTACTTCACATCTTCTCCCCCTTTGACAACATTGCCAAAGTGGAGGCACAAGCTTTCCTCTTCCACTATGTTGCTCCCCCTGAGGAGTAGCATCCTTCAACACATCAATCCTGAAAAAGATTGGACACTGCAATAACTGATTGATGTGGAGCACATACTTTTAGTTCACCTCTTGAAGGGGTAGCACCCCTAATTCACCTCTCAAATAGGTAAATGAAGCCTTTGGTAGAGGCTTGGTGAATATATCTAGTAACTGCTCCTTACTGGAAACATGTCCCAATACAACCTCCTTGTTCTGAACCTTCTCCCTCAAGAAATGATACTTGAGCTCAAAGTGCTTGGTTCTAGCATGCAAAACCAGATTCTTGGAGATGTTAATTGCACTTATGTTGTCACAAAATATACTTACCGATTCAGATACAGTAACTTTGAAGCCATTCAATACATGCTTCATCCAAATAGTCTGGTTGTAGTTCATAAAAGTTGCAACATACTCCACTTCTGTTGTAGACTAAGAGATACAACTCTTCTTTTTACTCATCCATGAGACTAGTCTACCACCGAGGAAGAATGCACCACCGGTTGTCCTCTTCTCGTCATCCACATTACCAGCCCAATCGGCATCGGTAAACACTTTGAGACTGAAGTCATTGTTGTATGGATACCACAATCCATACTATATACTTCCCTTCAAATATCTAAGAATCTGCTTGACTGCTATCAGGTGGGATTCTCTTGGGCTTTTCTGGAACCGAGCAGTAATGTCCACTACATGTGCAATGTTTGGTCTGCTATGCACTACATAATGCAACTTACCAATCATTGATCGGTATTCCTTCTCATTTACCACCGTTGAGTCATCCTCTTTTGAAAATTTGCAACCGGTCACCATCGGTGTACCAACCAATTTGCTGTCTTTCATGCCAAAAGTCTTCAACACTTCTTTGACATACTTGGACTGAGTGATAAAGATTCGATCTTTCATTTGTTGAATTTGTAGTCCAATGAAGAACTTAATCTCCCCTATAAGTGATATCTCAAACACCTTTTTCATCTCATCTACAAAATCATGACTCATCTTGTCATCTCCTCCAAAGATGATGTCATCAACAAATACTTCACAGATAAGAATCTGATCTCCTTCTAATTCAAACTAGATATTGCTATCTTCACTTGTTCTTTCAAATCCAATCTTCACAAGATGGGAGTGCAAGCGTTCATACCATGCTCTAGGTGCCTGCTTTAGTCCATACAAGGCTTTATGTAGCCTACACACTATGTCACTGTCTTCTGATAGGGAAAACCCATCTGGTTGCTCTATATACATCTCCTCTTCAAGTATTCCATTTGGGAATGTAGATTTTACATCCATTTGGTATACCTTGAATCCTTTAAAAGATGCATATGCAAGAAGCATATGAACTCCTTCCAATCTGGCTACTGGAGCAAAGGTTTCTCCATAGTCTTCTCCTTCTTCTTGAACATACCTCTTACACACTAGTCTGGCTTTGTTTCTTATCACTGTCCCATCTTCATTCAGCTTATTTTTGAAAACCCATTTGGTACTAATGACATTTTTATGCTCTGGTCTGGGTACCAAGGACCATGTACCATTCTTTTCTATCTGATCAAGTTCCTATTCCATTGCCTTGACCCAATCTTCATCTTTATGTGCCTCTTTGAATGATTTAGGCTCAAATTCAAAGATCATACATGAGTTTTCTCTGACCTTTCTTCTTGTAAGGATTCCTGCACCCTTGTCTCCTATGATTTTCTTTGGATCATGATTGAGTTTGACATACCTAGGTATGTTCTTAACAACTTCCTCTTGATTTTCTTCATCATCCTTATCTTCATTAGCATCAACATCTATCGGTGTAGGAGCACAATTACTGATACTGGGCTGATTTGCAACCGGTTCACAGAAGGTTACTACTGGTTCATCTCCTACTTGCTCACTGTCAGTTTCCTCAGGTTTCTCAGAGTTTTCATCAACCCTAACATTGATGCTTTCAACAATTCTTTGAATCCTATTGTTGAAACATTTGAGAGCTTTACTTTTGGTGGAATATCCTAGGAATATTCCTTCATCACATTTTGCATTGAACTTGCTTTGATGTTCACTCCTCTTGATATAACATTTGCTACCAAACATTCTAAAGTAGCTTACCAGTGGTGTCTTACCGGTCCAGTACTCATAAGGAGTCTTATCCTTACCTTTTTTGATGAGTACCTAGTTCATTGTGTAGATTGCAGTGCTCACCGCTTCTCTCCAAAAGGTGTGAGAAACTTTTCCTTGAATCAACATAGTTCTAGCTGCTTCAACCACAGTCTGGTTGTTTCTCTCTGCTAAGCCATTCTACTATGGAGTCCGGGGGGCAGACAGTTGCCTCTTGATGCCATTCTCTTCACAATATTTGTTGAATTCATCAGAAGTGAATTCCCCTCCTTGATCAGTTCTAAGGCATTAGATTCTTCTACCACTTTCCTTTTCTACCAGTGCTCTGAAAGCTTTGAACTTTCCAAAGGCTTCAGACTTGTCCTTCAAGAATGTGACCCACATCATTCTTGAGGAATCATCTGTTAGAATCATAAAATACCTATCTCCTTGCACACTCCTAGTTTTCATAGGACCACACAAATCAGTATGCACAAGATCAAGTAAATTGTCTGCAATGAAAGATTTTCCTTTGAAGGTTGAGGAAGACATTTTCTCCAGTTGACACTCTTTGCATAGAGGATTTTCCGGTTTTCTCAACACAGGTAATCCTCTAACTGCCTTGGTCTTACTAGCCTTCACAATGTTATCAAAGTTTACATGGCAGAGTCTCCTATGCCATATCCAGCTATCATCAAACTTAGCCATAAGACATGTACTGATATTTGCATTCAGCTAAAATAGGTTACCTTTGGTCTTCTTACCAGTGGCAATCAGTTCACCATTCTTTCCTTTGATTTTGCACATTCCATTTTTAAATTCCTAAGTGAGTCCACTATCATTCAGTTGGGCAACACTCAAAAGATTGTGTCTTAGACCTTCCACCCAATACACATTGTCAGCACTAATCTTTCCATTCAGAGAGATAGACCCTCTTCCTTTGACCATACAAGGTGCATCATTACCAAAATAGAAAACACCACCATCATACTCTTCCAAAGATAGAAACTTACTCTGGTCACCAGTTATATGATGAGAGCAGCCACTGTCAATAATCCACTTATTGGGATTATCAAAGTGGGAGACAAGAGCCTTCTTGTCTGACACATCTTCCTTGACTGCAACAAACACAATATCTTCATTTTCTTCATCTTCTGATTTCTCATTAGTAACACCTTCATCAACTGCTACAAAACAGTTTCTCTGGTTTCCTCCTTTGAACTTCTTGAACCTTTCTGGTTTGTCCTTGTTATCACCATTAGGGCAGTTTACAGCAACATGTCTTATCTGGTTACAAGAAAAGCATTTCAAAAGGAGCTTACCTCTGTATTTACTGGTTCCCTTGGGAAGTCTCTTGGCAAGAAGAGCTTCAAATTCCATTAGAATCTCCTCATCATCCATTTCTCTACTTTGTCTTTGTTCACAACTGCTACTAGCTTCTTTTCCTTTTCTAGATAGTGCAGCAGATGCTCTGAAGGCTAATTCAGTCTTCTAAATACTGCCATCATAATTATTTAGCTCATAAGCTGTTAGCTTTGCAATGATGGAGTCCAAGGATACCTTTGTCTTATCTATAGACCTCAACTCCTGAATAGCAGCAACCCTTGTTGCATAGACCGGTAATAAGGATCTCAAAACTTTGCTAACAACAATGGAATCTTCCATTTTACTACCTGCACTCTTGATGTCTCCAACAACAGTTTTGATTCTTATTCCATATTGTTGAATGGTCTCTCCTTAAACCATTCGCATGTCTTCAAACTTTCCCCTAAGGCTCTCTTCCTTAGCTTGTTTCACATGCTCATCACCACCATAGATATTTCAAGGGCATCCCATACTTCTTCGGGATTCACTTTATCCTGAACATCAATAAACTCAATGTCAAATAAACTGTTGATTAGGGCTTCCATGACTTGCCCATTCTCTTGAATCTCTCTCTTTTGATCATCAGTGAGAATACTGGTAGGGATTACATAAGCATTCTCAACATAGCTCCAGTGTTGAGCACCCATGCTTCTAATGTATATCTTCATTCTATCCTTCCATATTTTAAAATTATCTCTATTAAACTTTGGACCTTCTCTATTTATCATTAGTGTAGGATCTTTGCCTAAAGCGTTTAAGCTTACAACATAGAGGACCTGGAAGATGCTCTAATACCAATTGATAACTCAATGATGAACGGTGAGTACCAAACCGGTACTGAGAGGGGGGGTGAATCAGTAGATGCACAAAAACTTTTCTTGAACCGGTTTGACTGCAAATAGTGAATTTGATTGACAATCACTAACATCGGTCTGAACCAGATTACTACCAGTTAAACACAATACTACTGGGAAAGACATAAACCAGCAAGACTTAGCTTTCCATACAACCTACTCCCTCATTTCCACTTTATCTTATGCATAAACAGATAATCTATCATCAGAGATACAATAATTTACTAGCATAACATGATTCACTACTTGACAGAAAATAACAAAGCATCACATGAAAGAGGCATCACACATAACACACATATTTTTCACGTGGAAACCCAACTGGGAAAAACCACATTTGGGATGAATACCCACAAGTTGTTTTTGAATTCTTTAGAAGTCCAATCTATTAGGAGCCTAGTTCGGTTAAAGACTGTTACAACAGGTTTTGTTAGGAACCGATCCTCTTAGGGATCACCCGGTTAAGGGATGGCTAGAATACCTGGTTAAGGGTTAAACCCTGTTAGAGGTTACCTTGTTAGAGGATTTTATGAACTCAATGGCTTTGAGTCACCCTATTAAAGGATTTACAACAAGCTGGTTAAAGCTACCCGGTTAAGGGATTTTCCAACTGTTAAAGTAGTTAAAGATCAACAGGTATTACAGTGATATGGTAATAGCACTCAATGCCAATGCAGATCCACTTTAGTTCCTTCCTTCTGTGCACACACTATGCAGGTATCAATCCTCTTATCTGGTCTAGCAAGAATCACGTATCTCTGCACTTAGATACACACACAACATTTTCCAACAATCTCAATATGAAACACAACATCGACCTTATAGGAAATAGATAGGTCGATAGCATAAACCCTAAACCCTAAACATTTAGGTTAAGCAATTGATTGATTCAATCCTGACCATTGAACACTTTTCATTTGAATACAACGGTCTTGAACAGATCTCAAGACATTCTCCATCATTCGTTCTTCACCACTTCATGGAAGCAATAACCCATCACGCGTTCTCCACCGTTTACATGGACTTCACACATTCCCGAGGTAGATAGGATCAATCTCCTTCATGCAAGATCCTTCATGCGCACAAGGCTGACATGGAAACACGATCTAATTTTCATTACAATGCTAACTCATCACACGATGTCATCAGTTGAATCACATAGGCTTGGAACACTTCAACCAAAAACCCTGAAGCTAAGACTACCAACTGGTAGTCCTACCACATTCCATGTACCAGTTCACATTTCAACATACCGGTTCACTTGGACAAACATACCGCTTCACCTATTGCACATATACCAGTTTACAACACCATACCAGTTCACTTTGCCAGTTGCTTAACTTCAATATATCGATTCACTCCTCAACATATTGCCATACCGCTTCACAACACCATATCGGTTCTCTTTGTCAGTTGCTTAGCTTCAATATACCAGTTCACTTCTCAGCATATTGACATCAATGACAACATACAATATCATCATGTCATCATACTCTTGCACATATGCCAATGGGATGGTCATATAGTTTGATATTTTGTTTGTACTTTGTTTTGATTTTTGCCAAATGTTTGGTTTTGAAAATTGGTGTTGGATGAATACTTGGTTTTTTTTAGTTGGTTTTGATTTTCTATGACAAGAAAATAGAGCAAGCACACAAACACAATAATGTTGCCTCAAGAGGCACAAATAAGTGTGTGTTTAAATCAATCCAATCTTTGAACTTTTTGACCCCTTTTCAAATATTTTTCTATATGTTTTTTCAAAAGCGTAAAGTCGGCTCAATTTATCACTGGTTTGACACAAAATGAAGACACATCAAACACATTTTATCCCTAAGTTCAAATGGTCAGTTGCGATAATTTCAGCCCACAGCTTTATATTTCTTCAATTTTGGTACTACATACCTTATGAATCCCATTGTAGCAAGTAAGGATGTCATATACTAAGTCTTGCGCGAGCATAACAAATAGATGATCCCTATGATGGGGGAGTCACCACTTTTATCAAGCTACAAGTAGCCTTTCAAAAAACCATGTTTCTACTCAAGGAAATATGTATGTTGAGTATCTTGAGAGCAAAACCATCTATTCTCTTGCACTGAATTTATCACAAATATTCTCAATCCATAGAATGGTTGGGTTTCTATATAAAAAGGCATCCAGTATTTTTTGATGTTTTTGGACATCAGTTCATTCTGCAATGACTCACTTAAGAGCCTTGTCACTCTTAGTGGGGCCCATATGTCCTTTCGGCAAGTTACACTGTAGGAACAACTATACCCAAGGCTACAACTTTCACTCACACTTGATTTCTATAGCGGCTCGAAAAATTTACCGCGTGAGGTCATTCCCAACAGTGATATGTCTCTTGGCAAACTTCTATTAAAAAGAAAAAAAATTGAGTATTACTAACACTTTTCTCTTGCACCTAGGACCACGAAAGCCAAGGGAGAGGATAGTGTGTGTTAGAAGTAGGACCACTTGACAAAAATTTGCACAAGCGTGCCAATCACTGCAAACACTTGTTCTTTTTAATTAATTTTCATTGCAATGTGATCTAACTATTTGAAGATGTTGCTCCAACAATCATGGTGTTCTTTTTAACTTCAAAGGCAAAATGTTTTGTAGTCTAAGAATTTGAAATCCTGATCAACTGAATTGAGAACATGTTTTTGCTTGAATTAAAATCGCTTTGAACTTGAAAGAAAAATGGCTTGTTCTTTTCAAGCTTTGCCCAAAACAAAGTGTGGATTGTGATTTCTTTAATTTGATGCAAGAAATGAAATTTGTGTTTGTTGATTTTAAGCACCAAAATAAATATTTTGTTCCTATCTTGTAAAAAAAGAAATTTGTTGGGTTTTGAAATTGTGGTTCTTTTTACCTTGACAAATGAGATTCTTTTTATGAGCGCAAACAAAATATCTGATTCTTTTTATACCCAAAAACAAATGTGAAGTTTATTTAAACTAAAATAAAAAGTGAATTCATTTTTAAGCCAACTTTGAAAAAGTTAGTAAAAAAAGTAAATTTACTAAATTTAAAAACGTACACAAAGAGATAAACAGTTAGTAAAAATGATTATGGAGTTTTGGTGGACTTCTACAAGCCTAAATTCTAATTTTTTGGTTACAAAAAGCCCTTTTTTACAACTCTTTGTTACAATAGCACTACTCTGTGTGAAAACAGAAGCGTTATTTAATACGAAAGTGCTAAATAACAATCGAGAGCGCTAAAAGAAACACAAACACGCTAAAAAAAGAAACAAAAGCACTAAAAGAACTTTGTTTGACATAATTAATTCTGTCAAACAACGAGTTAAAAACACTAAAAGAAGAAACAATAGCGCTATTTAATGGTCAATAACGCTAAAAGAAAGATGAGAGCACCAGTTGAGAGACAATGGCATTATTATTAGGAACAATAGCACTAAAATACCAACTTTTGAAGGTGATGAAGCATGAACGAAGGTGCTAAAGTGCGAAGTGTGTGTCAATTAAAACATGCAAAAAGTTAGTAGTTTTTGAAAAATGATATCGGGAGGTTGCGTGTTCAATTCACATCAGGCTCACCAAATGATGCTCTGCAAAAAAAATTGTTAGGATAACAAACACCAATAAACAAGAAGAAACAAGTGTTAGTGTTAGAAAATCAAAGATCAAACACTATCCTAAGCAAGCATATCAAGAGAGACACTAAAAGAAAAATAGAACATTTAACAAAAAAAACAAATGCAACAAGGAATCTCCAAATGTCTTCCACCATGCTTGTAGTTTTTCCTCCCTTGTTCCTCTCCTCTCCAAGTTTCCAAATGAGTGTAGCTCTCAATAGATTTTTGCACTATTCAAGATGTCTTAGAGAGGTTCAAGATTGTGAATGCTTTAAACTATGCAAAATGCAACTGTAAAACAAACTAAAATGATATATTATCTAATTATCTAATATTAATTTTAGCCCAAAATGACAATGTGAAATGATTATGTTAAATGCTCTCTAAAATTCACTATAAGTTAGATGCATACAAGTTTTCAGGATCTGGATTATGAAGAAATGAGCTCTATTTATAGGGAAAATGGAGCAATGGAGGATTGAGATTGAGTAATCTCAACAAGGGTCAAGATTGAAGGGCTTAAGATCCATCTGAGGAATTTCAACCCAATTCCAAGATGACAAATGTCAACAAGAGATGGGTTGAGAGGAGAGGGAATAAGCATTAAATGTTTGACATGACTGGAGGGTTAACTTGGGAGGTAAGGTTAATGTTGAGTTGAAAGAATAAAACCATTATCCAATAAATAATTTCTTTATCCAATGGATAAACTCTTGTGCAAGAGTTAGTGAGGATAACCATGGTCAAAGCAATAAATGCTTAAAGAGACCCATGGGTTAAATGAGGGTTGAGTTAGAGGTAAAGTCTCTAACCATGGGAGCAAGTGGATTTAACCATAAATGGTTATGTAGGAGCCATTAATGGTCATGTAAGAGCCATTAGTGGTTTGGAAGACTTTAGGGGTTAGCTTGTTGAACACATAAAGTATTAAATACTTTTCAAAGACTATGGAGGTTTTGAGAGGTGACTTCAAGTTGCTTGGGAATGTGACAATATTTAGGAGATGGATTAGGCTAATTAGGAATTATTAGAAAGTGGTTAGAAGGGTCTAGAAGAGGATTTAGGATTGCAAGTGGATTTGGTGGGTGAGAGAAAATAGGATTTAAATTAAAATAAAATTAATTTATTTCAATTTGTGATTGCAACTTGCATTTGTAGGAGAATGCAAGTGGGGAGATTTAATGATTTAAATAAATATTTTATTTATTTATTTAAAAGAAGAAAGGGAGGAAAATTAAATAAATAGGATTTATTCATTTAATTGATTGTGAATTTGGTGTAATGAATTAATTAAAATAAATTGAATAATTTATTTAATTAATGGGAGAATGATTGAAGATGAATTAATTAAATGTTAATTTAATTAACCATTGGCTAGTGGATTTATTAATCAAATAAATAGTAAAGATTCATTTAATTAAAATGGATAGATTTTTGTGACTACAAAATCATCTACATATAAAATAAGAATCACAATGTCATCTTCACTATGTTTAATATATAAATTTAGATCATTTTTACTTCTAATAAAACCTTGAGAAATAAAGAATGTGTTTATCTTAGAATACCATTCTCTAAAAGATTATTTCAAACCATAAATTGATTTATTTAACTTACAAACTAAACGTTCATTACCTTCCTTAACTAAACCACAAGGTTGAGACATATAAATTTTCTCATGTAAATCACCATTTATAAAAGCACTTTTAACATATATTTGATGAATAGGCCAATTCATATGAGAAACTAAAGCAAGAACAAGCTTAATAGTAGACATTTTAGCAACATAAGAAAAAGTTTCATTATAATCTATGCCTTCAATTTGAGAAAAACCTCTAGCAACTAATCTAGCTTTAAACTTGGTAACTTCATTATTTGCACTCAATTTAGTTTTATATAACCACTTACAAGAAACAAGATTTTTACCTTGAGGTAAAGGAACTAAATCCCAAATTTGATTAGCAAGCAAAGTATCATATTCTTCTTGCATAGCTTTTTGCCAATGAGGTTGATTTTTAGCTTGCTCAAAAGAATTATGATCATTTAAATTTATAATAGTAGACATTAAAACATAATTGCAATAATTTATTCTTTTAGCCTTAAGTTTATCCATTCTAGTTAAACAATCATCAATTTTTTGAATCAAAGTCTTAAACCATTTAGACTTCCTTTTAGAAGTAATAGAATCATCACTAGAAGAAGAATCATTAGGAGTAGAGTTATCATGATCATCATCACTATCACTTTTAGAAATAGATGCATTAGGAGTAGGGTTGAGAGAAGGAGTAGGGTTTAGAGAAGGAGGTGTGTCCTCCACAACCACAACCTTACTTTCAACAAATTCATTATCTTGCACATTAGAACAATCATGAATAACATTTTCAGTGATATAAACATCTCTAGCAACTTTAACTTTGTTAGTGATAGGATTGTAAACTCTATATGCTTTAGAGTGTTTATCATAACCAACAAATATATAAGGAGAATATTTAGAATCTAATTTGTGTCTCTTTTTTTTAGGTTTATGAATATAAGCAATTGAACCAAATATTCTTAAATGCTTTAAATTTGGCTTTCTATCGAACCAAACTTCTTCAGGAGTTATATCCTATAAGGATTTGGTAGGTGCTTTATTAATGAGATAAGTAGCACAAGCCATAGCTTCAGCCCAAAATTTATAATGTGTATTCATAACATGCAATAAACATCTAGCCATTTCAACAATGTTTTTATGCTTCATTTTCGCTACACCATTTTGTTGAGGTGTATAGGGAATAGTAAGCTCATGTTTAATACCAGAAGATTTCAAATAACCATTAAATGCATTATTAACATATTCCTTACCATTATCAATTCTAAGGATTTTAATCTTAAAACTAGATTGTCTTTCAACAAACATATGAAATTCAGTAAAAACATCAAGAACGTGATCCTTACTATGAAAGAAATAGATCCAAATTCTCTTTGAAAAATCATCAACAAATGTAAGTACATACCTTGATCCTTGGATGAAGGTATTCTCCATGGGTCCCAAAAGGCCATTATAAATGAGGTGCAATTTATGATTTGCCCACCATGATTGACCATGAGGAAAGGGCTCCCTATGCATCTTACCACTCATGCAACATGTGCATACAATCTTAGAAGGAACAATGCTCCATCTACCATATTTGTTTTTTGCATCAAGGCAATATTATTAGAATTTATGTGGCCAAGTCTTTCATGCCAAACATTTCATAGGAAGCGCGCCCAGGCCAAAATGTGTGTTGGAAGTTTCGTACTGGGGTGAGGGTGTTTGTGTGTATGGTAGTAAGAAAAGAATGCTTTGAATGAGAAAATTCATAAAATTTGAATAAGTTATCATTGACCATTTTAGCATTAACAATAACTTGGTTATGCTTTGGATCAATGATATAACACATATCCTTATAGAATTCAATCTTATAATCTTGGCAAAGCTTAGCAACAAAAAGAAAATTTGATTTTAATTCAGGAACATAAAGAACATCGTGTAATTTACCATTAGGAACATTGACATCACCAATAGCTTCTAATTTACAAGTATAATTGTTAGCAAGTTGAACAGAAATATTTGAAGTATCAGGATGCATTTATGAGAAGTAACATGTTGAGATGCACCAGAATCAATAATCCATTCAAGAGGCTTTGAAGCATTGTAACTACAAGTAAATGCATAATGAGAGGAATTACCATTATGATTATCTTTCGTATAATTAGGTTTATGTTGTTGATTATTTTGATTATTTTGGTTCATTGATTTTTTACCATTTTGTTTCTTAAAACAATTATTAGTTACATGACCATCTTTACCACAATACATACAATAGGGCCTCTTAAAATAATTATTCTTTTGACTATTATTAGAATTGTTATTATAGGATTTGGAATTAAATTTATGATTAGAATAATGATTTTTTATGATTATAATTATTATTATTGAATCCAACATTATTATTATGATTTTGATTTTTAGACATAAAAGCATGTTCATTACTTTTAAGGGTACCAAACTAAATTAATTTAGCTTCCTCTTGACGTAATAAATTACAAAAAAATATCATAAGTTAATTGATTAGCTAAACTAGGAATAGCAAGTTGAGCATGAATATTAGTAATAGATTGTTGAAATTGACGAGGAAGAAATTTTTTAAGAATAAGATAAATTAAACGTATATCGGCTAGTTTAACTCCTAAACCAGGTAATTGACTATTAATAGAATCAAACTTTAATAAGAATTCATCCATGGATTTAAAATCCGTATACCTGATTTCTTCGAGTTGATCTTGAAGCAGAATTTTGTAAGATTCATTTGAACTATCATAAGTTGTTTTTAAAATGTCCCAAACTTCATACACTTTTGTACAATTTCCAATAAGAACATACAATTTAGGAACCGTCAAAATACCAATTAAACCAAGTGCTTTCTCATTTTGAGTCTTCCATCCGTCTTGGTTGTCTTGAGGAGTAGTTGTAGCGGGCTCTAAACTTTTGTCAGTTGCAACATCCAAAAGGTGTTTGAAGCGAAAAATAAAGGAAATATGTGTTTTCCATGAATGATAATTAGAACTATTTAATTTAATTTCTAGAATTAAAGTAGGCATGATAGCAAAATAATAGTGAACAAATAATGATTAGTTGTAAAAAAAAAATTACCCCCATTGATTAAAATACGAAAAAATAACCTCCCTGATTAAAACTTTCAAAAACTTAAAAAAAAAATATTATCAAGAAATGTTATTGTCAAAGCTTTAATAAAAAAAAATGATTTATAACTTAAAATTTTAAATGACAAAAAGCTTTTATATAAAAATAAATAAATTTATATTAATATAGTAAAAGGTTGAAATTTTTTATTTAAAGACTTAATAGTAAAGTTTTATTAAATTCTATAAACTTTTTTTAAAAACTTTATTAAAACTTATGAATATGGACTTTTTAAACCTTTTAATACGAGAAGAATTTTAAGAAAACTTTAAACTCTTTTACATGAAACATAGAAATGATTCTTTAACTTTTTTAAAGATATCAAAGTTTTAAAGTAATACTAATCATATAAAAAAAACTTACGAAAGATTTAAAACTAGAACAAAGTCTAGTATTAGTAGTGGGAGGCTATGGTTATTGAAAAATACAAAGTCATAATGAAATGAGAGCAGGGGCGTTACACAAATAGGGAGCGACAGAAAAAAGTGTTGCAAAATCAAAGGCTTACAAGTAAGCTAAACATTCCAGACAGAACCTCCACCAAGAAAGACAACGGTTGCCACAAATCGATATTAATAGAGAATCATGTACAAACCAAATGTCGTAGAAAAAAACGGTTATAAGAGCACCCAACACATGCAAGGAAAAGAGAGATTAAAGTGAGCTTAGGCTCAGATATCAGTAGAACATGAAAAAGTAACAAAAACCAAACAAAATTGAGAAATCACAAGCCAAATGCATTGGCCTATGCTGGTAGCGTGGAAGAAAAGAGGAGCACAAAGAGATAAATAAAAGTTTGAACAACAGGATGATGCTACTCCATGTAGACCTGGAAAGCTTGAACGGTTTTGACAAAAAAACCAATACAAAGGAGATATAAACACAAAGATAAAACAAAGATTGATATTAGAGATATGAAGCCAGTTTTTAACAGAAATCTACAAACATAAGAAATGTGTGAACCTGTAAATAAATAGAGAATGTCTTGGCAACAAGCCTTCCAAAACGAAAACTTAAACTAAAAGGAAAAACATTTTTGGCGGCAAGCCTTCCAAAGCAGATAAATTAAAGAATGATGGAAAATAAAGAGGTTAGAACAAAGTTTTGGCAGCAAGCCTTCCAAAACTAAAAAATAAATTTTAAACTAGAATCTAAATGGATTAAGCTTGCATAAAAAACTAATTAAAAAACTAAAATCAAAACCTCCACAAAATAGGTTAGAAAATAAACTTCTACTCTTCTCTCAAAGAGTGCCTCCAAAAAAGGTGAGCTCCAAAATGAATAATGGCAACCTTCATCAACTCCAACTTAAACAAGGATTAGTAACTTGCTCTGATACCATGAAAGAAAATACAAGAGCAAGAAAATGAAAAATAAATCCAAGTAAGTGTGTTGATTAAAGTAATGTTACCAAAGTAGAGAACAACTTGAGAGCAATCACCCAAAACTTGAAAAGGAGACACAAGAGCTTTTGAAAGGGGAAAAACAAATAAAAACCCCTTATGTATTATGAATGAAGGAAAAGGCCAGAGAGAGAGAGAGAGAGAGAGAGACTCAATACAATGATATCAAAAGTGAAAAATAAGAGGAGATGCTATTTAAGAGAAGAGGAGATACAAAGTAACTCCCAAATCTATGAATGTCATCATTCATAATATGTGTGTGCAATGTGTCAACATCCTCTTAAGGAGGATAAACTAATATTCTTTAATAAAGGAAAATAAAAGAAACGACTTGTCCTCACACATGAACTAGAGGACATATTGCATGTAGGGATTCCAAAGGAATATCCTAAACTAAATACAAATAAACCTAAGCTGAGTAAAGATTAAATATTCTAACAAATCTCTCTCTCTCTCTCTCTCTCTCTCTCTCTCTCTCTCTCTCTCAAACCCTAGACTCCTTCCTTCAACCCCCTTACTGAATCTTTGACTATTTGTATACTTTGGGTCCGTTTACCCAATCTTCCCCTCCATTTTTGGGAGCCTTCTTGTTTCGAGACCATTAGTAATTCTATTGGCAACTTCTTGAAAGTTGATGACACCATGTACTCCATGGGTCATTCTACCTTTTCCCATCTATTAATTGATGTCGACATATCTCTGCCCCTTACTAAGGATGTGGTTCTTATGGTTGGGGATAGGCCTTGGACTCACCGCTAGATTATGAGGGCCTCCCCTTTCGTTGCCGAAGGTGCTTCTCAACAGGTCACTTAGCTTCAAATTGTTCTCTCTCTCTCTCATCGTAGAGGTGTTGCTACTTGGTAGAAAGACGCTACTGAAGATCATCTGACAATCAATGCTTCTGACTCTATTTCAATTGATTCATCTCAGGAGGACAATGTTGCTGATGTTCGTGAAGTCCCAACTCCTATGGCTCCAACTTTGGATTCAACTCATGTCACCTTCGACTTGCAAACCTGTTCCACACCTTCTGCTTCTGCTCTTGAAGTCACTCCTCTACAATAGTTTTGTGTTGTTGTTCTAGAGCAACCGGTTGTTGCCTTGTTGTTGTACTCTCTCAAACCTTTTGATGGTATCCAAGCAGGGACCTTACCACTTGATCACTCTCTTGATGGTCCCAAGGACAGTATTGCATAGACTGTTGTTTGTCGCAGGCAAAGGGGGAAATTTTTCCTGCTCCCCAAACCCCTCGTGGTGCGTGTGTCGCTACCCCTCCCTGAGTTGGGTATGGATTGTTGTTGAATTGTAAGATTTTGTTGTTGCAAATGTATTATTGATAGTCACTGACTATGTAAAGGGTCGACGCCCTAGTTGTCATTTTTTTAATAAAAAACAATTAACCCTTATTATGTTTATGTAAAATGTTGATAGTAATTCTCATATTACTACACCAATTAACCATAACAATTAACCCTTATTATACTTATGCTAACTATTAGTAGTAATTCTCATATACTACAATAGTTAACCATAACAATGAACCCTTATAACTGTCTCTATATATAGATGGTATAATTATAAATTTACCGCTAATAATAGATTAAACTGCATTTCAAATTCATCAACCAATACAACATAAATTACCCTGCATCATGTAAAATAGGCCTTTGAAATTATGCCACACAAATTCTACAAATCAAAAGTAGCCTGTGTTTTTAGAAGGTATTAAATAAAATCCACTTTGCATAGTAACAGAAACATATTCATCCATTTTTTTATATTTGGAAAACCCAATAGGAGGTTTAACCGAAGACCATATTTCCCTTTTGGAAATATTTGTGTTGATGAACACATATTTTAGTGTTAAAAAACACAAACCCTCACAAAACAATCAACCAATATCGAACAATGACCAAGGAAACAAAAAAAGGTTAACCATCATGCATCATAACATATAACATACAAAGAACCCAAAAATATAGAGCACATTACAACTTAAAAACTATTGAAATCTACATTGGATAGTAAATTAAAAAACCATATGAAATGAATAATGCTATTCAAAGGCCATAGTGAGGATTAATCGTCACTACGGTCGAATAGAGCAACATTATGCATCAAAACAATATACAAACGAAGAGCCCACATATATATAGCACATTTTGATCACAGTTGCCTTACAAAACCACAAACGAAGAACGAGAAAAAATAGAACACGTTTTCATAGCACAAAGCATCTTTACAATGATCTGAAACCCTAGAGCACGTAAAACACAGACATTAAACATTTAAAAGAAGCACAAAATGAAATAACACAATAGTATTTAAAAAAATCGAACGATGGAAGCCTTAGTGAGGAGTATTCCTCACCTGGGTCGAAAACGATGACTCAAAATTTTCCCTCCGAGCAAGATGGCAGCATCGAATCCACTTTGCGACTACCTACAAGGTGGAAAAAGGGAAGTAACCACGCACTTGCAAGTTAAATGTTTAAGGGAAAGCACTTGTGCTTGGTTACCTTTTCAGTCAAAAACAATGCGAAAGAAACGTCGTTCAGTGGAGCAAAACACTTCGACAAACATGGAGGGAGACTAGTGGCCAACACTCTTCCATAATACAGAGCGGGTGCCAAGGTGAGCATCTTCCAATGGTTGGGTGAACACATTCTCGTTTGCAAACTGTCGAAGAGTCGAGAAGAAGCACGAAAAACAAAAAAAAAGTTGGGAAAGAAAGGCGTAAAGCAGATGGATTCAATGTTGCAGTAAGGTGAAGTGACACAGAGTTAATGTGAGGTAAAGAAAGAGTGTAGGGTGGGGGCAAGTAGTAAAAACAAGCAAGCTGGTCGATAAGGTGGCCATGTGCTCGGATTCGAGGCAACCACCCTATTAGATATAGAATATTTTAGGTGTAGGCTGACTAGGTGAGCCAGCGCATGTTTCGGACAACGCACAATTTGGGGCATTTTTTGACATGGTAGACAAATAGGGTTGGAACATACGACAGACACATTAGAAATGGAAAAAATATTATATGACCAATTTGTCCAATCAGCATTCCAGTTGGAGGGCAAGATAAAAAGGTTGTGGGGGGTCCACATGGACCTCATAAGTTAGGGTGAGCATGTATTGTGGTCTCTCCCCTATTGGTACATACTCAATTGAGTTAAGTTCTTGAGGCCCTAGTTTTTTACTAATCTATTATAGATTAAACTTTTTACTTTTTTTCCATTTCTAATATGAAGAAGGAATCTTTTCCTTTTGAAAATCAGAATAATCTAATCTACCAAAAAGATCCATGTAGTAAAGACTTATTGTTATTTGTTGTTATCTTATTTAAATGAGAAAAAAAATGTTTTCTTTTGTCTCACAAAGAAAAGAATAGAATTGAAATGAACCGTAATCAAATTTAATACGTGCCATCATACGAAAAATAGATATGATGAGTTGTTGCATACAATTTAAAAAATCTTATTCTCTTCTTGGACCTCCGTCTCAAGCTACATCGCTAATATATCTTAGCTATGAAAGAGGTAGTTGGGCTCTTCGTATATGCCTGTGACAAGTACACATATCTTCATTGTGCCATAATTTATAGGCATCATCAAGGTACTCACAGCTAAAGGTGGTTTTTTTCATATGCATGGAGTCATCTCTAAAATAATATCATCACAACATGGCATGGAGCAGGTTCATTGGTTACCTGGACTAACTGCAACATAACTACCAAGTAACAGAAGATCAAACTTCCAGACTTTAAAAAGCTACTCCAAAGCCAACTACAGAGATGCAGATTAGGGTTGTTGAATTTTATTTATGTTACAAGTTTTCTGATCTACCTTCCATTGTCAGGCTCATGCTCCATGTCCACGATTTGCCATCTCCCCTGCTTGTAGTGTTGCCATTCTGTCCTGTAAGCTGCCAGTCTTTGATATATCCAGGGCGACATTGTGGTGGATTAATTTCCATTGCCCCTCCAAGCATGGCAACAACCTGTGACATTGAAGGTCGTTGCGTGGGAGTTGCCTGTGTACATAAAAGAGCCACGTGAATCACTCTAATAACTTCTTCGGCGGAGTAAGTGGAAAGAACGCTGGTATCAACCAAATCTAGAAGTCTCCCCTCCTCGTACAATTGCCAGGCCTGCAAGTTCATTGACAGGTAATATTAGACATTGCTTACGAAGAGTACATGTTAAATAACGATTACTTTTCAAATATCTGCTGAATTTTGGTAAAGGGTCAAATGATTTTAATTTGATAAAGTCAACAGAACAAATCAATTCTGTTAAAAATTTAGAAGAGAACATTGCTACCAAATCGAGAAGATAGACCATCTCATCTGGCAAGTTCCTGTCTTCATGACTTCTGTTGCTAGCAACTTCCAGAGCAACTACTCCAAAGCTAAAAACGTCAGCTTTCTCCGTGAGATGTCCACGCAAAGCATACTCTGGAGCTAGATATCCGCTGAAAGCAGTATGAATTTAAGATTAAGTATACATCCAAAGTACGGTGTCAGCCCTTATTTTTATTTTAAACCTTGTTAGCATTCTGCATTAGGGTGTTTTCATTAGAACATTGAAATCAAAATAACCTGCTTTGACTGAATCTGGCCAGTATCTGCTTGGTAAAATTAAGAAACATGTGAACTGTGCTACAGCCACATGTTGAATTTATTTTGCTATCTTGAGTCCTACAATTATTATTACTGGAAAAGAATAATTTCTCAATCTCAACGTTATCAACCTTTCTGCTGACATAAAATTTTCAATTTAGTGAAATATTAACCACCACCGGGAAACTCCCTCTGTAAGTATTAATAGGACAGAAATCTTACATTGTTCCTGCCACTCTAGTACTGATGTGACTTTTCGCAGCATCATAGAGCCTCGCCAATCCAAAATCAGCTATTTTTGGATTTAGATATTCATCTAGAAGGATATTATTTGGTTTGATGTCTCGATGTATAATTCTAATTCTCGATTCTTCATGAAGATATGCCAACCCACGTGCAACTTCAAGGCAAATGTTAAACCGTATAGGCCAATCAAGGCTTAGCTTAGATCGATTAGAACCTGAGGTTTATAAAAAAGCAATAATAATTAATATCAATTGTAATTTAAATGATTTTCAAAAAACAAAGTGGATTCTTCGAGTTCTAGTTAGCATGTTAAAGGAATATATATAAGGCCATACCAAATAAAGCTTGCCCTAGACTGTTGTTAGGCATATATTCAAAGACCAGGAGTCGCTGTTCGTCTTCAATACAACACCCACAGAGTTTGACGAGATTCCGGTGTTGCACAGCAGATATCGTGGCCACCTCATTTAGAAATTCCCGTTTTCCTTGACCAGACGTGGAGGACAGCTTCTTTACTGCCACAAGATTTCCATTTTGCAGCACACCCTACAATTAAAATCATATATTGTTAAATGAGCAATTCAATTTGATATTTGATTCATTCACTTTCTCGAAAAGCAAAGGTCATGCTCTAAATATAAATAAGGTTGCATTTTCATTCACCTTGTAAACCGCCCCAAACCCGCCCTCTCCTATTTTGTTTTCAATATCAAAATCTTTTGTAGCTATTTTCATTTCTGATAAACTGAAAAGATGAGCTTTTCCAGCCATATTCTTGAAATCTGGACAAACAAACAAAATAAAATTTGTAAATCTTCATGGCAATATATTTCCTAATACCATTTTCACTTACAAGAAAGCTGATCTAAAAGAGAAAATATTATGGAGATGACGTAAAAAATGCATGGAGTTCAGTCCCAGGCTTAGCAACATGTATTATCACCTTCGCTGTCATAGCCTGAAGAAAATTTTCTATTCCTTCTCCTTTTTCTTACAAGCACTAAGAATAAGCATAGTAGAACGCCAACCCCAACAATAACTCCAATAATAATTCCAGTGGTTCTTCGGTTGTTGTTACTGGAACTTTCAATGCCAATAGTTGCCTTGAATCCTGCAACAAGGCATGGGAAAATAATTTCTGAACTGACAAATTCCAGAATGATTCTCTTAAATTAAAATTAGAAAATTGTTCATCTCCATAGTGAATGTCCTAAGATTAAATACTGGATAATTACATATTCTTTTAAGGGCAACATACTATCTTACCAGGAGTAACCCTAATTGCTGACACTAAAGGTCCACGCGTCCAGTCAGATGGGATGCCAAAAGTTCCCTTTCCAGCCCAAAAAAGATGCACATCAAGGACGTTTTCAGTCACACTGACATTATAGGTCTCTTTAATTGCCACATTCGAGTCTCCAGCGGTCTCCTTGATATTGAAATCTCGTAACTTTCGAGTTCCCTGCATAAAAAAGTGTTACAAGAGTGAAAGATATGTAAATGGTTGAAATGACGAAATCTTAGTGTCAGTAATATAACGATTCCAATATCTGCTCAACCCTCAAAAATCACGACTGCAATGTGCAAGGCCCTCAGAAAATAAACCATAATCAGTAAACATGATGCAACATCACAAAACTATGGTGATACTATCTACTTGCTTAACGACAATTAATATTGCATGTCATTCCATTCAGAAAGACGATGGTAATGCATCTTCTTCTTTATATATTCCCATTCCCAATTCATCAATTTTAAATTTATCTGACATTATTATAGGGTTTGATGCGTGGCCTTCATTAAGCACAGTGGGTTTTAAAAAAAAATTACGTAACAAATATTTATAATAGCCTATATAAATAAATCATTTAGTTTTGCAGTTATTTTTTAATTATTTGAAGATGGGTATGGATAAAGAGCTGCTTGAGTCTCAAATTAATGAGCCATATGATATGTTAGAGGAATTTGCAATAAACATCAAGGTGCACCCAAGGAAGGACTCAAAAGACCAAAATCATGTAGGGGCCCGTGTTAAAATATGGACAAGGAAACCATAAGACACATCCAGATGATTCTTTCCCATTCATTGCATGTCAATTACAACCCCTCTTTCCTCTATATATCAAATATTTTCATTTACCATCACTCCTAGCCCCCTTTTTCAAATAACTCTGATTATTTGTAGAAACAAATAAATAGGAGCACCTTAAACATTTCGATCTAGAAAACAAACTATCAATTAATTTACAGGTGTATTGTTGATATACGGAGTTGTGGACTTTTAAATAAACTATCTAAGAATGAATTTCCCATCAATTGTTAGTAATGTCTTTGGTTGGTGGTCGATCATAAAAGGAAAATAACAATCAAAATAATATAAAAACAAAAGCCTGAGAAAAAAAACGAACAAGGAAATATTACCAAGGCTCATGGCATTTTGCCGACGACCCAACAAGGTGGGGAAGGCATTAATGGTGGAATTTCTTCCATTCCATAGTAGGAGATGTTGAATTTTTATGATCAGATTAGATAGACAGTAAATCAAACATAAATGCACAGAATATATCCTGGGAAAACCTTCCTCTAGAAGGTGAAAAACCCAGCAGTGAATGTCTCTGATTATATTTATCAAATAAGGATATGATTTTACAAGGTTGCTTCACTTCTTGAAGCTATGTGAATAAGTCGATCACTCTGGACTGCTGTGTATAATCCGAACTCCTGTAGGATTCTCGGACTGCAGAAGGATGAATGATGATCTTCGATCTGACTTGAATGTATTACGTAATCTGCAGATGAAGGAGGTCAATCTGCTGTAGGATGGATCCGATCCACTGAAGAATGTATTTGGTCTGCCAATTTGATCTGCTTCAATCTGCTTATAGTATATGATCTGCTAATTGTGTATGTTAAATCACCATGTTGGAATGTGAGGTGGATCAAACTATATATCAATATTGAACAACACGACTTCTTCAAAGTCGGCTCTTCCCAAACATCACGTCTTTCCTCAATGCTTAACCAACACGTCACTTAAGGCGAGTTCGATATTAGTTATATATTAATAAACCGCTTTATTAATCTGCCAGTATAAATCAAAGGTCGGCATTATAGGATTCGAACTATGTATTAAATGTGTAAGGCCGATTAGACCATTCACATATTTGATGACAAGTCGGCCCCGTAGGATCCGACCGATGCTATACAACAACACCCCCTCTTAGCTAGGGAGGAATCCTTCTTGATATCTGAGTCACGTAATGACATCCACCATGGCTACTCCCAGAAGGTGAGTAAGCACAAATGCCAAATCATGAAATCCACCATACCTACTCGCAGAGGGTGGAACAAGGGGTGATACCTCAAACTTCTCTCACGGAGAAGAATGCACAAGGGGTGATACCTCAAACTTCTCTCACAGAGAAGAATGCATAACAAGGGCTAATACCTCAAACTTGTCTCACAGAGAAGAATGCATAACAAGGGCTAATACCTCAAAAACTTCTCTCACAGAGAAGAATGCATGACAAGGGCTTGCACCTCAAACCTTTCTCACAGAGAAGAATGCATTATAATACATATCAAGTAATCACTAATGCTGAGACTCCCTCTCAGCAAGGGCTTCATTCTCCACAATTCCAAGCTTGTCTTGAAAATGCACAAATTTCACTTTCGCAAGAGGCTTGGTGAAAATGTCAGCCGTATGTTCCTCAGTACAAATGTATCTCAACTGAACAACATTCCTTTGTACCTATCTCTGATATAGCAGTACTTAATCTCTACATGCTTCTTTTTGTCATGAAATACTGGATTGACTAAAAGCTTCACACGACTTTGGTTATCACAATGTATGGTAGTAGGCTCCAATGATTGTCCAAACAATCCTGCAAGGAGCTTATGAAGTCAAACTGCTTCGCGAGTTGCCACACATGCTGCAATGTATTCTTCCTCTGCAGTGCTCAGAGCTACTGAAGACTGCTTCCTGCTACACCAGGAAATCATAGCAGATCCCAAGCTAAAACAATAACCAGAGGTGCTCTTCCGATCAGTAACACTCCCTGCCCAATCAAAATCAGAATATCCTTCAAAAATCAGGTCCACACTGGAAGAGTATTTCAAACCATATCCAATTGTGCCATGCAAGTATCTCAAGATATGCTTGGCTGCAACTAGATGTATATGTTTAGGTTCACTCATGAACTGGCTAAGTGCACTCACTGTATAGCAAATATCTAGTCTCGTGTTAACTAGATACATCAAGGACCCAATCAATTGCCTGTACATAGTAGGCTCCACAAGATCTAAACTAGCTGCAACTTCACTCAATTTCTTCAAGTTAGTTTCCATTGGTGTGGACATAGATTTACAATCTGTCATTCCAAATCTCTTCAAGATATCGATGGTGTATTTTCCTTGACTTAGGATAATCCCATTGGGCCTCTGCCAAACTTCCAACCCTAGAAAAAGAAGTGCATGCGTCCTAAGTCCTTCATCTCGATTTCGGAAGTCAACTCCTTACATCTATCAATGAGATGATCTTCTCCGGTAACAAATAGGTCATCAACATAAGGTACCAAGATCAACATATCACCATTGAATACCTTGAAGTAAAGGTTTGGATCAGCATCATTCTTGTAGAAACCCAAACCCACTAAGTATCTGTCAATTCTTTCATACCAAGCCCAAGGAGCCTATTTAAGACCATATAGGGCTTTCTTCAATCTACACACATGAGACTCTTTCCCATGAATCACGAACCCCTCAGGTTGCTCGATGTAGACTTTTTCAATCACACCATTGAGAAAGGCAGTCTTCACATCCATCTGATGCAACTTCCATCCCTTAGTTGCTGCAATTGCAATGATGGTTCTAATGGAAGTATAGCAAGCAACAGGAGCAAATGTTTCTTCGTAGTCTATTCCCCCTTGTTGAGAGAAGCCACGAGCCACAAATCTAGCCTTGTACTTTTCAATGCTGCCATCAGCTACATGTTTTATCTTGTACAACCACTTGGAAGATACAATAGACTTCCCTTTTGGTCTAGGCACAATATCCCACACATTGTTCTTGAGAATGGATTGATACTCCTCATCCATTGCATCTTTCCAAACTTGTTCTTTTGCGGCTTCCTCTACACTAGAAGGTTCAGATTCAATAAGATTACACATTAATGCAACATAACCAAAAAATCTTTGTGGTCTTTTGCTTTCTCTGAATGTGCCTCTAGGAGCGGCAAACTGTTCTGCTTCCTGCATAGTGTTTCACGCCCAAAGAGGTCTCTTTCGAGACACAACAATATCTCTAGGCCCATCAGTGGGATCCAACGGTTCAATTGGGTCATTATTCATATCAGATTTTGTAGTCTCCCTCTGAATCTCAAGAGCATGATCAACATCCATGTCTTGAGGGGTCTCATCATCTATCTCCATGCATGAGCCCTTTGATTTCCTGAATGCAACATCTTCCTCAATCATGACATCCCTGCTAACTTCTATTTCTGACCAAGAATGTAAATACAATAGGCTTTGGAGGTTTCACTATAGCCCACAAATATTCCTCTCTTGCCAGAAGGTTCCAACTTGGTTCTCTTGTCCTTGGGAATATGAACATACACAGGCCAACCAAATATTCTCAGGCGGCTGATATCAAGCTTGATATCTAAAAAGGGTTCTTTAGGAGTCATATTTTGTAATATCTGATAAGGACATCTATTCTGAACATACACTACTGTTCTAGAGGCTTCCGCCTATAGAAAAAACTGAAGGTCTTGATCATAAATCATAGCTTTTTTAGCTTCAACAATAGATCTTTTCTTCCTTTCAGCAACCCCATTTTGTTGAGGGTTGTAAGGAACACAGAATTCCCTCTTGATCCCTGCCTCAATACAAAAATCACCAAAGTTACCTAAGGTGTACTCACCTCCATTATCAGACCTTAAAATTTTAATTTTCTCTCCAAATAAATTTTCTAGAAGAGCTTTAAACTCTTTAAACCTACCTAGGACTTCATCAGACTCTTTAGACCTTAAGAAATAAATCCAAGTCTTCCTAGAGTACTCATCTATAAAAGTTACATAATACAAACATCCACTTAGGGATGGAATTGACATTGGACCACATAAATTTGAATGTACAAGATCTAGCATTTCTTTAGACCTACTTTCACTGCTATGAAAAGGACTTTTAATATTTTTGCCCATAGCACAACATTTACAAGTACCATCATTTACATGAATAAGTTTAGGAATACCTTTTACCATCTTCTCCAATGATGGAAGAGCCTTGAAGTGAAGATGTCCAAGTCTTATGTGCCAGAGTTCGCTAGAACTGGAAGAATCATGGATAAGAGCTTAAACAAGGAGAGTGGAGAGTTTGTATAAACTCTCATGCCGATTTCCGATCACACAAGCAGTCTTGATGCTGGAGTTCTTAGGCCAAGCAAGAACTCTTCCTTCAGAAAATGCAATTTGATAGCCCTTATCCTCCAAGGCTGAAATAGACACAAGGTTTCTCTTGATCCTTTGCACAAACAATACATCACTTAGGTGTAGAGAAACTCTAGATTCAAGGTTTAGAGATATAGCACCAACTCCTCTTACAGCATAGCGTACATCATCCCCAATAATAACTTGGAGATGTGACTCTTTCTCCACTAGATCAGAAAGGTGCTCCCGATAACCGGTGATATGTCGAGAGGCTCCACTATCAATTAACCATGTATCACTGTCCGTAGGAATATTGCTTGATAATGCTGATATGAAAAGAAAACTATTGGAGTTATCTTCAACCTCCTTCTGAGATGAGACTTCATTGATGTTTAATCCTTGATGATTAGGTCTTGTCAAACAATCCTTTGCAAAATGACCAAACTTGTCACATCTAAAACATTGAATGCAAGAGAGATCTTTCTTCCTCTTCCTAGAATCAAGTGCAGAATCTGATTTGAAATCTCTATTGTTTTTTAAGTTGCCCTTCTTCCAATACTTACGTTTCTTGGTGAATTGAGTGGCAAGAACATGAGTATCTTCATTTTGAGAACTCTTCATAATTCCTCTAGCGGTCTATCTTGATTCTTCTTGAATACAATCTGCACGGAGTCTATCAAATTTAGGTAATTTGGATCTTCCACTTATGCTTTGGATAAATGGCTCCCATAAACGAGGTAGTCCATTCAAGGCTAGCATGACAAGGTCTTTATCAATCACTTGATCCCCAATTGGGCTTAGTTGATTTTCATGAAGTAGGTGATGACTGAATCTCCTTTTGTCATCTTCACTTGGTGGAGTTGTTGGCTCAGGGCAAGAGCCCTACTCACATTGTTAGTCTCATATAAATCTTCCAAGGTTTTGAACATATCTCTCGCAGTTGTCATCTTGGATATGAGAGGCACCAAGTGATCCCTCACAGAGTCGATTAATATCTTCTTCGCTTTGATGGCATTTTTCTTGAATTGAAGCTTCTCATCATGATCTTCAGGTTCAGATAATTCTTTTTCCTCGAGGAATTGAAGAAGATCATTTTCTTCAAGTGCAATGAGCACTCTAAACTTCCATGAGG
This sequence comes from Cryptomeria japonica, assembly GCF_030272615.1. NCBI lineage: Eukaryota > Viridiplantae > Streptophyta > Pinopsida > Cupressales > Cupressaceae > Cryptomeria > Cryptomeria japonica. The sequence goes on from NC_081413.1 coordinate 1,115,150, forward strand.
TGAAGTTAGATGCGCCTTCAAGCCTATCTTCGACTTTAAGACCGTTCACCATTTTCGAGACTTAGAGATACTGCTCGACAGAGAGAGAGAGAAGAGAATACTTAGAAGTTGTAGGGAATCTGATCACAATCTTCTTTCACCGTGGCTCTGATACCATGTTGAATTTTTATGATCAGATTAGATAGACAGTAAATTAAACATAAATGCACACAATATATGCTGGGAAAACCTTCCTCTAGAAGGTGAAAAACCTAGCAGTGAATGTCTCTGATTATATTTATCAAATAAGGATATGATTTTACAAGGTTGCTTCACTTCTTGAAGCTATAGAAGGATGAATGATGATCTTTGATCTAACTTGAATGTATTACTTAATCTACAGATGAAGGAGGTCAATCTATTGTGGGATGAATCCGATCCACTAAAGAATGTATTTGGTCTGCCAATTCAATTTGCTTCAATCTGCTTATAGTGTATGATCTGCTAATTGTGTATGTTAAATCGCCATGTTGGAATGTGAGGTGGATTGAACGATATATCAATATCGAACAACACGACTTCTTCAAAGTTGGCTCTTCCCAAACATCACGTCTTTCCTCAATGCTTAACCAACACGTCACTTCATTAAGGCGAGTTCGATATTAGTTATATATTAATAAATCGCTTTATTAATATGCCAGTATAAATCAAAGGTCGGCAATATAGGATTCGAACTACGTATTAAATGTGTAAGGCCGATTAGGCCATTCACGTATTTGATGATAAGTCAGCCCTATAGGATCCGACCGATGCTATACAACAACAGGAGACAATCTACATTGAATAAGAATGGTGCAAGGCATGGTAGAGGGGGATGGTTGATGGTTGTGATGTTGACTGTCACATCCCAACTATTTATAAAATTGACTTTTTATTAATAATTTATTTATTTAATTACCATTAACTATTTTGCTATGTCTCATTATAGCTTGGAGGCCAATTATTTCAATAATAAGCATAACTTACAAATATTGTAAAAGTAATATTGCTGTTATAAATAGTTTAGTTGTGATATTTTTATTTTATTATTCAAGTGATGTTAAGAAAATCATTAAAAGGCCTTAGCATCAAAGTTTTAACACAATAGTAAGAATTATTATCTGATTTTAAGCATACGTACAACACTTAGGTAATGATAAATTCTTAGTGATTATCTCATAATCAATCATGTAGAAGATAGCCTTGAGAAGAATTCTAGGGTAATGAAAGGCATAGGTGAGTATAATCCATATACTATAAAAGGATACTGAATCATATCCTTATGTAATATTTTATCTAAAGATGATAGATAATAGTTTTAAAATCCGTTACTAGACTAAAGTTAATATAACTTATATTTCTATATAAGCTATACCCTTTTAGTTTACCTTTGTGACAATTTGGAGAAATCTTGGAAATAAAGCTAGGATTTAAAACTAGGAAATGAAATAGTTTTCCATAGAATTGTGTGCAAGTGATGATGACTTATTCATATTATAGTTATAGTTTTGCAATAGAATGTATACGCATATATGCTCTTGTTTATATGTATCTATTGATACGATAATGTGTTATATCTTCTTTATAAATATTGCAAAATCATTAATTAATGGAATCTCCAATAAATCTATTATAAGTCTGTATGCCTATCAAGAAGTGAATTCAGTTTTCATTGCATTAGAAATATGTGATTTACGAATATTCATACTAGAAGTTTAACTCGCACTTTAATGAATAGACTACTTATTATATGTATGATAGTGTGTTAATCTTGCATAATGTCATTTGCTCACGTTCTCAAAGTAGGAGAATGTGAGAACCTTGCATTCGATTCATAATGATGCATCGAAGAAAATGGATAGAAACATGCCCCTTTATGCTCTTATGCTGTAATGTCCCCTACTAGGTTTAGACAAGCTTTAATCATAATTAGTCAATTTTTATATACTTATGACTCAAACTAAATATATTATGAGACATTTACACCTTAACCAGAATCTAATCAGTGATATTCCACTGCTCAATCAATTAACTATTAGTAAATAATTTGTTCATCTATCATACATCCATAATAAATTTATAGATCCAAGCCCTTACCTGTCTTGGGATTAATTAATTAGATTTAGACCGCCCCTCTTTGAAACATCTCAATTCCCAACCTTGTGAATATTGACAGCAGTAGCGAGGATTATACCCAAACAATATTCTTTTTACTGTTTATTAACTTATGAGTTCTTTCTGATTTACAATCTAATATTTTTATTTGTCTGATTACGACATTATATTACACACACATACATATGTATATGTATATGTATACTTATTAATATTACATCATTCATATATTATTACATTATATCTATGTTACCCCAAGTTTCCGGGACGGGGGGACGGGGGGACGAGTTTCTGGGACGGCAAATTTTTTTCCCAAATTTGGGGACGTGGGGGACGGCAAAGGGGACGGCTGTATAAAATATAGGGAAAATTTAAAATATATAGGAAAATTCTAAATGTTCATATGAAAACATGGATAAAGCATGCATCTATACATTATATTCATATGAAAACATGGATATAGCATGTGTATGATACTATGAAAACATTTTAGAATGCAAACATCGAACATACAACATTATCAATAGACTCAATACTCAATATGCACTCATAATTCAGAATTTCAATTCATTCACATTGTCAATATGCATATCATAATAGATATTAAAGAAATAAAATACATAATGGAGCCTAATCAGACTCAGAGGTTAAATTTTCACTACTTCCATCAGCGCAGTTCCCCCCTATATTTTTTGACGGGGGTTTGGGGGCAGCGCCCCCAACTTGGGGTCAAGGGGCATCGCCCCTTGCGGGGTCAAGGGGCAGCGCCCCCAACTTGGGGTCAAGGGGCATCGCCCCTTGCGGGGTCAAGGGGCAGCGCCCCTTGCGCGCTCCCTGTCGCGATACAGGGCGGGGTCGAGGGGCATCGGGTGTTATTTTTCTATTGGCAAAAAACCCTTCATGAGATATTTCACTCCCTCAATTACGCAAAAAACATCATTAAAAAAAATTGAAAATACGACATTTTTTATTTTAATATTTTTCCCTAGCCCTAGATGTGGGGGACGTCTGGCCATCCCCGGGACGGCTGGGACGTCCCCAATCCGTCCCCAGCCGTCCCCGGGACGTACGGACGTCCCCCACAGCTAGGGAAGCCGTCCCCCCGTTTCGGGGACGTCCCCTCAAAATTTTGACAATTTGGGGACGGGGGGGGACGTCCCCTGGCCGTCCCCAAGTCCCCGAAACGTCCCCGGGACTGGGATGGGGGTTTTCAGGTAGGGGACGCGTACCCGGGTTTCGTAGCATTATATATATATCCTTATTCTGACTTATATAAACAAATAAATACATTATATTATAATCATTTATATATTTATTAATTACCAATTATTAATACATATACTAATTACCTTTTTTATAAATCACTAATTCCACCTCTGCCTAAAACATAAATACTTAATGCCGTCTATATGAATATTACTATTAAATTCTGCATAAATCTTATCAGGCTTCATATATCAAGCATACGTATTAAGCACACCCCAATACATACCCCCAAGAACAAGGATGTTACTGCCTGTAACCTAATAACAATTCTGGTCTGATCTAATTGATGGTGATCAACAGGGATGCAATCTGACCTCCTTTTATGAGCACATACTAGGTATGATAGTTCCCAATCTATTCTGTTGTTCCCCATCTATCCCCTCTTTACTGAGCTCAAACTCCCTTAAGTACTTTACACAATGAAAGGGTAGCAATTTAAGAGACACATCCCTTTTTAACTATATCCCTCTACAAGCATATCGCATCCTTTCATAGCATCGGATTCATTCTATACTAGTGATTTCTTAATCGATAGTCTTTATGACTAATCGCTGTTATTAGAGATACTCAACGATAGCCTTATTGTGCCCTCTCACGACATAAGGATTGTTTGATGGCATTACTTGTATTATACGTTGCTTCCATGATTAATCCTCATTGTCTAAGTCGGTGTTGTCAATTGACGATTGATGTCAAAAGCTTGTATTATTGACTATAATCTCCAGCAGTTCCATTAATATCCTTGATCGACCTGTATCATAAGAGGACCGATATCTTAAAGATAATTGTTATAGGCACCGGTTATTGTATTTGCTATTTTTTCAACCCCCGTCTACTCTTCCATGGCATGGTTTGATGCTAGTTAATAATCTCAGCTCTATCGGTTGATAAACACCCTTTTTCCCAATCTTTCAGATGCAACAATACTTAGACATAATTCTTTTGCTGATATATATATATATATATATATATATATATATATGGTTTGGAGGACATGGATGCTACGTCAAAGCTTCCTCCCGATATGTATTTGTTTTGCTCGAACTCTTTTTTAGTCGTTGCTGTTTATATTTATTCAAGTTGTAATATAATTTAATGCTTACAATATAATATTATTGATTTATTTTTATTAATTAAATAATAAATAAAGAAATTTCATATACTCATTCGCTGGTAATTTTTATATGATCTGGAACTCATGATAAGTTACTATGTTTGATATGGATCCTGAATCATTGAATTGACTATGATTAGACAAGTAATTATGTTGCGTTTACAATGCCACACAATTCCATTACTCTTGCCAGTACTAGTTAGCTAGTCTTCCTCGTGCTGGGCCGGGAATCCTTATGAAAGATTTTGGGGAAGTGTAACTAATTCATGGTAGGGTGGAAAAGTGCTCCCATAATGTTTCGCCTGCAATGATGTATTTAGGGAGAGGTTCTAGGAGTTTCTATCAGTTTTTGACAACTTAACATTTAATAATTTAATTATTAAATTATTTTCTGTTATTTTCTGCATTTCCAGCCAAAGTTGTGGAAAATACAAAAATAGCCAAAGATGAATTCTAAATGTGCCAACATACTTGGAAGATCACTAGAGATCCAACTTAATAAAAATTGATACTTTCTATAAATAGAATATTCCTCCAACAAGTTTGGAATGCACCTGAAATGGCGAAACAACCTCCAAGAAGCATCAATGGACTCATCTTGATTTCTTGAACACAATGCCAATAACTGAACTCCATTCCAAAAAGGTTGGTGCTCTCCAAGAAATTTAGAGCTAACAAAGATGTTGGAATGACCAAAAATGGGGACATTACATGGTTTCACCATTTCTCCCTGTAGACACTTATTCCTTCATATGGACCAGGCATGGGTGAGATGTATTGTGAGCCCAAGATTGCATGAATGGTTTAGAATTCATAGAAGCATTAATTGTTTGGAGAATTAATAAGGGAAAAATCGGGAAAAAATTGGATTTATAAAAAACGTAAAAAAATTGTAGAAAAACAATAAAAAACTACTTTTTTTTTAATATTTAAGGGCATTTCCATAGCATAGAAATATTATAGGCAAATAAAATAGACCAAAAAAATTTATTTACCAAAAATTACTGTAATAAGAAATATTAAATAAATTTTAAATTTTATTTTACAAGGCTGAATATTGATTAAATATATTTTCATATAACATATTGTATTATTATATTATTTAATTTTAATATTCTAATATATATATATATATATATATATATATATATATATATATAATTGCAATTTTAAAATTTAATGATATAATATTTTATTCTAATAAAATATCATTTTAACAATAAAAAACAATTTCATAAAAATACAATAAACAATAAAATTTACATTTTTTAAGAATTTACTTGACCACAAATACTTTTTTCTGAATATACAAATACATAATAAATTTAATGAAATGTAACTAATCGATAGTAACATTAATAAATAATAATAAACATATTTATTATGTATCGATTAGTTATTAATGTTAAATACCTAAATAGTGATTATAACTTTATATCAATATTATACTGTATCGATATATTATAGTTATTATTTAACGATTAATAAATACCTATTGCATACCTATTGCTTCTATGGTTAATAATAAAGTTATAAACATATGCCGGTATTCGCAAATATAATATGGTTAATAATACGACGATTTATACCGGTATTCGTAGATATTTGATGCTAAATTCGCCAAACTATTGCCAAATTTGCAACCTGCAACTCGTTTCACCTTCCTTTCACGCGATTTTTGGTCGTTTCTTGATCAGGTGTGAAAATAATATGTCGCGTGAGCCGCTACGCAGGTTTTTTTTTGGTTTTAGTGTCAATTTTAGGGCTTTTTATGGTGCGATTTTTTATACCCGATTAATCGGATGGTTTAATCATGATAATCGCGATTTTTTTACGATTGTTGCTTCACTAAGATTATACTGTAGGCTTAATGTACATGGGTGCATTAATTTCTTTTATGACTTCATGGGTTTATCCCACACCTCCACAGACTTGATTTCTAAATATGTTTGACTTGTTGATCTAATGAATGTTCTCTCCCTTACCTAAGGTACTAGAACATGATCCTAGATTGATCTCTCCATCAATGTAAATGCATATCTTCTGCCTGGAAGCTAAGTCACAAGGTTCGAATCCGAATTCGAATTCGACAGCCATGAAATTCAGATGAAATTCGACAAGGGAAAAATTCAAAAAAAAATTCGGATAAAATTTGCCTTCTATAATTTTGTTTATTTTTAAATATATGTATACTTCTAATAAATTATCAGAATAGCGACCCTTGTTGGAGAAAATCCGAGGGCGACCCAGCAGTTGCAGACACCCATGACCCAATAAATACAAAGCATATAAAAAGAATACCCACGACCAGCTGAGTTGTGTTTAGAGGCGGATAGCAGTGCTTTATAGAGAAAACTCAATTAAATTCGATTTTTTTTATAGAAGTTTGAAATTCGATTAAATTTGAACCTCATCCATGAAAATCACCGTATCCTGTGACTTAGCCTGGAAGTGTTTCATGGTTATGACAAGTGGATTAAGTGCTGATATTGCTTGACTTCACTAAGTTTTCTACACCTGTGGACTGTTTTGAAATTTGAACATTGAATTGTAAAGCCTACATAAGCGTATCTCAATGCCATATTCAGTTGATGGCCTGGTTGTTAGCTTAAAGGTTCTGCCATACTGTAAATCCTCTTATCGTTTTTTTCAAAATAATCCTTCAGCATTAACTCTCTTTTTTTCTTCTGTCTCTCATGTTTTCACATACTGTAAGGTTGTGGAAAAGGAATATAATCCAGGTTTATGTTTGTACAAGGGGTCTCTGGATTGGTTGAATCTTCTTAGGAAGTAGCATGAGGCCTCCATCTACGAGGTTCCATTTGCTAAAATAGTAGTTTGTTGATTATTTAATCTATGCAAAGACTTGTAAAATGGTTCAAGGTGCACCCAAACCCTTCCTTTCAATATGCTATGTGGATCTACTTTGTCTGATTATAGATTCTTGGGAGTGTACAAGTATTAGTTATAAAGCCTAGCTTATGGTTGATAATTGCAGGTCCAATTTTAATGTTTTAGCTTTGTATTTCAATGATGACTTGCCTAACAAGATCAAGGCATCAGTCTACAACAATTTCCTTACTATCCTAGAATCCTCGTGTTCATTAAAACTCCTTTCATTTCAGTTTTAACATATTTTGATTTTCCGTCATGCTTTATCCATCTCTACAACCTTTGGCATATCACAAGAGATCACTCTCAAAACCATACTATTAGAGGATTGATCATATAGTAGTCCTAGCCACACTTAAAACCCATTGCTTCAACAATGTATATCATTCTAGTGTTAATGAGTTTCTACCACCCTTTTTACAGGGTCTTGTCCCCTGATGCATAACTAGTGAGTGCCTTCTCCAGAAAAATGGGTTTGCAGTTTTGAACTTTTGAGAGCCAACACAGTCATGCAAATCCAATAATCAATCGTCTATCATACCATTCCAAAACCACTATAACATGAATTTCCTGGAAGGGGGGGGAATACTTTCTTGGAACATTTGCAAAATTCTAGGTAACTTCTGGGAGATGTGAGTATTAAGAAAATAAAAACTACATATAGTTTAAACCAGTTACTGTGCACCAATACAGGATTGGGTTGTAATTGGGTTAATCCTAGAATAGTGAGATAATGGTGACCTATAAGGAATTACATCCTCCAAAATATTTTTCAATGGCGAGAGAGATTAGAAACCGAGAAGCCAATGGTGGAAGATTGCATTCACAATTCCTCCCGCATACTAACAGATGTTTTTTTAGGTGCTTGGGATTACATTCACCATTCCTCCCCCGTGCTAACAGATTTTTTCAGATGTTTGCGTGCTAAGTGGATTGCCTTGTCTTGTGTATATTACCAAAAAGTACATGAGGAAAAGACCCTCAATTCCCCCAGCTCCCCTTGGCAAGACACTGCATGCCAAGACAAAGAGCATGACTGAAGGAATTTCTCTTGTTCTGTATGGAGGTCCAAAGCAAGACAAGTTTATCTTCAATAACTAAAGGCAAGACACAGTAACCCCACATTATTTAGAGTGAAATAATCCATGAGATATATGTGATACCTTATCTAATGATGCAGATCCTCTTGCTGAAGGAATTGGTTGAGGTGACGATTAGAACAATCGTCCTTTTATTGCCTTGGTTGTACTCATGCCTTTACTTGTTTGTTTCCATCTAATGATCTAGTTTTAGTGTTTTTTGATCCCTTAGGGCATAGAGTTTATCTTTTTCTGTCCATATGGTTTTAGCAAACTTTCTCAAGATTTGTGTCCAATATGATAGTTATAAATATGGCTAGTATTTTGCTTTCATCCCTTTCTGCTTGTTTCTTTTACGATAAGTCAGAAGTGATAAATTCCTTAAGTACCAAAAAGAAAACAAAATGCTTTTACTGTTCATGGGAAAAGAATAATTGTTACTTTAAAGATGCATTAACAGCCTTAATATAGTATTTACTATTGAGGTACCTGACAATAAGATTTTATATATATATATTCCTGTGTCCCTAAGGTTTGTTGAGAAATACCTGTACAAAGACATCAAAGAAACGCGATCCAAGACTCCGCCAGACTTGTCCACTTGGAATCTGGATTTCATCAAAGTGGAGTTCCACATTGTACACGCCATTCTCAAGACCTAGTCCATAGTATCTCAGGGAAAGGGGAGAAAGACGTGCAGTTTGATATATTGATATGTTCTGATTGTCATTTGCTGTGTAGTTATATTGATCGCTTCTTTCAATGCTTAAACCTGAGTCATTTACAAAAAATCCTACAGAACTAACTCCCCAGCCTGCTGCAGAATTCATGTAGAATGATGCTGAACTTAGTACTTCATTATCACTCTCAAAAGTTACTCTTGTTGAAGAATCAATCCACTTTGGACCTCCACAATTGATGGCCAAGGAAGAAACTGTCAGGAAAGAGATCAAGAGTCAGATTATATAATGGACAGAGGCACCAATCAATAATCCAGTTATCATTATTTGAGCTGAAAAAATTACACGATTCAAGAATACAAGATATAATTCAATGATCTGCCTTATATTTTAACTGCTACTGAAAAGAAACTAATAAAATGTGGCATAATATTGTGTATTGTAATTTTCTAGGAGACTTACATTTTGAAACAAACAATGCTCCTTCAAACTCCTGTTGTAGATGACATTGGCAACTTACTAATTATTCATGTACATATGATAGATTTATTGACCCTAGTTACGAGTGGTTGTTTGATAGATAAACAATTATGTCAAGTTCACCCAACAAAAAGATGAAATAGCATTCTATAATCTAATCAATGTGATTTCTGAAGACTAACATGATAATAAATAAAACCTTGGAAACTCTGTTTGAACACATAATCATGGACACAAAAGGAAGAGTTTCATAAGATTAAAGTAAATATAAATCTTTTTCATAAAATTTAGCGTGGATTATGTAACCCTCACATATTTGGAAGTTTGCAGGCTTGTTCTCAAATTTAGTTTGTATAATATCTACCTTGCATCCCACAATTAACCAAAACTGTTGTTTGCGTGATTTGTGGAGCTTGATCTATGCAACCACATTACTGGAATTATTAGCAGTTTCTGGTGTGTAGATTTGACCTGATATCATCAAGATTATAAATATCCTGTTCTAATTGAAACAATTCAAAGTTATTCATACTTAGGGCTTCTCTTTCCTATAGAAAAGTAGTGACATGTCATCCAGCAATGATGTAAAAATAAGGATATTGGCCAACTTTCTTCCTGTCAATTCTATTATGATGCACTTATCCGGAAACGGTTGTGTTATATCCTCTTTTGTGTATCAAAAACTAATCAATACTAGTACTATTTAAACACCATTTTTTGTGTTTTAGTATCCACTTATTATTTACCATTATATCCATCTAGAATAACCACAATGCATGAGAAAGGTTGATCGAAAATTAAAAAAGAAAGTAGCAAATAATTTCCCAGAGCAGGACAATCAGTGGAAATGGGAAGAAAAAATCAGCAGTAGAAACGATGGGATCAAGTAATAGTGAAAAACATTCCATCAAAGTAGAGGAATTGTCATCCTAGCACACAAACTCTGGTATAGGTGAGGCACCGTCGCAAGGCATCCATCCATAGGAAAGGCATTTGTTGATAGGAAGGCATCTGCCAATTAGAAGGAATCCATCAACAAGGCATCCATCATTACAAGAAATTGTCCATCAAAAGGCATCCATCAATGAGAAGGCGCAAGGTATCCACCAATAACAAGGTCATTGTAAATTACAACTTCATCAATAACAAGGACTTCACTATTTTTTACTTTTCACTTTCACGTGTGAGTTTATAAGTCAGTTTAAGATGATTTTCATGAGTAACTATTACAGGATCTTGGCCATCTATCACTGATCAATGGTAAATTCACAGACAAGGTAATTAATTCATTAATCAGTGTAATGTGTGAAAAGTCCAAGATCAATATCTCTCAACATCTTGACGATTATTTATTATATTAATACATGTGTTTCATAAATGTTGGTAATAACTAGTATAAATATCTTGTATATATGTGTGTGTGTGTGTATGTGTATGCCTATATGTGTGTGTGTGTGCGTGTGCGTGTATGTATGTGTGTATGTATATGTATGTGTGTGTGTGTGTGTGTGTGTGTGTGTCTATATATATATGATGTTGGTAGATATCGATCTTGGATTTGTCACGCATTACATTAATTAATGAATTAATTACCTTTTCTTGTAAATTTACCATTGATTGGTGATAGATGGCCAAAATCTAGCTGCACAAATCATTCAGGCTGAGAAAATCTTCACAATAAAAAAAATGGCTCCAAAATCGACTATTTACAAAAGATATAACATTTTTTACATCTCTTTCAAACAAGAAGAAAACTCTCATATGACAGTCAAATGAACGTCAATTTTCAGGTCAAACTTCTTTTGACAATCAAATGGACATACAATTCGAATTCAATCATTTTATTGAAATCTCAGCTTGGCTAACCTTCAGCATAATTACATAGCAACAGAACCACTTATCCCACAAGCAATTTTAAGCGTTTGTTAGTTAAAGGGAGGACAATAAACGTAATCAATCACTTACACTGTAGTCACTTTCCTAAATGGAAAGTCTTTTAGTGCATGTATACACTACACTTGTCTCAGAATTATTATCAATTTGGAATCAACCCACTGACCCAATACCTTTTATTGTATTAGGTATTTAGACCAGCCTAGTCATTTATAATTAGAGGTGGATCCTATTAACATGTGCTTGAAGGTGTCTATATTTTCTGTGGGTCTCCTTGCCTTGTTATCATTGCCAACATAAATGCAAGAAAGATCATTAAAGTAACTACTAATAGAAATTGGTCATCATATAGATGACTCAATTATAAAGGGATCAAAACTCCAAAGATAAATAAACTTGTTAAATATCATTACAGGAGTTCCAACTACTCAACAAAATAATAGGTATCATGAAGATTTGGTTGATCCTAAAATGATAATAATTGTGAGACAAGGGCAGCTCATAAGGCATTGCATGCACTCAAAACTTTAATAATTAGGAAACAGTCTAGAGAGTGAAAAGCCCGAAGCACTGAATTTTTTTAATTCTAATCACTACTTGTCACTCATACTGATAAATGCTCAAAAGAGTTTTTTTTTTGTAGGTTCCCTTGCCCTTATAATTATTGCCAACTTAAATAAGAGTTCATTAAAATAGCTACTTACAAAAGTTGGTCATATAAGAAATGACTCAAATATACACAGATCAAAATCCCACTACAACTAAACATCTAATAAAAAACAACCATTAAACTATATATGCTTTATATTTTTATTAATCTAATTAAAGTTATTAATAAGCGAAAAGAAATTATGCATTAAAGATAATTTTACATGCAGATAAGATTGTTAACTTTACCTTCTAATATAATTGGTAAGAATGAGAATTAATAGTGAAACTTATAAATTACTATATAAGTGGTTTGGACTAAATGAAATGCATTCTATATATTTGTCCCTTTTCACTAGTGCATGACACGAGGATGTATAGAAATACCTATTTAGAAATTTATTGCGCAAAATACTTACTCTTTGGTTTTCCTTTGTGACATGGAAAGCTTCGTTGGAGACAAGCCAATGAGCTACATGAAAGACAAACAAGAAATTTTCTTAATATTTTTTCTAGTAAATCATAGCAGAATAGATATACAGTTGAAAATTCTCAAATAGGGTTAAATATAGAATGAAATTCATGAACCTAAACTAAATAGATGCATCAGCAATATACCTTTGATTTGTTGCATTGCTCTCCAAGAAATTTCCAATCAAGTTTCTGTAAGTTGAATAACAAATAGATGTGTTAATAATGTAAGTTTGTGCATATGAGAATCAAGAGATGCTTTCTAGAATTTAAAACACAAAGAAATTGTGTTTTTCCTAAGCTAGAAGAGAAACTAAAGAAGCATAGATGCAACTAGAGAACAGAAAAGAGAACTTGGGAGCCTTTCTTTCTCTGGTTCCTTCTAATAATCATATATAAATTCAAGATGAATGTAATTCAATCTTTTTTTTGAAAACTCAAGAAGAACATTTCTATAAGTGGATATAAGTTCTTACATGGTTAGATTATAGTCGTTATACCATGTTGGAATCAGCCCTGAGAAGTTGTTGTATGACAAATCTCTGGAAAAAATTGAATCACATAAATCAATCAATTAAAAGAAACAAGCATTGGCCATGCTTAGAGATGACCAAATGTCATATATGAATCAGTGTCTGAATGCATGTTTAATATTACAATAAGAGAGAGCATAATGCATCCCTAACCTCATAAAATATTAATGCCCTTTATAAACTTAAGACTGGACTATTAATAAAAAGTAGAAAATAACCAATGCATATAATACTCCAAAATATATGAATCATATCAGCTTTGCATTATCATTAGATAGTGCTTAGTACATAACTAAGTAGCACTGGGAGGACCTAATACAAGTGCCTTTACCCCAACATACATCACGCTATTCATGTGACAAGAATACCCAATGGTTGTTGATTATAGACAACTATTAACAACTAAACATAATAACCAGAGTCATTACAAAACTACCTAGTGATAACATTGATAACAACATATTTCATACAATAATAAAGACAATGACAATATTAATATAATTGTCTAAATTATGCTCCCCCTAAAACTATTCAGAATCCCTTTCCATACAACCCAATGAAATATTCTTACTTGAAATTTTCAAAGGACAAATGTTTGTTTTGATTTGATTAAATAATTTTTAGCAAACAACACATGTAATACCCAGAAATACTTATTATGATAAGAACAATTTCACAGAATGAGATCTTTTCATATTATTGCAGCTATCATTATTTCCAAACACTATTTCCATTCATCTTCTGGTTAACATTATTTTTGACATACCACAGCAAGTTAACTAATAGGAGCGCTACCTCTATCTGATGCTGATTTATATATCGCCTTAGCTGTGTATGGCATCCAAACCCTTATGCATGACATGATAATTATTATGGATGGATGCTGCGATTTCTGAACACAAAATCAGACTGGTAATTCACTGCTACAGGATAGCAGAATTGTTGTCCACTGATCTAAAAACCCCACGCATGCTGGCTGTAGACTGAGCTTGAAGTCCTGAAACACATGGTAGGAGTCGTTCTGTCACAGCAATAGGGATGCTAATGACCAATCAAACCTGGGGTTTTGTCCAGGCTGCAGATGACAGGGTTTTCGTCCTGTATATGCTGCTTGCAGAGCTCATAAATCAATAATAGAAGGCAGAGCAGATTCCTGCTTTTAAACATCCACCTCTCCTTAAATAATAGCTTCAGCAAAAGGCATCGATCTATCTAGAAGCCTCCTTAAATGACTTAGGTACAATTTTCAATGTTGTGTAAATTATTAAATTGACCCCCCATAATGATTCGCCTAGGAGTCACAACTTAATAACTTAAAATGGCCCCAACTTAAGTTATATCGATGAGTTCTAATATCTGATCTCCAAACATTAGCTTTTTGGGGCAAGTCATCGATTATTTATTTATCCCCTTTATTAATTGGTTAATTCTAGCCTAGGGGGTGAGGGTGGCTAGAATTTGACTGGCACTGGCCTGTCAAAAGAATGGGGACATTACACCCAAATACATGAGAAAAATAAGAAAAGTGAGGATGGAAAATATTCCTAGTGGAGGGACTATTGATGAAGTGATTGTGGTGGAAATTGCAACACACGCTTCCTGAAAATACTTTTATGAACTTCTCAAGTTGCAAAATAGTGATGCACTTCAAGCTTGTCTGCACAAAACCAATACCCAACATGGTTTTGAAAAAACCACTAATTTTTTTCTTCTTTTCAAAAAACCGCTTGCTCGAGATGCGAGGGTAAAAAGAAAATGTAGAATAAAAAATGGTGAAAAAATAAGACTTCAACTGATTGTATAAGGAAAATAAAGTACAAGTCAAACCATATGACCAAATATCCATTGATAAGGACATACAATGTAGGGAGAAAATAGTTGACGAGAAAAATAATTGATTATATTAGAACAACAATAAACTAAGGAATAGGGGATACTATTGAATAAATAGAAGAATTGAATAAATTATAAGTGTGTTGTGACATATTCACACATCGCCCCATTGCAAATGGGGACCCCTATTTTTTTGGCTTTCTAGGGTTTGCTTTCTAGGTCTTTTAGGGTTTTGTCTGTTAGCCTTTGCGTGATGAGTGTTGTCAGGGGGATCACTGGATAGCAGGCTTTGCTTGAGCCAGGGTGAGTCCATGGGGCCCCAGAATTAGGGTTTCTTTGAGAGTCTTCCTTAGGCCCTGGTTTTGCTCTTGTTGCTAATTGTGTCTTGCTTGGTGAGTGAGTATCATCCTTAAAGGTCTGAGCTAGGTCAAGTTGGTGAATGATGAAGTCTGGAATGTCACCTCGATCTTCAAAAGCCCTGAAATTTGGCTAAGTCTGGAATGTCTTCCTGATCCTGAAATTTGACTAAGTCTGGAAAACAGAAGAATCCTCCAAAAACTAAATTTTGCAATATAACTCCTGGAGGTCCGAAACCACTCTCAAACATCCTGACAGTATATATGGAATATAACTTATACTGAAATGTTATATTCCATAAAATGATCCTGATGGAGAGACCAAAATGTCAAATTTCGCTCCTGACCCTTCCAAAGGGTCCAGAGTGAAATTCTCCATAAGACATTCTACTTTGACCAAAACCTAGAACTAACGCATTCCCAGGCTTGAATGAAGGTAAAAATGCTTGTTTGAATGAGGAAATGTGAAAATGAAGTCAGAATTTGAGCCCAAGGATGATTTTCGCTCCTGACCCTTCCAAAGGGTCCAAAGTGAAATTCCTTTTTCTCCACTTTGCTCTTTGAATTGACCAAGTTTATTGACTTCTGAGGCGTGTTGAAAGGTAGATTTATGTGTTCTTTCCTTGAGAAATGGTGGAAATCAACTCAGAACATGGATTTCACTCCTGACCCTTCCAAAGGGTTCAGAGCGAAATCCTCATTTACCCCCCCTTTATTTTGATTCCTAAGGCATGAAAAGACTAGAGGTAGGTTATTTAAGCCTTGCAAGATGAATTGAGGTAAAGGAAGTGTAAAATTAAGCCTAAAACTAGAATTTCGCTCCTGACCCTTCCAAAGGGTCCAGAGCAAAATTCCCATTATCACCTAATTTACCCATGTGAGAAGCAAAAAGGATGGATCTATAGACTTTGTTGGACTAAAACAAGCATATGCTCACCTTCCGAAGGATTTTGGAGTGAAAAAATGGGGTAATTGAGGCCTAACCAAGAAAATTCGCTCCTGACCCTTCCAGAGGGTCCAGGGCAAAATCTTTTGAAACTCCTATTTTTACCTTGTTTGGGCCAGGCAAAGAGCTAATTGTGTGATAATGTTGAAGAGAAGTCTAAATTAGGCAAAATAGCAAATTTCACTCCTGACCCTTCCAGAGGGTTCAGGGCGAAATTCTTATAGGGCCTGTCCTTGGAAAGAATCTTGAACAAACCTCATTTTGATGTCTTCTTGTTGATGATTTAAGGTATAAAATGCTATGTTAGAATAAATATATTATGTGTCCTTAATCATCTTATGGTTTGTCTTGCAGATGAAAGAAGACCAAGCCAGATCAAGGACGACCTCCTCAAGACCAAGCTCGAGCAAGGATGACCACTTCCAGTCCAAAATCATCGAGGACGACCACTTCCAGCCCAGCATCATCAAGGACGACCTCTTCCAGTCCAACATTTGAAGGAAAGGTACACCATCCATCCTGCACATCAAAGACAAAGGAGGTTAACGCAAGGGTCCATTGGAGAAGCAGATAGTTTCAAGAAGAGTTAATTAAAATTATCTTCTCAGCATCATCAAATTGAGCATCTACCAAGTTACAAGTGTCAAACAAGGTGGCATCCCAGTCATCACTCCTCCAATCGGATTGGTCCACCTCAGCATGCCCAGATTCAATGTACCTGACTCATTGGGGATGGCACAAAGTTCGATGTACCTACCCTAGTTATCCATTGGTCGAATATTCCAGAGAAGACATGTGTCCAAATAATGCAATTATTTCATTGGTCAGAATTGAGTTTGTTGTAACAAACCCTAATTAGGGTTTTTATTGTAAAATCTCAGCCATTCATCTCAAATTGATCTGAGCCATTGAATTATATTGTGGGCACTATATAAGCCCTGGCTCCTCATTTGTAAAGGCTAATAGTTAGTCAATAGTTGATAGTGGGTGAATCATTAGCTAATGGTGAATAGTCAACTGATAGAATAGCAATTAGAGTAAAGTAGGAGGACAAGGCAAGGAATTGTTGCCAGTGATTGTAAACAAACTCTATGTTCATTGAAGTTATGGTGAAGTGTGTTGTTTCGTTGCAATATGCATGGTCTCTTGTTGAATCTTCATTTTAGATGATAGATAATTAAATTGAATGAAAGAAGTTGTTGAATGCACCTGTGTGGAATCCGTCTAGTCCATACCACTAGCCTCTTACTGATTGTAAGTGCGCTCGGCGTGGTCAACTAGTATAAAATGAGCTTAATCTTTAGTCATTACACGTCTATTGTTCATGCATTATCTTGAATGGTGATCAGTGTCTGATGATGTACGATTTGAACGTATTGGAAGCATCCCTTGGAAGATCGCACTGAGTTGATGTCAGATTGTTCAAGCCTGATGGTGAGACTCAGCCCAGTAGGACTCCACCTCGTCATTCATCCATCTTCTCACATTCTAGGTAGTAGAGTAGACTTCCTGATCCCTGCATCTTTTGCCATTTGTTTGTCTTCCAGTTAGTAAATAGGACTTGTGATTCCAGCAAATCAAACGTTCAAGTCATAGAGTGTAAGTCCCCTTGTGATTCCAACAAAATCACATCATACCACGAAGAGCGTATCCACGAGTAGAAATCCTACATAATAGAACCTTGGAGTTGCCTCAACTGATCTTTTGGCGATATCTTCGGCAGTCGGGAAACTTTACTCAAGAGAGGATAATGTACCTGTTGTGACCTTTTCCACACATCGCCCCATTGCTACTGGGGACCCTCTGATTTTCCTTCTTTCTAGGGTTTTGTTAGCATCCTGTGACCTTTTGCTGCAGTTTCACCAAGCCTTGTCCAATTCAGAGCATTCCAAGCCCTGACGATTGAAAGTTAGCTTTTGCAAGTTATGTGATTCCGAAGTGTGAACACCACCAGAGCGCTTAGAAAGGCCAAAGGACGAAGATCGCAATCAATTTGGACGAATTTGGACAACTTTCTATTTTTAGAAAGTTTGCTTTTTCCTATTTTTTAGGAAGTTTCGTTTTTGGCATTTTTAGCCCGATCCCCGGTATGGCTATTTTTAGAAAGTTTTTCCTATTTTTTTAGGGATGTCTGCTTTTTGCTTTTTCGGGATGCAAACCTAGGGTTTACACTTGTACTCCTGACCAGCTTTGACCGAAACTCGAAAATTCCAAGTTTTGACCTAAAAAAGCTGAATCTCTAGATTTTAGGCTTTTTTCTTTTTTGGGATGCAAACCTAGGGTTTACACTTGTACTACTGACCAGCTTCGACCAGAAATCGAAAATTCCAAGTTTTGACCTAAAAAAGCTAAATCCCTAGATTTTAGGCTTTTTGCTTTTTCGGGATGCAAACCTAGGGTTTACACTTGTACCACTACCCTGCTTCGACCGAAACTTGAAAATTCTAAGTTTCGATCTAAAAAGCTAAATCCCTAGATTTTAGGCTTTTTGCTGCTTCAGATGATCCACCTAAGCATGGACTTCAAATTTCAAGTTAATTCAGTTAAATTAGATTAAGCTGTGAAATTTTGAAGTTCCTCTGAAAATCTTCTAAGTCTGGCTAACGAAAGGTTTTGTAGGTACAAATGAGGCTATCCAGAAGTCCGCCATGTGTTGAAGAGGCTGTGATGGCCAGCACACTAAAGTCCGCCCATGAGGGGATGTGTTGAAGACCGCCTTGCATGGAGCAACCATCAAAGTCCGCCATGTATGCATTGGAGGTCATGTGGGAGACACCACCAAAGTCCGCCCAACCATGTAGGAGTACTCTCCAAAGTCCGCCACTGTCATGTAGGTCATGTGGGAGACACCTTCAAAGTCTGCCCAAGCATATGGAGAGATGGAAGAGCCAAGTCCGCCAAGGTTAAGAGGGTCAAGGCGAAGGAGCGTCCACCAAAGTCCGCCATAGTTTAGGGAGCCATGTAGGGGACACCACCAAAGTCCGCCCAAGCAAGAGGAGCTAACGCCAAAGTCTGCCATGCCTTGGGAGAGTCATGAGAGGGTACCTTCAAAGTCCGCCCCATGCCTTAGCCAAAATTTTGCCTTGAAGAGAGCTATGAGGGGAGCCTTCCAAAGTCCGCCCAATGTGGAGAGCCTTCCAAAGTCCGCCAAAGCAAGAAGAGGGATGCCTAAAGTCCGCCCAAGTGATGGAGGGGCACACCTCAAAGTCCGCCAAGGCTAGAGGGGCCATGAAGGAGCTAACACCAAAGTCCGCCCAAGGAGGAGCACTCTCCCAAGTCCGCCAAAGTTTGGGGGGTCACATGGGTGCTAAGCCCAAAGTCCGCCATGAGTTTGGAGGCCATGGGTGTCATAGCCAAAGTCCGCCAGGATGATGAAGACCTTGAAGATGCTTACTCCAAAGTCCGCCCCACCTAGAGAGGCCATGGAGGAGTCAACACCAAAGTCCGCCAAGGTAAAGGAGGCCATGTGGGAGCAAGGGTCAAAGTCCGCCCCAATGCCTTAGCAAAATTTTCACTTTAATGGAGGCCATGAAGGAGTTCTAGCCAAAGTCCGCCATACCTTGGAGAGGTTGGCAAAGTGCGCCAAAACTTGAAAATGGAAATTCAAAATTCGAAAAATCCACCTACACATGCCAATGATGTCACTAAACCCATTGGGATTTCAAAATTAAATCCAAAATGAAGAAATATCTAAATAAAAAAAAAAATCCTCAAAATAAATCCAAAATGGAAAGTTTTTTTTGAGAATATTAAAAAATTATTGAGATATTAATTCAAAATGGAAAGTTTTTTTTGAAAGGGAATATTGGAGGATTGATGAATATCTTCAAACTTAAATCAAAATGAAAAGTTTTTTTTTAGAATTAGAAGTATGAGTTGGATGATTTTAGGGGTTTTGCTTAACCTTGTCTACAAATACTTCATTATCAAATTCATTATTACACCAAGAAGTTCAAAATTACTAAGGAGAGCTTAGTAAAGTATGTCAGTTTGAAGATCATCTGGAGAAAATTCTAGATATTGTTGGAAGTGGGATAATATTTTTTGGCAGAAAGCTTACAGATTTCTGGAGAAAGGCATCTTTTCTGAATTTTCTGAATATTTTGGAGAAAAGTCTAGCCTTACTCCTATCCAAGTCAGAGGTGAAATTAAAATTGTGAATTTTTTGAATATTTTCCAAAATTTAATAAATGATTTTTTTTTTTTCGAAAATTTTGGAGGAAGAAAATCAACTTTTTTTGACTAAGTATGAAATTTTTTGAAAGTTTTGACACTTGGCGGTAACCACAATATACTTTTGAAAGTTTTGACACTTGGTGGTAACCACAACCAACTTTAAGACTGAAGGTTTTAAGGTGTTCAATTTTTGTGGCTAAGTATGAGAACAAAAAAAAAAAAATGGAAAATTTTCTAACACTTAGCCATTTCGCAGCCCCGTTATTTTCAAAACTTTGCAAATCATTTTCTGACTTTAAAATTTCCATCGTTTGCCTGCACGCCCTAGACATTATGAAATTCCAGGTAGACAAAGATGCTCCTCCAGAGTCGAGAATGACTTCCAAGTGGAAGAACATCAGCGACACCAACCTCGGACACATCAACCTGAGGGAGTTTAAGAAGCGAATGTTTGGTCTGGACAACCTTGTGCCTACCACCATTGCGCGAAAAATGATGAAAAGTGGTATCGTGCACGCTGCCAGCTTCCTCCCCACCATGCAGTGCAATGAACTAGTAGTTGAATGTGCCAAACACTACGACCCCATCAATAAGGATATTGTTGCACCTGATGGAAGAGTGTTGGCGAATGTCAGCGATTAGGCCATCAGAGAGGCCTTCAAGATCCCCGAGTGCCACAACGCAGTATATATGACAAAGGACGAAGCTGACAGTCTGTACCACGACCACCTGGAGGAATATGATGCCATAGTTAACCATTCCTGGCTAGACAAGCCGAGGAAGGGCGCCTCCAAACTCTAGAGAAAGAGCCTAGTGTGGGCATACTTCAAGGAGGACATTGGGGACATGATTGTCTTGCTCAATAGAATAATAGGAAATCCTTAGGGAGCTCCATTCGAACCCTGGATGTATTATTTCATTAATGAAATAATCAATGGAGTAAAAATGATAGACTGGGCCCATATGATCAACGACAACCTAGACAACCAGCTAAGGAATCTGGAGGCGAATAGGACTTTCTTCATGAGTTCTTACTTGTTTTATTCTTTAGCCAGGACCTACAGGTACAGAGGTCTCACTTGTAGAGGAGAAGTTGGGAACAAGGAGAACCAATTTCCGGTATATGATTGCTATCCCCAGCTCCATATGGAGGAGAAGTTCCATTTCAAAAGGGTGAATGATACCTTCTTGATGCACATTACCCGGACCCTTCAAGGTGGCCTGCACCAGAGGCTCTCTCAAGAGTCTATGGACTTCATCGGTCGGTTCAGGTGTTGGTACATCCAATATCCAAAGTTCACTTACCTCCGAATTCAGGGATTCTCTGGGCCCCATACAAGCTTCCAGCTTACCCTACCAACCGAGTGGTGTTGCTCGAGGTTGTGAGACAATTGGAGGAGTATATAGTGATTCAAAGGGATAAGCAGAAGAAGGCAGGGACATCCTCACTTACAATTGGTAATGGGCTGGAAACATGTCCATCATCACAGGCTGCAGCTACTGCTGAGAAAGAACTGGCCTAGTATCCCTTCTACCAATACAAGGCAAGAAAAGATTTCGATCCATTCCATAGGATAAAGAAGATCGAAGGGACAACGTTCGAGCACAAACTGGATCTAGAAGGCTACTGGGCTAATGCAGCCAATAGTTTTGAGATCCGGAAGAGGTTCTAGTTAAGAATTCCTTTGAGTATGGTGAGAGCAACGGAAGTATTCAAAGTTGCCGATCAGGTAGAAGAAAGCCTAGAACTTCAACAGCCGGGTTTTGAGAAGATGAAGAATGAACCCTTAGTCTCCATAGATTGGACAGAGGGAGAAAAATCAGATCTAGCAAACCTCATGAGGCCAGTGGTTGAGTACTCAAGGTGGTGGGCGTCTGAAAAGACAAAACAATTGAAGGCCAAAGGCGTGGTTCTAACTTATGAATTAATGGGAGTAGATGATACTCTGCCCGTCCATCCTTGTACCTCCGCCGGTGATGCTCGGAATCCAGAAAGTGTTGGATCTCGAAAGAGAAAGGAGTTGGGTGGAAGCTCCACAAAGGTCACAGGGAAAAGGGTTGTAGGTGAGAGAAGAGAATCCAACGAAAGTCACTCCATCCTAAGTGTTGCTTCCATTGCGCCTGATCAGAGTACAATTGGGGAGCAAGAGATGAACATCTGTGTGATTGATGATGAAGTAAGAGTGCTTTCCCAGCCAATTGAGGAAGTGGTGGAGAAGGTCTTCCGAACTCCAGATAGGGGACAAATTGAAGCCCCTACAATCTTCTTGGATGGCATACCAGCGAACCCAGGAGAAGCAGATGATGAGTTTGATTGGAACACTGTAGAACAATCAACCATTCCTGATTGGCTGAGAGCAAGGATAAAGGCCAAGGTTCCCAAGAAGGCTCACTCAATCAAGGAGGTCACCCCAGCATTCCTGGAGAAGGTGAATGAACCCACTATAACTAAACCGCCCAAACCAGCCAAGAAGTTTTCCCCGATTCAGAGAGACGGTGCCGGATTCAGGACAGTCCAAATAGTAGTGCCCAAAGAAGGGAAGACTAGGGACAATGTCACCACAGATGATTACAAGATTACCACCATAGAGATGGGTAAGCCTACCCAGGACTAGGAGATCCAATATTTTGATGACTCCTGCAACGTTCTAAAGACGAGGCTGGCTCATGAAAAAGAAAAGAGGAAGAAAGTGGAAGAAGAGAACCAGCAGTGGAAGAAGTATGTTCTCCATCTTACCAGCCCACTCAACCATGAAGTCCCGGCTACTCCACCACAACCTCTTCAGCAGGGATCCATGAAGGACTATGATGATATGAAGGGATCATACACTCAAGAAAAGGAGTGGATTTCAGACGCTGTGAAACGTGCTGATACCATGGTAGAAAACTTAGTATCAGCACATGAGGCAACTTCTTTGTTGATTGATCGTATCCAGGATCTAGCATCCAATTGGGAAGAAGTGGATGAAATTCAGAATGAAATACTCCCTCACCTGAAGGTTATCCGAGGCATATCAAAGAAGAGCTTAGTGGATGCGGGCATCATACAGACAGGAGACAGATACGACTTCGGCACGTGCTACTATGCTCTGGTCACTTGGATTGATGTTCTAAAGAAATCCGAGACCAAGTGTTTTGAGATAGAGGCGAGGGTTAGAGAGATCCTGGGCAAGGTATTCCGTGTGGCGTCAGAGATTTGGCAAAAGGAAAGCCTAAGGGAGAAGCATTTACAAGCAAAGAACCTGAGAGCCAGGATTCAGGCAAGCTTCTTTCGAGATTCAGGGATGATTAACAAAGGCGATCTTTCGAAGATTGCAAAATTCCTCTCCATCGATGACAACTTCCTCACCCAAGCAGTGGAGTGGGAAGGCATCCTTGCCACATGCACCGACGATGTGGATCTCATCGACTTCCAGATTGGCGGTTTGCCAAGTGTCACCATGGAGGAGGTCAAGCTCATGGTGTTCAGATACGTTGAATCTCTAAAAGAGGAAAGTGGCCACTCACCTCAGTAGGATTAGCAGTTGTGCCACTTGTCACTCTTTCATTTGCTTGAACTAATAGTATTTCGGGAAACCCTAATTAGGGTTTAGGACTTTCAATCTTGGCCCTTGATCATTGTTTGATCTCAGCCATTCATTTAGTTTTGAGAAACTATATAAGGTTGCCTCCTCTCATTTGAAAAGGGTGAGGTTTTTGATGTATTGTTGCTTAAGGTCATTTCCGGATAATATATTGCATGTGCGCTGCTTTGTAATCTCTATTATTTGAATGATTTGCATGGTTTCAATTGCCTCAACACTTAGTTAAAATTAATCTAGATTTGTTGTCATTGTTGTTAATTTGAATGAAGGATTTGATAAGTATCAATTGATGGTGTATTTCCGCTCATACTTTTGGTAAATGGATGATTTCCATTCTATTGTGCAAAGTTAGTCTGAGCCCATCCCCTGTGCATCCCAACATCTCGATCATAAGCACAACCCATTGAAGATTGCACCGGCCTTGTGTAGTTGTCCCTAGTGTGGCGAAGTAAGGTTTGGTTTCTCAAAAGCACCCAATTGATACCATCTCCGAAATTGGTAGGATTAGATTAGCCTTCCTAAACCCTACCTCTTTTTCCCTTTCTTTTGAAAGTCTAAATCCTAGAAAATCCAAAAAAAAGAAGAGCCTAAATTGCTAAATCCATCTAAGTCCAACAGTTCAAAAAAAAAAAATACTTGTCAAACGCAAGTCCCCCTTGAAAATTTCAGCATACACTACCCAAGAAGCTATTCCACTAAAGTCGCTTGTTCGCACATATAGACCTTGGAATCAGTGGTGATTTTTCAGGAGAGGATAGAATACCTTCGGGTATCCTATCCTAATGTTTGGTAGATGATAAAACAGACACCAACAATACCCTAGGTATTTTATTCTGTGTTCGCATGTGCATAAAAAACACATCAACAAAGTGCCAAGGTCTTATGAAAGTAAAAATAATAGGATTGTATGGTTGTAAGTGTAAAGGTCATAAAAATGGGGAATGACACGAGCATACTATTTGTTCAAGGCATGGGCAAGGGGATTATATCACAAAGGGAAATATATATTGGAGGGTGGATATACAATCTATTCCCTTTTTAGCATGGGCGTATAGTAATTAGAGCTATTTGGTGCATAGTGTCCAACTAGTTGTAGATAGACATATGAAGATTTACAACATACAATGTGATTTATGGTCCTTATATTACATCTAGATATTTTCTTATTTGGCTTATATGTAAAGCTTTATTGCCCCTCCTCTGTGTTTAATAATAACTATACTTTTTTCAATAGCTTCTTCTTTCTCCCTATGTAATGTCCTCTTTTTCCTCCTAGTCAATTTGCCTTCCCATTAGCCTATTCTCTAGGATCTTGTATGCTAAGTGGAGTTGGTTAGGGGACTCACTATTCTATGAAGAGATTGAGCTGATGATTTCAATGTGTTTTGCCAATGTTTCTATTTTTATCATATGCTATTTTTAATAGGTGCTATTTTGGATGCTTTGTTTGAGCTTCAATTCCTCTCATCTTCAGAGTGAAGTGTTTTCGATTTCAATGCCTTGGTGAGTTTCCTAAGGTTAGAAGAAGAATATTTTATGCTTTTCACTTAAGTGTTATTAAAAGGTAAGTTTGTTTTATAACTTAAGTGATAAAGTGTTATTTAAGTGGCCCTAAAAGTGACACCTAGGAAAGGGGGCAAGACCTAAGTTGATAAAATGTTATTAAGTGGCCCCAAAAGTGGACACCAAGGTGAGAGGAAGATTAAAATGTTTTTAAAAAGATAAGTGACGAAAAATATTTTAATTATAGATTGTAGACTCTTCCAAAGCTTGGGAGACTCACAAGTCCCATAGCCATGGACTCATGAGCCATGTCTTGGTAAGTCCAAGCACAAACTCACCAAGTCCTAGGGAGGGAATTATGAGAATCCTGGAATATACACACCCAACAAACATAAAAATTGGTTTTTTATTTTAACTTTTTTTTTTTTTTTTTCACTTCTTTGTGCACTTTCTTGTCCATTCTTCATATTTTGGCTCAAACTCGTCCATTTTTAATCATCCAAAAACAAAAAAAAATTGCAAGCATAGCCCCCAAACCCCCATTTCTAGGCCGCAAGGAAATGCACTTGCGTTTTCCCGTACCCCTTCTATCATTGGGTTTTTCTCATATCTAACACTTTGTGCAGCTTATCATTGTTGTCCCTCAAACCCATTAGGGTCTCCACTCCCAAACCCCCAACAAAATTGGATGCAATGGAAGAGGACAAAGAATATTTTGAAGATCAAGAAACAATTCATCATCATTTAGATACCATAGCAATAGCACCTTCTAGTTTGAGGTCTGAAAAATTGAGTTACAATAGGAGAGGAAAGAAAAAGATGTAGATTGTATTTGGTTGTTTTCCTCATGTTGATATATCATTATATATAAACATTTATACATTTGATGTATGGAATTATGAAATTTGAATGATGAACTTTCAAATATCAAGTGTTTGAAGATCACATAACATGTGTAATGTTTAAATTATGATAAATTGGTAATCAAATTAGGCTCATATGTTCTAAAAATCATTTAATTTCTTCTTTGTTTTCTCAAACTATGGTTTCCTTCTTTGTCGAGCCCTAGCTGAGTTTTTTTGCTGAGTCTTGAGTTTGAGCCAAGTTTTTTTGCCGAGCCCTATTTTGGGCTGCCCAATCTACGTCGAGTCCAAGTCTGAGTCCTCAAACTATGATTATCATTTCAAATTGGTGTTGCCCTAACTTTTCACTCCACTCTATAAATATGAGTTGTGCTCTCATTTGCACATTCTAAAATTGACAAATTTAGGAGATGCTATTATAATGAACTCAAAGAGTTCTTTTCTTGCTGGTTGAGGACAAAAACACTCTTCAATGGTGCTGGTTTTGGTGGTGAAATAACCACCCTAGGTGGTTGTGGCTCACAAATAGACTTTTTTAGTGTTTTTTCTTACAGTTTAGTGTTTTGGGTTTGAAGATAATGAAGGTTTTCGAAGTATTTTGGTGTGTTTGAATGAGATTTCTCAGTGTTGGTCTTCATTCTCAATGATACTGGAATTCATATTTTTGCTCATAACTTAGTGGGTGAATCGGATATCATTCTAACTATTTGTTTATTGACTTCTTTGCAACTGGGTGCCCTATTTCAAGGTGTAATATGCTCATTTTGGTGGAGAAATGATTTTATAGTTGAAGTTGCCCCTCCTAGGAAGTAGAGCCCATCTTCACTTTGGCACATGGGAGTTAGAGGTGGTGGTTTCCGCTTATTTGAGGTCAGCAAATCTTCATTTTAATGTGGCATCTAGTTCTTCTGAGCAGCACTATGAGAGCTTAGTTCAATTGCTGATCAAGTGAGATGTCTATCTATATATTGGTGAATTGCCCTTATGCTTTTCTTGCTCCCATCTTCTTGTAGCAGACTTTTGAGATACAGTTTTTGAGTATTATGAGGCTTGGTTATTTACTTTATGAATGGTGATATATCTGAAACTTCATGGCAGACCTGTAGCCTCTTGGTATGAGCATTTTGAAGGTGATCTGAAGGCGTATCAGACCAAAGACATCAAGAAGACTTACTTTCCTGAAGGTATTTCATGCTTAGACTATCTTGTCACGTGTTTATTTGTTTGTAATGCCAAGTTGAATGACAGAGAATTCAGATTTTATAAACAGCAGTACATATAGCTCATGTATTCGAGTTTGGATGACATTTAAGTTTTTTATTAAGGATTAAACAAATTTTGAGGGGACCTGAAACCCCTTACAACAAGTTTTGAAGGGACCTGAAACCCTCGGATTTTGCAAGATTCTGAAACCCAAAGAAGAAAGTTGTCAAAAGAAACAACATAGGAAATCAGCTGCCCAACCTCAACCTCAACAACAAACTAAAATCATTGAAAGACTAGCTGAAAAAAGTAGGACGAAGCCATACTCAGACAACACCATAAGATGTCAAAACAAGAAAATCCAAGGGTTTTATCAAGGTTCCCTTAACTTGCAACAAATACCAAGGGTTTTTCTAGGCAACCATAACCTAAACAAATGCTATCAAAGATCCCAACACCAAAACAACCAAAGCCTTGAAGAAAAGCATAAAGGAACAATCTAGAACTAGGGAATTTTGAAAGGCTCCCCAAACCTTTATATTGGGTTTTGAAATGGCTCCCAAAACCATTAAGTTGAAGCCAGCAAAGACAATCCAACTAAAAGTTAGCTCCCTTCCAGCACAACTCCTCTCCACCTCAATAGGAAAAGGAAACACCTCAATAGGAGCTGAAGAGAAACAAGCCACCGGCTGAACACACCAAACACTGTTCAATCCCACAAGATCCAAAGACAAAAGATCAAAACAACACCATTTAGCTAGAATATTGGGTTTTAGAAAGGCTCTCAAAACTTTAACAAGGAAACAAGGCACAAATTAGTCATGCTCCTAGAAAGCTAACTTCAACATAGCCTCCACCTCCATAGAAGAAAAGTGATAGAGACCTAACAACAAGGAGATGAGAGCAGTCAAACATCTAACCTCCAAACGCAAGGCAACAAGAGCCCCCAAAAAACTCTATCCAACATCATCCAACCAACCACTCTTCCCCTCAATAGAAGAGCCATTCACCTCAATAGAATAGGCTAAGAAGGAGAGTAAGATGAGAGCCAGAGCAGCAATAGAAACCCTCATGGAAAAGATAGAATCAGAGAAGCACAGGGTCCACAGAGCAAGCAAAAGAAAAACCCTCTTGGAAACCGAAGAGATCTCAAGGTCAAGAGGCACAACAAGCAAACCCAAAAAAGATTCGAGGCAAATTGCAACCATAAGCAAAACCCTCACTGAAGCAATGGCTTAATAGGGAATCACAGGCACCATAGCACCAACGAGCAAGGCAGTGAGGTAGGACCAATGACCACTCCCAAAAACCCCTAGGCCTTCAAACGCAAAATCCTCAACCCCCTCACCTGACACCTCAGTTTCCGCAACCAAAAACCAAGCTCTGCCCCAACACCCACTCTAGGGAGCCACCCATGCCATAGAAAGCGCTCTCGGGCAAGAATCATCTTCATCGTCCCCATCCTCCCCTACATGGGAGCCTCCCTCTAAAACACTAGCCTCCCCTCCACACACGCTCCTGACCATTTTGAAAAAATTCCAACTCAAAAGCCCCTTGAGGATATTGTTAAAGTCCGGATGATGTTTAAGTTGCTTTCCATAGATGTACTAGCATTACAAATCAGTTTATTGCTTCCATTTCCTTTGTATTGACAAACATTGCATGTTAAAACTCTACATCAGAAAAGATGTAATATCCCCTGTTCAAATAGTCACTGATGACAAGGAATATTTGCTGTCAAATCTGAGTGTTATGATGTTTGCTAATGTTGCGTGTTATACGGACTGCTGTCTCAGTAGTTTTCAGATTAATGTAGACTTCAGCAAACACACATTTATCTTGAAAGAACAACTACATATGATTTCCTTAATAAACTATATGACAGTCATGCAAGCACATATAACCATAGTATGATACTCTATCACTCAGATCAGACATCTAACAGCTAGCTGGCATTATGTCAAGCAGTTGGTATGCATCCTCCGAAAAGACAATAGAGTATAATGCAAACTCCAAACGGTCTTCTTATTCATATAATAAATCAAATTACATTTCACATGACAGCCTAATGACAAACTATAGGCAGCTGATAAATGAATACATGGACTGTCATTTCAGACTTCTGAGGACTCCAAATCTGCAGCTAAACTTATACATCCAGACTGAAAATTTACAATGAAAGTTTAAAGAGAGAACCTGGCCAAATCGTCTTATAGGAATAAGTAAGAAGTGATGTCAAAATACTCTCCAAAGGCCAAATCGAACCCCCTTCAAAGTCCGCCCTTAATGCTGCATACCACAGGTCTGAGATCACGGTATTTGACAGCTGATATCTGCTCGAAGTTTCACCAAGAATCATTGCCTTGGTTGCTCAAGTATAGCATCACCCTCAATACATAATTTGGAGACCAAATTGAATGGATAAGTTCAAGTCGAAGGGTAATGGAAGACTGAATGTTGATGTGAATGGCAGCAAATAAGCTTCTAACTTCACCCAAGCTGATTGGTCTCACCTCCTAATTTAAGTGCCTTACCAATGAAGATGTCTCAAGGCTCATGTCAAGTAATTTCACCCAAATCGATGGGTTTCTGCTGTGTACAGGTCTGTCTGATCAGACCACTGTTAAGGGGCTTAATTGACACCATAAGTTCATTCCAAACTGCTTTAAAAAGATCACCTTGCTCCCTAAGTGAGAACGCTGCCTTCTAACCTGTGATTTGATGCATCAATGATGAGTAACAAACCAAATCGAGGGTTTGGAGGCTCGGCTTAACACTGAGATCAGTCTGCAATATACTTCAATCTCACCTCAAAATCTCCTTAATGGCATTGCCTTCCTTCTTAGGCCATATCGCTGGTCTCCAATAGAAAGATGTCCATTCACCAATCCATCAAATGTCAAAGTCGTGGTTAATGAAATCTGAAGCAATACACCAGCTATTATAACCGATATAAAATCTCCTTAAGGTCAAGTGAAAGGACTGATTTGTCCTTCCCAACGGTCATCAACTCATTATGCACAAATGTGGAAAACTGAGTATCTCCCACTCCCAAGAAGAAGCTAGGGTTTCGTCCAGCCCTTCTTCAATCTATTGAAGGTTTGCGTCCTCAAAGATTCAACCAATGCCATGCATCAGTCATTTCTTCATATCCAAATCTCCAATCTCCCTGTTCAACAATAACCCTCTTCTATTTATCCTTTTCATAACCCATCATGAGATTCCTTCTAGAAGAGGGTAGGTACACTTTATTATTTATTATTATTTAAGTGACTTTAATTATTTTAATTTTATACTTTAGTCACTATTTAATTAAATATAAAGTCACTTTTTAATTTTTAATTTATTTAATGACTCTATAAGAAAGTAATTTCTCCTTATTTCTCCACTTAGCCAAAAAGGCTAAAATTCCATAAAAGACTAACAAAAATGGGGACATTACAATCCGCCCCTCCTGAAATTGCTTGACCCCAAGCAATCTCCACTACTCAACGAAAACATCCTGTAGAATAACACCTCCTAGATCCCAAATGAAAAACTGTGTAATGTCCCTATCAACAGACCAAAGCTCCTGTAACACCAACTGTATCTGCTGAATCATTTCGAGCACCTCATCATGTGCCATAGGAGTGCAAGCCTTAGCCCTAACAATACCCGGATCCCAAACTAATCCATCAATCCTACCACATGTGATGATGATGAAATGACTCCTCAAATCATCATGAATCTTCCATCTTAGAAAGCAACGTAAACCTAAGGAGTCCATCTCATACTCATTGCCCATCGAAGGGGTTTGTTCCCTCACACCTTTGTGCCACTAAATAGCTGATGTAGACCATGCCAAATTTGAAAGCACACGGGAAAACAAAACATGACAGCCACAAACCCATGAAGAATCAATAAAGATAAAATCACTAATCAGCAAATAGATAGCTGCCATATCATAAGAAATAGGTGCACACTTTAAATTTGTAATGTAGGTCTCTTCATTATCACCCCAAAGTAATTCATGTGTGGCTGATCTCATAAAGTCACTATGCTCATGTTCTATATGGTTGCAGCATTCCTTGCCTGTTTGTAGGTGTTGCCTTGTATGGACAGCTAGCAACTTAGCTTGCCTAGCTTTTCTTAACCACACATCACACATGCTTTGAGTCCTTTTAATGTCTTCTATGCTATGATGCACAAAATCATACCTCTTACTATTTATATCATCAACCCATGTCTCACGATTGCCTTCCCAAACTTGAATGCCAACACTAGGGAACTCTATGTCATTATCTTCTCCATGATTATGAGCTGCATTACCCCAAGGATGAAGAGTTATAACAATGTTGTTATAACAATCAGCATTGTTGTCATGCATTTGTGTCATGCCTTCAACTTTTACAAGCACTTCTTCTTCATGCTCAACACTTGTAGGTAGGCTCATCTTCACAAACTCTTGCATGTGTAAGGGTTGTAAACTCATGAATATCATGGAACATAATGCTGTAGTCCTCAAACAAATCGGTGATGATATCATGCCATTGCAAAGTGTCTCCCCCATCAGTTGTAGTCAAAACACAAGTGGCTGCTCCACTAAGAAGAGGGTCAATTTCCATATCTTCCCAAGTCTGATATAGAAAATCAGAATGCTCATGATCTGAATTCATCCCTTCGAGCTCATCTCTAACTCCTAATTCTTGAGTATCATCTATAGATGATTCCAAGGTATCATCATTCTCATAATGAACTGAAGAAATGTGTCTGCTGTCATCAATACACCTGCCATATTCTTCAAGCTTCACAAGTACATCTCTCTTGGAATTTTCACCCTCAACACTAGCATTTGGTGAGCTAACACTTGGTGACTTGTCTTCACAATTTCCTCCATCTATATGAGTAGCAATCTCATAAGAATGAAGAGGTAAACAGCTGCTGTCCAAAATCAGAATGTTACCCTTCTCTTCTTTGCTTCCTTTGGAAGAATCGTCATTAATTGGCATCATATAAGTGGCTACTATTACATCGTTATTTTCAAACATTTCCCCATCAATTGAAGACACAAGAACTTCATTTTCTTTAACCATCCTCTCATCCATACATTTGTGATTTAGCTCCCAAGGACCTCTACAAGAGAAACGTAGACCTTGTCTTCTCATTTCATTCCTGCTTCTACTATACTCTTGTCTGAATGCTTTCCCATGATCACTTGTAGGTTGAGAAATTTTCTCCCTTTTCGATTTCCCAAACCTTCTTAGAAATCCCTGTTTTGTTTCCGGATCATTCATCAAAGTTTGCAAGTTCCTTATCAAATCAATAGTGGATTTGTCGAAATCCATCTTCCCCTTTGTACTCCCCCAACAGGATGGCAGGAAATCGCTCTGATACCACTGTAATATCCGCTATTCAAATAGTGACTGATGACAAGGAATATTTGCTGTCAAATATGAGTGTTATGATGTTTGTTAATGTTGCGTCTTATGCAGACTGCTGTCTCAGTAGTTTTCAGATTAATGTAGACTTCAACAAACACACATTTATCTTGAAAGAACAACTACATATGATTTACTTAATAAACTATGACAGTCGTGCAAGCATATATAACCATAGTATGATACTCTATCACTCAGATCAGACATCTAACAACTAGCTGGCATTATGTCAAACAGTTGGTATGCATCCTCCGAAAAGACAATAGAGTATTATGCAAACTCCAAACGGTCTTCTTATTCATATAATAAATCAAATTACATTTCATATGACAGCATAATGACAAACTATAGGCAGCTGATAAATGAATACATGGACTGTCATTTCAGACTTCTGAGGACTCCAAATCTGCAGCTAAACTTATACATCCATACTGAAAATTTACAATCAAAGTTTGAAGAGAGAACCTGGCCAAATTTCCTTATAGGAATAAGTAAGAAGTGATGTCAAAATACTCTCCAAAGACCAAATCGAACCCCCTTCATAGTCCGCCCTTACTGCTGCATACCACAGGTCTGAGATCACAGTATTTGACAGCTGATATCTCCTCGAATTTTCACCAAGAATGATTGCCTTGGTTGCTCAAGTATAGCGCCACCCTCAATACATAATTTGGAGACCAAATTGAATGGATAAGTGCAAGTCGAAGGGTAATGGAAGACTGAATGTCGATGTGAATGGCAGCAAATAAGCTTCTAACTTCACCCAAGCTGATCGGTCTCACCTCCTAATTAAAGTGCCTTACCAATGAAGATGTCTCAAGGCTCATGTCAAGTAATTTCACCCAAATCAATGGGTTTCTGCTGTGCACAGGTCTGTCTGATCAGACCACTGGGAAGGGGCTTAATTGACACCAAAAGTTCATTCCAAACTGCTTTAAAAGGATCGGCTTGCTCCCTAAGTGAGAACGCTGCCTTCTAACCTGTGATTTGATGCATCAATGATGAGTAACAAACCAAATCGAGGGTTTGGAGGCTCGGCTTAACACTGAGATCAGTCTGCAATATACTTCAATCTCACCTCAAAATCTCCTTAATGGCATTGCCTTCCTTCTTAGGCCATATCGCTGGTGTCCAATAGAAAGATGTGCATTCACCAATCCATCAAATGTCAAAGTCGTGGTTAATGAAATCTGAAGCAATACACCAGATGTTATAACCGATATAAAATCTCCTTAAGGTCAAGTGAAAGGACTGATTTGTCCTTCCCAACCATCATCAACACGTTATGCACGAATGTGGAAAACTGTGTATCTCCCACTCCCAAGAAGAAGCTAGGGTTTGGTCCAGCCCTTCCTCAATCTACTAAAGGTTTGCATCCTCAGAGATTCAACCAATGCCATGCATCAGTCATTTCTTCATATCCAAATCTCCAATCTCCCTGTTCAACAATCACCCTCTTCTATTTATCCTTTTCATAACCCATCATGAGATTCCTTCTAGAAGAGGGTAGGTACACTTTATTATTTATTATTATTTAAGTGACTTTAATTATTTTAACTTTATACTTTAGTCACTATTTAATTAAATTAATTAAATATAAAGTCACTTTTTAATTTTTAATTTATTTAATGACTTCATAAGAAATTAATTTAATTAATTTCTCCTTATTTCTCCACTTAGCCAAAAGGCTAAGACTCCAAAAAAGACTAACAAAAATGGGGACGAAAGCGCTCTCGGGGAAGGATCATCGTCATCGTCCCCATCCTCCTCTGCATCTGAGCCTCCCTCTGAAACCCTAGCCTCCCCTCCACACACGCTCCCAGATATTTCGAAAAAATTCCAACTCAAAAGCCCCTTGAGGATATTGTTAAAGTTTGGATGATGTTTAAGTTGCTTTCCATAGATTTATTGGCATTACAAATCAGTTTATTGCTTGCATTTCCTTTGTATTGACAAACATTGCATGTTAAAACTCTACATCAGCAAAGACACCAAAAACAAAAATCAACGCTGAATATTACAGTGGTATTAGATAAGATCATTCCTGCCAACCTATGATATTCTTCAATATTAAAACACATTTGCTTCTCTGAGTAAAAGAGAATAGAGGTATCTTAATAGGGAACCATGGAGACCTCATTGGCAGCCCCCATCGGGTTCTAGAAGGCGAGACAATTTCAGGTATCCCTGGGATACATCACTACCCACATAAAGATAGTGAAATCTCTATAGGAGCCATGTCAAAAAGGGGAAAATGGCCAACAAGTTCTATTAGCCTCAACTCTAGGATTGGGAGAAAATCTGATACAATGATGGATATAATGTCACAACTTTTCGGCAAGTTGAGTCAGAATATACCACATATGACAGAAGACAATTCACAAGGCAATCAAAACAATGCATGCAGCAATCAAAACCATTCACGTGACAACCAAACATATAGTGGGGAAAACAGTTCTTCTAACCAATAGGGTAACAATGAGAGGCAGCCTATAGTGGCAGGGTCAAGTTTAGTGCCTAGGCCCTACAACTTACCTTTATATAGACAGAGGAGTTACAGGTTGCCCAAGAGATTCTACTTCCATTGGTGATAGAGTTGAGGCGTGCCTTTGCAAAGTATGATACCCTTCCTGAGGGGATCAAAAATCTTTTGACATTCAATGAGTTCATTTAACAAAAGAAGAAGTGACGAGGAAGAGCTGATCAAAGAGGACCAACACTACAGAGAGACTTACAACATGCCTTGGGCAAGGTTACACTTGCTCACTTTGATGGTAGTGATAAATGCACAGCTAGAGTATGGGTTCAAAAGTTTGAAAATTACTTGTCTCTTAGGCATATGGTCGAAGATGAGGCAATTTGCCACTCTACACTTGGATGGTATCACACATGAGTGGTGTTACCATGGCCTTATCACTTTGGATCGCGAATCAATCACTACATATGATGAGTTTACCAATAAGCTCATTGAGAGGTTTGACAAAAAGGACTCAAAGCTGCATTTCAGGGAGCTAGCATAGCTCAAGCAACATGGTATTATGGATGCCCGTATTTCAGAGTTTCAGAGATTATCAGTTATGGTTTTGGATATCATAGTGAGGAGGTTGATAGTCCTTTTGTCATATTCTCGTGTAGACAACAGGCAATGATTAGAAACATTAAACAATACATGTACATAAATATATATATTTTCAATACATAAATTATTTTTACCGCTTAAAATATGTTTTATTTTAACTAGTGGGAGTAATGAAAGGATGCGTCCATTCCCAAGCCACCTTTGGAATAGACGCCATGTTTCAAGGGGAATTGCGTGGTTTCAAAGAGGTATAAACCCGCACCCCAAGGAAACACGGGAGAGGAGGTGACAAGGAGAGAAGGGCAAGGAGAAGCATCTAGCAGGTAACTTCATTACTCAGTAATAATATTTATTTTAGTTTTCATAATTTATGATGCCTAGACAACCATGAGGACTGCCCTGGGAATGCATCAATCAGCAGACGATGTGAAAGGGCTAGGTGCTGGTTCTTCCCAACGATGAAG
Source organism: Cryptomeria japonica (assembly GCF_030272615.1). Taxonomy (NCBI): domain Eukaryota; kingdom Viridiplantae; phylum Streptophyta; class Pinopsida; order Cupressales; family Cupressaceae; genus Cryptomeria; species Cryptomeria japonica. The sequence continues at coordinate 1,151,763 of NC_081413.1, forward strand.
GACCAGCACCAAGTAAGCATCCCTCCCCATCGCCAGCAGGCTGGTATGTCCCCAGGCCAATCCGCTTAAATGTCGAAATGATGAAATATGTCTTTGTGCAAGTTGTATTAAATCTGCTTTCATTCCTCATATAACAATAATGAATATAATTTAACTAGTGGCCTAGATTAATTGCTAAATTGGTTCCATGCCTAAAAATGTCTTGCCAAATGAACTAAGCACACTTGTAATGTACAAAAGGGTAAAATGAACTTAATCTTCACGCCAGATAGGTAACCTGCAATATTAGGTTTAGTATGCTGCATTAAACTACACTTTAGTGACAAATAGAAGAATAAAAATAATTCATTCATTCTCAGACACAACTAATAAGTAAAGAAAAGGAATACTAATTAATGATAGCCATGATTCTGCAACTAGGCGCAAATATAATGAATTAATCCTTACAAATTTATATATAATAAATAAATGTTAACCAAGTAATATAGTCATGAATCTATGTTTTCTGTATGCATTTGTTATCTTCTTGATATCCTCTATTTGTTAGTACATTCAAGATAATGAGTGCAAGCCAGGGGTATGCTAGGCCCATCCTCAAGTGGCCCTATTAGCCCTAAGAGACAGGATGGGTCTGGATGGGTAGCCCAGCCAACTTGGAAAATCCTCAAAATCTAGAATGGGTCGTGTATGTATTTTGTGCTGCAATAATTATGCCAGTAATCTAATATTATTGCTGACATATAAAATAAAATATCTAAATGTTGCAGTAAACCGTAATTTCCTTTTGTGGCCCTAAATCCAACCTTCGGTGGATAGATCAGGCCCTAATTATCAGGAAGGCGAGGCAGGTACAGCAAAGGTTCATTATAGTGGTATCAAAGCCTCCTTCCTGCCACCCTGTGGAAATAGTTGATGCAACAAAGCCAAAGATCCTGTAGGGCCTTAGAAAGAGAGAGAAAAAAAGGAGCCAACAACATGAGTGAACAAGCTAGTAATGAACTTAGGACCTTCATGGAGCAAACTACTCAAGCACTAAGGGAACAAACTGAAAGAACCATGCAAGCCTTCATTGAACAGAATGAGAGGAATAACCAACTAGTCCTTCAGGCCCTCCAAAACATAAGCAACCATAACACCAAAGAAGCTCAATCCAATCATTCTGAAAACCACCACCCCACCCCGTCAAAGGACACGCTCGAGGCCCACTCGACCTTCATTCCTACTTGAGGAAGCGCCAATAAGTGATGATAACCATGACAGACCCATGGGAAATGTAGACCAAATCCTTGCAGACTACCGCGGGTTGGATCCCGAACTACAAGATCTTGTAACCTTCAAAGACTATTGTGATGCCAAACTAAAGAAACTTGGCCGTAACGAAAGACATCCTCCAACCCACAAAGAGCTTCAAAACAAGCTCAGTAAGGTGACTATCCCCAACTATGATGGGGAAGGAAAGGTATCGGCTAGGTCATGGATCCAAAAATTGGATACCTATTTATCCCTCAACCCCATGACTCAATCCAATGCCACTAAATTTTCTATACTTCATCTATCTGGAGTTGCCCATGAGAGGTGGCACTATGGCCTCATCACTCAAGGACATCAACTTATAAACACATGAGGAGTTCACCCAAAAGCTCATAAAAAGATTTGACCAAAAGCATCCTGAGTGGTACTTTCGAAAGCTCACCCAACTAAGGCAGCAGGGAACTATTGAAAACTATGCCACAGAATTCCAGAAATTAGCAGTGATGGTACCAGGTCTAACACAAGAAAGGCTTACTTACCTATTCATAGAAGGCCTGAGGGGACCAATCAAAAGCAGAGTAAGTGCCCATGAACCCCAAACATTAGATGAGGCTATACAAAAAGCTATGAAATTTGAAGAAAGCTCACCCAAGGACAAGACCAAAGCCTTTGGCAACTCCTCCAAACCTCCACCCAAGAACAATAAACACAATCAAGAAGGGATTGTAAGGTCTTGCACCTATTGCAAGGGAAAGAGAGAAAAGGGACATATGTGTTCAGCCTCGAAGGACCTTAAAAAGAAGGGACTTTGTTTCACATGCCTAAAACCCTATGAAGGAGCCATAAATGTCAAGGCCGGGCTCACAAAATAGAAGCCTCACCATATGAGGATGAGGAAGAGCCACCTAGCAAAAGGATGAGACTGGGGGAGGAAGATCAAGCCATAGTTGCCACTCACCCATGTTGCTAAACACAACCTGTTTAGAATCAAGAGTTCACCTAAAGGGAAGAAAGTAGTCACACTTGTGGACAGCGGAGCCTCCCATAACTTCATCGATGAAAGGGTTGTCAAGCAACATAAATTACCCACACAGACTTTTAAGGGGTTCGAAGCAACAACAGCCACAGGGGCAAGGGTCCAATGCACTAAGTTGGTACCTAAGTTGGAGTTCATAATAGGTAGCCATTTGGTAAGGGAAGATCTCTATGTGCTACCATTGGGAAGATCTCTATGTGCTACCATTGGACACAGATATCATATTGGGGACTCCATGGATTTATTCACTGGGATGTTTCATGTTTGATCTCCCAAACCAAATAATCAGATTTCAGAATGAAAGGAAGGAAGTTACTCTCAAGGGTTTACCTGATGGTAGCCCTAAAGTGGTTTCTTGTAAGAAATTGGAGCAAATTTTTGAAGGACGAGGAGAATGGGTGGCCCAATGCATGATACTAGATAAGAGCAATACTCATGAGAAATCCACGCATATGGACATCAAACCCATCATGGAGAAATATAAAGGGGTGTTTGGGGAAATTCCCCAAGGTTTGCCTCCCAAACAGGGGTTTGAACACACTATAGAATTGGAAGAGGGGGCAAAACCAGTCATCACTACCCCTTATTGCCACCCTCACAAATATAAGGAAGAAATTGAGAAAACCATTAAGGAACTACTTGCTATGGGACACATCCAACCTAGTTCCAGCCCTTTCGCATCATCAGTGGTACTTGTTAAACAGAAAGATGGCACTCTAATAATGTGTATTGACTACAAAGCACTGAATATGAAAACCATCAAAAATAGGTACCCAATCCCAAGGATAGATGAGTTGATTGATGAACTACACGGAGCCAAATATTTCTCCAAGATCGACCTTCAATCAAGATATCATCAAATCACGATGAGGGAAGAGGACATCCACAAAACAGCTTTTCGGTGTCACTATGGACATTTTGAATTCTTGGTTCTAACTTTCGGTCTAACCAATGCACCAGCAACATTTCAGTCATGTATGAATCATACTTTCTGCAAGCAACTAAGGCAATTTCTACAAGTTTTTTTTGACGACATTTTGATCTATAGCAAAACTTGGGAGGAGCACCTCAAACACATTGAGGACACATTGAGGATCCTAGAGCAAGAGTCATTTTATGCTGCATCCAAATGTGAGTTTGGAATGGAGGAAATCCTATATGTAGGGCATAAGATTAATGCAGAGGGGGTTAGCATAGATGAGGAGAAGATAGCCAATATCAGAGAATGGCCTAGACCTAAGTCCCTCACACAATTAAGGGGGTTCTTGGGGTTATGCAATTACTACAGAAGGTTTGTACAGGGTTTCTCCAAAGTGGCAGCCCCTCTCACCGATCTAACTAAGAAAGGGGCTTTCGCTTGGAGCGAAGCAGCCCAAAGAGCTTTTGAAAGTCTGAAGAAGGCTATGAGCTCATGCCCCGTCCTAGCTATACCTGATTTTTCCCTTCCTTTTGAACTACAATGTGATGCCTCCGAAGAAGGGATTGGAGCTGTCCTCATGCAAAACAAACACCCCATAGCCTTCAAAACCCATAAGTTGACAGAAACAGAAAAGCATTACCCCGTCTATGATAAAGAGATATTAGCCATCATGCATGCCCTAGCCAAATTCCGCCAATACTTGGTTTGCACCAAATTCCATGTAAAGACAAATCATAATAGCCTAAGATTCTTTTTAAACCAAAGGGATCTAAATGATAGGCAACAAAAATGGGTCAGCAAGATACAAACTTATGACTTTGATAGTGAATACGTTAAAGGAACAACCAATGTGGTAACAGATGCCTTATCAAGGAAGCCACAAATAAATACCATAACTTCTATAAATGCTGATTGGAAATATGATCTTTTGGCAAAATACGCCAAAGACCCTTTTGCTAGCAAGATCTTGAGGGACCCATCAAGTCATGCAGAATACAAAGTTGTGGAGGAGCTTATCCTATATAAGGACAGGTTGTACTTGGTGCCAAACTCTAAACTTAAGGAAGTAATAGTTAAAGAGTACCATGATAATCCATTGGCAGGACACCCAGGGTTCTATAAGACATATAAACAAATCAGAGAACAGTATTCTTGGAAAGGACTTAGGAAGGAAGTTCAAAAATACGTACAAGAATGTACACAATGCCAGAAGAACAAAGCAGAACTCAACCACCCAGCCGGGTTGCTAAATCCATTGCCCATTCCCGAACAGAAGTGGGAAAGCATTTCAATGGATTTTATCACCGGCCTACCCATGGCCGAAGGAAAAGATTGTATATATGTGGTCGTAGACCGTCTCACCAAATATGCACACTTCTTGCTATAACAAACAAATTCCAAGCATCTCAAGTAGCAGAAGTGTTTTTTAAGGGAGTCATCAAACGACTTCCCCAAAATATCATAAGTGACCGAGACAGCCGGTTTATGGGGCAATTTTGGCAAGAAATCTTCAGGATGGCAGGGACTAGTCTCACTCTAAGCACTAGCTATCATCCCCAAACCGATGGACAAATTGAAATCATCAACAAATGGATTGAATGATATCTAAGAAATTATGTCACTGGGCAGCAAAAAGCTTGGATCAAATGGTTACATTTAGGAGAATACTGTTATACACTACACATCATATGTCGATCCAAATGAGCCCATTCAAAGCACTTTATGGTTATGAACCCAGCTCTTTTGGATCACTAATTACTTCAGAAAGTCAAGTACCACGAGCCAGGGATTTTATTCAGGAAAGCATGGACATCCTAAGGGCTCTAAAAGATCACATACATCAAGCCCAAAATCAGCAAAAGATATACGCTGATCGTAATCATATTGAAAGATCATTGGGATAGGAGACTTAGTCTTCCTACGGTTGCAGCCTTACAAACAGTCTTCGCTGAAATCTCATGGGGCAGAGAAGCTGAAGCCATGGTTCTCCGAACCCTACCCAATATCAAGGAAGGTAGGAGAGGTAGCATATGAACTTAAGCTTCCTCCAGGCAGCCGCATCCACAATGTATTCCATGTGTCTAGATTAAAAAGAGCATTAGGGCAATAGATATCTCCATGCAAGGAGTTACCTCTGTTAGATGACGAGGGAAAATTAACACTGGAGCCGGAATCCCTTTTAGACGTAAGAGAAAGGAGAATAAAGAGTAAAAAAATTGTAGAATACTTGACCTCATGGAAAGGGTTGCCAGAGGAGGTTGCAACCTGGGAGGGTGAAGAGATCTTCAACCACCCAAATCTCCACATCGCTTGACGACAAGCAATGTAAGGGGGGAGGACTGTCATATTCCCGTGTAGGCATCCCTCCCCATCGCAGCAGGTTGGTATGTCCCCATGCCAATCCGCTTAACTATCGAAATGATGAAGTATTTCTTTGTGCAAGTTGTATTAAATCTGCTTTCATTCCTCATATAACAGTAATGAATATAATTTAACTAGTGGCCTAGATTAATTGCTAAATCGGTTCCATGCCTAAAAATGTCTTGCCAAATGAACTAAGCATATTTGTAAGGTACAAAAGGGTAAAATGAACTTAATCTTCACGCCAGATAGGTAACCTGCAATATCAGGTTTAGTATGCTGCATTAAAATACACTTTAGTGACAAATAGAAGAATAAAAATAATTCATTCATTCTCAGACACAACTAATAAGTAAAGAAAAGGAATACTAATTAATGATAGTCATGTTTTTGCAACTATGCACAAATATAATGAATTAATCCCTACAAATTTATATATAATGGATAAATGTTAACCAAGTAATATAGTCATGAATCTATGTTTTCTGTATGCATTTGTTATCTTCTTGATATCCGCTATTTGTTAGTACATTCAAGATAATGAGTGCAAGCCAGGGGTATGCTAGGCCCATCCTCAAGTGGCCCTATTAGCCCTAAGAGACCGGATGGGTCTGGATGGGTAGCCCAGCCAACCTGGAAAATCCTCAAAATCTAGAATGGGTCGTGTATGTATTCTGTGCTACAATAATTATGCCACTGATCTAATATTATTGCTGACATATAAAATAAAATATCTAAATGTTGCAGGAAACAGTAATTTCCTTTTGCGGCCCTAAATCCAACCTTCGGTGGATAGATTAGACCCTAATTATTAGGAAGGCAAGGCAGGTACAGCAAAGGTTCATTACACCTTTCTAATAAAAGACTAATGGAACCCATTAGAGAATGGGTTAAGGCCTTTGATCCACTTAGTTTGTAGGGGGCTATGAGGAAGGCTAGGAGCGTGGAGCTCGCTATCCCAAAAAACAAGCTCTCATCAAAAGGACCTCCAGGATGAAAAGGGTGAAAAACATGATAACAAGGAAAACATTCAGCCCAAAGAGTCCTCAAAAAGGGTGGAAGATGAACTCAAAAAAAACCTAAGGAAAAAAACATGCAAGGAACCATGGTCCCCATGTCATAAGTGTGTGAAAAGGGGAAAAACCATCAACTAGGGGCATATTCAGATGATAAATCAGAATCAGAAACTTCAGACCAGAAAACAGAAACAAGGGAAGTGAGGAAGAAAAATCAGCTAGAGTCTAAAGAAAAGAAGGGAAGTGAAGGTGTACTTGCTAGACTCTCTAGCCTTGAAAAGAATGATTCATTCAAAGTTAGAGGCATATTGAAAGTGTAGAACACAAGATGCCACTAAGAGGGGGGTGAATCAGTGGTTTCCAATCTTAACCCTTTTAATCCTAAAGTGAAACCGGCTAAGTCACTAGGTTCGAATTCGAATTCGAAGTTTGACAGCTTTGAAATTCAAATGAAGTTCGACAAGGAAAAAATTCGAAATGTATAAAATTCAACATTAATTTCGGCTTATATACTTTTTATATATAAATAATATATCCAATAAACTATTAAATTAGTTTAACTATTATTTTTTAAAGAAGAAAGATGCTAAATTTAAATTTATTATAGCTAAATATTATTTTTTTATAAAAATTTAACGTAAATAATATTATTCACATCTAAGTCTTTTAAAATTAAAAATAGAAGTTGTGAGAACATATCTTTTAAATGTTAATAGAATTAAAACAACAAAAGAAAAATGTAAAGGAAGTACTTTAAATGAACATAAAAACTTAAACAATGAAATTCTATTCACGCGACTTGTGACGACATCAAACTTGCTGGGTGATGCCAAGCTTGAAGGGCATTGGGTTTTTCACGTTGGAATTGTAGGGCATCGGGTTTTTAGTGTCGAACTTGCAGGGCGTCGCTTGGTCGTGTTGGGCGTTGAACTTGGAGGGCGTCACCTCCATTCAGATTTGCAAGACGTTGCTTGGTCGTGTTGGACACCTTTGTTAATGCCTGTAGCTTCTCCAACACTAGATGTTTGCGAAAAAATAGACCCGTGAAGGAAGCTTACAATTTTTAAAATACATTTTTTATTAAAAACCCTAACCCATCTACCGTACGAATTTAAGACAAACTTAAACGAATTTATTAGGGTTTTTATAGTTCGTTGAATTTCGAATCTCATGGATCAAATTTGCCGAATGCAATGACTTAGAATACCGGTTGGTTGTTTCGACACTAAGTGAATGTACCGGTGAGATAGGGGAAGACCAAAATGCAAGCACACACAAAAGGCATGTCACATAACATCGGATGTACGAGGAAAACCCAATATGGGAAAAACCTCAGTGAGAAATGTTGTTGTAGTCTACTGCTCCAATCTAGCCTCACAATAAACACTGATTACAACATATAGGGCACCAACCCAAGGAGCACCAACCACTGTTGATTTGGGGCACCAACCCCTACACCGAGCACCAACTCAGTGAGTACAGTGCATGATATCGAAAACAATACAATAGTAATAGCTCGGTTACAAATGAGTTTTGTAACCTTTGCAAATAGTCTCTCTACTGGTTTCGCTCCTCGCCCTTACCGGTTCAATCCACTTCCTGTCACACTGCCTCTTTCTTGTCTGACCTCTTTTGTCTCTCAACTCTCTTTTGCTTGTTGTTGCTAACTCACCAGTTCTAACTCTTCTGGTTGGATGAACAGTTAGACCATATGCCTGCTACCGGTTACTTTGCTTACCGGTTTAACCCTTCTATGTTCTCTACCTGTCGGATCTTCTCTGCCACACACTCACAATTGCTTCACTTTGTGTTGCCATTTTGCTAGCTCTTACACTACTGGTTTACTTTCGTAGTTACCCTCTTTTGCAGCTTACCGGTTACTTTACCCTTACCAGTAAAACCTTTGTTCACCCCTCTTGCTGGTGAAACCTCTCCTTTACTCAGTCACTGTAAACTTCTGTAGTTTTCACCCTGACTGACAAATGCACTAATAAACTATTTCTTCTCCTTTCTTGGCATCCAGTGGCATCACCCATTTTGGTCTTTGGTCTTGTTGACGTGTATTTTGTACACAGCCTAACACAGAATAAAATACCCAAGGGTACCTTATCCTCTCTTGAATAAAGTTTCCGAATGCTGAAGATATCGCGAAAAGGATCAATCGGAGAAACTTCAAGGTTCTTGTGTGTAGGGTCTCTACGTGTGGATAAGCTCGCTGTGGTATGATGTGATTTGCTGGAATCACAAGGGGACTTACATTTGATGATTGAACTTCTGATCTGCTTTGCTGGAACACAGGCTCTTACTGCCTTAGATTTGAAAAAATGGAAAAAAAGATGAGGGCGAAGAGAGGATCTAATCCTAAAACTAAGAATGTAGGAGCAATGATTGATCTTTGATGAAACTCTAACTAGGTCTTGTTTTGACATCACAGGACCATCTCCACAAGGCTAGTGCGATCTTCGAAGGGAAGCTTTATGATGTTCAAATCATCACTGCAGGCATAGACACCATCAGGTTGATGCATATCAATGAAGAAGCGACAATTGAAGTTAAGCTTAAGCTGAACGATTCCAGTTGACTACACAAGGCAAGTCTGCAATCAACAAACTGCTAGTAGTATGGATATGCGAATTTCACCATCAATCAAGCATATTTCTTCCACTCATCTAATAACATGAAATCAAATATGAGAAGTATAAAGACCATGCAAATTGTCGAATCGACCCATAAATTTCACCATTTCTTCAATGAAGTTACAAGTCTTTTACAACAACCTCTTGGCAACAATCTTTGCCTTCTCTCTCTACTCTACTCTAATTACTATTCTATCAACTGGCTAACTACTCTCTATCTACTAACTGCTTCCAACTATTTTCTACTCTCTAACTGCCTTTACAAAATGAAATGCCAGGGTATTTATAGTGCCCACAATACAATTTGATGGCTTAGATCAATTCGAGATCAATGGCCAAGATTTTACAATGAAAACCCTAATTAGGGTTTGTTACAACCATTACATAACATTTAATGCTCGACCAATGAAATAATTGTATTGCTTGGACACATGTCCTCTCTAGGAAATTCCACCAATGGATAGTTGGGGTAGGTACATCGGAGTTTGTGCCACCTTCCATGAGTTAGGTACATTGAATCTGGACGTGCTGAAATGGACCACACTGACTGGAGAAGTGATGACTAGGATGCCACCTCGTCCGACACTTGTAATTTGGTAAATATTCAACTTGATGTTGTTGAGAAGCTAGCTTTAATTAATTCATCTGGAACTATTTGCTTCTTCAACGAACCCTTGTTCTAACTCCTTGTGTCCTTGATGTGCAGGATGATTGATGTACCTCGCCTTGGAATACTGGACTGGAAGAGGTCGCCCTTGTCGATGCTTGATCGAAGAAAGCCATCCTTGATGATGCTAGGCTGGAGCGAAGAAGGTCGTCCTTGTCCTTGCTTGATCGTTCTTGATCTGGCTTGATTTTCCTTGAGAAGAGTCCTCCGACTTGTAGATCTTTCGAGCTTGGAGTCGCCATCTTGATACCTACACAACATTTCAAAATTAGTAATAGATTTTGCAATGTATAGCATAGATTAAATTAATTTTAGGAAACTTCATGATAAGTCCTTGAATTATCATTTCTTAAAAACAATTGAGCTATTGGAATTCAAAATTTCAAAATTCAAAATTTGAAGCTATGACGATCAAAATTAAAACAAGGAATCACATCACCATACTTCACTTGAGAGTTTAACTCTAAAATGCAAAATAAAGGGAATCGTCTAGGTAAAAATCAATGCTTGAAGCATCAACGTGGTCTCTCTTCAAATGAACGTCCACTTTAGCAATTCGCCACCTTTGGGAGGGTCTTCAATGTCTTGATGATAGCAAATTCGCCTCACTTGAAACTCACACTCCTTTGATAATGCTTCGTACTTTCCATTGCTAAATTCGCACTTCTCCTTTGAATACAATTCGCACACCTCTAAATCGCATGTGAATGAAGTTTGAATGATGATGTGAAAATGAAAATTTTCACCTTCCTTTATAGGCGCTCTCCTCTCATTTATTTCTAGGCCGACTTTGCCAAAATAAGGTAATTTAAAACAATTTCTAAATAAAAACCAAGACTGACCTTTGTAAAAACAAATAAACCCCAAGCGCTCCACTTTTAAATTAATTAATTTAATGCCTATATTTTTTAATAAATTCAATTTTTTAAAAGGCAAAAATTAATTAATAAATGCTCATGCGAAAATTTTAAATGCTATTTAATTAAATTTTCAAATTTATTGATCTTTAGCATTTAAAATAAAATCCAAAGAATGTTTTAGCGCCAAAAATTTTGAAAAGGTGGAAAGATACAAACCTATCGCTCTGGTCCCTGACTGAGGGACAAGAGCGAATTATCACCTTGATCTTGATTCTCTTGCCTTTTATGTTCAAAACCTCCATCTTCACGTTGAAACTGGCATGTTTGTCAAAAACCTCAAGCTTGATCGTCTTGATTGTGTGAATGAGTGCCCTCTAAGGTGGATATCGCCCTGGTCCCTTGGTGAAGGACAGGAGTGAACTTAATGTTTTCTCCTTGACCTTTGTTGCTTCGATCTCCAATCTTCATCATGTGGCAAGCGAGGACATTATCCCTTCGTTCCGTGCTTATTCTACTTGTCGTTAACAAGGCATATTGGATGTTTAAATGGTTTTCGCCCTGGTCCCTTGGTGAGGGACAGGAGCGAACTTTATGCTCTAGCCCACATTTGCTATCTTTCAACCTTTGCTTCTTGTTCATTGCCTTCCAAACGATATCTTCGACCTTGTGTAACCTAGCTTGATGTGATCTTGAAGGATAATGAGTGATTTTGTGAAAATCACCCTGGTCCTTGACTAAAGGACAGGAGCGATTTAGCTTCTTAGCTCAATTTGGTCACCCTTTAATGTTTAACTTCCTCGTATACCATCTTCTCAAGAACACTTTGACCCTTTGCAACCTTGCACGACCTCGACTTAGTGTGATTTTTGGATGAACTGGCCAATATGGTAAATATCGCCCTGGTCCTTGACTGAGGGACAGGAGCGAACTTGAAGTTATAGTGCAATTCTTTCTACTTCTTAACTTGTAATTATCTTCAAGACTCAAAATGCTGTTCTTCAATCCCTTTCGAACATTTGAAATGTGAGTGGCAACTTAAATTTGGCCTCATTTGAACATTTCGCTCTGGTCCCTGGGAGAGGGACAGGAGCGAACTTAGGCATTTTAGTGCAAATCTTTCGTCTTTGGCAGTCTTTGTAACTTCGTTCTTCATCGAGACACCTCAAAATGTCCTTACCACCTTACACCTTGACTTGGAGTGACTTGAACTTGGGATGAAGGCAAGATAATCACCATTTCGCCCTGGTCCCTGACTGAAGGACAGGAGCGAATTTTCATTTGTAGGCTCCATCATACTTTGCTAACTTCAAAATTTATCTTCAATGGTCTCGTTGTACACCCTTTCATTCATCTTTGGCCTGGATCTCGTTCTAACTTGGCAAAAATTTGGCCTAAGGCAAAAATCGCTCTGGTCCCTGACTGAGGGACAGGAGCGCCTAGGCCAATATGAGTCTCCTATTGATGTCTTGTAATCTTCAATTTGTCTTCAACGGGTTCATTTCATCCTCCTTTCTTGCGTCAAACTCAAAGCTTGCTTGCTTTTTTGCCCAAAACATGCCTCATGAGGAATTTCGCTCTGGTCCCTGGGAGAGGGACGGGAGCTAACACTGAATTTCGCCCTGGTCCCTGACTGAGGGACAAGAGCGATTTTGCATTTTTGGTCCATTTTCCTTCACGAAGGCACTTCAAGTTATATTCAACTGATAAAACATATCTCCTTTGATCTCTTCAAATCATCAAGTTGTTCAAATCCTGCAAGGACAAGGCAATGTTCGATTTTGAGCTCCGGTCCTTCACTGAGGGACAGGAGCGATTTTTACTCCTGGAGCATTTCCGTGTTCATGAAATTCTTCAAATTATATTCAACGGAAAGATCATGCCTCCCTTTATCACTTCCAATTCGAAATTTGTCTTGATCCTGCAGAGACAGTAAAATTTTGAAAAACGAGCTCCGGTCCTTCACTGAGGGACAGGAGCGATTTTGCTTCTACAAGTCAAAATATCAAGATTTTACGAGTTTAATCACTTCACAAGGCAAAAACAAGTCATTTCTAATGCCCGGGATCAATCATCAAAATTTTCAAAATTTGGTCAAAATTACTCAATCGGACAAAATCAAAAATTTCATCATCAATACTTAGACAAATTCGGACTCTGCATTCAAAATTCCAATTGAAACTAGACCAAGTCACTTAGCCTCTGGCGAATTCACTTTATTCAAAATTGCATCCTACGAGAGGAAGCTCAAAAAAACTCTCAAGACTGACTGGACTCTGGCCTGAAAACGTCAAAATGGGAAAACCCTAAGGCTTGACCCTAATCCAGACAACTGACAAACTACCAAAACCCTAAAAAAAACAAAGCGAAAGGCGAGCAAAAACGAGCAAAATAGAGGGGGTCCCCATTTGCAATGGGGCGATGTGTGAAAACGTCACAACAGGTCCGCATATTTATATTTGTGCCTTCCCACCAAAAAGTCAGTTCAAACTTTGCGCCTTAGGGTTTCCTCCACCGATCACGAGGCATACCAAATACAATCAAATCTTGTTCTAGTGATGGACAACTTGCCATCAACCATGCAACTCCGCCATTACACATCCATTCAATATGTGTTTGCTAAACATGGCAACCTGCATCCTATCTATCGGCTTATCGCTTGGTCAATCACCATAAATGGTCTGGTGGTTTGCTTCACCTACTTCAATCCGCACCTGAACATCCTACATCGTTCAGTGCACACCATAGATCTCCTTTGTTCGACCTGCCTCGAGCCGCAAACCTTCTACCATCGACCCTTGATTTACAGGGTCTACATTTAATGCCAAACCAGTCACCAACTACCTCGCGGTTGCATGGTTCATTTGCCTCTTCATGCATGTTTGCCACCTCGACTCCATGTGGCCTCTCTGTCGACATCCAACTCAACTTAGTGTGTCAATTTTGATCCAGTCACCGACAAGCCTACATTACTGGTGTTTACCTACCGGTTCTCTAACCCTGCCTGTATATCTCACCTTACCGGTTAGTTTTCATGCCATCACCTTCTTTATTCTGTCGATGGATCATATTGACCGGTCATCAACCTTGTTAATCAGTAGCAGGCATCCAGGGCAAGTCATCATGCACATCTTCAACTGATTAACAACTCTTTTCTTTGTCTCTTAGCTCGCTTACCGATTAACAATACATTTGTCTACATACCAGTAACATCCTTGATGACTCCATACCATCAATGTGCATCCCAATTGTCATGCTTACCAGTGGATTGCACTCCTCTTTGCATGTCGGTGGTTATGTTCTTCTCTGTTGTCCTTTGCTTGCTTACCGGTGGACACACCTACCTTGTTCTTCATCTGACTGGTTCACATCTCAATTGCTCATCATTTCTTATCCTTCCTTATCTGTCCCGATGGCTTATCATGTCTTCACAAGTTCATCTAGTGCATATCTCTTATTTCATACACTGGAGTCTTGCTCATGTTCCACTTTGGTCATCCGGTGTGTGCCTTCAATCATCTGCCTTTATCTTCTCTAACTGTCTTATCTCTGAGAGTTATAGTGCATTCCATGCATGTTGGGAGATAAGCTAAGTATTACTACTTCCCGATAGAAGTAGATGGATATTTGCACTTAATCTGCCAATCACTGAGTGACAATCGGTTGACCTTCCTTACTATCTTGTTGCAGAACTAACTTTGTCAATCTTCTACTTAACCTGTGTTGGCATCATCATCTGGTGGCAACATCTATATATGGTGGGAGTCCTATTGATTGTCATAAATCTGCATATCGGTTGCCTGTAGACACTTCATTATCTCACCCTACTTTCTTATTGGTCACAAGCGTACCAGTTGGCAATAGCACAATGCCAACACATCACTCACCGGTCAATGTCAACACATCAGACACCAGTTGACATTGCCATAATGTCTACTCACCGGTTTCTTCTCTGCAACATAAACTTGTATACCGATGACTCTACTGATCTCAAAACCGGTTGACATCAATGACAGGAACACTGGTTGACTGCAATGACCACAATGCCTATACCAATTGACATCAATGACAACACAATGCCAACAAAAAGGGCAGCAAATTGTTGCTTTTATTGACAAGTGCCACACATAATTTCATTACTGAAGACATAGTAGCACAAAGAGGGCTAAAAACTACGAGGTTTGGTGGCTTTAGAGTCATGGAAGCAAATGGACACACTATGCCAAGCATGGGAAGATTCCTCAATTGAGGTTATTTTTGAACCACTACAAAGACAATCGTGATTCTTACGTGGTGAACATAGGAGGCATAGAGGTTGTTCTAGGTATGCAATGGTTTCAATCTCTTGGTAAGGTTACCCTAAACCTCAAATCTATGGCGCTGAAATTCCAAAGTGATGGTAAAATGGTGCTATTGAGAGGAATGACATAATGTTACATGCCAAATGGTGCAAGGAGTATTCAATCATGTGCCTATCACCAAGTTACAACAAGGAGGTAATGATGATTTTCAAATTTTGGATAATCCCCTTTTTTGACATGGATGTGGAGTTTGCATTCATAATCCTCTTTTTGAGATGCATGATGATGGCTCAGGGGAAAAACAAATTCTCAAAGATAGCTTGCTTTCCGTGATGGTTCAAAATGCGGTTGAGGGTATCTGTGTAGAAATTTGTGCCATTCGTGTAGAGCTGAGTGCAAAGTTGGCGCAGGTTGAAGAGGTCGTACGGCCAGGAAACGGAAGTGCATGAACTAATCCGTACAGTGTAGAGGCAGTAGCTGGTCCAATGGTTCGTACAAATTGGTGGGACACACTTGAAAACCGTTATAATAACAATCAAGGACAAGACAAAGACAGGAAAACAAGGCAAAGCAATTGCAGTGCAACCATGACCGCTACAGACCCAACCAGCAGCAGGAAGGCCAAAATCAGGCCAAAAGTGCAGAAGAATCCAGAGGGAATCACTACAGAGAATGTAGCCTTTGAGAGCGTGACTAGCAGTGAATGTCGTACTTGGTGGGAGGAAACCTCTCCAGACCATGTGATAAAGGACTCCCACAGGAAAGCATAGGTAGACCATGCCATTCAAATGCCGACATTCAACATCAAGGATTTTGAGTCGGTGCTACGGACTATGGTATTTGGATACAACCGCCAGGAAAGGGCTTCCATCATTCAGTTCCAGGGCTGCATGGTACGAGTTTCCTTCAAGGCGGAAGATTTCAGGAGGGTATTTGGTATACCCGAGAAGGGGGCATTTGCTATGAAACCGTCCAAGAAGCTCACCAAGGAGAAAAAGAAGTGGTTGTTGGACTTGGTATGCAGAGATGACCTCACAGAAGAGCAATGGAAGAGCGCCTGGTCTGACAGTAGGGGATTGAAGCGTGCTTTTATCGCACCAGGAGAATGGAGAATGTTGATGGACTTGGTAAAAAATCGGCTCACAGAGGCCAGCCGTGCATTCGACATAGCCATCTGGATGATAGGGTTAATGAATGGGATTAAGTGTGGCAAAGTGTACAATTGGGGGCAGGTTTTGGCAGAAAGGATTCATGATTTTCTCGAGCTGGAACACAAGACATTTTACATGTGCCACTACGCCATCAGTCGATTCCTAGATGTCGTACGCCTGCAAGTACCACTAGAGATGTGAGTGACTTTCGAACCACGTGGAAGGGTGGAACCTAATAAGCTGACCATGTACTATTATGCCCACCTGGACACGCTTGGTGATGCCGCGCAGCTGGCAAAGAGGAGGACGAAGTTGGACGTGTCCGTAGAGGTTGAAGATGACAGCAGTACCAAGGATTCTGAGGAGGCCGAAGAAATTAAGGAGCAAGAGAGTGGTCATGAGGGGTTTCATATGGCACCACACACGACAGGAGAGGATGAAGGGGAAACGGAATCGCAGCGACAGAAGGAGGAGGAAGAGGAAGAGCAGCATGGAGGGCTACGAGCACAGTGGAAAAGCACGTGGGTGAAATTTACACCCCCAAAATTATCCTCTTCAGCACACTTGGTACCACAAGAAGCACTTACAGTAGCCAGTCCAATCGAGGACGTACGACCAGTAGGGGTGTTGTTCCGGAAAATTAATGAAGGGGAACCACAGACACAACGGCAAGTGTCACTGCTACAAATCAATTTAGTTGTACTCGAGTCACAAGTTACACCAGCCGCAGAACGTACCAGTATGGTAGACCGTACGGTGGCAGAGGAGGCCATACAACATAGTTTGAATAAAATGGCTCAAGACACGACCATACCAAGGGAAGAAGAGGTAGTCATACAAGAAATCGGTACTAGTACGACAGGTACTAGTATGGTACCACCATGTACGAGTGCTTGTACGACATGTACTAGTACGGTACCAGCAAAGAAAGATGAGTCGGGGGATGTACCGATGACGGAAGATGATCTGGAGGATTTGGTAGTACTGGAGACACTGACGGATGAGGATATAGATGCATCGTTGGATGGGTGGCTGGGGCAGTTTGCACTCACACCTCACCCTCCCCCCTCGCCTTCACCACACGCTAGGCCATTGGACCGAACCAGACACAAGATAGGACTACCCCTATCACAGATCAGGATGAGAGGATGTCTGTTGGGCATAAGAATAGAGCACCAGGAAGTGGTGGGCAGAGCTCGAAGATCATCAATGTTGGGGAAAACGGGTGGGAAGGACTACTGGCAGGACTTCACCTCACTCCACCAGACCCTAGCGATCCAACAGGGTCGCTTCGGCGATTCTTTGGGGAGCTACAAGGGATTTCAAATATAGCTCGTGGAATGGCACAGTTGACTGGGCAGATGGATCTTGGCAGCTTTGTCGACGCTGAGAAGTTGCGCCACTTCATGACTTCTGGATGTGCAGACGAGTTTGCGCGCCACTTCGAGCATTAGGGGTGGTGTTGACATGTATTTCGTACACAATCATACACAGAATAAAATACCCAAGGGTACCTTATCCTCTCTTGAATAAAGCCTCTGATTGCTGAAGATGTCGCAAAAAAGGATCAATCAGGGTGACTCCAATGTTCTTTTATGTAGGGTCTCTATGTGTGGATAAGCACCAATGGTCGTTGTGAATGCTGTTTCATCAAGGAGCCTTACGTATCCAAAGGACAGAATTTCCTAATACTAATGAATTCCAAAAAAGATCAAAAGGTAAGGTTTGCAAGAGATAGATTCTAGTCTAATCCTAAGAATGACCCAATGTAGGCTAGATTGGTAAGATTCTACCAATTTCAATATTGCCATGAAATAACAACTCAACTGAAATTGATGCGATCTTCTAAGGTAACAAATGATCTTTCAATTCATCAAGGATCATAGACACTACCACAAAGGCACATATCCAAAGCTCAATGACGATTGAAGGTTTAAGTAATTCAAGTCTCTCCAGTTGACCACACAAGGAGTTCCTACAATCAGTAAGAAGCTAGTGGTTTGGAATGTGAATCTCACCAAAGATCAAGCCCAACACTTAGTCCTTCAAATTTAAATATTACTTTGACTGAGAATGATTCAAGAAAGTAAACAACCATGAAGATAGCCACAAGAATTGCAATAAAACACCATAACTTCAATATTTTATTGATCCCAAAGCCATCATAAACAACAATTGCTTGAAATTCCTTCTTCAATGCTCAATCTTGCTACAAAATAACTTTCTTCTCTCCAAAAGCTCTAATCTTCTAATTACTTCTTATTGCTAACTATTACAAAATGAAAATGAGTGAGGGTATATATAGTATCCTCAATTACAATGAACGACCCAGATCAAAAGAAGATCAACGGCTGAGATTCTGACACCTAAACCCTAATTAGGGTTTTATTACAAAAGTTCCCCTTTTATTGAACAATATTAAATGCATAGCCAAATATTTAATTTGGCACAAAAATCTAGGAAACATAGACCAATGATAATTAAGGTGCCATGTCATCTATAACAACCTCTCTTCTAGAACCTTATTCCCTTTCCAATGCTCCTTTTTAGCATATGCAATGAATCTAGACACGATTCCTTCAATCTCAGCAATTGGAATCTCGGGAAAATTCCTCATTCATTCCTCCAAGTGGATGACCTGATCGAAAGCCTTGAGAAGAGTTGCATCCCATTCAGGTTCAAGGTCTTTGATCTTCTCAATCAGGAGCATGGTAGCAAACATTTGATCCCGTTGCTCATCTGTGATAACATTCTCATCTTTGCAAAAGATGACCTTGACTCTTTCTTCTAATTCTTGAAGATCCACATCTGTCTCAACCTCGATCCTCCTGCCAAGAATAGAACATAACACTTCGAACACCCTGTCCTGGATCTGATGGATGACCTCTTCAACATGATTGAATTTGGTACTGATGTCTTCGAAAAGAACTTCCTTCATTTGGAGTAAAGTTGACCACTGGAGTAAATTATGAGATCCTCCATCCATTATCTTTTCTTGTGCTAGGATTTTCCTTGATGTTTGTCTAATTACTTGTAGAACAGGAATGATAACATCTCTAGTATGGGCAAAGGCGGCTACAGTTATCATTAGGTTGTGGATGATCTCAAGAACCTGGATAGCTCGGTGGATGGTCTGCATCATTCTTGTTGCAAATTCAATAGCAACTGTATGGGATTTGTCAATCCAAGAGCTCATAAGCTGGACCAAGCTCTTGACTCTCTCTGCCTCACCAACTGATTCAAGGGGAAGTGCCTGCACAGGAGATACTGCTGGATCCTGACGTCCCAGAGGTTGATTGAGATGGCTAAAGTAGCCTCTCCATGCACTGACCTCTCTCTCAAGCTTTCTATTTTTCTCCATTTCTTCCCTAAGCTTGTCTTTTAGTGCCTCAAACGAATCGGTTGCCTCATCCAATGTTTGCTCAGCGGTGAGTGGACCAAGTTCAAATATTTCTACATCATATTCCTCTGCGAGGATCTCACCTTCATACTTGTCCACCGTTGGTGTAGCTATCTGCAATTTCTTGGATCCTGTCTCATCTCTGATCATCTTAGACATCTTAGTGGCCTTCTTCTTTTCTGTCACTTCCTGAGAATTTCCAACAAGGCTTTCTAAATCAATCACATTATCTTCGTCCTCAATCACAATCACCCTTGTTAGTCTCTCCTTTAACCAATCTGGAATGGCAGACCTCGTCTCCCTAACTTGTATTTCTTTAGGCAATGTCTCTTCTTTTCGGAGAGGAGATGTCACTTCGTCATCATTCTTGTCTTCATGTAGCTCATTGACTTGGAGAGATCGACTTGATGAACATTGAAGTGCCTGTCCTTCTTCATGTTTATCGTTCTGTACCATTGATTCCATAGATTCCTCCATTTCAAGTGTCCTTTTCTCTTGTCGAGAAGATGTGTTGGATGAGCGATCTCGATTGGCCTCTTGCTTCTTCTTGGAAGATTCCCTTTTCTCAGGTCTCTCTTTCCTCTTTGAGACTCTAGGATGAGGATTACCTTCACTTACGCTTCTGGGGTGAGGATTGCCTTCGCTTGTGCTTCTAGGATGAGGATGGCCTTCACTTGCGCTTGCTCCTCCTTCTGCTGATCTTTCCTCCAAAGTAAAAGTCATAGATATGTTCTGCTCTCTCAACTTTTGATGTTGCACATCAACCCATCTGCGAGTACAAGACAAAACTGGAGCCATCAAAGCATCTAGATCCAAAACCTCAGGTTCATTCCAATCTATCCTCACTGCTTTGTTTTCTCGGTCATAAGATGATTGGAGATGTCTGCCACTATCCTGAGCTTGATCGGCCACTCTGTAAACCTTGCATCTCCTGATGAAATCCAAAGGCAATCTGGAATGCATCTTTCTTTTTACTTCAAAATCATCTGAGAGATTCATCCAAAAGTCCTCTACCTGAAATTCATGCTTGTATTTTCTACCGACTGTCTCCTCTATATACCCATAAGGATCAAAACTCTCTCTCAAGGCAAAGAATGAAAATGAATATAAGGCCAATTCCCTCTCTGTATCATCCATGGCTAGAGCATTAGGACATACCTCGACTGAATTTCCTAGTATGATCGGCACAGGAATTCCATTTCCATGCCTGTGTCTGAATGCCTTTGCATAAGCTGCCAACTGTCTAGTCACCTCAAGTAGCACTATCTTGTCTGTCGGATATCTCGGCAACATGTAGGGAGGTGAAGGACATCCATGAACTCTGATATATGTAAACTTCTGGAATTTGATGAACCATGCACCATACCTCTTTACAAGCTCTTGTGCGTCTTGAGATAGCCGATTGTGAATCCCACCTTGCAATGTCCTAGTGATGTTCATCGTGAAGGTATCATTGACTAACTTGTAGTCACTTCCAGGCGGATGATGCAAATGGACATAGGAATCACAAACTCTGACTTCTCCGGGCCCTCTTCTGATCACTCCTCTGTGAGGTAGTCCTGCATATTCAAAACTCCTGATCAAGGCATATATGATGTATGAGCTCATGTGGAATGACTTGGTAGCCTTCAATCTTCTTAACTGCATGTCCAAGCAATGGCTAATCATTCTAGCCCAATGAATTGTTCCTTTTCCTTGAACTATCACTTGGATGAAGTAGAACATCCACTTCTCAAAATAGAAGGCTTGAGGAGCCCATGTAACTCGATTGAGTAATGTTATCAAATCTCTATACTCCTCCTGGAAGTCGATCCTATGTGGTGTGTTTGGAATCTTGCTCAGGCGAGGACGACTTTTGAGTAACCAATTCTTATTGATGATGCTCAAGCAAGTGTCTGGATCATCTTCGTACATGGACCTGGCTCCTTCTAAGCTTTTATAAATCATATCTCTATGCTCTGGAAGATGGAGAGCCTCACTTATAGCCTCCTCTGAAAGGTAAGCCAAAGTGTTTCCCTCCTTAGACACGATCGATCTTGATTGTGGGTCATAATGGCGAGCACACTCGATCATCAATTCATGGCACTGGACTGCTGGAGGGAAACCAGCCGCCTTGATGATGCCACTTTCAATTATTCTCTTTGCAACAGGTGATGGCTTTCCAATGTAAGGGACGTCCCGAAACTTCTTCACACTGAAGTTTCCCAAGTTGGTATCTCCAATGTTGCTCCACTTCGACACGATCTTGGTCTCCAATTCTTCATTCTTCTGATCTTCCTTCATGAGAGCTGGACGACTAGTGGATGCTCCTGCCTTTGGGGTCGCCATCTTGATACCTACACAACATTTCATAATGAGAAATATATCTTGCAATTTAAATATTTAGGAAACTTCATGATAAATCTTTGAATTATCATTTCCTAGATATGACTATGCAATTGGAAATTCAAAATTTCAAAATTTGAACAAGGGAGATCTTGCCATACCTCTCTTGAGAACTAACTCTAAGAAATGATGCAAAATTTAGGCAAATTCGCTAGGAAAAAAGGGAGATCGAAGTCTTCAAAATGTGCTTCCTTTATCAACTTCACCACCTCTAGCCTTCAACGCCTTGAGGAAAATTCGCTCCACTTCTAGCCTCCAACAAAGTTCGCACTCCCTCCTAGACCAGATTTCGCACTCCTCCTTGGTTCTCCAAATCGCATTTGAACAAATGATTGAATGATGGGTTAAAATGCTTCAAAATACCTCTCTTATATAGGCGCTCACCATTGCAATTGCCCATAGGCCGACTTGGAAAATAGGCAAAAATAAATAAAATTTAATAAAAGAGGAGGTCGACCTTGCAAAAAAAAACATTAAAATAATACCCCAAGCGCTCTCTTCTTTATTTTAATTGAATACTAATTAATTTAAATGCCTTTGCAATTAAAAATTTTGATTTTTTTAAAGGCTTAAATTAATTATTAAATGCCCATGCGTTCTTATTAAATGCCAATTTAATTAAAATATTTCAAAGTTTTAGCGAATTTAGCATTTAATACAATTTGAAAAATATTGGCGCCTAAGCATGGGAGGAATAAGGGACATCAACAACATCGCTCTAGTCCCTGGGTGAGGGACAGGAGCGCCCATGTATTTTTAGCCTTGTATTTCTCGCTTTTCACGTTCAAAATCTTATCTTGGACGTCCAAAATGGCCTTTTCGCTTGGAATCTTGAGTTTGATTTATTCCATCTTTGGAAGGAGTGTATCTTAAAACATTTTCGCCCTAGTCCCTTGGTGAGGGATAGGAGCGATCACACCTTTTGTCCTTGGTCCTTGCCTTTTCCAATCGCCAATTCATGTTGCAGGGCAATCAATGATCTTCCTTGTTTGTTCTATGCATGCCTAACTCGTTTCTCCAAGACAAAATGAGCTCTTCCAAGGATATTCGCCCTGGTCCTTCAGTGAAGGACGAGCGATTTTTTGCCTTTGGGCTTAAAATTGTCGACTCTTGAGGTTAATTCCTTGTTCATCGTCCTTCGAAGGACATTTTTGACTTTGCATAACCTTGCCTTGACGTGGTTTTGGAAGGGAATAGTTGTTTTTATAAAAATAGCCTTGGTCCTTGAGTGAAGGACAAGAGCGCCTTTTAGTTCTTGGCACAAATCCTTAATCATATCAATATCTAATTATCTTCAAGGCACAAAACGTCATTGCTTACTCCATCTTGAGTGTTGGAAACGAAAGTGGCATTTTAAAATTAGGCATACTTGAATATTTCGCTCTGGTCCCTTGGTGAGGGGCAGGAGCGCCTTAGCCAATTTCATCAAGTTTTTGCGGTCTTTGCAACTTTGTTCTTCCTTGAAGCATTCCAAAAATCATCGCCATCTTGTGCCTTGGCCTGGATTCATCTAAATTTGGAAGGAAAGACTTGATGATGTGTTTTTCGCCCTGGTCCCTGGGAGAGGGACAGGAGCACCTAAGCAATTTTGAGCTCACTTACGCTTTGCTATCTTTCCGAAATTATCTTCAATGGATTGATCACGCCTCCCTTCATTCATGTCAAACTTGAAACGTGCTTTACCTTGGCCAGGAACTTGTCTTGAGGGAAAATCGCTCTAGTCCCTTGGAGAGGGACAGGAGCTTCCTTTAAAAATCGCTCTGGTCCCTGGGTAAGGGACAGGAGCGCCTATTGTATCTTGGGTCGATTTTCTCCTTCGTGGTCCATTCAAGTTACATTCAACGAGCAAAACATACTTTCCTTGTCCTCCTCAAATCGCGAAATCACTTAAATCTTGTAAGGATAATGCAAATTTGGAATTCAAGCTCCGGTCCTTCAATGAGGGACAGGAGCGCCTTTTGTCCTCAAGGCCAAATCTTTACAATTTTCATCTCAAATTTCCTTTGCTGGGGAAGATACCATCATTTTGCAAGCTATGAACAAAAGCCCAAATCCAAAAAAATGTCCAAGAAGGTGTGTTTGAAGAAAATCGCTCTGGTCCCTAGGTGGGGGACAGGAGCGAACTTGTCTTGCTAGGCCAAAAGTTCAATCTTTCATTGCCAACGACCAAGTCTGGATACTCCTTCATGCTCATTTCATCCTTCATTGCATCTTTGATGCTTCAGTTCGATCAACCAAGGCCAAAAATGATCTAAGTAAGCCATTTCGCCTTGGTCCTTCAGTGAAGGACAGGAGCGATTTGGTCTTAAACTTTAAAAACTTGTCATTTTTGAGTCTTCAAAATCTTCAAAATCTTCAATTTACGTCCAATTGCATCCCTTGGCGACCCTGCACAAAACAATTAAAACAAGTCAATAACCAAGATGCACCAAATATCACTTTCGCCCTGGTCCCTGAGAGAGGGACAAGAGTGATTTTTCCCTTATAAGCCAAAATATCAAAAATTTAGGTCTTCAGATCACTTCATCATGCAGGGTTAGGTCGTCTCCAAGGCCAGGAATCGATTACCTTGCTTCCAAAATTTGGTTAAAGTTTGCCCAGACAAAATGTATAATTTAATCATTAAAATGCTAACACTTAGACCTAACTTGAATTTGCTCTCTAGATCCTGACTGGACCCATCCCGAGACATTCTTGACTTCCTGACAGGCTCATCGTATTTCACAATTGCAATCTCCGTGAGGATGCTTAATAATCTTTCAAAATTAGACTGGACTCGGCTTGAAAATATCAAAAGGAAACTCCTAAGGCTTAACCCTAGTCCAGACGACTCACTCACTTACTCAAAACCCTAAAAGCAGAGAGAAGAAGCAGGCAAAACCAAGCGAAAAAGAGGGGGTCCCCATCCTAATGGGGCGATGTGTGAAATGGTCACAACAGGTAGCTAGACAGTAGTACGTCAGAGATGGTACAGGAATGGACGTGCATGCGACTGGTGGAAGGAGTGGGCACCTTGGGTGCCACCTTGCGTAGTATGGAAGGATCCTTCCGAGATGTGTACCTACAAATGCAACAGAGTCAGATAGAGCAGCAGGCCCAGCGGCTGTATGTAGCAAAATTGGAGAAGAAAGGGGAGAAGCATGCGTAGCTAGCCATAGTAGAGAAGAACCTGAGGGTTGAGCTAGAAACGAAGGTGACTACTTACAAGGCTCGTTGCAACATGCAGAAGGAGGTACGGGTACTGACAGCACAAGTGGCTGAGCTTACTCTACAGATGGAACAGAAGGACAAAAAACTGTTGGAGGCCGCACACATGGTAAAGAAGGCACAGGAATGGCAGTTGTTGGCAGAAAAGAACCTCAAACTTCACACAGGCCAACAACCTTCTTCTTCGACCACCACCTGTTGTGACCATTTCACACATCGCCCCATCACAAATGGGGACCCAATCTTTTGCTTGTTTTTCGCTCGTTTTTGCTTTCGTTTTTTAGGATTTTGTTAGTCAGTTAGTCGTCTGGATTTAGGGTCAAGCCTTAGGGTTTTAAATTTTGTCTTTTCAGGCCAGGATCCAGTCGCTTTTGAGAGTTTTTTGAGTTCCTTTTCTAGAATGCAAATTTTGAATGCAATGAATTTGCCAAAATGGTCTAATTTTCAATTGGAATGTTGATGCAGAGCTTTAATTTGTCTAAGTGTTGAAAGCGAAATATGAATTTTTGTCCGATTGAATATTTTGACCAAATTTTGACCTTTTTTATTTTTTATCCTGGGCATTGGAATTGATTTGTTTTCGCCTCGTGAAGTGTTAAAATGTGAAAAATCATGTTATTTTGGCCTGTAGGAGCAAAATCGCTCCTGTCCCTCAGTGAAGGACGGGAGCTCATTTTCAAATATCTCACTATTCCTGCAGGGTCAAGATGAATTACGAATTGGAAATGATAGAGAGAGGCGAGATCTTTCCATTGAATATAAATTGAAGATTTTCATGAGCACAGAAATGCCTCCAGGAGAAAAATCGCTCCTATCCCTCAGTGAAGGACCGGAGCTACAAATCAAATTTCGCCTTGTCCTCGCAAGATTTCGATGACTTAACAATTTGAAAAGGTCCAAAGGAAGATGCTTTGCCAAATGAATATAATTTGAGATACAAAAATGAAGGAGAATGACCTAGAATGCTAATATCGCTCCTGTCCCTCTCCAAGGGACCAGGGCGAGGTACCTTGTAGCTCTCGTCCCTCTCCCAGGGACCAGAGCGATTTCCTTCATTAGGCAAGATCCGAGCTAAAATCAAGGCAAGTTTACGTACAAAGGCAAAAGAAAACATGAGATGGACGCGTTGAATATAAATTGAAGATTTTTTGGACGTCCACTAGGGTCCTAACTGCCTAGCTCGCTCCTGTCCCTCAGGAAGGGACCAGAGCGATTTTTGCCATAATTGCTTTTCTTGCAAAGTTACAGATGATGTCAAGGCATGGACGAATGGAGTGAAGAAGGACGAGTCCGTTGAATATAAACTTGGAACCTGGCCAAGTGAGGTAAAGGCTACAAAAGGAGGATCGCTCCTGTCCTTCTCCAAGGGACCAGGGCGATACAATGGTGATGTTACTTCCTATGCAAGTTCAAGGTCGATCCAAGTCAAGACAAGGTGGCGAGGGACATTTCAAGGCGTTTTAGCAAGCACAAACTTTCAAAGGTCGTTATAATGAAGAGATTTGCACCCTAGGACCTAGTTCGCTCCTGTCCCTCTCCAAGGGACCAGGGCGATGTTAGATGCATTGGCCATTTCATGCAAGTTTTTACGTAAGGGCAAGATGTTGCAATGTTTTAGA
The DNA here is from genome assembly GCF_030272615.1 of Cryptomeria japonica. Lineage (NCBI taxonomy): Eukaryota > Viridiplantae > Streptophyta > Pinopsida > Cupressales > Cupressaceae > Cryptomeria > Cryptomeria japonica. The sequence continues at coordinate 1,178,569 of NC_081413.1, forward strand.
GGGTCCATGGTATGATAAAAAGATGATATACAAGGGTTTTGAACGTAAAATGATCATTATTTTGAGCATGGAGACTATATCGCTCCTGTCCCTCTCCAAGGGACCAGGGCGATTTGCTTTGGATTCCTCGTTTTGCTTCAAGTTCAAGCTAAGTCAGGACGTCATAAGATAGCATATGGTCCAAGGCATCGTTTGAAGATAATTCGCAAGAGTGTTGAACGTCCAAACATTGCCAATCAAGGTAAAAGCTCACATCGCTCCTGTCCTTTGGACAAGGACCAAGGCGATATCACCAAAAGCGCTCATATTCTTTCAAAAACGAAGCAAGACGAGGTTAAGCGAGGTAAGGGACGACATTTAGAAGACACTACAATGAAGATCGAAGTGCAAACTTGCAAAGGTTAAGGAGAAAAACATGGATCGCTCCTGTCCCTCTCCAAGGGACAAGGGCGATGATCCCTCAAAGCGTCCAAACACTTCGTGCAAACAAATGAAACAAACGCAAAAGGAACAAGCATAGGTGTTATTCGCCCTACAATGAAGATCGAAGATAGAAGATGCATATTGAACGTGGAAGTTAGAAGATCGCTCCTGTCCTTTGGACAAGGACCAGGGCGATGAACATCCAAAAGGGACCCATGAACGCATGCAAGGCAATCAAATTCGAAGGACCATCAAAATGATCAATGTTGAACGTGGACATGAAGGAGTTGGACGTAAAAAAATGCAAAAATCAAGACAAAATCATGGATCGCTCCTGTCCCTCTCCAAGGGACCAGAGTGATGAGGTACGTCCCTTTGTTTTCCAATTTTGGCGCCAAATAAACAAATTCAAATTTCCTTAAATGCTAAGTTCGATAAAAAATTGAAAATCCTAATTTAATTAGCATTTAATATGGCGTTGATCTTTTATTAATTATTTTGCCTTTATTAAAATCGAAATTTGCAAATAAAAAACGTAAGGCATTAATAATTAATTAATTAATTAATATAAAAATCGATTTCAAGCGCTCATTTAAGGAGGTCGGCCTTCTTATTTTATTAAAAATCATTTAAAAATCGTTTGAAATTGTTTTATATCCTCAAGTCGGCCTAGGGGGTGAATGGAGATGTGAGCGCTATATAAGGGGAGTGAAATTATCATTTTCACATCATCATTTTATCTTTCTACATGCGAATTAAGGAAGACAAGGGGAAGTGCGATTTGGAGTTTATTAGCAAAGAAGGTGCGAAGGGTGCTTGAAGTGTAGAGTGCGAATTACGTTGAAAACCAAAGGTGCCGCTAACATCAAAGGGTGGTGCGATATCTTGAAGACTTCATTGGAGCGAATTTGCTAAGGATTGAAGACCACGTCGAAGGTGCGAGACTTGGAGATTTGTTTGTGCGAACTTGAAGATCCATTTGAGCGAATTGACAAAGGCGATAATTGAAGATCATGTTGAAATCCAAAAGGTGGCGAAGTTGATTTTTTGAGGAGACCACATTGAAGATCTATTTTTACCTCAATTTTGCCTAGGCGATCTTTTCCTTTTTCGCATTCTAGAGTTAGCTCTCTGTTGAGGTATGGCGATTTAATTATTATTGCTTTATTCTTTCGTCGTCATATTTTAATTTTTGAAGTTTTGAATTTTGAATCTCTTAGCTCAATCGTTTTTTTTTAGGAAATGATAACTCTAGAGACTTATCATGGCGTTTCCTAAAAACTTCTCTCTCTTATTTATGTTATTCATTGCAAAATCAAGTTCTTATAATGAAATGTTGTGTAGGTATGGCGACCCCAAAGGCGGGAGCATCCACCAGCCGCTCAGCTCTCATGAAAGAAGATCAGAAGACCGAAGAAGTGGAGACCAAGATCATGTCAAAGTGGAGCAACATTGGAGATACCAACTTGGGGAACTTTAGCACGAAGAAGTTCCGAGAGGTCCCTTACATCGGCAAGCCATCACCTGTCGCCCGGAGAATAATAGAGAGTGGCATCATTAAGGCGGCCGGTTTTCCTCCAGCTATTCAGTGCCACGAGTTGATGATCGAGTGTGCCCGTCACTACAATCCACAGTCCAGGACAATTGTGTCCAATGAGGGAAACACTTTGGCGTACCTTTCAGAGGAAGCCATAAGTGAAGCCTTCCATCTTCCAGAGCACAGGGACATGATATACAAGAGCATTGAAGGAGCCAGATCAGTGTACGATGATGATCCAGATGCTTGCCTAAGCATAATCAATAAGAACTGGCTACTTAAGAGTCGTCCCCGTCTAAGCAAGGTACCGAACACACCGCATCGGATTGATTTCCAGGAGGAGTACAGAGATTTGATTACCATGCTCAACAGAGTTACAGGAGCACCTCATGCCTTCTATTTTGAGAAGTGGATGTTTTACTTCATCCAGGTGATTGTTCAAGGAAAGGGTACAATACATTGGGCTAGGATAATTAGCCATTGCTTAGACGTACAGTTGAGGAGACTCAGGGCTACTAAGTCCTTCCACATGAGTTCATACGTCATCTATGCTTTGATCAGGAGTGTTGAGTACGCAGGACTACCTCACAGAGGAGTGATTGGAAGAGGACCCGGCGAGGTCAGAGCTTGTGAATCCTATACTTACTTGCATCATCCGCCAGGGAAGAACTACGAGTTAGTCAATGATACTTTCACGATGAACATCACAAGGACGTTGCAAGGTGGAATTCACAACAGATTATCTCAGGATGCCCAGGAGTTCATCAAGAGGTACGGTGCTTGGTTCATTCAGTTTCCCAAGTTCACTTACATTAGAGTGCATGGATGTCCTTTACCTCCATACATGTTGCCGAGATATCCGACAGACAGAATTGTGTTACTTGAAGTAACAAGGCAGTTGGCAGCGTATGTGAAGGCATTCAGACACAAACATCAGAATGGAGTCCAGGTACCTATTATTTTGGGTAATTCAGTTGAGGTATGTCCTAATGTCTTAGCCATGGATGACGCAGAGAAGGAGTTAGCCTTGCATTCTTTTTCATCTTTTGCTTGGAGAGAGAGTTTTGATCCACATGGACATTTAGAGGAGACGGTCGGTAGAAGATTTAAGCATGAGCACCAGATTGAAGATTTTATGATGAACCTCCTAGATGATCTTGAAGTGAAACGAAAGTTACATTCTAGATTGCCTTTAGATTTCATCAGGAAATGCAGGATTTACAGAGTGGCTGACCAAGCTCAGGACAATGGCAGGCACATCCAGTCTTCCTATGATAGAGAAAGCAAAAGAATAAGGTTGGATTGGAATGAGCCTGAGGCCGTGGATTTAGATGATTTGATGGCACCAGTTTTGTCTTGTACTCGCAGATGGGTAGACGTTCAGCATCAGAAGTTGAGAGAACAAGGCATAGCTATGTCTTTTACTTTGGAAGAGAAACCAGCCGAAGGTGGAGCTAGCGTAAGTGAAGGCAATCCTAATCCTAGGAATTCAGGTGAAGGTAACCTTCGATGTGCCAGTGAGGGCAATCTCCATCCGAGAGGTTCGAAGAGAAAGGAAAGATCAGAAAAGAAAGAGCCTTCCAAGAAAAAGCAAGGTGCCAACAAAGATCAAACACCAGGTACTTCTTCCAAACTAGAGGATAGAACAATTCGAGTGGAAGAGTCCATGGAGTCGATGGTACAGAATGACGGGCAGGAGGAAGGACAGGCACAGCATGTTTCATCAGATGGATCTCTCCAAGACTATGATTTAGAAGAAGATAATGAAATGACATCTCCTCCCAGACAAGAAGAAATAGTACATAAAGAAATTCAAGTTCAAGAGACAAGATCGAATATCCCAGATTGGTTGAAAGAAAGATTGACTAAGGTGATCGTAGTTGAGGACGAAGACAGTGCAATTGATTTAGAGAGCCTTGTTGGACGTTCACATGTGATAACAGAGAAGAAGAAGGCTACGAAGATGTCCAAGATGATTCGAGATGAGACTGGATTCAGAAAACTGCAGATAGCTACACCGGCAGCAGATAAATATGAGGGTGAGATCCTAGCAGAGGACTATCATATACAGACTATTGAGTTAGGACCGTCCACAGCAGAGCAGACAATGGATGATGCTACCGACACATTTGAAGCATTGAAAGACAAGCTTAGAGAAGAAGTGGAAAAGAATAGAAAGCTTGAGAGAGAGAGAGGTGCATGGCGGACATATTTCAGTCACATCAACGAGCCTTTGGGACGTCAGGATCCAGTTAGATCACCAGTGCAGGAATTGCCCCTTCAATCGATCAATGAAGCAGAAAGATTCAGGAACCTGTTCCAGCGTACACGTAGTTGGATGGATAGATCTCATACAGTGGCCATAGAGTTTGTTACAAGGATGACGAAGATCATTCATCAGGCTATCCAAGTTCTTGAGATTATACACAGATTGATGGCAACAGTAGCTGCATTTGCCCATACCAAGGACGTTGTCATCCCTGTCTTGAAAGTAATAAGACATACATCCAGAAGAATTTTAGCGCAAGAGAGGATCTTGGAAGGTGATTCTCACAGTTTGTTTCAGTGGTCAACCTTACTCCATATAAAGAGTGTTCTCTTCGAGGACATCAATGTTAGATGTGGTCAAGTTGAGGATGTGATCAATCCGATCCAGGACAGAGTATTTGAGGTACTTCGTACCATTCTTGGCAGAAGGATCGAGGTCGAGACAGATGTGGATATGCAGGAATTTGAGGATAGAATCAAGATCATCTTTTGCAAGGACGCAGATGTTACAGATGAGCAGTATGATCAGATGTATGCCACCATGCTCCTGATTGATAGAACGAAGGAACTTGAATCTACTTGGGACGCAGCTCTTCTAGATGCATTCGATCAGGTTATCCACTTAGAAGAGAGTATCAAGAATCTTCCCGAGATTCCAATCACAGAAATCGAAGGAATCGTGACAAAATTCATTGCATATGCTAAGAAAGAGAATTGGAAAGGGAATAAGATTCTAGATGAAAGGTTGTTACAGATGACATGACATCTTATTTCTCATTGGTTGATACCTCCTAGGTTTTTGTGCCGAATTTAATATTTGGTTATGCATTTAATATTGTTTAGTAAAAAGGAGGTCATTTGTAACAAACCCTAATTAGGGTTTAGGTGTCATGATCTTGTCCGTTGATTTACTTTCAATCTGGACCTTTCATTGTAACTGGGGATGCTATATATACCCCCATTTTTCATTTCATTAAAGAGAGTGATAGTTGATGTAATAGAGAAGAGAGATTAAAGCTAGAAGCAATTTTATTTTGTAGCAAGATTGAGTCTTGAAGAGAGAACTCCAAGCAATTGTTGTACATGATGACTTGGAAATCAATAAAATATTGAAGTTATGGTGTTTTGTTGCAAATTTCTTGAGTTATCTTCATGGTTGTTTGGCATACTTGAATCATGCTCAATCGAAGTAGATTGTTAATTTGAAAGAGTAAGTGTGAGATTTGATATTTGGTAGGATTCGCAATCCAAACCACTAGCTTCTTGCTGATTGTAGGAACGCCTTGCGTGGTCGACTGGAGAACACTTTGAGTCCTTAATCTTCAATTATCATTGTGTCTTGGATATGTACCTTCGTAGTAGTGTCCTTGGTCTTTGATGCATTGAATACCATTATATTACCTTAGAAGATCGCACTAATTTCAATTGAGTTGTTATCTTATGGCAAAATTGAAGTTGGTTGAGTCTTGCCAAATCTCGTCCATGCTAAGTCATTCATAGGGTTAGGCTAGATTAGACCTCTTAAACCCTATCCTTTTGCTTTTTTTTTGAAAGTTCCTTTAGTTTAGTAAAATCTTCGAGTTTCGAAAGCGTAAGACCCCTTGGAGGAAACAGCAAATCACATCATACCACTAAAAAAGCTTGTCCACACGTGGAGACCCCACTAAAAGAACCTTGGAGTCTACCTAACTGATCCTTTACGCGAATCTTCAGCAGTTAGAGACTATTTTCTCAAGAGAGGATAAGATGCCTATTGGTATTTTATTCTGTGTATGATGGTGTACAAAATACACGTCAACACCACCAAGGGGAGTATTGTACTGACATATTCTTGAGAATTCAATAAAGATATCATTCTTCTGGTATAGCTATTATGTTATTGTTACTCATGCTTTGATATTTGAATGTTATGTTACATGAATAGTTGGTACATGTGGGATATCCTTGTTTTATCCGTGAGTTTACCAACCTCACATTAAGGACTAAACAGATAAGTAACAAAAGCTCATAAAAATGGAAAGGTGCAATCTTGAGAAAGATTAATTAATCCTTAACAAACGATGTGACCAAAGGATAAAATGGAAGGATGCATCCATTAGACCTCATAAGGTATTTAAGGGACTCCAATATCCTTTCCAAGAATCATTGGATTACTTATTATTTTATTTATATCCTTATTGGATTTCCATGAGCAAGTGCCATTGGCATACATAATGTTTAGTAGAAGCATAGATTGGATATTAAGATCGTCCTTGCCCAATTGTCATCAATTATATCAGAGACTGCAGAGATAATCTTAACATTGATTTACATTGCACTAAGTGCAGATATATATATCAAAGTCATCTTTCATATATCAAGTGTTGACATCAGAAATAGCAATGGTATTGTTCTCATATATCCTATATCATCATATTATAAATGATATCAGTTGTATGACTTAAGGACATATCTTTTAGAAGTGGTATCATAGACTATTATTCTTCCTTCAGTCATTATCATTTTAAGTGTTATTGGAGAATTTATAGAAAGAAGTCTCTTGCAATTGATTTGCAAGACAATTGTTCTCTAATTTCCTAAGAATATACATAAGGGGGCATTACAAATACAATTCATAAGGTAGTTCATGAGAGGAGCTATGTGCAAGCATTAAAATAATAAACACAAAACCAATATACCATAATAGAGTGACTTACGTGTGGAAACCATTTTAGGAGGAAAACCCCACACTCCATAGCAACTCAACATATTACTCAATAATAAAAGGCCACAAGAGACTTGTGGAGTGTTAACCTTTACAAAGGTATTTGAGCCGAAGATTTGGAGTAGTTTTGGAAACATCACAATACCTACAATACTCACAACCAAAACCTCCATCCCAAGCACCCAATAAATAAAACAATCAATACATAAAACCATCAAATGATCATTAAGAAACAATAAGCAAAACCACCCAAAATGTGATGCATGAATCCCTAGTTAGAAATCCAACACCCAAATCCCAACATGAATCCATGGGCTAAAAATAACATATTCCTTCCACCTACCATAAGCTCATCTTAATCCACTCACCAACTTAGGCCCTCCATTTTGAATCCATTTATCCATACAAAGATGTCTTATGACATGTCATAAAACACATCATAAGTTGGTCAACAAGTGTAACACCCTCCTACAGCTCTTTTATATTTCATAAATATTTTCACATTCCCAATGTGGAAGGCCCAATGTCTGAAGGCCATTACTTTTGATTTGAGAAGCCATTTGGGTTCCTTCTTCAAACTGTGTAGCTTGCAAAGATCTACATGTTGGGCGTCTTTGGGAATTCTATCAAACAATCTAGAACTATGCACCTTTTACATTCTAAACATTGGTAGCAAGGTTGAGAAACCTTTCCTAATATTCTCCCACTCGTCGAACACCTTGTAAGAGCAAAGAGTACAAAAATTATCAACTTATTGCTAGGCCCATAGACTCATAGCACCATCTAAATTTTTTTGTGCTTTCTGACTTTGTCAATACAATAGTCCTACTTTACTTCCTATTACTAATGGGAGGTCAAAGTAGTGACTGGTGTTCTATTGAATACAAAATCAAAATTAAAACCAGCTAACAAAAAGTGACAGCAAAGGCGTGATAGGCAAGAACTACATCTACTTAACAATCCCTCTTCAAACTTCCAAATATTCACCTATAACCAGAGTAGCCGAAAACTCCTTTGTCCCTCCCTCGGCGCGCATACCCCCATATCCAAAATGGATACATATTTGATACATCCCAAATATGCATTTGTGACTATACCCATGCGTGCCCAAAAAACCTTGATTTTCCAACCATGCCTAACATTGTGATTTGATCTTTTTTAAAATTTGACATAAATCTTCCTAAATTTAATTTTTAAAAACCTTATTCATGCATTTTTAAAAAAATGGTATAAACAAAAACTACACCAAATGAGAAAGACAAATGAAATGTTTTTCTATTTCAGTGACCCATTTTTTGGGTTATCTTCCAATGCAACTCTACTATTTTTGCATATTGTAAATTGATAAATCAACTTATAATTATTTATGTAGCAATTATATGTCTGTATTGCTTTTGAAGTAATGAAAATCTCCTCTAATAACTTAGAAAATTGTGTTAAATATATGTTTATGTGCTTTATATGAATGTCATATCCAGCCGTATCCATATTGGGGGTCTTAAAAAATGGCCGTATCCATATCCAATACCATATCTGTATCCGTGTCCATGCAACTTTGCCTATAACAAGAAACAAACCATTACAAACAACAAATAGCCATGTATTAAGGCGCTGCAACCCTTGTCAAACTCTAGTTATAGTTGCACCAACATATAGTGTTTAATCTATAATGTCCTAATTGGAAAAGAACACAACCTCTCAAAAATAGTGATAAGATTGCCTTAATTTTCAATACCATAGGTACATCTTTTCTTATTCCTCTAAAACTTGGTGAGTTTCAATATTATTGATCTCATCACTAGGGGAAGAGCACCAATAGCCGTCATAGCTAACTTCGCACACCCACAGATCTTAAACGGCACATCGGATTTTGATTTTTTTTTTAGTTGTCTTTGTTTGCGACTTAACTACTTATAGCTATTGATCTGGCTTCTGGGTAGTAACGATGCACGTTGTGGAATCAGTTATGCACACAAAGGTCAAAAAGTACACATTTCAAAGTGTCGCCTGAACCCTAACTAAAGATGTTCCAATAATGGTCAACTCAAAATTGCTAGTACTTGTTGACAAATGTCCAAATAGTGGTGCACAAATGGGCCAATTATGAACAAAAAATTACAAAAAATGATTGGCTATTGGTACAAAACAAATTTATTAATGGTGTTTTCACTGTGACGGCTATTGGGGGGTCAACATGACAATAAGGTGACGGTTATTGGAACTGTGTTATCTATTGGTGCTCTTTGTTGGTGTTGGAAATAAGCCACACCCGGACCGACGATGGACTGGTCCAAGAGGGGCCAGTAGCTCAGTGGTAGAGCACTCCAGCAGTGTAAGGAAGGTCCTAGGTTCGAGTCCTAGCTGGTCCATGTCTCAACATGGTATCAAAGCTAAGTCCAGGCTAGGAGCCCCAAGCACACGAGAGGTGTGGCTTAAGGGGGGGTGTTGGTGTTGGAAATAAGCCACACCCGGACAGACGATGGATTGGTCCAAGAGGGGCCAGTAGCTCAATGGTAGAGCAATCCAATAGCGTATGGAAGGTCCTAGGTTCGAGTCCTAGCTGGTCCATGTCTCAACAGTCTTCCCCTAACAGACATAAGTAAATTGGTTGATCAATAAGATAAACTTTATTTTGGATCCCAAAATTCTTGTTGATGAGAGGAATCATAAGTTCAATTAAATATATTTCACAATTTGTCATAAAAGTAAATTTCAAGATTATATTTTCATGTATACACCTCCATCATTGAAATAATGTGAATGCACAAATATAGTAATGCTTACATGTTTTTCCTTGATATAATATGGACTTTGGTTCTCCAAGGGTTTATCATTGTAAGAAACTTCATATGGAGGCACCTCAATTTACATAGGGAGTGTCTTCACTTCAAGCCTAAGTTATGTAAAAGTATACAATAGATGTGTAAATTTTCCCCTGCATCTAATATAATTTGATCCTAAATTTCTTAATTTTGGTATAAAAAGTTTTTATTGGTAAATTTAGTTTTGGGTACACGACTAATTGAACAACAAAGCCATATGTATAATCTTGTTACCACGGAATGAATCAAAGAGACAATGAGCTTATCCATATCCTTGAGAAAAGAAAGTAATACATAATTCATTCATTTTATAGTTGCCTCTTATCATAACAACATCATGTTTACAAGGTTGTGCTTTGTTACTAATTCATGTAAGGAATTTCTTAAACACGCACCAACACTTGCAGGTCTATAAAAAATATTACTTACATTTTCCTACCAGCTACATTCAACCATGAAGGGAGTGGTCCCGTTAAATTATTGCTACCAAGAAACCTGAATGCATTGTTCACAAAAAGAGAATCATTATAATGTTTGTATATAACTGAAACAATGTAATAAATCGTAAACTTTACAAAGACCTTATTTTGAAATAACTGTCATGCACGTGATACTTACAAGTACTTCAAAGAGCTCAAATTTCTCAAGGAATCTGGTATTTGTCCTCTCAAATTGTTAAAGCTCAAATCCCTGTTAAATATATTTGCCATTCAAAAGCATTTTAATTTCTAGACAATTTCAAGACTTGAAATTATCCAAGTGTTTTGGCAAAAGATATATTGTATCTCAACAAATCCATTGCACACATTTTAGAGAAAGCATATACACAAGCATTTGCATTTTCCTGTCTTTATTTTTTAAATTTCTTTGGTTCCATTTCAAACCCATTTTGATTAAGTAATATAAAACTATTCTAAACATTTAGATACCAACTACACAATAAGTGTTTCTATTTAATGTGAAATGTAATATGATCAATGTACCAAGAATCCTTGAAAAATTCTCAATCATTAAGTTCATATGTTCATTAGTAGCACAAGATCTTGGTTACTCTTACCGATATAAATTCCATGCACAATCACAGAACATTTTTGTCTTTACAAAATATAAATACTGAGAAGCATTGTGACCACTTAGTCAAAATTGTTATCACGTGTCACAAAAAATAACCTTTTTAATTGCAGTCCTCTCTTATTTACGGATCCTCTTATGCCAAATCCATAAGAAATCAGTAGGATTCAATTTTGTCAAATTGACTATTTTTCAAAATAAGGAACATTATCCTTGAGAGGTGAGAGGGAGTCCAATGATTTCAAATTAATTATTTGTCAAACAATACTAAACTGTTTCACACTCATAATACTTCCATTGTACTCAACACGTTGATCTTTTACTCCCCTCTTTGAATCCATGCACTATTATAACATGCAATACAAACATTCACAAAAACAACAAGACATCTATTAACCTAACAAACATATAATTGATCCAATAAGGAAACTAGGAACTTTATGCTCTCTCTTGAAAAATAAAATATATACAAGCTCTTGCTTAAGTCTCTCATGTTTGTCTTAAATAACAAATTCTTTCCTACAAAGTTCAAGCATCATAGCTAATGCAAAGAATTTAAGTATTAAAATACACAACCAAAGACTTATATGACTACTACTAAATATGTACTTGTAACTGATGACATGGAATGCCACGTTGTTGTTTCTATGTAAGTGTATCATTTATATAGGATATAAAACCAAGGCTATACTTAGAGAGTTGTGATATATGTGAATCTTCCCTCATATTTTGGATTGATGAAAGCTTCCTTACTAGTTGATCCATCAAACCCCCCATGGCACATGGCCCACAGCCAATTACGAAGCCTTGTGACATACACCAAAAGAAAGCCTCAATATTTCACACAATTTTTTTTGGCAATGCCTTTGTGAAAATATTATGAATTGCTCCTCTAATCAGCAAAACTTAAGATTGATTTCCCTATTGCTTACTGTTGAAACATAATTTATTTTTGCATTTAGTTTATTAGTATATTGATTTATATACATCTAGTTAGAATAAGTTCACTAAAATAGTTGTGTCAATCGATTACTACCTATTGTGATGTTTTCACACATCGCCCCATTGCAAAAGGGGACCCCCCTACTTTTTAGGCCCTATCGGTCTTTTGGGTTTTCGTTTTTGGGTCTTCTTGTGGCAATCTTGTCAGTCTCTCTGAGTTTGCAAGTGAGTGGGGTCAATTTGATCAAGCCTTCTTTTCGTTTGAGCAATTTTGGCTAAGTCTAGGGCTTGTTTTATCAGTTTTAGGGTTTTTTCCTTCAATCTTAGATTTTGGGGGATTCCTCTTAGGGTTTTTGAAAACTGAAAGTTGCAATGGAGTCAAGACCCTCTAAGGATCTGGCACATGAAATTTGAGCGAATTATGAGCAACTTTCTATTTTTAGAAAGTTCTTATTTTTTAGGGATTTCACTGCCTCCCAAATGTCTTCATTTCACCAAAAATCAAGCTTACTATTTTTAGTAAGTTTATATTTTTAGAAAGTGTCCCTTCTTATTTTGCTCTAAAGCTGACATTTTGAAAAAGTTTCTATTTTTGGAAAGATTATTTGTGGTAGGTCCTTGCAAGCAGACACTGAAGACCAAACATGCACGATCATTTCTATATTCGGAGAACTGGAAAAGTAGGCTAAATTGACCCAAAAATAGCTAAGTATGGACATTCATTCCAGGAATGGAAAGCTTGAAAATCACTAAAGTCTAGAAAACCTCTTCAAAATCCGCACGTCATCCAAATCTGGAAATGATTGAAATTGATAAAGTCTGGAAATTCCTTCGTCGGAGTTGAAATTGTAAAAATCCATCACTTAGTGAATTCTATGCCCAAGTCAATCTGGTGGGCACTAAAATGGGGTCATCATGGAATTCGTGAAAAATGAAGAAATCCCTCCCCAAAGCAAAACATCACCCAGGCAAAGAGTAGGGTGCAAAAATGGAGTGCTCATAGAAAGTCAAAAAATTTGTGAATTCCTTGACACGTGCAAAATTCCGCCCAAGGATGGAGTAGGGCGCCAAAATTCCCATGGCATGGAAAATGTGAAAAAAGTGAAATTCCTTGCCCAATGGAAAATTTTGAGTTAGGGCGCTAAAGGAGAGGGGACGTGGAAAACCAAGAAGAATAAAAAATTCCACCACAAGAGGAAAATAGTGCCCAAGTCAACGAGAAAATGTTAAAATGAAAGAGGCATGGAAATGATGAGATTTCTCCACTTAGTGGATTCCATGCCTAAGGTTAAAAAATTTCCAAGGCAAAGGGGAATTTGAAGATCAGGAATGGAATGAAGCAAGAAATCCCCCTGGAATTGTTTTTCAAAAATCCATTTTTCGACACCAAATCTCATCCGAAATTCAAAATTTTTGCAATTGGATTCGTACGAGAATTTACTCTCCTAGACCCAAGACCTAAATTTTAGGAAAGTTCTTAAAAAATAGGAGACATGAAAAATTGGTCAAAAAGCTCCATGTGGACAAGATGAACTCAAAAAGCACAAAAACATTCCTTCCTCAAGGACCAAATTTCCAAAATTTCTTCTCTAGTTCCGAAACATGTCTGAGGTTGGAAGCAGAATGTGAAAATCAAGGTTCAGAAAGAAAACTTCAAGAATTCAAAATATTCCTTCCTCGAGGAAGAAATGCGCCCAAGGTGAAGAATTCCAAGAAAGTGAAAAAATTGGCTAAGTGTTGGAAATTCCTTCCTTCAAGATAGAATTCTAGAAAAGGTGAAAATTTGACTAACTGATGGAAATTCCTTCTTTCATGACAAAATTCTTGGAAAAGGTGAAAATTTGGCTAAGTGTTGGAAATTCCATCCTTCGGGACAAAATTCCAAGAAAGGTGAAAAATTGACTAAGTGTTGGAAATTCCTTCCTTCGGGACGAAATTCCAAGCAAGGAAGAAATCACACCCAAGGATGAATTAAAAATAAATTTTCTAAGGCAAGGAAGGAACCAAGGATGAACTAAACAAGAAATTTCCCCCCAGGAAAAAATTTGAAAAATCCGTTTTTGGGCATCAAATTACATCCAAATTTCATAATTCTTTCAGATTTGGATTCGTGACAAAATTTTCTCTCCTGGAACCTTGAACCCTATTTTTGGAAAGTTCCTAAAAAATAGGAGATGGTGGAAAATCATTAAAAGTCTCCTCCAAAGCAAGGAAAGTTCGAAAAACTTCAAGAAAAATCTTCATGAATCATTTTTTTCTCTTGAAGTTTTCTCTCTCCATGTTGAGTCAATGGAGCATCTTTTTTGCATGCAGTCATCGCGCGATGGCATAGTGGCGAATTAATTGCTGGAATATTTGACCATGCAGTGGTGGAGCATCTTTCGCATGTAACTATCGTATTCAGGAGATGGAGCATTTATTACATATTGGGTGAATTTGAAAGAAGTGGTGCATTTAATGCACAATGGATGCCATTTTGGGCACGTAAATTAATTGTATATGGGCATGATGGGTCATTAATTGCTGATTCCCACCTTGTTGCATCATGTGTGGGGAATTTTTTGGGAAAACCCTAATTAGGGTTTGCATGTGTCCTCAAGGCATGAAGCCTATATAAAGGGGTGACCCCCCTCATTTATAAAAGAGGGAGACTTGTATAAAATTGTTGCGATAAGTTTTGAGATAATAATAATAATAGTGAAACGATGTTCTCTGATGGTGTCCACTTAAGTTATTTTTCAAAGCTTGCATGGTTTCACCTACCTCACTTAGAGTAGAAGTAGTAGTGCTTCGATTTCAATGGAGAATGTAATGGTGTTCGATGAATTTCCATGATTCATACTTTTTGCATCTTGCTGATTGTAAGTTGTAGTGTAAAGTTAGTTTGAACCCCAATTTGTGCTAAGTTTGATTGTGAATAGTCGTTTGGATTGCACCATGTTGGGTATTCAAATGCACTTTCTCAATGTGAAAATCCTCCAACATCCTCAGAAGATTGGACCGATTCTTGCAGAGTTGTAGTTAAGCTTGGCAAAGAAGAGCTTGGTTTATTTGGAATTTGTCCACCAAAGCATCAACTGTTGATATCACTTCCCTTAGGAGTAGATTTAGATCCTCTAGCCCTTTCCCCTTTAATTTCAGTTCATTCCAGTTCACTTGAAGCAGAAGCATCGCAAAATTGCTATATCCAATGATGAAGTTCCAGCCACAGCAAAGAAGTGAAAGGATGATTCAAATGTAAGGCCCCTTGCATTCCTAGTAATCACATCAGCCAATTGAGTCACATCCGTTGCATATAGGAACCTTGGAGTCGATTGTCTAAACTTCCTGCAGTCTTAGCATACAATCGTACTTTGATCAAGAGAGAGTAAAGTGACTGTTGCAAAACTTTATTCTGTGTTAGGCGTTGTCATAAAAAACACATCAACACTACCCATGTCTTTTGCTCTTGATTTCCACTTATCTAGTTAATGAAACAAATGTCTTTTGCTCTCGATTTCCACTTATCTAGTTAATGAAACAATCAGTTACGTGCCCATTACTTGTGCACCTGATTGTCACTTATCTAGTCCTAGTGGAGTTACACTCCTATCACTATCTAGCTTCACCTATTAGGCATGCTAGCTTCAGTTAGCTCCATCTATTATAGGTGCTGAGCCTTAATCAGTTACCACCTTTTAGGCACTCCATTGCTCTATATAAGCATAAGCCTATTAGGTATTTTGGTGCTTCCTTTATTTCCTTGATTAGAATAAAGTTTATTCTATGATATTATAAGCATAAGCCTATTAGGTATTTTGGTGCTTCCTTTATTTCCTTGATTAGAATAAAGTTTATTCTATGATATTGACTTTTGTGTCATTGTGCTATCCTTTAGCATTATTATTCTTGTGTTAATATTCTTACACACAGCAAATGAAATAAATGTGTTTGCTCTTGCCATGGAAAACATCATTTTCAAACAATGACTGAATCATTGTCACAAAATATATCTGTGGATCTCCCAATTTAACTCACATAAAACTCTGCTCATCCATACTACCTAAAATGGTGCTGATGTGGCTGCCACATAATCTATTTCAGCTATACAATGAGTGGCAATAAATCGTTTCTTCAAAGCCAATGACACTGCACTAGATTCAAAATGAAACATATATCTGAATGTGCTCTTCTTGTGATTCATATTTCCAGACCAATCACTATCCATGTATCATATCAACTTGAGATAATTAGTTAGTAAATATAAAATCCTACGATTTTTTGTGCCAGCCACATATCACAGAATCCTCTTACTGACTGCATGTGTGTGTCTTTCGGCATCTTCATAAATCTAAAAATTAGACTTACATCAAACATTAGATCAGAGTATCAGACCTTCTAGCTGTGAAATACATTAAGCTCCCAACCAACCTTTTGTGGAAAGTTGGCTCTACACAACTGCTGCTGCCTTCCTTGCTAATTACAAACCTAAATCCAGAAGTGTTGGTGTCGGTTTACAATTCAGCATTCCAACCTTTTTGAAATATCTTCTATATTTAGCTTGACACATAAAACTACCATTATCTTATTAACCTTGATACCAATAAAATATCTTGTGAGTCCCAAATCAATTGCCATAAATTCCTTTTTAATGACTGATTTAAACATGTATATTGACAATATTTAAAGTCAGTTTGGATTGAAATTGTGTTCTAGCTAGATTCATTCCATTCTACACCACAACATTTCTAGTGGGAACTGTACACTAGATCCATACGTAGCATCACTTTAGCATCAATTTACAAAAGAATAAATCATTTGCAAGATTAGTGTTACTATCACTTTTACTCTTGTAAATAACATTTTTTTTAAATTCAAAGATACCCTTTTGTGGGTTTGAATGAAGTGAAAGTAAAGGTGCAGAATACGCTTCCTAGACTAATCTATGAGAATTTATACGTACAACAATTAAATTGATCATACAGTTACAAGAAAATAAACACAAAAGTAATATACCATAAGATTGTCGTTTGCATGGGGAAAACCCTTTTAGGAGGAAAAATCCCTCTCCAAAGCAACTCAATGTCTTATTCCGCAATGAATACTTAAAGAGTATAAGCCTCTATAGGAGTATTATAAACAAGAGTTCTACAGCGATTCTACTAACATAATGATACCTATAAAACTCAACATGAAACCTCCATCTCATGCACCCAATAAATAGGAGAAGATATATATGAAACCATAAAATGATAATTAGAAACCCATAAGCTAAAGTTATCCACAATGTGATGCCCAATCCCTAGTCAAAACACCCCAAACCCAAGTTGAGTCTAAGAATTGAAAATAGCAGAATCCTTTCATCTATCATCACAATTCAGTCACAAACTTGGGCTCTCTATTTGGCTCCATTTAAAATGCCTTATGAGGTGTCATAATATGCATCATAAGTTGGTCAACAAGTATAAATTGTTAAGTTTTGGTGATCAGATTATAATTTCAATTTTAATTGCCTATTAAACAGGTTTTACTCTCAGGATAGAACCTATACAGTTCAAATATATATAAGTTTAATCTTCCTCAATGATGATCTACAGTAGGCAGATGAATCACGACACAAAAGAGAGAATCCAATTTGATTAATAACTATGAAGGCAGGATCATGGACTGCTATTGATTTTGAATAGTTCAAATATATAGAATGTAAGACCAAATTGTAATACTTATATCTGCTGCTGTATCGATAACAAGGTTGAGGGAGAGGTTGAACATATATACGTAGCATAGAAGCTAATCCAACCAACACAACTCGCCCTCGTCATCACGACTCTTCCAAAGTCGATTAAACAAAACACGTTTAACAGCAAGTTAAAAACAAAACGTTTTAGTCATTGAATCAGTTCATGAGTTAACAAGTCAAAGATTAATTAGTTAACACAAATTATCAAGGAATTGATTCACACTTGGGCATTACATATAATCGATTAATATATAAATCGATAGATGTTAATTATCTAAAAGAATCGAATCATGTAATAGTCGATTCAGATACAATGTATATTAATTATTAAACTAATTTGTTTAGATGACTCAGTCAGATCAGATTACTGACTGACGCTATTCCTCAACATAACTCCCTATTATTATTCAGTATTCACTTATGCAGCATAAGTGCTTTTACATTCTCAATAAGGGAGATCCAACTTTTGGAGGCTATAATTTTTTATCTGAGAAGCTGATTGACAACTCTTTTTTTTCAAATTGACAATCATGAAAAGATCCACTTTTCATAACTATCTTGCTCCATTAAAATCTTATTTCAACATTTTTCAAAGCCAAAATCAACCTCTTTAGCCGAAAATTATATTTTTTTGTTCCTAGTATTAGAATGCAAGTTTGAAAATCCTTTCCTAACATTCTCCCACCTGTCAAACACCTTGTAAAAGAAAAGAAGATACCGACATTGCCAACGAAGGAATGAGAGGTCTATAAACATATTGCGCCACCTAAACTTCTTTGTCTTGATTGGCTTTATCAATGAATCTACAAATTTTGGTGTGTTATCTTTCTCCAATATCACCCTCCCATCCTCTACCATGTGATTGATAAAATGGTATTAGATGTCTATGTGCTTTGTCATGAAATGTCAAGTTCTTTGCTCATTCCTCCATCATAGTGATTTGTAAATCTTCCTCCTCTTGGGAAGTGACTAGCTCTATTTCTATTTATGCCTCCTCTTACGTGTGATGATTGGATTGCGGAAAGGAAAAATGTCATATCAAACATTGAACTTTATTTTTCTTGCATTTATTTTTGAAGTTGGTTGCCTATACATGTCAGTGATAGTGCACACCGTAAACTATGCAGACTTGTGTGAAAGACATGGTCCATTTCCTCACATTTAAAGAAAACAAATGAACTATAATAGTGATCCTATAGTTGAGAGGTGTCTTCCTGGGGATTAAACAGAAGTACTCATAAGGAGCCCCAGAAAGTGAGATGAAAGGTACAAAAATCAAAGAATTGTGTGCCTTAATAAAAAGTCGAGATATGTGTAATGATTTGACCCAATTTCCCTTGCCAAAAACTTCCTTATTTATTTAAATTATTACATAGCCATTTTGTTGAACATTTTGTATGTATTGAAATATGGGGATTTTTCTGTTTGCTATTGTTGGGTAAGTTTTATTGAAAGATTTGGAACAAGTTTTCACCATCCATTCTCATTAATGACAAGAACATTTCATCAAATAGTTATCCTCTTGCAAAATGTAAGTGATCATGCCATCAAACTCCTTCTACTTAGAGGTCCTTGCACACCACATAAGGGGCCTTCAAATCCAATACCAAGATATCTAACTCAATTGGAATCCCTTCATAAGTTCGTGTAATGTCCCCTAATAAATAAGTTGCCAGACATTAAATTTGAAACAATATTAATTATTTTATATTAATATTCCATTCATTAATATAAATAATTAATATTATTAAAGCATGTTCTTATTATTAAAGCATTATAATAAACACCGTAATTATTTACTTAATAGTTCTTAACTATTATTTAGTTTCCTACGGGAAATAAAACCAACTTATTTGGTAAATAAAACGATAGCGTTGGATGGAACGAGGATGCCTGGAAGGAAAGATTTGAATCTTGTGTTTGTTAATACACATCTCAAAGTTAAATTGCCTTTCGTCAGTCATCGACTGGCCTATTGGTCACACGATTCTAGACAAGAATCATTATTGATTGAAGCGGAGTGAAGTTCAACGGAGATCCTTGGTGTATGACACGGGTATGCGTATTACTGCAAATACGAACAGGGGAAGCATGGAGAATCATTCACAGCGTCACACACACTATCATTCAGTGCCTCTGCAACCCGAAACATGGCATCAACGTACATCATCTATGCGTGCCTTTGTAACCTGATATCGGGTTGTGACATCAAGATTGCCCTTACTGCAAATGGTGTGGTGTCGGCAGTTATCGTGGAGAGAAGAGTTTGTTATTGCCGCGGTGTGACGGATATTGACATCGCGTGGAGGATCTCATAGTGTTTGCATACCGTGAAAATGCAGAGTCTCAGACTTGACGCATATGCTTGTTCAGGCAGTACACGCTCAGGTAAATTGGCTGCAACCGGAAGTGTTTCCTTCTGGCTTACCATTGAAGAGTTATGAAGAACCTTGGGTAAACATTCAACAACAATTCTGGCATCAACGTGAAGTCTAAACCGGCAGTCACAACTGCCCAACCAGGTGCATCATGAAAAGAATTCTCTTCCCTGTTCTCTGATGGAATAAATTGATATCAATGTCTGTGAATAATGATTGTTCTAGTTTGCTATATTTATCAATGATTACTAAAATAGAATTAGAGCCACTGTGCGTTGAACAAATAAGGAAGACTCCAAATAAAGAAAATACTGTATAAGATGTTTATTTCCACCATTGGCTGTGTTGTACAAACAATCTTCTGTTATATCCTGGTTATACAACTGACTGCAATCAAATCCTAGCTAGGGAATTTTACAGTTCGCATCAAGTAGTTATCCTCTTGCAAAATGTAAGTGATCATGACATCAAACTCCTTCTACTTAGATGTCCTTGCACACCATGTAAGGGGCCTTCAAATCCAACACCAAGCTATCTAAGGCAATTAGAATCCCTTCATAAGTTCGCACCAACTGTAGGTATGCCTCTATATTGCTACACCTACTCAAAATCTGCTCGTAAAGACTTCAAACACACTCAAACTAGAAGCATTGACCAACATAATCCCTTTCAAATTGCCTTTGTACTACTCAAAACTATTGTGCACAGAAATATATATCTAAGCGCCCAGCAAAGTAAATATTCCATACCTCAATCTTGTGAAAATACCAGCCACGTCCAACAATGATAATCTCAGGTTGCCTAAACAAGGGTTAATACTATTGCTCAGCAGAGATAATATTCTTTTGATTCTTTCAATGATGCATTCAAAATGTGGCATCCCTTGATATCCTCAATAAATGGCTCTTGAAATCCAACTAATAAAATAAAATTTCTTCCGATAATCAAAGAATAATAACTTTTCATTTGCTTGCAAACCTCTAAAAAATTATCCAATCTTCCATCACTTTGCACCTATGTGCAACCTATGTGATCTCACCTACAAATAGGTTAGGATAGATGCCTCACCATTGAAACCAATTCCTTAGAGTTTTCATTCTAGGTTTTTGCTCTCATTGAAAGCTCCAAGTCTTCACAAAGAAAATAGAATCTAACATATGCAAATAAGTTTCCAATACACCCTTTATAATTTCCCAAAGGTACCTTTTGATTTCTCACCTTAAAATAAAAAACTTTATAAAGTGACTTTAATGTTTGTCCTTTTAAATCACTTGTCACATTTTTTTACATTAATTAAAATATTTAATTTAATAATTAATTAATTAAATCATTCCCTAACAAAGCCCAATATTAGCCTATGAGAATTCAAAAATCTACAAGAGTCATTTTTGGCTACTCCATGGAAGGGGAATTACAACCCTACCTTCTTCAGATTGATTTTCCTTAAGCAATTTAAGATTCAAATGCTACAGAGTTTGGTAAACCTCCCAAGTGGCATTCATTTGGCGTTAAGTGCTTCATTGAACCAAATATTCTCTAATAACCCTATTTTGACACCACTTCTCCTTAACCTCCAATATGGTCTTGAGCTCTAAAATCAATTTCCCCTCATCCAAAGGTGGTATCTCGAAAGACGATGTGATGTGTTTCAACGCCTTCTTGAGGCACGATACGTGGAACACATGAATTCTACAATCCTCAGGCAACTCCCCAACTCATAAGCAACTTCTACTGTCCTAACTCTGTAATGACCATAATACCTAGATTTCAGCGTTTTTGCACCACTCTTCTTCAAAGAATACAGTCTATACGGTTTCAGCCTTAGGAACACCAAGTCGCCTATCCTATATGTTCTTTCTGTCCTTTGCCTATCTACATAGATTTTCTATTAATTTTGTGCTTGTTGAATATTATCCTTAAGTCAAATAAGGATATCTTGACTCTCCTTCACCCAATCATGAGCCTTCGGCACCCTACTGTCAGTAATAACCAAATCCACAAATGTCAGTGTCATAACCGTACAATGCTCTAAAAGATGACATGCTAATGGACATGTGGTAAGAAGTATTGTAACAATATTTATTGTAACAATATTCCCCTAAATGCAACCACTTAACCCAAGCTCTTTGTTGTCCAAAACATAATTGCGCAAGTATCCTTCCACCCATTTATTAAAAATCTTTGTGACCATCCGTTTGAGGGTGGCAACTAGTGCTGGGAGTTAACTTTGTACCTTTCAATCTAAAGACTTCCTTCCAAAACATGCTAATAAATCTCCTATCTCGATCACTAACTATGTTCCTTGGTAACCAATGCAGCCTAAAGATTTCTCTAAAGAACAATTATGCAACCTGTACAGCTAAATACTCAGTAGAGATGGCAAAGAAATGGGCATACTTTGTTGATCTGTCAACCACTACAAAGATATAGTCTTTGACCTGAACCCTAGGAAAATCAGTGATGAAGTCCATACATAAACTGCCCCACTTCTATTGGCAATAGGCAATGTCTGCAACAACCTCGCTGACAAAGAATGTTCTAACTTGTTCTATGGACAAGTAATACACTCCCTCACATATCACAAAACATCATCCTTTAGACCCTTCCAAGAAAATCTCTCTTTGAACTACTTGTAGGTCTTGAAGTATCTTGGATGTCATACAAGGGGAGTATCATGAATGGCTTTAAGGATCTTATCCTTCAATCTTGATTTTGGCACCAAATAAATTCAATCCTTATAGTAGATGATGTCATCAATGACCATATATCGATAGTCTTGTACCTTCCTATCTATGATCTCACAGGCCTAAATGTTTTTGGAGTACTCAACTAGAAGATGAGACTTCCAACCTGCAGAAATCTCATGCTATAATGTCCCCTTTTATTTGGCCTTCGAATATAAAGGAATGATTAAAATTATGTTGTCAGGTAATAATGATGAATTGTTTTAATTATTTATTAAGGTCATAAAGTGACATATTTTATGTCAATGGTAAATTCTAAGAGGGCACTTTATTACTTCCTTTTGCTAAAGTTCAATATTAAAAAGAGAGGGGAATTTGAAAGGTCTTTTGGAAGCTTCCTCAGAGGGTTCTAATAAGGCAGTTTGGGGCTCATCTGCATCATTCTTGGTTTATTATTTCTCTCGTATAGATCTGAAAGCTTCTGGCTTTCAGTTCAGTGGCTTTCAGTTCAGTAGCCCTAGCATGGAGACTACTGGGTTATGGAGGATTGGACAAAAAAAATCCAATTCCATTTCTGAGGTGGATTCATTCCCGGATTCACAATTGTACTACATTAATTAGATTGTTGGAGGTTTCAGAAAGGAATTCACAAAGGTTTTATAGATAAGTATCGAATTTGTGAGGTCACTTCTAGTGACAAATTTTAGTGTTTATCATTGATGAAATTAACAAAGGAAGTTATTTCTATATCCTTTGCTAAGCAAATTTTCAGTTATTATTTCAATTATTTTTGGTGTGGGCTTTAATATGAAGATTAGCTGTTTGGATCGATTTAATTAGTAAAGGAGTCGACTTAATATTTTCATAACTTGGACACCCCTTTAAAGTTCATTGATCTATATTCTTATGAGACATGAAAGGATTATTATTTTAGGCATTTGGAAATAAGGAAGTCATGAATAATTTCAATGGGCGTGTAAATGATACTTGGAAAAGTCATGGGCTTTTCCCTTTGCTGTGAATATTTGCAGGGCACCATTTTTAGTGAAGAATGTTAAGGAAAGGAGCCAGTTCGTGGGGTTATATCAAGCTCAGATCAGATTATATGATGCCCTTGGACATCACATTTCCCTCTATTCTTCAGATGAAGGGTTGCTGGGTCAAATCATGGGCAATGTTGAAGTCACTGTGATGAAAAACACACTCTCTTTTGGAACACAGTGGTAAAGGAATAGGGGTTGGGTTGCAGATTGCGCATTTTCTTGGTCACCTACCATTGTATTCTCAGACATACCACCTGGCCAAACAGAAGGAAAGACTTCTTCCTATAGCCACCACATCTATTTGCTTCATACTGAACTTTCATTAAGCTATGTGTGGCTCTTCATCAAAGCCATGGGGTTAATTGGAACTTCAAATCAATTTCTGTTGTCAAAGAAATCCATTCTATTTCTAAACAAGGTGTTTACTGAAGGTCAGATATATCTCTTCTCATGATACTACATCAATACATCTTCAATTTACTTTACATTTCAAAGACTACAGGGTAAATTTTATGTGTTGCGTTGTCAATCTCATCTGATAAATATATGCAAGGTCAGAAAGTATATCTCTGTTCTAGAAAGTTGATTCTAGTCATTGCAAATTTGAATGTAAACTCTTTGATTTTAGTCAATAAATATTTTGGAAAGAAATGTAAACTTTATTGACCATTCGATGCATATTATCTTAACTTCTGAGCAAAAGACTTTTTCGTATACATATTAAGCAGATTCCATTACTAATCCAAATCTAGAACTGTGCATTCAAGCAAATTGTTTGTCAAAATTACTCAAAAGAGTTAGATTGCAAAAACAGTTGGGTATAAATCCGTAAGGGATTCTTACACATGCAAAGCACATAAAGGTGGCCTCTTGGACAAAGCATCTGCTACTGCATTTTACTTTCCCTTAACATTTCGATACCAAAATCATATGCCTGTAGCTTGCTCACCCACTTCTATTGTCTCTCATTGAGATCCTTCTACTCAACAAAGTACTTTAGGTTGTTATGGTTTGTCCTCACCACAGATTTTCCTCCCACAAGATATTGTCTAAATTTGGCCAGGTCGAGCATTATCGCGCACTTCTCTTTATCATAAGTGGAATAATGTCTCTCAACCTCCCTAAGTTACTACTGTCATAAGCATTGCTCCAATCTCTCTCCTAAGGCATCACATTCAAGCACAAAAGGGTGGAAGAAGTCTGGAAGTGTCAAAACTAAACAAGTGTTCATTACTTTGCTGGTATTAACTAAGTAAAAGCCCCCTTCTTTGTCAAATTTGTAAGAATTGTTGTACATTGTGAGAATCCCTTCACACATATTCTATACTAGCTGCACAACCCAAGGAATTCCCTCAAATGCATAATAGTTTTTGGTGGAGGCCAATGAATGATAACCTGAATCTTTTCTTGGTCCACCTTAACCCCACTTCAGCTCCAATCTCATGTCCCAAATATGATAACTTTTGTCATTCCAAATTCACATTTGGATATCTTGGCAAATAGAGATTGTGAGTCCATGATACCTAATACCTCATCAAGTTGCCGAAGGTGGTCCTCCCATGTTTTACTATAGATTAAGATACTATTGAAGAATAGCAATACAAATTTTTGCAACTGCCTGTTAAATATGTGATTCATACATGACTGTAACATGGCAAGAGCTTGGTCAACCAAAAGGCATGACCAAAATCTCATAATGTCAATAATGTCACCTAAAGGCTATCTTACGTATGTCTTCTTCCCTCACTCTGATCTGATGATAACCAGAATGAAGATCAATTTTCAAGAAGTAGATTGCCCCATGAAGTTCATCTATGAGCTTACCAATTCTAGGAATAAGATACCATTTCTTGATAGTTTTCTCATTGAGATCCCAATAGTCTATGCACATCCTCATTATCCCATCCTTCTTCACCAACACCACTAATGAAACAAAGGGACTTGAACTAGGTTTGATATGTTCTATATCCAAAAGTTCTTTGATAGCCTTCTTTATCTCCTCCTTATGCCTCCTGGAATGTTGGTAGGGAGTGGTAATCACTAGTTTCACTCCCTCCAACTCAATCACATGCTCAAATCCTCTCTTTGGAGGTTTGTCTACAGGAATATCACCAAAGACCATGGTGTGCTTGTCTAAAATAGATTGGATGTCTATATGAAATGTATTCTCTCTCTTTGAGGTATCCTTGGAAAAAACGAAACATTGAACTACCTAAGGTACATCACCATGTCTAAAGATGCTCTACATTCTCTTAGTTGTCACAATTTTGGGTACACCATTTGACATACCTCTTAAAACCACTTACTTTCCATCCAATTTGAACTTCAACTTCATGGTCTAAAAATTCAAGTACTTTTCTAATGAATGTAACCACTAGATGCTTAAGACCACATTGGTCTCCCCAATGCCCACTACATAGAAATCATCTATCACTATGTAGTTAGCCAAGGTTATGCTCAATTGCAAAATCCATTTGGTACAAGCCATGGTAAAGCCATTTGCTACCATCACATTGAAACCCTCAAAGTCCTTTACTTGTAGATCCCTCTTGGCCACCAAGGCCTCATCTATGAAATTGTTTGGGTTGCCCCACTATCAACCAAAATTGCTACTAAATTGCTACTCGTTGCCCTTGTAAGGCTCCTCTTACCCTAAACGAATTGTACCTAGGAGTACTAGAGATAGTAGTAATGGTTCCTCCTTTCACCCCCTCTAATGAATGCTCATCCACATCCACTTGTGAAGACAGATGAATCCCCCAACTCACTACTTGTGGTTCCCTCTACCTCCTCTTCACCATCTGAGACCATCTCTATGTGTTTACTTTCCCTTTTCCCAAAAACCTATGACCAAATTCCGATGATTCTTTGCAAGAGAAGCAAAGCTCTTTCTTGTGAAGTTCATATTTGACTTCATCATCCACATTGTTCTTTTTTCACCACTCTTTCTGAAAAGGCTTTTTATCTTTTTTGGGTGGAAATTTTTGGGCTGGAATTTGTTTCTAGGCATCAAACTTTCCATGTTTCCAGCCCTCTTGATAGCATCTTGCAAGGTACTTGGATCAAATTCTTTGACCCATCCCCAAAGTGGCTTCATCAACCTTCCACAAATAGAACAATCAACTTATGTTCAGAAATATCAGTAACCATAATTGAGAGTTTCTGGAATTCAGATACATAGGAGTCAATTGAACCCACCTATATTAATTGTGCCAAGTCTTTTAAGTGCAGCTCTAGATCCTTTTTATCAAACCTATCAATCAATCTCTACATGAAATCTGCATAAGAGGTGATAGTGTCATGTCCCAAGGTCACGAAACCATCGTACTACCACTCATGAGGTTCCCCATCCAAATGAAGTGTGGCATAGTCAATGGCTTTTGTCTCTAACATGTGCTTAAGCTAGAAATATGTCTAATTTCTACACCCACAAACTTGCAATGCAATTGTTTGAACCATCATAACTAGGAATGGGCAAATTTCCAACTATACTCTACGAATCCTTGTTAGGTCCTTGTCCTTTATCTCCTCTGGGTCTATTCTTCTACTTCACCTGGAAAAAATCTGCTAAGATGTAATGTCCCCTTTTTAGCACAACATGATATGGGGTGTCGTTAGCCTATTCTGACACGGTCCCGAAGGCTAACAAGGGCATTGGTGGGATCCTGAGGTGTTTTGGCCTAGGTGTTTTCAGTTTCAGGCCAATCGGTCCTGCTCTGACAGGGTTTCTAGACACTTACTATTTATAGTAAGTTAGTCTCCAAGCAGTGACTTGAAATTTTTAGTGTTTCCCTGGTTGGCATAATTATCAGTAAAAAATATTTGAAGGCGACAATGATTTAAAGGGATTATCAACAATGTTTTAATATTTAATGATAAAGTGTAAAGTTAAATTAAATATTTAACTTTATTGTTATATTATAAGGTTGGGAATATAAAGTAATGTTTAAAATATTAAAAGTTCCCTTTAATGTGTACATTGTGGGAAATAATATTTTATTCTAAAATGTATTATCCCACATTGAGGAAATGAAGTGTTTGCATCCAGGAAGAAGATATAAATTGAGGTTGAGAGCTCTCTTTTGGGGTATGCTTGGAGAAGATTTAATATCTTGTTGTTGGATTTCTTGAGAAATCTGATTCGTTGGGCTTGGAGGACGAAATCCCTCTTGGTCAACATTCTTCTCGCTGTTGTGAGATACAGTCAGGAGAATTTATGGTGTTTTCATTTAGGAAACACACTGGGTTCATTAGATTTTCACAGGGCAGATTTAAGAAGATTTTGGAGCAGTTTGAAGGTGATAGTGAAGATATATGAGTTGCTGTGAGCAGTGCCGTGAATAGTGCCATGAACAGTAACGTGAACAGTGCGTGAACAGTGCTGGAACAGTGCCGTGAACAGTAATGTGAACAGTGTCGTGAACGGTAATGTGAACAATGCCATGAATGGTGCAGCTACAGTGTGTGAACAGTGTTTTCAGCAAGTTCTATACTTGTGGAGTTCAGGTTTGAATTTGTTTATTATCATATGGTCTATAATATTCTTCAGATCTGATTTGTATGCTTGGGATTCGAATTAAATAAATACCATCAGCATTAATCTTCTTGTTTTTGGTATTTGATATGTCTGGTTGTTTTTTTATATTGAATAAACTTTGAAAGCTTTACAATAAATATCAATTTATCCAATTTATCCTATTGCAAATCAAGAACCAAAAAAATCCAGTAGTCAGCTTGCAAGCCAACTGTTTGACAAAATTACACTAAGTAAAAAGGGCATAAATTTAGTGCCGAACAGGGGGTGCCCATTACAGTGGTATCAAAGCAGAAGATTCTGCCATCTTGTGGGAACCTTTCAAAACATATTGCAGAAATAAAACAGGTCCAGAATGTATGATTGAGCATGCGACAGGGGCATTATAATTTTCGCAATACCAGGGACAGACGAAATAGAAATCCGAATAGTCAGAGTGAACAATCCAGTTCTTCCATTCAAATTGACATTGAGGATAGTCACACGGAATCGGAAGAGATTTTCTTCGAACAAAACATGGGTGAAAGAGGGGACCCAAATGAAGAGAGGTTCTTCAATGTGATGAACCAATTCATGCAGGTTCAGCAGCAGACAACTCAGAGAATGGACATGATGTTGCAAATGATGGCTAGACAAATGGGCCTCAATGTGAATCAGAGAGGTGCTAATAATGGCAACAACAATGGTAATAATGACAATAACGCAGCTCAAGGCAACAATAATAATGGCAATCATAATGGAAATAATGGGGGACAGAATGGTAATGAAGCTGATAACTTCAAACATGTTGCACGCCCAGCTCGAACAGCGAGTTCCAGACCTCCAAGCAGCCATAACACTCAGGGATTATATGGACGTGAGAATGAGACACATGCCTAGAGTTGGTGATAGAAATCAAAATTTTGAGTTGAGGAAGAAAGTAGGGAAACTCTCCCTAACATATTTTGATGCTACAGGGAAAACTACAGCACGTGCTTGGGTGCAAAAAGTGGATACTTATTTGCAGATGAATCCTATGCCTGAGGAGGAGGCCATTAAGTATGCTGCTATACACTTGGATGGTATTGCACACAAGTGGTGGCATAACGGCATGGTGACTTTGGGACACAACCAGATTACATCATATGTGGAGTTTACTGAGAGGCTGATTGAGAGGTTTGACACTAAGGATCCTGAATTACACTTCAAGGAATTAGCTCAACTCAAACAATGGGGTCCAATGGAGACATATATAGCTGAGTTCCAGCGTTTATCAGTCCTTGTTACTAACATATCAGCTAGGAGATTGGTGGTACTCTTTGTTGACGGATTAGCTGAGCCACTTTGTGGTTGGGTTAAGGGACATGATCCACCCTCTCTCTTGGAGGCCATTAAGAAAGCTAGGGACTTGGCACCATCTTCACAAAGAAGTAGATTTCAGTCCAAAGATTCCCACTTCAAGAAGGATAAAGATAAGAAGAATCCCCAGCCCAAAGAAGAGTCTAAGAGATTAG
The DNA here is from genome assembly GCF_030272615.1 of Cryptomeria japonica. Classification (NCBI taxonomy): domain Eukaryota; kingdom Viridiplantae; phylum Streptophyta; class Pinopsida; order Cupressales; family Cupressaceae; genus Cryptomeria; species Cryptomeria japonica. Next base: position 1,208,187 of record NC_081413.1, read on the forward strand.
ACAATGAGACACTTAATGACCTTCGAAAGAAGAAGTTGTGCTTCCAGTGTAGAGAGCCGTGGGATTTATCTCACAAATGTCCTCTCAAGGCCAAGGCCAAACAGATGGCGTACTTCTCAGCCGAGGAGTCACCAACAGAAGGGGAGGATCAACACTGATTCAAATGAGTAGTACTACAGAGAGGAGCAGCACTACTAGGGATGATAGATCATTGGCACAGTTAACAAGGGCTCAGAAGGCAATCACCTTTAAGGTGAGAGGTACCATCCAAGGACAGAAGGTGATCTCTCTTATCGACACTGGGGCTACACATAACTTTAAAGATACACAGTTGGTAGCCAGGAGAGGCTTACAGACAAAGGAGCATGATGGTTTTAGAGTCATGGTGGCTAATGGCCAAAAGCTATTATGTACTCAAAAGGTTTCAAATCTTCACATTAGATTTGGAGATGGCTATGAGTTGGAGGATGATTTCTATGTTGTGAACATGGGAGATTACGACGTCATCCTCGGTGTGACATGGATGGCATCGCTGGTTGAGTTCACTTTCAACCTAGCAAAGTTGGAAATGAGGTTTCAACATGAGGGTAGGACTGTTGTACTCAGGGGACTTTCAGATGGGAGTGGCAAGGTAGTCTCTTTGAGGAGAATGGAGAGACTTTTTTGACATAATGACATAGAATGGGCAACAGAGTGCTTAGTTATGCCATCTTCACCGGAGCCTCGGGTGAAGAGTCATCCACCAGATATACAGGAGATTCTTGACAGACATGCCAAGGTATTCAGTGATATTCCTCATGGGGTTCCTCCTGACAGGGGTGCAAAGCATGTTATTGAGCTCGAGGAGGGAGCCAAACCAGTGATGATCACTCCCTATCGTCATCCTAAGAAACATAAAGATGAGATAGAGAAGGCAATTAAGGAGTTGTTGGAAATGGGGCACATCAGGCCTAGCAAAAGCCCCTTTGCTTCAGTTGTAGTTCTGGTAAAGAAGAAGGATGGGACAATGCGCATGTGCATCGATTATAGGGCATTGAATAAGAAAACAATAAAAAACAGATATCCCATTCCTCGGATTGATGAGTTGATTGATGAATTGCATGGAGCATGCTTTTTCACCAAAATAGACTTACGGTCTGGATACCATTAGATCAGGCTGAGGGTAGACGACATTGAGAAAACTGCTTTCCGGTGTCATTATGGTCACTTTGAGTTTCTGGTTATGCCATTTGGGCTAACCAATGCACCTGCTACTTTTCAGAGTTGTATGAATCAGGCATTCCGGGGACAGCTGAGAAGATTCGTCTTGATTTTCTTTGATGACATCTTGATCTTCAGTAGGACTTGGGAAGAGCATCTGCAGCATCTTGAGGAGGTGTTGTTCATTCTAGAGAGGGAGTCATTGTATGCCAAGGAATCGAAATGCGAGTTTGGCATGACCGAGCTTCTCTACCTTGGGCATATCATTAGTACAGATGGTGTTCGGGTTGATCCCGAAAAGATTAGAGCTATAGTAGATTGGCCTACTCCCACGAACCTCACACAGCTTAAGGGGTTCTTTGGTTTATGCAGGTTTTACAGGAGGTTTGTTAAGGGGTTTTCACAGACTGCAACACCTTTGACAGACCTCACTAAAAAGGGAGCCTTCGTATGGACAGAAGCAGCGCAGCGATGTTTTGACCACTTCAAACAAGTGATGTCATCTTGTCCGGTTTTAGCTCTACCAGATTTCACGAAGCCATTTGAACTTCAGTGTGATGCTTCGGGTGATGGGATAGGGGCAGTATTGATGCAGGAGAAACATCCCATTGCATTCGAGAGTAGGAAGCTCCGAGGTGTTGAGAGGAGCTATTCTATCTATGACAGGGAGATGTTGGCCATAATGCATGCATTGGCCAAATTCCAATCATACTTAGTAGGTGGACGGTTTGTGATCAAAACTGATCACAATAGCATAAAATATTTCATGAGCCAGCGTGATCTTAATGATAGGCAGCAAAAATGGATCACTAAATTGCAGGCTTATGATTTTGACATAGAGTTTGTCAAAGGGAAGAAGAATGTGGTGGCCGATGCTTTATGCAGGAGACCGCATGTTTGCACTCTAGTTGAGATTTCAGGGGATTGGAGAGATCGGATTATAGCAGAGTATGCAGGGGATACTTGGGCTTCTGGGATAGTTGCAGGTACCATACAGGATGATAGGTATATGGTGTTGGATGGGTTGATCAAATTTCAGGATAGGATTTATTTGATTCCTACATCACTGTTCAAGGGGGAAATTTTAAGGGCGTTCCATGATGCGCCTACAGCTGGACATCCTGGGATCTTCAAAACTTACAAGCAGATCCGTGAAAGGTTTACTTGCAGGGGACTTAAGGATGATGTGCAGAGATATGTGAAGGAGTGTGCAGTATGTCAGCAAAATAAGGGAGAGCACACTTTCCCTGCAGGGTTGCTTCAGCCTTTGCCCATTCCAGATAGGAAGTGGGAAAGCATATCCATGGACTTCATCACTGGACTACCTAGAGTGCAAGGGCGAGATTGTATATATGTTGTGGTAGACCACTTGACAAAGTTTGCCCATTTCTTCGCTGTACCATCTACTTACACAGCAGCGCAGGTGGCAGACCTCTTTTACAAGGAGATATTCAGATTGCATGGGTTGCCCAGGTTTATTGTGAGTGATCGGAATAGCAGATTTTTGAGTGCTTTTTGGCAGGAGCTCTTTCGGTTGTATGGTACGGAGCTCACACCTAGCACTAGTTATCATCCACAGATGGATGGTCAGACAGAGATTGTGAATAAGTGGGTTGAGGGTTATCTGCGAAATTATGTGACTGCACAACAGAGGGCCTGAGTGAGATGGTTACACATGGGAGAATATTGTTACAACACAACATATCATATGTCTATCAGGATGACACCCTTCATGGCACTTTATGGCTACGAGGCGCCGAGCTTTGTTGACATAGTCTTGGGGGATAGCAGAGTACCCAAAGCCCGAGACTCATTGCAGGATAGTCAGGACATCCTAAGGGCGCTCAAGGAGAATATACAGCAGGCACAGAATCAGCAAAAGTTGTATGCTGATCAACACAGGGTGGAGCGCAGTTTTGAGGTTGGTGACATGGTGTATTTGAGGTTACAACCATATAGACAGTCATTGCTCAAGAAGAGCGGAGCAGAGAAGTTGAGACCCCGGTTTTATGGCCCCTATAGAGTCATTCGCAGGGTAGGTGAGGTTGCCTACAAGATAGAGCTTCCAGAGGGTAGCCGTGTGCATAATGTGTTCCATGTATCGAGGCTTAAGAAAGCCATTGGTCAGGGTGTGGTGCCTTCAGCAGATTTACCTCCGTTAGATGAGGAAGGGAGACTAGTGTTGATCCCTGCAGCTATTCTAGATGTCAGGGAAAGGACACTCAGGAACAGAATCGTTAAGGAATACTTGGTGAAATGGAGAGACCTGCCAGATGAGGATGCTACATGGGAGAATGAGCAGGTATTGCAACATTCAGGACCGAATTTGCTTGAGGACAAGCAATTTCAAGGGGGGCAAACTGTAATGTCCCCTTTTTAGCGTAACATGATATGGGGTGTCGTTAGCCTATTCTGACATGGTCCCGAAGGCTAACAAGGACATTGGTGGGATCCTGAGGTGTTTTGGCCTAGGTATTTTCAATTTCAGACCAATCAATGCTGCTTTGACAGGGTTTGTAGACACTTACTATTTATAGTAAGTTAGTCTCCAAGCAGTGACTTGAAATTTTTAGTGTTTCCCTGGTTGGCATAATTATCAGTAAAAAATATTTGAAGGCGACAATGATTTAAAGGGATTATCAACAATGTTTTAATATTTAACGATAAAGTGTAAAGTTAAATTAAATATTTAACTTTATCATTATATTATAAGGTTGGGAATATAAAGTAATGTTTAAAATATTAAAAGTTCCCTTTAATGTGTACATTGTGGGAAATAATATTTTATTCTAAAATGTATTATCCCACATTGAGGAAATGAAGTGTTTGCATCCAGGAAGAAGATATAAATTGAGGTTGAGAGCTCTCTTTTGGGGTATGCTTGGAGAAGATTTAATATCTTGTTGTTGGATTTCTTGAGAAATCTGATTCGTTGGGCTTGGAGGACGAAATCCCTCTTGGTCAACATTCTTCTCACTGTTGTGAGATACAGTCAGGAGAATTTATGGTGTTTTCATTTAGGAAACACATTGGGTTCATTAGATTTTCACAAGGCAGATTTAAGAAGATTTTGGAGCAGTTTGAAGGTGATAGTGAAGATATATGAGTTGCTGTGAGCAGTGCGTGAACAGTGCCGTGAATAGTAACGTGAATGGTAATGTGAATAGTGCCATGAATAGTGCAGCTACAGTGTGTGAACAGTGTTTTCAGCAGGTTCTATACTTGTGGAGTTCAGGTTTGAATTTTTTTATTATCATATGGTCTGTAATATTCTTCAAATCTGATTTGTATGCTTGGGGTTGGAATTAAATAAATACCATCAGCATTAATCTTCTTGTTTTTGGTATTTGATATGTCTGGTTGTTTTTTTATATTGAATAAACTTTGAAAGCTTTACAATAAATATCAATTTATCCAATTTATCCTATTGCAAATCAAGAACCAAAAAAATCCAGTAGTCAGCTTGCAAGCCAACTGTTTGACAAAATTACACTAAGTAAAAAGGACATAAATTTAGTGCCAAACAAGGGGGCCCATTACATAAGAACATGGCTGCATGAAATTTGTCACTTAATGATTAGTACTCCCTCAAATAATTTACCCAACATTCACCACCTTCCTGCTATATTGGTTGTCCTCTTGGCAGAGCTTCTAAGAAATCAAGCATTAGAGATCTTTGTGTTGTTCTACTAGTTACGTTGGATTTGTTATTGGCTGGAATGTTAGTATTATGTTCTCCATGGTCACAATTGTTTCCGACGTTGCCATTATTACCTGCATTGTTTTGATTGACATTATTATTTTGCATTGTATGAGTCATCAATTGAACCAATTGTTGTTGTCCTCTAGCCAAGCATTTTAAAATTTGCATTAAACTAGGATTTTGTTGATCATCCCTGTCACCCATCTAACACACAGTTCTATTAGCAAATAAATCTTCAGTCTCTGGCTGTTCTAGCAGATCATCTGGCCTCTATCTAAAATAATACTTGTGAGACCCTCCCACCTGCGAAAGAAATTTCTGCTATCAAAAATTTGCACAAATCCCTACTAGCTAGCAAGATACACAACTCTGATACCACTGCAATGATCTAAACCTGTTTCCCTGGCCAAAAAATTCTCAATTTTTTGAAATTATTAACATAGGTATTTTGTCAAACATCTTGTATGCATTGAAATATGTGGAGTTTTATGTTTTCTAATGCTAGCTAAGTTTTATTGGAATATTTGGAACAAGTTTTCACCATCCATTCTCATTCAACATTCATTAATGATAGGAACATTTCATCAAAAAGTGATCATCGAATTGCTTCTACTTAGACATCCCTGCACATCATGTGTGGGTCCTTCAAACTCCACACCAAGCTCGCTAATTCATTTGGAATCTCTTCATAAGTTCACGCTAGCTGTAGGTATGCTTCGAGATTGCTATGCCTGCCCCAAATCTGTTGATGACTTCAAACTTCACACCACACTCAAACTAGGAGCATCAACCAGCATAATCTCTTTCCAGTCACCCTTGTACTGCTCAAAACTATCAGGCCAAGCAATATATATCTAAGCACCCAGCAACGTAAATATTCTACGCCTCAATCTTGTGAAAATGCCCTCCCCCACATCCAGCAATGACAATCTCCAGTTGCCTAAACAACGTTTAATACTATCACCCAACAAAGAAATAACATTTTTTTTTTGTTCTTTCCCTAATACATTCAAAGGTAGCTGTTGGTGTTGGAAATAAGCCACACCCGGACCGACGATGGACTGGTCCAAGAGGGGCCAGTAGCTCGGTGGTAGAGCACTCCAGCAGCATATGGAAGGTCCTAGGTTCGAGTCCTAGTTGGTCCATGTCTCAACATGGTATCAAAGCCAGGTCCAGGTCCAGGCTAGGAGCCCCAAGCACATGAGAGTTGTGGCTTAAGGGGGGGTGTTGGTGTTGGAAATAAGCCACACCCAGACCAACAATGGAATGGTCCAAGAGGGGCCAGTAGCTCAGTGGTAGAGCACTCCAACAGCATATGGAAGGTCGTAGGTTCGAGTCCTAGCTGGTCCATGTCTCAACATAGCATCCTTTGATATCCTCTATAAATGGCTCCTAAAATCTAACCGATGAAATAAACTTTTGTCCAATAATTGAAGAATACTAATTTTTTGTTTACCTACAAACCTCCGAAAAATTACCCATTCACTATTTTCACACCCACATGAAACCTGTGTGATTCCACCTACAAATTGGCTAGGGTAGATGTCTCTCCACCAAAACCAATCCCTTAGGGTTTTCATCCTAGGGCTTTGCTCTCATTGAAAACTCCAAGTCTCCACAAAGAAAATAAAATCCAACATATGTAAATGAGCTTCCAATAGACATTTTAAAAATTCCCGTAGAACCTTCCCGAAAGTACCTTTTTAATTTCCCAACTTAAAATAAATCCATAAAGCACTTTATAAAGTGACCGCATAGTATTTGTCCTTTTAAATCATTTAGTCACCTATTTTTTGATTAATTAAGATAAAATCATATGGAAAATTACTTTATTAGACAAATTTAAATAATTAATTAAAATATTCCCTAAGAAAGCCCCTCTACGGGAATTAAATAGGCTAAAAGGTCATTTAAGGCTACTCTACAAAAGAGGACATTACAGTATATGTGAACAAATTTCAGTTGGACAATCTAGAAACATTTCAAAATATTACCTTTCTCCTTCATGCACATGTTAAGATTGGTAATGATAAAATTTTCAGTGCATTTGGCAAGAGGGTTAAATTTAATATTAGCAAGACTCAAGACATATATATTGATATTGGCAGGTCAGTAAAGTAATGTAAGATGTTAATGATGAGTTATGTAACTGTTTGAAATTATAATCTAATAAATATAACACTTTTGATACAAGTACATATGACATGTATCAGATAGTATACACCATAGTTGAAAATCTCGGACTCGCCTCGGACTCGGCAAACCAAAATTTTGGACTCGGACTCGGACTCATGAAAGACTCGCGAAAGACTCGGCAAAGACTCGGCAAAATAAAAAACCGTAGTTTTACAAAAAAACATAAAGAAATTAATGCATTTAGAGAACATAAGTGCCATAATTGAAACATTACACATGCCATATGATCTACAAAGTACAAACACGCAATATTTGAAATTTCATCATTCATGGCAGCATATTCAAGTTTCAACTTTCAACTCTAAAATGTATAATACTATAATGGCAGCATAAGTATATAAATGTTCACAAAATTACATATAATGATATGTCCAAGTCCAACTGCAAATGTGAAATACAACAATGTGAATGAACAAACCAAAGAGAAGACTACATCTTCCTCTTTGTATTTTTCCTAATATAGCTCAATTTTTCAGGCCTTGAGCTAGAAGTAGTAGCAGTGGGTGTTGTGGTATCTAAATGGTGAGATGATTCTTCTTCAAAGTCATAGTCCTCATCATCATCCTCATCTTCGTCCTCATCTTCATCCAATCTTGCTCCTTCTGCATCTTGTGCTGCTCCTCTCTCTATTTCTGCAATTTCTTCTTCGGTAAGGAGGACATCATCACCATCATTTTGTTCATTCATGGTCCAATCACCATATGGATCAATTTCATCCAAGTCAATGGCCTCATGTGAAACACCCTCCACCTGTCTAACTCGAAGGCGAAGGTTGTACCGAACAAATACTAGATCATTGAGCCACTTTTGTGACAATCTATTTCTCTTCTTTGTGTGAATGCTTTCAAAGACACTCCAATTTCGTTCACACCCAGAAGCACTGCATGGCTGAGACAAAACACGGATAGCTATCTTTTGAAGATTAGGCGTGCCGGCACCATAATTCTCCCACCATAAATCTACAAAAAACATTTAGAAATATTAGAATTGAGAAAAAAATGTAACAATCAAGTTTGTAGGTTTTTTCTTGCACTATTGAACTAAGTTACTAAATGTTTTACCTGGTTGTTGTTTTCCTCTCCTATCAATTGCTAGTTGTGATGAGAAGAGTCTCCCCTCTGCACTTTTGTAGATCTTGAACAATGGAATGAACATTTCCAAATTCAGAAATAGATACTAGATAGTCAAAGTGTCAAACTCAAATTCAATAATGAACATTTCCGAATTCATAAATAAAGATAGAGCAATTGCAAATGTCAAATCTCACCTCCAACTCATCAAGAACCTTGTCTCTCAACTCAGGATCAGGTGTCATCTTATCAATGCATGTAATAACACCTGCCATGACCTCCTCATCAGCCCTAAATGAATCAGAGAAGTAGAATTTTGGGTTCAAAAAGTAGGCGAAGGCATGTATCGGTTGGTGGAGTTGGTTTGTCCACCTACGATCAATGATGCGCCAAAAGATTTCACATTTTCTTGCATTTCCACAATAGTAATGTGAAATGGCCTCTTTGGCCCTATCCATGGCCTCATAAATGAAACCCATTGGCATGCCCTCTCCATCCACCATACAAAGAACCCTCACCAAAGGTTCTGTCACCTAAAAAAATTAAAACAAATTTTAAATTAGTACAAAATCAACCCCTAAAAAATAAAATCAGCAAATAGACAAGATTGTATAAACTTTACTTTTGTGTTTGTTACTTACCGCAGTCAACTCCTCTCCACTTTTATTGAACCCTTCATCAAAAACAATGGTCACAATCTTCTCTGCTTTAGGTCTTTTGGAGTATGCAGACCCCAACCAAGCATCTGACACAAACATCTACTTAAGATGAGGAATGGCACTAAGAATGCTCTACAAAGTGATGAAGTGGCTAGCAAATCGTGTCACTCCAGGTCGCACAAGGTCCTTGCCATTTGTGTGTTTTCTCATCAAAGCAAGCACCCAAGTATGGTTGTAGATGAATTTGGTGACACTTTTTGCATCTTCAACCACCTTCTTCACCCATCCAATCTTCCCAATGTCCTCTAGCACCAAGTCCAAGCAATGTGGAGCACAAGGACTCCATGTAATCGAAGGATGCCTCTGCATAAGCATTCTACCTGCAGATACATATGCAGCTGCGTTGTCCGTAATAATTTGGACAACATTCTCAACTCCAACTTCCCGAACCACACCATCCAACAAATTACACAAAGTCTCTACATTTTTTATTTCATTTGAGGCATCAACAGATTTTATGAATACCATTGCACCATTTGAAGCCACCAAGAAGTTGAGAAGAGTCCTATTCCGTCCATCTGTCCATCCATCAGATAAAATGCTGCATCCTTTTCTCTTCCAATACCTTTTCTGATCATCAACCACACCTTCTGTATTTTTCACAGCTTTCTCTAGCAATGGCCCATTGAAGTCATGACCTGTTGGGGCCTTAAACCCCTTACCCGCCACTGTACATGCATTAACAAAACTTTCCCAACACACATTGTTTGCTGCATTGAAAGATAGATTATTGTAAAACCAAAAGTTTGAAGCTGCTATCCGTGCTTGTTCATGCTTCTCTCTATTCCATCCTGTACCTTCAAGTGAAGGTTGTGCACCTGGAACATTGCGTGGTACAAAAAAATTAGGGTCTGATCTAACAGGAGTGCCACTAGCCTCACCCTCATTGTCACCAAAAGATGAAAGTGACTGACGACCCCGACTGTGACCAATGGGACCCGAAGTGGACAATGTGGGATTCATTGCAGCTGCCATGGCTTCTCTTGTTTTTTGCCTTTCTTCCTTATGCATATCATTCTCAGCAAGAATGGCCTTCATCTCTCTAATAATTTCAGGAGTTGATTTGGGGCATGCCTCCACACCATATCCAGGTATTTGTGCAAGGTGGTATTTTAATCTATTGATTCCACCAGTCATCCATCTTGTGCATTCGGTGCAAGTGACCTCCCCCTTTTTGCTTCCTGCAATCCCATATTTCCAAGCTTTATCTCTTTGTCTTCCTGACCTTGGGGTTGCCCTTGGAGTTGAACTTGCCATTGCTGATTTAACATGAAAAAAAAAAAACAGCAGAGTTTTATGGAAAATCAACAAAAAAAATGACAATGAATCATTTGGGAAAAATAGCATTCAAAAACAAGAAAAAAAAAAGAGGAAATAACTTAGGAAAGAAAATAGAAAAAAATTTGGCAGCATATCCCCTTGTTTTTCAAGATTTTTTTCAGTTTCAAAACAATGAAATGATTCAAATGAAAAAAAAAAAAGAAAGAGAAAAATCCTTACCTAGATCTCTCTTGCTGATTTTTCCTTCTTCCCTCTACTCCTCCAAACCCTTCTAACCTGCTCCAGCGAAAAAAAAACCAAAATGAAGTCAAAAAATTAAAAAAAAAACTCGTTTTTAACCCTCACGGGCACGTTTTTCTGGGCCCGCAAGTCCCTGTGAAAGACTCGCGAGTCCGAGCGAAAGACTCGCGAGTCTTTCGCAGGGACTCGCTTGGACTCGCCCCGCGAGTCCTAGGCGAGTCGACTCACGGCGCCAAAGGACTCGCGAGTCCGTGGCGAGTCCGAGGCGAGTCCGAGAGTTTTAAAACTATGGTATACACTATTTAAAATTATACTGCAGGGCACATGAGAAGTCAGCCCCAATTTGTGAACCTGTGGGATGCCACCAAAACTTCTTAAATGCTTAGTTCTAACGCTGATACATCTCTTTCGTATGTATGCTTAAGTTATCTTATCTATCCTTTTTTTTTGCGTAGCTGTAATGTCCCATTTTTGCTGGAAGAAAATAAATAATTAATTAATTAAATTATTATTTTGTCTTAAGTTATTTAAAGGCAGTTAATATTTAATTAATTATATAAGTTGCTGAATCATGGGATTTTTTGGGCGATTCTGGGTACAAAACGTACCAACATTGGATTCTGGAACGAATTTCCTGTGGGTGCATCCAGGGTTTGTGTTTTTAGATGTTGAAATGTTTCTGAAATGTTTAGTGATTCTAGTTTGATCTTTTTCATATTCAAAACTGAATTTAAATTAGTATTTTATGTTTCAAAATTTGAAATTTATAATGGTTTTGTTTAGCATATGTATCCGTATATGACATTCTAAACTTAATTCTATTTTTTAGCTATACATACATACATTTATTTATTTTAAATTGTACGATTGTACGTTCCCAGCCCCCAAAAAGAATTCTGCCATACGCACATTTTGTACCCACATACCCGTTCCCGTAACCATTTCGGCAACTTAATTATTATTTTATATAAAGTGATTTGTAGAGTTAAAAAAGTAAAATATTAGTAAAATCACTTTATGACTTAAAAATTAAATTATTTAATTTTAATATTTATTATTAAAAAATTCTAGTAAGTTGTGTGATTATAGAACAATCTTCATGGGAGACAAATAAGTAGGTTAAAGATTTTTACAGAGGTATTTTATTATTTTGGGAATAAGGGTTATTTGACAGGTGACTTTCAAAATGAAACATCATCGCAGGTGAATGTATATTTTACTGTAAGAGAATTAAATTATTAAAGTTGGGTGAACAAGATATACTATATTGTTGAATTAAAGTGTTATTGGTGACTTTAATAAACCGTTCAAATATGGTCAGCAGATGGTATATTTGCATAAGGTTCTCGATTCTTTTACTACAAGTGGCGATTGTCATTACATGAATATCGATTATTTACTATAAGGGGCAATTGTGATTACATGGATATTGTTGAGCGAACATAACCACTTGTTGTGGCGATTGTATGAGGGTTAGTGGAAGATTAAATAGAATGAGCAGCTGAACAAAAATTCCAAGTAATCGTGGGAATCATATGTCACTTTATTCTAGAAGTCAAGAATACTGCATGGAACGATTTGTCTAGTAATCTTCCCAGGATACGCATTGAAAATCGTCACCATTTAAAATTACACTTCAGTACTTACGTGGGATAAATGGGGATTTGAGGAGGATAGTTACTGCTGAGAATGAAATGTTTAGCTGGATGCTGTTTCTTGTGTATGGAAGATATTAATGTCTGCCCGTGAATATAGAGACTAAGGTTTGGCTTGAGAAGCGACTTGCATAACATTTGTTACATAATAAAATTGACTCTCTTGATTTGGTGATTATTATAAGCTAATCTTGGCTTCCACATATTCTCTCTTTCCCATGCATCCCCTTCCCCTTGATCGCATGGGTGGTATGTGAGCTATCCTCCATTGGCATGAGGAATTGTTGCTGAGTGTGGCATCTATACTTTTGGCGTATGTTCAGTGGGAAGTTGCGGCTTGTATTATGGCTCAAACTCCATTACATTCAACTTTATTGCCGATGGTAATGGAGTTGGGTATGGTCTTCTACAGTAAGGGAATGTTGCAGCTTTAGTACCCAGGAGGAAGGGATCGAACCTTTACAATTATTGGCTTACCAGCTTCTAAGGGTTTTAGACTGTTATGTTGGAGACTTTCAGATATCTAGAACCTTAATGGAACCTCGGCAAATACAAGGTGCATGATATATATATTTCTGATATTTCCACCCTTATTGCTAGAACGTTGTTTGTATTAATGGCCACTTAAAATTATTAACTTTACATATTTATTTCTGTAATTCCGAATCAAGATTCACATTGACATTAACATCCGCTCTCACTTCAAACTGAAACTGTTCATCAGACTCTACATACAAACCTGCGAGCTAACTGTTTGACATAATTCTCAGAGGGAATAGGTTAGAATAAAACAGTTTTGGATGCTGGCAAATAGTCTAAAAGGCCAAGTTTGTTTATAAGCATTTCATGAATGTCTCTTAATTATAAATCATGCAAAGTGTATCATTCATAGAATCTGTGATCTGAATTCTATCAAAACAATCTGGGAAGGTCAGTGAAGTTGGATCAGACCCTAGGTGGTTTTTTTACAGTAGCAAAGTGGACAGAGACCTCTTCTGACAAGTGTTGAACTAAAATCAGAGAGCTTCCACAAAAGGATTTCTCCCTTAACACAAATTCTTAGTTATGTAACACCCATAAGCTTTAATTTCCTAATTATAACACCCATAAGCTTTCAAGAATAACTTACAGCATCTGTAGTTCGTCCAATTTTCCAATGTATTCGGGAATTTGACCAGAGATATTATTGTTTCTTAAAAATCTGCCAAGATTAGTGAAGAGCATTGTAGAATAAGTGAAATAAGTTAAATCAAAATCAAATTTAGAAACAAATTCACATCAAGCATTAAGCTTCGGGACCATATTCCCATACACATAAAAAACACTTTTATCTTTTCACTCACAATGTTTTGAGATTCTTCAGGTTTGGTAAGACTGGAAGGGATGTGCCACCATTAGGCAGATCACATATGATGCTGTTTAATCAGAATGAAAACATGCCATCCAAGATATTAAATGCACATCCGGTAAAAATGAAAATTTTCTCCAAAAAATTAAAAACCTATGAAAAAGCAACTAGCAAAATTAGGATGACAGGAAAAAACTGTTTTCACTTGTGATTTTTAGTTAGTCACGTCCAAAAAGCAATTTATGTATTCAGAATTGAGTAGGCGAGACGAAAGGTCCTTCAGCTTACAGGCTAGTCAATTTAGTCAAATTTGATAGGGTTGAAGGAATTGGCCCTTCAAAAGAAGTGCCTTCCAGTTTCCTGAAAAAGAAACACATTACACACATGGAAAAAGGAAAAAGAAACATGTGTTTATACAATTAAAAACAAATACAAGCAATAGTTCAAGAATCAGTAATCTCACAAGTCCTCAAGTTGGGTCCAGTTTCCAATGAGATCTGGAAGTTTTCCGGTGAAGTTGTTGCTAGATGCCCAACTGCATACAAAAACATTGTTTCCGGAGACATGAATGATGTTGCTACCAGATTTGACAACTTCAGAACTTGAATACAGAAGAATATGCAGAACATATAATGTTAAGCTACTTACAATACTTGCAGCTTCTTTAACTTGGAAAACGTTGTAGGTATTGTTCCACTGATTTGATTGCTTCGCATATAACTGCCATGAAAATATAATTCTATCATTTTATTGTATATATGGCGGCACTGTATCAATATTGATTCTGAAGTGATGAAAATTCTATGAAATAGATACCAAGGATACAATCATCAACAATTCACATTAATTTAGATGGCATCTGATCCACCCATATGTCTGCTAAGGCTCTGCTACCAACCATTAGAAACAAGGCCACAATGTCCACAGGACTAATTGTAATGTCCCCGCTTCAAAAGTATACACAGATTAGAATATTCAGAAATATTAAATTTATTAAGGCAGTTTGAAAGGGATGCAGCTGTGAGCGACTTCTACAGGACAAGGAAAATTTACTTTTTAACCACTACTGATTTTGGTAGCTCTGAAAGGGGATGAGGAGTGTTGAATAAGGCAAAAACAAATCAACTAGAAAGACAAAAACAAAATGTTAATCGCAGCATTTATCCTATCATAAGAAAGCAAAACGTAATTACAAGGTAGAAGGAATTGCAGAAAATCCAAAGCAGCTGGCTCCAATAAAAGAATTAATTAATATTATAAATGAAACAATAAATAAAGAACTGTTAATGTTTGTAGCTTCAGTCAAATGATCATTTAGAATACATATAATATATGTTGATTAATAATAATATATTATTATGTTATATTATTATATTATTATTAATCATATAAAATTTAATATTCAATATTAATCTATTATATTATTCTAAATTAATAATTGATTGATGAAACATTATAATATTGATTAAATTATTATAGTTAAAGGAGAGACATGTCCGTTCAAGGACATGCCTCTCCAAAGGAATATATATAGTATAATGTTATTCAATTTGAGAACACATAGAATTCCAAGAATGCAAGTATCAAATTGAATTAGATATATACATTAAAATACATCCAATAAAACCTGGGAAAATCAACATAGTATCAAAGCTCAGGCCTGTGAAGTTTAATTTGGAGGTTGGAGAGGGTTGGAGAATTCAGTTTTTTCTAGAATTTTCAGTCTGAAATATGCCATTGTACGGCCCTTGGTTGGCCTCAAAATGAAGACTATAATATATGGATGGAAAGATCTGTGTTCCTAGTTTTCAAATATGTTTATCTCATCAAATTTGATTCAGTTTTGTGCAAAATATGACGACTTTGGTGCAGGTCACTTGAAACCCTACCTAGGGTTAGCAGTTTTGGGAAAAATGTCATAACTTTTGTTTTAACCGTTGGATTTGGCTATAACTTGGAGGAAATGTTTGTAATTAGATTTTCTAACATCTCACCGAAGAGATTGGATAAATTTGGTAAATTGCAAAAGTTATTAACGACTGTGTGTGGCAGATCATAATGAAAGTGTTGATCAAAATTATGAAAATGTTCTACATCATTCAAAGGGAATTATGATGAGAGATGATTCATGGTGATATTTCTTATATGGGCTCACCTTATGAAAGGAAATGTTTTAAACTTAAGACAAGTATTCCATGTTTTATTAAGGCGCATGAATTATTGAGTTTGTAGTTAATGCTATAATATTGGCTAGTAAAATCTTTTATGCTTCTATCATTGGTATTTCTATTCGAGATAATTTAGTTTATGAGCTATTTGCATTCTCTCTCTGACATACCTTCAGGACGAAAGCACAATAAAATTGAGTTAAAGGGAGAAATAAATTGATGCTTATAAATGAATTGATGATTGAGACCAGATGCAGAGGGAGTCTGATATTTCAAAAGAGGACAAGAGTTTGATACAAGAACTTGTGCTTCAGAGGGAGCAGATGGTTCAGTCAACTTGTGACAATTTCGATCATAGTGATTGAGAGGGATTTTCACTATTGAAGATGAAACACTTATGAGGTAAAACTTGATTCAATTGATTATTATACTAATGAAATCATTTAATGCCTTATGGGCCCTATGTAAATCATAAGGAAGTGACGACTTCCAAATGATTTCCACTTGTATTTTTGAGGTTATTGGAAGGTGACGATCTTACAATAACTTGAGCTTGTGGATAGAATCGCCGACTGAAGCAATCCACGTAAGAGTTTGTGGATAGAATCGCCGACTGAGGCAATCCACGTGAGAGCTCATGGATAGAATCGCCGACTGAGGCAATCCATGTGAGAGCTCATGGATAGAATCGCCGATTGAGGCAATCCATTTAAGAGCTCATGGATAGAATTGTCGACTGAGGCAATCCACGTGAGAGCTCATGGATAGAATCACCGACTGAGGCAATCCACGTAAGAGCTTGTGGATAGAATCGTCGATTGAGGCAATCCACTTAAGAGCTTGTGGATAGAATCGTCAACTGAGGCAATCCACGTGAGAGCTCATGGATAGAATCGCTGACTGAGGCAATCCACTTAGGAGCTTGTGGATAGAATCGCCGACTGAGGCAATCCACGTGAGAGCTCATGGATAGAATCGCCGATTGAGGCAATCCACATAAGAGCTTGTGGATAGAATCGCCGACTGAGGCAATCCACGTGAGAGCTCATGGATAGAATCGTCGACTGAGGCAATCCACATGAGAGCTCATGGATAGAATCACCGACTGAGGTAATCCACACAAGAGCTTATGGATAGAATCGCCGACAGAGGCAATCCACGTAAGAGCTTGTGAATAGAATCGCCGACGGAGGCAAATTCACACCTTGAGACTATGGTTGATGCAAATACTCCCCTGTGATGAGCATCATATGGTTGATGCAAATACTCCCAATATCATGAGATGATATTTTTGAGTTATGGCGAATATCATGTGCCTTGATATTCTTGTTTATACCATACTTCCTGATATCATAGTGAGATAATATTTTCTCTTTTCCATAATTAATCTAGACTTAATGCATTTGCATTGATTTTATCTTCCCTAGCTAAGAGGGAGTGTTAATTATGTTTTGTGTAGCTATGGTGAGGGCCATAAGTGTTGACATGGGAGATCACTACACATTCTGTCTGATCATCCTCCCTAGCTAAGAGGGAGTGTTAATGTTTGTAGCTTCAGTCGAATGATCATTTAGAATACATATAATATATGTTGATTAATAATAATATATTATTATGTTATATTATTATATTATTATTAATCATATAAAATTTAATATTCAATATTAATCTATTATATTATTCTAAATTAATAATTGATTGATGAAACATTATAATATTGATTAAATTATTATAGTTAAAGGAGAGACATGTCCGTTCAAGGACATGCCTCTCCAAAGGAATATATATAGTATAATGTTATTCAATTTGAGAACACATAGAATTCCAAGAATGCAAGTATCAGATTGAATCAGATATATACATCCAATAAAACCTTGGAAAATCAACAAGAACAAAAGGGTATGAGAAAAGTTGTGGCAGTCAGAGAAGAAAGGTATTTAAGAGAGACCAAGGAAAGAAAAGTAGCATCATTTAGAAACATTTTATTATCTGATTTCTACTCTTCTAGGAATATGGAACTACAATTCAATTAACTTGAGGATGAAACCCCTCTAGGTCTGCCATTGGAGAATGAAAACCCACAATTCCTTAAGAGTGATTTCACATGGAGATCACGGTTGTGCAAATTCATTTAATTATCAAAAATATCAATTGGAATTGTATAGGTTCCTGCCTAAGTTGCAGGGTTCACTGGTTTGAGGGCCCGGTACTGGTCCAGTTCGGTTCGGGTATGGATCCTAGTCTGGTTTGCCTATGGGTCCAGCCAA
This sequence comes from Cryptomeria japonica, assembly GCF_030272615.1. Classification (NCBI taxonomy): domain Eukaryota; kingdom Viridiplantae; phylum Streptophyta; class Pinopsida; order Cupressales; family Cupressaceae; genus Cryptomeria; species Cryptomeria japonica. Next base: position 1,226,034 of record NC_081413.1, read on the forward strand.
GGTTCATGCTCGGGCGAGCCAGTTCATTTGGGGTGAATGCAGGGCAAACTACAGGGCAAACTAGGATGCCTAGGTGCCCAAAAACTTTTTTTTATTTTGCAAACTACCACTTGAAATCTACCGGTACCACAAAATCTTACAAATATGTCTCTAACTTGACTGATAACATTAAATTTGTGGTGAGGATTGGATCATGAAGGATACATTTATAATCATGTTCAAGTGCAAAGTACCCATTTTCAAGTTAGAAAACACCACCTAGTTCAATCAAGGTGTTGGGTACCATAAACATGCACCTTTATATAAAAACAACCTTATTGCTCCTTACCACAGGGTTTACAAGTTAATCTCGTATACCCTCATTCCTCCAAAAGCAAATAACATGTTTTTGTTTTTGCCTTACCATATACCAAAAAGAGTACCATCAAGGGCTTCAACATATCCTCAAGATCCCAAACTGGAGCATTATTAATCAATATGAATGGGCATCAGATCTGCTGGTACAATGATCAAAGAACAACACTAGGGTGAAGAACATTCAAATCAGAATGGTAGTGCCAAATAACCATAGAAAAGGCTGTAACACGAGGCTTAGGAATCGTCAACACAAGTCAATCCTATACTTGAACTCGATATCATTATTTTGATATTGAACTTGATGTATATGATGCTATGATTATAAGTTTAAGGTAGTTTTGTTGTTTATATGATGCTATGTGACATTCTAATCTTAATTCATGCTTCTAGGTTGCATAAATAAATAAATTTTGCCGTACTTTACATTGTTTTTCTACCAACAAACCCAAACCTCTTTTCAAAATTTTGCCGTACCGGCAAACCGGGTTCTCGAACCCCCAAACCTAAAACCACATCTGAACCAGCAACTTAGGGTCACTTTCTGCAAATATATCATTCTATAGAAATTAAAAAATTAAACTTGATTAGATATTATGAAATATTCCCTCTGAGTTATTAAAAAAAATAAAAATTAAACACAATATTACAATGGTATCAAAGCAGGATCTTGCCAAATTGTGAGAAATTCTTCCTATCCATGTTGAGTGACAAAACCAGCATGTATCAGCCAAGAGAACTTAGAAAAAATCAACCTCAATTGCCCATGAACAAAGAAATAGAAACTCTTTTGGAACTTGAGGCAGAAGAAGCAAATATAGAAAGAGAATAAAACTTCAAAAGATATTAAAGAAAGTTTGAAAGAATGTTTGATCTTATGATGGATATGATGGGGATAAATGTTACATATGATGCATGACAACCAAAAAAAACCAAAAAATTCCAACATGCTAAATACTAAAGAATATCCTTTTGAAGCCAATAAGAGAAATATTAATAAGCAGAAAAGTTACACAGAGAGAACCATGGGTGGGTCTATGGATAGACCTCTTTGTCCTCCTTTCATTCAAAGAAAATAAGTTCTTGTGAGGGAACCACAAAGCCCAATGTAAAATGATATCTACACCATGTATGCAAAATATCAAGAGCTCCTTCTAAAAAATTAAGAACTAATGACTCTTACTAATTGCATAACTATGAAAAGAAACAATATTCTACCAAAAGTTGGAATATGACCAACAAATTTTAGGGAAGTTGACACTCTACATTTGATGGTTCAAATATGTGTACTACTTGTGCATGGGTGCAAAAGTTACACATACCTATTGTTGAACCTATGAAGGACAATGATGCTATCAAAAATGTCACCTTACACTTGGATGGCTCGCAATAATGTCCCCTTTAGGATATTCCTATATTTTACCCTAAAACTACAATTTCAATTAAAAATAAGAAATGTAATACATTTTAGAAAATAAATTTACCAATTGAAATGCCCTTTAAGATAATTCTTGGTTTAGGTCCTAGACACAATATTAGTCACTAGAAATTGACATTAAACCATAAGCAAGATAACATCTATTTTCACTAAGCATTAGTATGCATCATGATATCATATAAACATTATTTGTATTAAAATCTAATTAAGGCAATAGCCATTCCAATGTGGATTTCTATGATAATCTCATTCGGAATTCATTGAAACTTGAAACATTTGAAAACTGCAATCTCAAGGTCGGTTAGTAATGTCCCCTTCTCAGCTCTAAACCGTTGGATCTTTAGCCTATTCTGGAAACCCATAGGCTAATCAGAGACTAAATTAGGGTATCCATCTTCTCAGTGGATTTCAGAAAGGTGTTTGCAAGAGTTTGGAAGTTTGCCTCAGTTTTTTTGGGTTTCTCGAGAGTTTCAGAGTGGTATGACATGCATTTCCATCAGAAGGGATTTCTTTCCGAGTGGATTTTAGAGGGGTGTTTGCAAGAGTTTGGAAGTTTGCCTTCTGGGTTTTTCTGGGTTTCTCAAGAGAATCAAAGTGGTATGACATGAATTTCCATCAAAGGAGATTTATGAATTTATTATTTTTAGTAAATTTTGACAACTACCCGGATTGTGCTTAATAGGTGTTTGGAATCAATTCCTATTTTTAGCTACGTTACCCTGAGTTTTTGAGACAAGGATGGCAAGGGACAGGGGTACACATTTCTAGGATGATGATTTATTTTGTCAATTTTGGGGACGGCTAGAGGACGGCAAAGGGGATGGCTATATAAAAAAAGGGAAAATTAAAATATATAGGAAAATTTAAAATATTCATATGAAAACATAGATAAAAAATTTACATATACATTATAGAACCTTAACATATAAGAACCAGCAGAGTTCTTATGGCAAATTTGTGTTAAATTGAGAGTCAAAGTCAAATTGCTTATAGAATTCATTGTCAAAATTCATTCTCTATATGCAGAATTTATGGGGACGTCCCTTTGAGTCCCCTATCCCCAGGACAAGGATGACTGAAAAAAATACCGGGGACGCATCCTCAAGTAACGTAGATTTTTAGTAAGTACTATGTTTAGTAGTACAATATAACACTCGGTTTCTATTTCTAGCAGTCCGGTTTGAGGGGTGGCTCATTCGGTTCTCTTGGAGTCCATTTTTGGAAGGTAATATCTAAAATAATTTTATAATTCCAAGTTGCTTTTTGATCCCCACGCCTAGGCTCAATGACTTTAAGTTGTTTTTAAAAGATGTTCTCATGAGGGTGCCCAAGTTGGGAAATATTAATATTTTTATGAAGTTATTAGTGCACATGAAAAGGGAAATAAAATAAAGTAAAATTTTTAATCCCACATGACTTGGAGAAGAGGGTTGATTCTTGAGAAAAAGCTATAAAAGCAAGTATGAGAGGCCCATTTGGGTATGTGTTGACGTGTATTTTGTACACAATCAAACACAGAATAAAATACCCAAGGGTACCTTATCCTCTCTTGAGTAAAGCCTCTGAATGCTGAAGATATCGCGAAAAAGGATCAATCAGGGTGACTTCAATGTTCTTCGTTGTAGGATCTCTATGTGTGGATAAGCACCAGTGGTCGTTGTGAATGCTGTTTCTTCAAGGGGCCTTACGTTTTCGAACTGCAGGAACAGAATTTTCCTAAAACTAACGGGTTCTCAAAAAAGATCAAAAGATAGGGTTTGCAAGAGATGAATTCTAACATAATCCTAAGAATGACTCAATGTAGGCTAGACTTGGTAAGATTCTACCAATCTCAGTATTGCCAAGCAATTACAACTCTACTGAAATTGATGCGATCTTCAAAGGTGTTTAATGATTTTCAAATCATCAAGAATTACAAATACCACCAAAGATCAAGCCCAACACTTAGTCCCTCAAACTTAAATACTACTTTGACTGAGAATGATTCAAGAAAGTAAACAACCATAAAAATAGCCACAAGAATTGCAATAAAACACCATAACTTCAATATTTTATTGATCTCAAAGCCAAAATAGACAACAATTGCTTGAAATTCTCTCTTCAATGCTCAATCTTGCTACAAAATAACTTTCTTCTCTCCAAAAGCTCTAATCTTCTAATTTCTAACTGCTAATTTCTAATATCTAATGACAAAATGAAAATGAGTGAGGGTATATATAGCATCCTCAATTACAATAAACGGCCCAGATCAAAAGAAGATCAACGGCTGAGATTTTGACACCTAAACCCTAATTAGGGTTTGTTACAAAAAGTCCCCTTTTTAGTTGAACATTATTAAATGCATAGCCAAATATTTAATTGGCACAAAAATCGAGGGAACATAGACCAATGATAATTAAGATGCCACATCATTCATAACAACCTCTCTTCTAGAACCTTATTCCCTTTCCAATGCTCTTTCTTAGCATATGCAACGAATCTGGACACAATTCCTTCAATCTCAGCAATAGGAATCTCGAGAAGATTCCTCATTCGTTCCTCCAAATGGATAACCTGATCAAAGGCCTTGAGAAGAGCCGTATCCCATTCAGGTTCGAGTTCTTTGATCTTCTCAATCAGGAGCATAGTAGTAAACATTACATCTCGCTGCTCATCTGTGATGACATTCTCATCTTTGCAAAAGATGACCTTAACTCTTTCTTCCAACTCTTGAAGGTCCACATCTGTCTCAACTTCGATCCTCCTGCCAAGAATGGTACACAACACCTCAAACACCTTGTCCTAAATTGGATGGATGACGCCCTCAACTTGATTGCATTTGGTGCTGATGTGCTCGAAAAGAACCTCTTTCATCTGGAGTAGAGTTGACCACTGAAGTAAATTATGAGCTCCTCCATCCATTATCCTTTCTTGTGCTAGGATCTTCCTTGGTGTTTGCCTAATCACTTGCAGAACAGGAATGATAACATCTCTAGTGTGAGCGAAAGCGGCTACTGTTATCATTAGGTTGTGGATGATCTCAAGGACCTGGATAGCTCGGTGGATTGTCTGCATCATTCTTGTTGCAAATTCAACGGCTACTATGTGGGATTTGTCAATCCAAGAGCTCATAAGCTGAACCAAGCTCTTGACTCTTTCTGCCTCGCCAACTGATTCAAGGGGAAGTGCCTGCACAGGAGACACTGCTGGATCCTGACGTCCCAAAGGCTGATTGAGATGGTTAAAGTAACCTCTCCAAGCACCGACCTCTCTCTCAAGCTTCCTATTCTTTTCCATTTCTTCCTTAAGCTTGTCTTTAAGTACTTCAAACGAATCGGTTGCCTCATCCAGTGCTTGTTCAGCAGTGAGTGGACCAAGCTCAAACATTTCTACATCATACTCTTCTGCAAGGATTTCACCTTCATACTTGTCCATCACTGGTGTAGCTATCTGCAACTTCCTGGACCCTGTCTCATCTCTGATCATTTTGGGCATCTTGGTGGCCTTCTTCTTCTCCGTTGCTTCTTGAGAATTTCCTATAAGGCTCTCTAAGTCAATCACATCCTCTTCATCCTCAACCATAATCACCCTTGTCAGTCTCTCTTTCAACCAGTCTGGAATGGCCGATTTTGTTTCTCTAACTTGTATTTCCTTAAGCAATGGTTCATCTTCTCGGAGAGGAGATGTCACTTCATCATCATTCTTTTCTTCATGTAGCTCATTGACTTGGGGAGATGACTCCATAGATTCATCAACCTCAGGCACCATCTTCTCTTGTCCTTCAACTTGACTTGTCCATTTTTCATGTCGGGATGATGTACCTGATGAGCGATCTCGATTGGCCTCTTGTTTCTTCTTGGAGGGTTCCCTTTTCTCGAATCTTTCTTTCCTCTTCGGGCCTCTAGGATGAGAATTGCCTTCACTTGCGCTTGTTCCTCCCTCTTCTGGTCTTTCCTCCAAAGTAAAAGTCATTGGTACGTTCTGCTCTCTTAACTTTTGATGTTGTACATCCACCCATTTGCGAGTACATGACAAAACTGGGGCCATCAAAGCTCTCAAGTCTGAAATCTCAGGCTCGTTCCAATCTATCTTCACTGTTTTGTCTTCTTTGTCATAGGATGACTGAAGATGTCTGCCACTATCCTGAGCTTGATCGGCCACTCTGTAGACTTTGCATTTCCTAATGAAATCTAAAGGTAATCTAGAATGCATCTTTCTTTTCACTTCCAAGTCACTTGAGAGATTCATCCAAAAGTCCTCTACCTGAAATTCGTGTCTATACTTCCTACCATATGTCTCTTCTATATACCCATAAGGATCAAAATTCTCCCTTAAGGCAAAGAACGTGAATGAATATGAGGCCAATTCCTTCTCCGCACCATCTAAAGCTAAAGCATTGCGACATACCTCAACTGAGTTCCCCAATATGATGGGCACGGGAATTCCATTTCTATGCATGTGTCTGAATGCCTTCGTATAGTCTGCCAACTGCCTAGTCACCTCGAGTAGCACTATCCTGTCTGTCGGATACCTCGGCAACATGTAGGGAGGTGAAGGACACCCATGAACTCTGATATATGTAAACTTTTGAAACTAGATGAACCAAGCACCATACCTCTTTACAAGCTCTTGTGCATCCAGAGATAGTCGATTGTGAATCCCGCCTTGCAAGATCCTAGTGATGTTCATCGTGAAGGTGTCATTGACTAACTTGTAGTCACTTCCAGGTGGATGATGCAAATGAACATAAGAGTCACAAACTCTCACTTCTCCGGGTCCTCTTCTGATCACTCCTCTGTGAGGTAGTCCTGCATATTCGAAACTCCTGATCAAGGCATATATGACGTATGAGCTCATGTGGAATGACTTGGTAGGCTTTAGTCTTCTTAACTGCACATCCAAGCAATGGCTAATAATTCTAGCCCAATGAATCGTTCCTTTTCCTTGAACTATCACCTGAATGAAGTAGAACATCCATTTCTCAAAGTAGAAGGCTTGACGAGCCCCTGTAACTCGATTGAGCAAAGTTATCAAATCTCTGTACTCCTCCTGGAAGTCGATCCTATGTGGTGTGTTGGGAATCTTGCTCAGGCGAGGACGACTTTTGAGTAACCAGTTCTTATTGATGATATTCAAGCAAGTGTCTGGATCATCTTCATACATTGATCTGGCTCCTTCTAGGCTTTTGTAAATCATATCTTTATGCTCTGGAAGATGAAAAGCTTCACTTATAGCCTCCTCTGATAGGTAAGCCAAAGTGTTTCCTTCCTTGGACACGATCGATCTTGATTGCGAGTCATAATGGCGGGCACACTCGATCATCAGCTCATGGCACTGGACTGCTGGAGGGAAACCGGCCGCCTTGATGATGCCACTTTCAATTATTCTCTTTGCGACAGGTGATGGCTTTCCAATGTAAGGGACCTCTCCAAACTTCTTGATACTGAAGTTCCCCAAGTTGGTATCTCCGATGTTGCTCCACTTGGACACGATCTTGGTCTCCAATTCTTCATTCCTCTGATCTTCCTTCATGAGAGCTGGACGACTAGTGGATGCTCCTGCCTTTGGAGTCGCCATCTTGACACCTACACAACATTTCATAATGAGTAACGTATTTTGAAGCGTAGAAATATAGAGTAGAAAGGAAGATTCAAGATTTTAATTAGGAAACTTCATGATAAATCTTGAGTTATCATTTCCTAATCAACTACATTAACCTTAGGATTTTCAAAACAAAGTGCAAAATTCAAATCTTCAATAATGGTGTCAAGGTGATTATGCCATACCTCCACTTGAGAATTAATTCTAAGAAATGATGCAAAAATATGAGAATTTGCTAGGCAAAATGTAGATCGAAGTCCTCCCTTTAGCAAAATGCGCCTCCTTTAGTCTTCACAAGCATCAACTCCACCACCTCTAGTCTTCAATGCCTAGGATAAATTCGCTCCAAATGGACCAGCTTTCGCACTTCCCCTTGCTTTCCAAATCGCACTTGAAGTAATGGGTGAATGATTTGAATAATGAAAAACACACCCCAAATATATAGAGCGCTCACCATTTCACTTCTCCATAGGCCGACTTGGCAAAATAGGCCAAAAAAAATAAATAAAATTGCAAAAGGAGGGGCCAACTTGATAAAATGAATGAAAATAAACCTCCAAGCGCTCCATCTTTTAATTTTAATTTAATAAAAATTAATTTTAAATGCCTCAATAATAAAAAAACGATTTTCTAAGGCTCAAAATTAATTATTAAAAACCAATGCGTCTTTTATTAAATGCCAATTTAATTAATTTTTTTCTTTTTCAAATATTTCGAAGTTTGGCAATTCTAGCATTTAATACGATTTGGAAGATATTAACGCCCAAGTATGGTAAAAAATAATGAATGCTAATAACTTCGCTCTGGTCCCTTGGAGAGGGACAGGAGCGCCTTGTATTTTAAGCCTTGCATTCCTCGTTTTCACGTTCAAAACTTCATCTAGGCATTTTGAAATGGCATTTTCAATAGGAGTCTTGAGTTTAATTTACTTGATCTCTAGAAGGAACGTGCCTTAGGACATTTTCGCCCTAGTCCCTTGGAGAGGGACAGAAGCGCCTTTTCCCTTTGTCCTCAATCTTCATCTTTTAATTGCCAATTCTCGTTGTAGGGTAAGCAATGATCTCCTTCGTTCATTCTATGCATGCTTAACTCGTTCTTTGCAAGGCAAAATTGATGTTCTAAAGATTTTCGCCCTGGTCCTCTAGTGAAGGACAGGAGCGCTTTTTGTATTTTAGGCTAGGATTCTTAAATTTTGAAGTCAAATCTTTGTTTGCCATGCTTTAGAAGATCCTTCCCATCTTGCACAACCTTGTCTTAGCATAATCTCGAAGGGAAATTGTTGATTTCCTAAAAATTGCCCTGGTCCTTCAGTGAGGGACAGTAGCGCTTTTGAGTCCATTGCACAAATTCTTGATCACATCAACTTCAAATTACCGTCAAGGCGTAGAACAGCATTCCCCACTCCTTCTTGAGTCTCGGAAACAAAAATAGCATCTCAAAGTGTAAGGCAAACGGGCACATTTGGAAATTTCGCCCTGGTCCCTTGGAGAGGGACAGGAGCGCTTTTACCAATTGTCATCAAAATTTGTAACTCTTGCATCTCAGTTCCACCTTGAAGCATTTTAAACATCCTTGCAAACTTGCGCCTTGGCCTAGATTTGTCCAAAATTGGCGAGAAAGGCTAGATTTTAGGTTTTTTGCCCTGGTCCCTTGGATAGGGACAGGAGCGCTTTTGTAAATTCAAGCTTGTCTTTCCTTTGCTAGCCTTTTAAATTTTCTTCAATGGGCCAATCATGCCTTCTTCCATTCATTTCAATCATGACACTTGCCTTGTTTTTGCAAGAAATTTGCACTTTTTAGAAAATCGCTCTGGTTCCTTGGTGAGGGACAGGAGCGCCTTTTGTCATTTGAGTTGATTTCTTTGTTCTTTTAAACCCTCAATCGTATCTAAGGCATAAGACATCATTGCTCCCTCCTATCCAAGTCAAGTTTTATCTCAAAATCTTAAACAAAAAGGAGAATTTTGAAAAAACACCATGGTCCTTCAGTGAGGGATAGGAGCACTTTTTGTCATTTGGGTTGATTTCCTCGTTTATTGACCATTCAAATTATATTCAATGGACAAAACATGCTTCCCTTGATCTCTTCAAATCATAAAATCATTTTGATCTTTGCAAAAATAGTGCAAATTTGAAATTCGAGTTCCGGTCCTCCAGTGAGGGACAGGAGCACTTTTACCCCTCTAGGCAAAAACTCCATCATTTCATTGTCTTTAATCAAGTCTGGATGCTCTATCACGTTCATTTTGTCCTTCACCATGCCTTTGATGTTTCAATTTGATCAAACAAGGTCAGGAGTAACTGTGTTAAGCCTTTTCGCCCTGGTCCTTCAGAGAGGGACAGGAGCGCTTTTGAAGATTCAAACCTAATCCTTCACCTTTCCAGGCTAAAACTCCTTCAGGCGGGTGGAGAAAATCACTTGCTTTCCATTCATACTTGGCCTATTTTCACTGCAAGATGAGGGAATTCAAAATTTCGCCCTGGTCCCTTGGAGAGGGACAGGAGCGATTTTTCTCTTTATCCTTCAAAATTCTTCATTTCCATGCCTCCAAACCTTCAAAAGCATCAAAATACGTCCAATTATCTCTCCTAGAGACCCTGCACAAAACAAAATAGAAAAGTCAGTGACAAATATGCAACAAATAACATTTTCGCCCTATTCCTTGGGTGAGGGACAAGAGCAATTTTATCCTTTCTGGCTAAAATATTCAAAATTTAAGTCTCCAATCATTTCACAAGGCAGAGTTAGATCATCTTCAAGGCCAGGAACCAGTTAGTTTCAGGCATCATCTTGCCTCCAAAATTTGATCAAAATTTACCTAGGCAAAAACACAATTTCTTCTTCAAAAATGCTAACACTTCGACAAAATTTGAATTTTTCCTTAAAAAAAAAAAACCCTGATAAGACCTAACCTGAGACCTATTTGACTTTCCTGACAGGCTCACCTTACTTCAACAATCTCAATCCTCGGGAGGATGCTTAATAACTTTCAAATTTTGACTGGGCTTAGCTTGAATAACGTTCAAAAGGAACCGCTAGGGTTTAGCCTTAGCTCAGACAGACGACTCACTCACTCAAAACCCTAAAAGCAGAGAGAAGAATAGGCAAAACAAAAGCGAAAAAGAGGGGGTCCCCATTCTTATGGGGTGATGTGTGAAATGGTCACAACAGTATGCTAATATTTTGATAACGAAGTGCTGCTGAAATATTTTCAGAGACTCTTGCTTCGGGGTTGTGTGCCTCCTAGCTTCTTCCAGTTTCAAGTTTGAAAAAATAACTCCTAGCTGATTGTGGTGCAGCTTCATCTAGAGGTTGCCAGGGTATTCCAATGGAGAATTCAATTTTGAGTGGATTTGATGTTTTCTAGTTGGTGTGCGAGTGGTGTTTGCTTTTGGAGTGTAAAAACCCTAGTTGCTGATTCAAGTTTGTATTCATACTGTTTGGAGGTTTGGTTTGATTTTTGTGAGTACTGGCTCATTCTTTTCCAAAGATTTAGGTGCTCCTATGACCAAGGTTTCATGATTTTGATGAGGACATTGATTTTTTCTGCTGGTCATACCTTTTAGCTGGTCGTGCCATCTTGCTTGGTCTGCATTGGGATTTGTGCCATCTCCATAGTTGCTGGTTGGAACTTGAGATTGGATGGAGGTTGGGCACCTAGCCTTTATGGTGTCTTTGCTTTCCATTTGAGCTATTTCAAAGAAGAATCAAGGGAGATATGATCATTTGAAGCTTTCTTGGATTGCTGGTTGAAAAAAATCAGTTTGCAGCTGTTGCATATCATATTGGGTATCGCTGTTCTAAACTCCTGATTATCATCATAATTTATCAGCAATGAGTTTGGATTTGTTTTTCTAACTTCTTGAATCATAGCAGCAGTGTTTTCTCATGATGCTTCTATGTTAACCTTATTGTAATTCACTAATTTAGTAGTACTAAACAGCATTCTTTAATTTTCAGATTTTGAAGCTAATCTTGTTACCCACTGAACAAGTGGAAGTGGCTGGTCATACTGCCAAATGTAGTGCTCTTTCCCTGTTATAACTTATCCTCCAATTGCTCAGGTGGTCGAGATGGTTTACTTTGCTTATTGCTAACGCTAATGGGTGCTAGTGTTGTGTTCAAAAACAGAAAAAACTAAGGGGGCTATTTCATGGTTGCCCTTGTAGTGCGAAAGAATGGAAGGTGGATCACCCTTCCATCTGCTCAATTCACCTTGGAGGCTGGTCATCCTCCTTGATCAAGCCCAAGAGCATGGAAGGCCGGTCTTCCATTCTACCTCCTAGCCCACAAGCATGGAAGGTTGTCACCATCCAATCTCGAGGTGGTGTACTTGATAAGAGCATGAAGGTCAGTCTTCCTTCACCTCTTGTGAACTTGAAAGGCTGGCCATCCTTCCTATTTGCAATCCGTTTCTCTTAATTTAAAATGGATTATTATATGAATCAATTATCACATATCTATAATAAAGAGAAGCATATAATTTACTCTATTCACAAAATTTATCCTTTAATCTATTTGCTGCTATTAAATATTTATTTCTGCTCTCAGTTCAGTTTTGATTCCTTAATTCCTTTTATACTTGTTCTTTGATCATTCGATGCCTTCCCCAAATGAGGCTTCCTCCTTTTATATCCTCCAATGTAGGAAGGGTCACAACTCTTAGTTGTGAAAAAATACAACTTGTGCAACCATTGCCCTTTCACCTTGCAATCACTGCCAATTGTTAAGGATAATAAAGGTCGCTGCTAGGGATAACTGATAATTAATTTTACTCAAAGGAATTTGCTAAACAGAAATGGTAATTACCCCTTTCCTTTGTAACTAAGTCAGCTCCTCACATTGAGCAACTATTATTATTTTTTATTGTTTTGCCTAGACTTATTTATAAAGTCAGCCCCTTGCATTGTTTGCCTAGAATTATTTTTAAGGTTGTCCCTTGAATGGCTAATATATTGTCACCCAGGTTTACTATTAATAAAAGCTGCAACTTGTTTTTATTAAGGCTGCTAAGCCTAGTGTGGCAGGGGCTTGACACTTGCACGAATGGCGGTACCATGGATTGGTTAACCAAAGTAATAGTTTGATTGGCACATATGATGAATTTTGCAAAAAGTTGATTGAAAGGTTTCTGTTTTATGGAAAGGATCCTAAAGTTCATTTTCGAGAGTTGGCCAGTTAAAGCAAGAGAAATCAACGGAGAAATACGTGGAAGAATTCCAAATATTATCAATATGGTGCCTGATGTTTTAAAAGAAGATTAATTTTCCTTTTCATTGTAAGGTTAATTGGATATCTTAGGGGTTTGCTTAAGGCAATTGACCCATTGACCCTTCACGAGGCTATTAAAAGAACTTTGAAATTAGAATCAAAGGGCAATAAAAGAAACCTTTTCAAAAAGGGTTTCCTCACCAAAAAACATTACCACAAAAGAGCAGTTTGTTGAGGTGACCAAAACTGGGCCCCATCAAAACAAATTATGTTTTTCATGTAGAAAAACAATGGGAATCTGGGCATTGATGCTTGGGAAAAGGTTGAATACATTATATAGAATGTAATTCTTGATGAAGAATCAAAGGAGGAAGAACCAAAGCTAGAAATTGAAGAATGTGAACCTGAATAAGAGATAAAAGAGTAAGGAAAACATCTAGAGGGAACACTTGCAACATTGTTAGGTACTTCTAAATTTCATCTTGGTCTCACACTACACCTCACACTTACCTAGTCCATGTGAAGAAATAAATGCCAACAAGCAGCAACAATGAAACCACTTGCCAAAACGAAAGAGATACCCTATTTCATATAGTAAATGACCTTCAAGTGTTTAGCAAGTCTCTTCATCCACTTGCAACACCCTCACAACTCACTAACAAGCTTGATCACACAACCAAGGATCAAATAAATGAAATTATTTAGAATCCATAGATATGACAAGCACAATTGACTTAAATAGCACATTGGCGTGGGTATTAGCACATTCAGACATCAAGATGATCTCCACTATCCGCATGGTGGGCCAATGCCCCAAAAGACTAGCTCTCGGCCCATAAACAAAGCAGTACACTTTATGAATTGCTTATCAAGGGTCGTTTGGCCACTACCAAGTAAAATACACCATGCAACCACAATTCATTGGAGCAAAGGTGTCATTAAAAGGTCTTGTTGCCATGACCACATGTCATGAGGCCACCATAATTACATGTAAGCACCACAAGAATCAATGGTATATTGCCACCATACCATGAATAGCCACCATGATAATATTTGGTCTACCACCACCATCAAGGTGACACATCATGAGTCAACGTTCATAGAGAAATCCATGCAATTCACCCTAGAACAATATACCCATGGATACAAAAGATAGATCCTACCATTATTGATGCCACATGAGATAGATATATGGCATCATCATAGAGCCAAGTTGTCATACAAGACTCTACATCAACCAATGAACACATGCCACAAAAGAGCCAAGCCCATCAAGGAATCCATGCAACAATAGAGCACACAATGGCTAAACCCATGCTAGGGCAGAAAAGAATTGACCACTAGGACAGAGCAATGCATGGCAATGGTACGCATATGACTATGTGTGGGAATTGAGGGCTAGCAAAGCATGCATTCTAGAGAATGCTACTAGTAAGCATGAGAGTAGGCTGCCACAAAGAGCTATGATTGGGGGGATAACAACTAAATCGGGGCCAACAACCAAACTAAAGGTGATTGCTAGGAGTTTCGCCACCACAAAGGAGAATGCATTACAAATTGATCAAGGGCATAAACATAGCGTAAGAAGGGCATGAAGACGAACAAATTTTCAAAAGCCAACACTAGCTTTGGTTGGGGATGAGAACCCCTACTGGCTATTGCAAGAAATTAAAAAGTAATGCAGTCTAGCCTAGGTGGTTTATTTTAAAACTACCTAAATTAGCAGACAAATTCATATTAACAGAAACTTTTGCAATATGGAGTCGACAAGATTGAATGAAAGCTATTATTAACCTTTTTTATCATTACAACATACTTTCAAAATACAAATGCTTCAATGACTACAAGACACTTTCTATGGCTGGCAGCTTCCTCACATGATTCAACTCTATCAAACAAAACTTTCACCCATTAACCTGATGAATTATATTTTTTTTTCTTTCTCCCTGTGAGTACACTTACCATGTTTCCAGCTATACTCTATTCAGCAATCTAATGTTTCGTACGCAAATACTCTAATATTCCTTCTTGCCTCTGCATTTCCCAACAATATCTCACCCTTTTTCTATTCCTCTATTGTAACGTTGAACCCTCGTATTACAGACACAACCAGGAATACTTTGGCCATCCTTGAAGATTCCAATGCCAACTTGCCAAGACTGCCAATGCAACCCTTGAATAAGGGTCATCTAGCAAACAAAAGGCCAAGAAAAGATGAAAATAATCCTATGCAACTAGAGCAGAACAAGGAAAATATTCATAAACAGCAAAACACTTTGTCAAAGCTAGGTTAATGACATGATCGGGAAAGAATGTGGAGTCTCCCAAACAGCAAGATGTAAAACCAAACACCACGAATAAAAGAAAACTAGAACAAATCGAAAAGGTATCTTCTGATTTTGTTAAAAATACACCTGTAATTTTAAAGGCAAATGATGTCTCAACTATAAACACCACAAACAAACAAGCTAAAATAAATTATTTATCCTGTAATGAGTCCCTACTACATTAGATTGAGTAACCAATTTAAAATAAGGTTTCACCTTCTTTCGGATCAGCGGTTGCAGCAGCTTCACTGATTTGGGGTAAAGAGCGGCAGCGGTAGACAATAAGGCAGAAGAAAATTGCAGAGGGGACCTGAGAATTACATTTCGTGTGGCTGCTCATGACAGAAGCTTCAAAATTCAAGCTGAAATGAATAATTACGCGACTACAACGGTTACAGAATGCCATACTCTGTGGAAATGTATAAATTCTTTATGTTTCGGTGGGGTGAGCTGGTGTCCGGAACTAAAAGTTCAAAAAAAAGCAGTTTTTTATAATATAAACTCTTCAAAGTTAAACAATATATTAAATTCCGTTGCTAATGTAAACAAACGTTAATTAAAAACTCATCAATATATTTCACATGTATTAATAGTCATCTTTTATTTTAGCATTTTTGGATCATAATGAGCTCATTTATGCACTTTTATGTTATTCATAGTAGAGCTTTTATGCATAAGTATCGTCAATTTCTAATGTACAGTTATTAGGGCATCTTTAAGTAAATACCAGGGAACACTTTGAAATGTGTACTTTTTGACCCTTGTGTGCATAATGGATCCCATAAGATGCATTGTTACTATCGAGAAGCTAAAAAAATAGCTATAAGCAGTTAAGTCGCATGCAAAGACAACCAAAAAAATAGTCAAACTCCAATGTATCATTTAGAATATGTGGGTATACAGAGTTAGTTATAACGGCTACAAGAACACTTCCCTAGAGGAGACTAAAATACTTAAATTTAATTAAGAATTTTCATAATTATGGATTTGGTGAGATCTCATTCTCTATCCATATACAAGATGTATATGTGCACCCAAATGTCTCTTTCATAATTAAGCAATACTTCGACAAAATGATTATATTATCACTAAAATCTACTAAAATGCTCCCACTCAACAATACTCACAGATTAAATTAGTCATTTTTTGGCATGACCATGACTTTTTTCCCAAGCTTACATAATAAGATTAGCGGATAATGAAAAAAAAATCTCAATTTTCAAGTAAAACAAAAATATTGTCCACTTTCAAATCATTTTAATAATGAATTAGGCCAACATTACTGTTTGTAATGTTCTTTGCATTATTAGTCATGAGCCTTTAAATACATCCAAACACCATTCCCTAACAAGAGGCAGAGAACATTTGGGAAAGAGGAAGGAGAAGACAAAAGTCACATAGTTGATCTATTTTTTCCACACTACCTCTAACTTTCGCCTTTTAGTGGACATGGAAGTTGTCTTATTCATTAGGCTAAGTATGGACCTTTAGGACATGCAATGGCCTTTATTCCCTAACATCCATAATTTATTCAAAGCCTCCAAGTTTGAACCATATCCATATCAAGGTTGAGGTCTATTATATTAATCAATTGAAACCATGGATAGGATCATAGTCCATCCAACAATTCCATCAACATACAAAGGAGGAGAGAGGAGAGGCACAAGTAGCAGTCATAACAAAGCAAGTTAGAGTAGCAAGAGGTGTGAATAGCTCAAAAATTATAACATGGGTCAGTAGGATGGTATGAGCTTTGAACCAGAGCCAACTAACTGATTTTGATTGGTTGAGAAAATTCAACAAGAGATCCAACTATAGAACTAGGATGAAAAAAATATCTTGACTTACTCTTACCATCCCACTAAAGAGAAGACAAACCAAAAAGGAGATTGAAGAAACTAAAAATGAATATAATGGTAAGTTGGAACCCATACCTAATTCTACTCATCTTCATGGTAACAAGGGGTGCACCAAATTATATAATCTATAACCTCCTTCAAAAAATAGCTCTTTGAGTTCAAAAATAAATTTAAAATTAATAAAAACTTAAAATCCAATCTAAAATCCAACATTAAAAGACAAAACTTAATCTAAAATCTACTTATTAAAAACCAAAATCCAACTTAAAATATACTAATACCAATAACTATCAATAATTTTTTTAATTAAATTTAAAAATTTAAATTTAAATATATTAATATTAGCGAAAATTTAATCCAAAATCCAATGACAACCTTTCAAATTTAATTAAAAGAATTTATAAATGAAAACATAAAACTCTTTTACTACATATTAAATAGCAACATAAACAAAGTTCATAGTCCCACCTTAAAAATAAGTACATGAGCTTTTAGGGTTAATCCTAGCTCTATTGAGAGGTTGGGAGCTATTTGGACTCTTTTAGAGGAAAGATTGATAAAGATGAATTTTAGTAGGGCTTTCAAAGATATTTTGGGACAATCCGAGAGTAGATATATATTTAAAAATCACAAATGTGATAAAATAGGCAAGGTGTGCATCCCTCTCCCTATTCAAACAAATAATGAAGGAAAGATTCAAGAAAGTTTAAAGCTTAGGATTAAGAAAATAATAGTTGATAGATGTATTTAGGGTGGAAGAAATTTAATAAATGGAAATTTAATAGTATTTTGTGAAGAAGTAGTTAGCTAACTTGAAAGTAAGTCATATATGTCTTGAGGCAAATAAGTGTTTCACCACTAGACCAACTCAATAGCAATTACAAATGAAAAAGATATTTAAAACTGATTTCTCCATAGTTCTTCAATTGATAAAGATGGCATTAGGAAAAGCTTTCATGAAGGTTGAAACAGGTATAGAGTCGATTCTATTGTTGCCTGTCAGTTTGTGGTAATCATGCAACACCTAGGAGAAACTAAAGACGCTGTGAAGAAGATGGTCGAGTTTCTCATTAAATTTCTCCATGGTTCTCGAATTGATAAAGATGGCATTAGGAAAAGCTTTCATGAAGGTTGAAACAGGTATAGAGTCAATTCTATTGTTGCCTGTCAGTTTGTGGTAATCATGCTAAGATCTAGGAGAAGCTAAAGACGCTGTGAAGAAGATTGTCGAGGTTCTCATTAAACCTAAATGGCATGTGGGTCTGAAATCTGTTGTAGAGCAGGCTGTTGTGGGGCTTGGTTTTCTAAGTGGACCTGGGGTTTGGCCTGTTGTGAACCCCAACTACAATGCCCCTTGTGCCATTCATGATTGAAGCTATGGGGGAAACTGTGGCTGAGCAGCACCATCGCGCGCGTTGTGGAATTCCTTAAATCCATTACAGGGGTCTCCAATGAAGATACTGTTGACTAGTCTTTTGCACTCCAACCGAGTTCGAAGACTAATGAGGAGGAAGTCGAAGTAATACTATGTCTACGGTAAGACTGGAGGTTTCGTTGCCTGGATGTTTTCTCTCATTCCTTTCTCCCCTTGCACATTTAAATTCACATGGTGTGTTTGGACCTTTCCATCCACATCTGGGTTTTACGGACTACGCCTAGTTTGAGCCCAGATCTTTTTAAAAGTCTGAATGAGATTCAATAGCAAATTAAAAAGTTTGAAAACAATCTGCAGAAACCTAATGGAATTTCTTCTTGGGCATGGAAAGATATGCACCATTATGTACTTCCTTCTGCCTACGGACGAGGATTGCTCTCATTTGACGACGCTGGGTTTTTGTGGTAGAAATCTCATGCAGAGGCTAATGACATGCTTTCAAATTCTGTTTCGTCTCAGAACTTTGTATCTCAAAGTGCACTCTACAGGCTCTTAAGCTCCACTCAGCAACTTTTGGCAGACAATCTTGATCTAATGACAATGGAGGACAATAATGACAGCGGTTTTTTCCTTCAGTTGTTCATTGTTATTGACGAATATTGGTTTGTGGTGCCTGCCCCAGCTGGGAGGAAATTTATAAAGACAGCTAAGAGTCTTCTTTGCTGATTTCTGTGATTTCTTTACAATTGCTGCTGCTATAGACTCCAAATTTTTTGGTATCAAAAAGGTTATTTTGTGTGGTTATACTCTTACTTTCATGAGACCTCACGTAACTGTTATGCTTGGCATTTTAGTGGAGTTGGCTTTCAAGGATTTCCTATGTATTTGAGCTATGTATTTGCCTACTGAAGCTGTTTCTACAGCAGTCATTATTGTTTTAGTTATTACTGTTTTAGTCTGATACCTGCTGTAGCTATTTCTTCAGCAGCAACGTTTTAGCATTTTGCTCTTTCAATTGTATGTATTTTGATTTCTTTGCTTTAGCCTGGTGCTCTTTCACCCTTGTGTATTTTGATTTCATCATTCAATAAAAGAAAATAATAGTTTACAGTTCTGTTAATATAGACTACATATAGACTAAAAGATGTAATCAGACTCATCGTAGTTAATATAAATTTATTACAGACCTGACCCTCTAGAAGAGCAGCCATTTTTAATTTTTAATAGAGTCTGGCTCCCTTAAGCCTGCTCATAGATCTAATAAACAAAATTTAGACTTTGAGTTAAAAATGCATACAGTTCAAAATTAATAGTGAAAATAAACAAAAATTAGAGGCCGGGATGGATAGCAGAGTCCAAATACAAAAAAAACTAAAAAGTTCGGAGTCCATCAAGGATAGCACAAACATGAACTTACAATCGTTCCAGATTTGTCAAATTCCCAAGCTCTGGCGGCAGCGTTCCAGATAAGCTATTCATCTCAAAACTCCTGCACCGGATACACACAAAACACATTTATTTCATCGAAATCAATATTAATATGCGACTAAATTCAATCTAAGCGATAGATGGTAAGATTACAGAGATATCAGCTTAGTAAGGTTCCCCAATTCCTTCGGAATTTGACCAGTTAAACGATTTTGCCCAAGCGACCTGTTATAACATGCAAATCACAACTTAAATTATTGACACCTAAAACATCTTGAACAAAAAAATAATAATGCACAATTTATATGGGAAAAGGCTCTTGCTCGCTTACATATATTCAAGGCGCGATAATGAGCCTATAGTTGCAGGAATAGATCCACTCAGATAATTGAATCTCAGGTCGCTATTTAAAAGTTACTAAAATTCAGTAAATTACACCTTGTTTTACAAAATCCAGTTGATTTAACTTGACAGGAAGGACAAACGTTTGAAAATCTTTAAGTAGTACTTACATGCTTTGCAAGTAGGTAAGATTAGCCAATTCAGGGGGAATAATCCCTTGCAGTTCTTCATACACCACTATTCTGCAATATATCAAGAAAAATGTGTATCTCGTTACATAACTCTAATGAATAAACTAACATGATTTTAAAGGCGAGAGGTGCCTACAGCTTAACGGCATGGCAAGTGGTATTTTTCTCAAATTCACAGTTGCACATGACCCCACGCGGCCCGAGTGCGTCGTCAAGAGTATACCAGTTTGAATCGTCATTTTTGCACGGATCCAAACTAAAGTCCCATTTCGAAATCTTCATTTTGCTGGCAATTACTTTGAGTGCCTCAACTATAAACACCATGAACAAACAAGTTAAAACACATTATTTATTCTGTAATGAATCCCTGTCAATTTAGTTTGACAAAACAATTTAAAGGGAGGCTTCACCTTCTTTCGGATCAGTGGTTGCAGCAGCATCACTGAGTTGTGGAAAAGAGCAGCAGCAGTAGACAACAAGGCAGAAAAAAAATGCAGAAGGGACCTGTAAATTGTATTTCGTGTGGTTGCCCATGACAGAAGCTTCAAAATTCTAACTGAAATGAATAATTACGCGACTGCAATGGTTACAAAGTACCACAGTCTGTGGCAATGCTTTTGCCATGTTTATAAATTCTTTTTGTTTTTTAATATTTTGGCGGGGATGGGGTCCCCAACTAAAAGTAAAAGAAATCTTTAGGTGGACTCAATGAAAGTAGTGTTTATACTATGAACTCTTCAAATTTCAAACAAAATATTTTAAATTCCGTTGCTATTGTAAACGTGATGTTTGAAAGAACTTTAACCTCCGGTCATACGTACTCGCTCAGCCACCGTACAAACAGAAATTTTTAAATTTATGAGATTTGCACATGTTGTGGATTCTAATAGATTTTTAGATTCAATTCTGTAAAAAAAAATTGTACTAGTATTTCGGGTAATTCGTAAACTATCATCAAGTTTTTTCTCTTTCAACGGTTTTTTTTTTATATTAGACAATTGAATTCAAAAATCTATTATAATCTAGAAAAATCTTATTTTCTGATTGAGAGTGTACTTAACTATCATATTTGCGTGTACTATAATAGTGTGACCACGGCCACTTAGGAAATCCCTATCCTAAATCAACGCGTGGGAAAACGTTATGTTTGGAGTGGACTATGACGGCTTCAAATTGAATACTTAAATTTACTTAAGATTTTTCATAGTTATGGCCTTGCACAAGATGAATATGTACGCCCAAACACCTCTTTCATAATTAAAACGTTATCACTAAAGTCAAATAAAACGCTCCCACAGGGCGGTGCACGCGGATCAAATTAGTCAATTTTTTGGGCACGACTTTGTTTCAAATCACTTTTATTCTGAATTTACCATGTGAAATCCGTATAAAATAGAAACGAGTTATAATGAAAAGTCAAATCTCATTCAATGATCCTACCATGAACTGCCGTATTTGAATTGGATTTGGTAGAGAAATTTTCAAAAAGCAAGGCAGGAAGAATCTTCACTGCCTTCCGCTCAGTACTGTCCAACGACAACGTCATTCCATTTGGAACAGTTCTCAATCCACATACCTAATTCAAAATGCCCACCAGTGTTTACCAAATATCCTTAATAACAGCGACATTTAGATTGAAATGAAATTTGATAATCATGGCTTTCATCGGGTGAAAAAACTTGAAATTCAATCCAAAAATAGCAAGACTCTTAACTACAATTCACTCTATAGATACATGACCCAGATGATCCGAACGTGATCAAAACGCAGTATACTTCATGACAATCTCTCCCAAGGTGCTACAAGCCTGCCCAGCCGTTTTCGGTGTGTTCCTTTAAGTTGTGCAGTAAGGGAGATTACTACGCTAATGGCTGTGGACTAAACAAATGGTCAGGAAGCGAAAATGAGGAGTATACAGTAATTATTAAGAGCAATGATGAATATTGTAAATGTTTCTGGATTACACTGAGTGAACTTTTATACACAGTATAATTAATCCAGAAACATTTACAGCAGTAATTATTACCAAGCGTTAGAACCCTCGATTCTGATTCTTCGCATAGGCAAACCTCTGCGGCCCATAAAACAAATCAAGCGAACCAAAAAATTGTAGAGAATACGAATTCCAGCATTACAAAGATCTTTCAGACGGGAAAAGTCCGAAGAGGACAAAAAAATAATGAATCGACGGTTTTGGACTGACCATCAAACATTAGTTTCCTTTGCAGAGATATTGAAATGTTGCAGTCAATGGCGTATGCAAGTTTCCTTTCGGTGCCATACGACTGTGATTTTTAATGCTGAATAACTAATTTGGCCAAAGTTAGCAACTGGCGGTGTAAGTTTTGTCAGTTGACTTTTTGATGTTATTGACTCAAGCCAAGATCGTGAAACATGGCTGTACGGTAGACTGGTAATTTTCAAATACAAAAATGAAGCATCACAAAATTCAAATATGCTCTCGTAGTGGAGGCGTCATAGTGATAGGTATGACACATCAGTACAATAAATTTATACTAGCAGTTGCACGGTTTTTCTAAACAAAGGCGAGTCAATAGGATTTTGCTAAAAAGCAATGTGATTAGTATTCAGATCTAATTTTCAAAAGTATTAAGGCAATGGCTAGCAGTATGCGATGTTATAAACAACACAATCTCTAAACTATATGCATGAGGTTTAAATTTGGAAGTTACACATTTTATCATTGATGTTTGTATGTGATGTTGCAGCGTAGTTGCAAGTTACAATGTATAGTAGACATAGACACAAATAGTTCTTATCAAATTCAATTTGCTTCTTTAGTTGCCTTATTTCGTGAAAAAATCATTTTGATTTATTTCTATGTTACTTATAGATTTAATCATATTGTTATATTCATCGAAATATTTATTAAAGATTAAACTCATTATATATTCAAATAATATTGACATTTTTTTTTTCATCGTGAATTGAAAATAAAAAATAATATTCTCTGTTTTCAATAATGTGTCTTTATGCAATGTAAGGCACGTACCTAGTCTCTTCCTTCATATTTTGCATGCATTCATAAAAATATTTCCACGTGTGTAAACTATGCTTCCACCATCTTGCATGAATTTCCAAAAAATAAACAAAAGGTCATGCTTTTTATGACTGTGCCTGTGAACATGAAGGGTGTCGACTATTTTGTACGTTTCTTGTATTGGTTGGACTTCATTTTGTGCGTGTTGCTTCCTTATACTCACATACTCATAGGACAGAACACTCATGCATGCCACTCTAATTCTTCCTCATTTGCACAATATGATATCAAATACTTCACACAAACTTTGGACCATTTCAATTTCACACCTCAAAGCTATGTCACATTTCAACAAAAGTATCTCATCAACTTAAATCACTGGGTTGGTGCTTCATCCAATTCCTTAATCTTCGTTTATATAGGAAATGAAGGATATATTGAATGGTTTACTCAAAACACCAACTTTATGTTCAACATTGCACCATAATTCAAGGCTCTTCTTGTCATCATTGAGGTATGCTTGTTCTACTCTACATATGGTTCTACTTTACGGAGTGCTCGAGGGATTCTTGAGAAGAGAATTAAAATTGAGAGGATAATTAGTTATTATCCAGCTGTTGCGTTGGTTGTTCAAATGGCAGTGCAACAGGATGAACTTCTCAGTAGTTTGTGTAGCCTTTCAAAATGATGAATGAATATTATTGGGGCGCATTGAATTGGGGGCTATCCCTTCAAATAGAGGGGGGGCATAGTTCTCGATTCTTCGAAAGAGAGCTTTGTTCCACCTATGCCCATGTGAGCAATTCTGTCTAGTTTGGTTGTTGTTTAGCTTGGGGATGCAAGAACTTCCTTTCTTTCTTGTTCTAGCGCTCTGGTCTAACATTCTTTGTCTAGCTAGATAGTAGGGGGCTAGGGAAAAAGCATAATGTTGTGTCACCCTTTGGGCTAACTAGCACAACTTGGCCGAACTTAGTTTAGCCCAACTGAGTTCGACCGAACTAAGTTCAACCAGATCATTTTCTCGTCGCGGGGCCCCCAATGGTGCGGTCGTGGTGCTTAGATGGCGCCAAGAGTTCGGCTGAACTGAGTTCACTAGTACATTTGGAGTGGTTTTCCGAAGAGCTATGGGATTTCTTTTGTTTTGTCGAATTTTTTTTTTTCAAAAATTACCTCGTGTAAGTCGAAATTCCGACGTCTTAAAATTTCATGTTGGAATTCAAACGAAAAACCGATGAACATTTTCAATAGGCTATGGGATTTCTTTTACTTTGTCGGATTAATTTTGTTTTCTATTAAGTATACCCCATGTTCATCAGAATTCGGACTTTTTGAAATTTCACGTCGGCATCTTGACGAACACGGATTTTACCTGTTGATCGACATATGTTGGTCCGATGATTTTCACAGCCTCTTGATTTCTTCTTACTCATCGGGATAACATAAGACGTTGACCTCTCTTCCTACTGATTGGTGAGAGTTATCATGCTAGTCTCATCGGGCATCGGGATAGCTTAAAATGTGTTCAAGCGATGGGCATAATTTCCCCGATGTCTTTTCCCTTGGAGTAGCTCCTCCCGATACGTTATGTCTCCTCAACATAAGCTTTGACCCTTTATCGCCGTAACATTTGTTGATGCATTTTGATTTTGCCAATGTCCAGCAGGATAAGTCTTACCGATAGCATCATCGATTATTGGCAATACAAGATTTTTCCATTGTCGCTAGTGTGCGTTTTGTCGATGGACTTCATCGATGTATTCTATCCTGATCACATGCTTCTACTTGTGTGTTACCATCGAGTTGACTTTTTGCCGATAGTGCAGATTTCATATTTCACATTGAAATTCCGACGAACACATGGTATTTCTAAAAAAAAACATAATCATGCGCCATCATTATACGTGGGCTCAAGATGTGAAAATTGGGAGGAAGCGGGCACAATTGCTGCACATAGATGCTTGACAGCAACTGTACAAGAGGTTGGTCCTTTCGTTCTTGTCATCAAGATTTTTTTGCAAGTTCCTTTACTTTCCTTGCATTCTCTTGTTTACTTTGTATAATGGTATCGACTTTGGCAAAATATGGATCCTCAACCTCCTTAACCTCTCCATTCTGCGGATGCCAGTTATAAAGACAAGTCGCTCAACATACCAATCTCCCCAGTTAATTCACTATCTTTCAGTCATCAAAATCTTTAGGTCTTAAAAATCTTTAATATCATCTAAGATTGATCCATCACAAGGAAATCCACACATCCGATAAATTGGCTTTACTATCCATTCCTCAAATTTGATATAATTTGATCTTGTGTAAGGAGAATCCCAAACAGATGTCCATAATTGAATAGGTTGCTCCTCCCCTTGGTTGTTTCTAACATTAAGCCTCAATTCCTCGGGCCACATACCCCTAAAACATCCATAGGATAAGATTAAATGCATCAATAATGAGTAAAACTTAAAATTAGAGCAATTATTAGGGCATAATTGTTGCAAATAGATGCTCGAAAACAACTGCACAAGAGGTTGGTCCTTTTGTTCTTGTCATCAAGATTTTTTGGCAAGTTTCTTTGCTTTTTGTGCATTCTCTTGTTCACTTTGTTTAATGGTATCTGCTTTGGCAAAATATGGATCCTCAACCTCCTTAACCTCTCCATTTTGCGGTTGCCAATTATAAAGACAAGTCGCTTCATAGCTTCTAGAGGGGTCAACAATTCTTTGTGATTGTAAACCCTTCCAACCCTCAAAATAGCCCTTTATATGGAAGCAACTTTTATACGATTATTTAAGACTCTAAGGGCAGTTGCTTGTACAATTTTCCCCACTGAAAGGGTCTCTTCATTTTCTCCATTTAGTAGATAAAATTCCTCATCCTGGGATGGCTCTTTATATGGTGTTCACCAATCCTTAAGTCCATGTACCAATTCAATCTTTATGTCAGCAAGAGTTTCCTGCTTTTTATTGGATGTTCGTTGTTCCACACTTCTAACATATTCATCAATATCAAGGGCCTTTAACACATGGGATATTTTTTGACATGTTCAACTGCCATTTCTTGTGTTTCCTCATCCATCTCATCTATATGTTGTCCTACATCTTCACAGTATACGTCCTCAGCCATTTTCTTGGCTAGTTCATATGACTCTAGATGAATTCTAGTATCATCCAATGGATCCATAACATGGTTCCCAGAAGTTGCTTGTTTGGTCCCTCTAACACTTAAAAAACCAACAACATTTATAAAGACAAGTCACTTCGTAGCTTCTAGAGGGGTCAACAATTCTTTGCTACTGTAAACCCTTCCAACCCTCATAATAGCCCTTTGTATAGAAGCAACTTTTCTAGGTCTAAGGCCAGCTACAAATTGCAGAGGAGAAAACATCCATTCATGTGATGCTGCTAGGTTTATGTCAACACCAACTTGGTTGGTTGTTGTAACCATTACATGTTCGACAACTTCATGCTTGTCATCTGGACTAAGGAAATGTTCCAGTGAATGAAGTTTCAATGATAATATCTCTTTGCCAGGAAGGACCACATAATGTTGCAGCCATGGCCTATGGATTCAGAAGATACCGACCAAGAGCCACAACACGCCTCACAATCCCATAAATTTTTCCCTACACATTGAATTCATCATCATAAAACAAAAGGTGAAATGAGTCCTAATGGATATTGGTTCTATCATGCAGAATTGTTTTGAGTTGGAGGCTTGAAATATGAATAATTTATCTCATTTTATTTGTTAGTTGCATATTTTGTTATGGGTTAATAGAAATATGGGTATTGTATAGAACTTTAAAGAAAGTAGAATCTAATCAAACACTATATTTCATTTGATGCTATCAAGAATTTTGACTATTTTTCTTCATAATGTGTATCATGTATAGTTTATCTTAATATTGTCTTTCTTGTATCATGTAGCAATTTTGGAAAAATTATCATAATTTTCATTTGAATCGTTGGATCTTTCTATAAATCGGAGGATGTCTATAACAATGATATCAAGAGACTGACCGGAGTGATTGGCTTCATTACAAGGTAAGGGCAACCTTTTTTCATGTTTGTCTTCCTCAAAGTATGGTTGGTGTCTATTAAGTTGTTGTCTTGTAAGGGTGTTTTGAAGATTGAGAAGAGACTTTTGATGGGTATTAATCCCATTGTTGTCAAGTATGCCTGATTGGAATTGAATGTTTCCAAGGTTTATGTTTATTAGAAGGCAAATGATTCTTGAGATTGTCACTTCAATTAAATAATTACTGAAAACTTTGAATTGCTTGCTTGTAAATGAATGCTTTAAATAAAAGGTTACTTTATCATAAGTATGATTTTTTAATTGAGATTACTCTAAAAACACCTGATTAAATTATCTTCACACAATAGTAGACCAGTGCATTCACCCCTGACATAATGTTGCAGTTAGTCTTACTGAATTTAACTTTGCTCTAAAATACCAATAAGACAGAATGAAGCTTGACATCCAATCCTTCAAACTGATAATCAAACTGAAACTTAACTCAAACTATAATAAGATAGGATAGCACATTGAAACAATCTAAATGAATAGATTTATCACAGGGAACTAATCAAACAATCGAAAAGATAAATACCATTAGAGATGAAAAACACATGATCTTTGTATTGAAATAAACATAAGATAAGCAATTGATTACATATAGCACAATGTATTTTCACTAGCTTGGCATTTCCAAAAAATAAACCCTGAGAGTATTGTATATAATTGCATCTCCGAATCTATCTCTCATTTCATCAAAAGATCCTCTATACATACAGATGAGGATTCAGTTTCAAAATGAAAGGGCATACCCCTTCATTCAAAATTACACTAACTAATATCTTATCTAAAAAAACCAACTAACTGGCCCTAACACAACTAGTAACATAACAAACATATTACATAAGACTTTAAAAGACAACAATTTGAAACATTCGGAACAAAAGCTAATTGCCAAGCACTCCTCCACAGTTCTTAATATGCTCCAAATACTTTTCCGACTTATAGGTATCCGCATCATAAATCACATCCCTAACCATAATCTCCAATGTGACAAACTGCTCCATCTGTGCAGTGGTTTCCTTTAACTCTATTCCATCTGTCCGAGCAACATCAAGGGAAACAATGAGGAGACTCTACCATTCAGCAATCCATTTATCCTTATCCTTAATTTCACCTTTTTGTTCAACTAACATACGAACACCATGTTGGATTACATCTTTACACTCATCATATTTTTTTTGTAATTTTGTATCGAATTTATCATGCTTTGCAAGTAGCCTTTCAATTTTCTCAATCTCTTTGGCATCTGCTCCCTCCAAATTCTTCTCATGCAGCTTGACCCCCAATTTGTTTTTTATCCTCTTATGTGATACTACATTGTCCACGTTTTTTCTAAAACACAACCCAAAAGTCTTCCAAGTGACCCTGCAGCTTTTCAAATCTTCTATTCAATAAGAAAGAAGTAGTATCAATTCTTACACTTTGCATATGTTTGAGAATTCTTTGATTTTCCTGTTGCAATTCCTCACATTTCTTCTTCCATTTTGAATTTTCAGGAGAAAGCAACATGGGTTCAAACTGTCCACTTCTTCTGATGGCCTCCTCATACATAGCTTTATATTGATTCCTTTCCCTTACCACTCTAACCGTTTGTGCCCTATTGAATTTGGAAATATCTACTCCTCTATTTGCTGAGACAATAGGATCAATTTTTCCCACCTTTAATTTCATCATATGTCCAAAATCCCTATCCACGTTAATGATTGTTGGTCTCTTGTTTGGTCGATATAGTGCCCATAGCATTAGTTCTTCCTCATTTAGATCAAACCTTGACCCAATAAAAATTTCATTAACTCCCTGAATATCCAGTTTGAATTCCTTATTATCAGAGTGCAATAAAATATTAAAAATAAAAGAGACACTCAGGTCCCATCTTGGAAAAATAATTACTCTGGCCTCTATCAGTAATTGTCTCCCTCGTTGTGGAGTCATTGTCACCAATTCTACTTCTATATTTTGTTTTAGTTTCTTCAATAATTTTGCCTCATTTTTAGGTGCCACATTTGGGATAGACTCCCTCAACCTTTTGCCTTTGAAATTATAAAGAAAAGACTTGGATTTAACAAATACATCATCTGCCACAAAAGCATCCAATCTTGCATCTTTATAAATTTCCATTTTAGTTAAAATTTGATCATCTTCATTGAACTCTTCTTCCACATCTTTTGACTATGACCTAGAAATGGCTCCGGTGTCTTCTGGTTCATTTTCTGACATTTCTTCTTCTAACTCCATCTCCATTAACCTCTGTCTTTTCTAATTGTTTGCTTAGGTTATCAATCACTTCTTGAGCCTCTACACCTTCCATGTTCCTAAATATATCTCCCGCTTCTAGACTCACATGCAAATAATTGCCTAGATTTTGTCTTTTCTTGCAATAGTGGATATATTAATTTTTTCTTGCAAATTGCTTGAATAAATTAAATTCTTCCATTAATTTTTTGTCAATTACATCATAGGCTTTTGTTGAAACAATTGTGAAATCTCCAAAGCTGAGAGTACCTGGCAAGAAAGTCTATTTACGCAGATCCCCAAAGTTTTTAGCATTTGAGACACTCAATTGTCTGATAATCTCCAAGTATGCTATTCGGTCGGGAACACATTTTGGCAACATATAGGGAGTTCCTTCAAACCCATATATCCTAAAACATGTGAAGCCCTTATGGACATACCAATCTCTCCAGTTATGATTCACTATCTTTCTGTCATCAAAATCTTTAGGTCTTAAAAATCTTTTAATATCATCTGAGATTGATCCATCACAAGGAAATCCATACATTCCTCAAATTTGATATAATTTGATGTTGTGTAACAAGCATCCCAAATAGAAGTCCATAATTGAATAGGTTTCTCCTCCCCTTGCATGTTTCTAACATTAAGCCTCAATTCCTCAGGCCACATACCCCTAAAACGTCCATAGAATAAGATTAAATGCATCAATAATGAGTAAAACTTAAAATTAGGGCAATTATTATCCCTGAGGTTCAAAAAACCTTCATGCAATCTCTCCACCAAATATGACGCATAATCAAATAGCATGGGTTCATACATTTGAATGTCTGAAGCTAAAACTAATGGCCCAATAATTGTGACGTATGGAACCTCAACACCTCCTAACTGCCCATAAGACATATAGGTGTACTAAAGGTCATGTCTGAACAAATCAATGTTAAATGGTGGCCCATCCTGTTTTGTAAGTTCTCCCACTTCTTCTTTATGGATAGCTAGTTTCCACCCAAGGTATGTAGTGTCCATTCTTTGATGTTCCTCTTCCAATTCCCCAAAAGATAGAGGTTTATCAAAACTAGAATCTAGGTTGAGCACTTCATTTATAGTTTTTACTGAAAACCTTATGAAGGCTTCTCAATTTGGAGTTTGAATGTATCTACCTATAGAATTATAATTTCTCACTAGAATCTCTCAAAATTTCAAATTTACAAAAACATTAGGAACAATTAGCTTACCCAGATTTGTAACCCAAGGGTTACAGAGCGTCACCTCCCTATTTTTCCTCAATTAATGGAATAAAAAAAATTCATACCCCCTTACCCTAGTCCAAACATCCCCGACATCCTTGTATCTATCTTCCAATTGATCTCGGCCAGGTAGATGTTGTTTCGATCTTCTAGACTTAGGGTCAGGCGCTTGTATTTGATCAATCATATCCTGGTTCAATTTTCTAACAGGGGCATCTTCTCCTATTTTGTATTTCTTGGCTCCTGACTTCGAACTCTTGGCTGATCTCTTTTTGCCTGTAGAACTAGACACCTCCACTTCTGCAACTGTAATTTCTCACTCTACCCTTTATGAATTAGAAGTCTCTATTCTGCCAATTCCCTTCACTGTGTGATATTTATGTGAGGCAACTTCAATTATATAACAAATGTATTCAATGCCAAACTCACAATGATTAGCATCCCATAAATTGGTTGATTGTGAACTCGATGCAAGCATTTAATAAGAGTCCTATGCTTCAGTTTTGAAATTTGATTTGACAGCGACTCATAGGCATAGGTCTCCCGATGTAATTTTATTTTGGTGCCATCAGCATAACTCTATCCCTTTCTTCAATACATTGAGATTACTTGTTGATCGGCATATGTCGATCCGATGATTTTCACAGCCTCCTGATTTCTTCTTACTCATCAGGATAACATAAGTCGATGGCCTCTCCTCCTGCTGATCGGGCGAGTTATCCTACTAGTCTCATCGGACATCGGGATAGCTTAAAATGTGTTAAGGCGATGGACATAATTTTCCCATTGTCTTTTCCCTCGGCGTAGCTCCTCTCGAAACGTTATGTCTCCTCAGCATAAGGTTTGCCAACATTCTCATCGGGAATAGTCTTACCGATAGCCTCATCAGCTATCGATAAGACACGATTTCACCATTGTCGCTTATGTGTGTTCTACTGATGGACTTTATCAGTTTATTCTATCCCGATCACATGCTTCTACTTGTCTTAAGTGTTACCATCGAGTTGACTTTTGCTGATAGTGCAGATTTCAAATTTTTTGTAACTTTTGCTTTTTCCTTATGACTACAAATGTTTATAATCTGCTTAATGGGTTCAATATAAACTGAACAAAACCTCTAACACAAAAATGGACTCCACTATTCCTAGTTATTATTTAAGATACTTTTGAATCATACATTTTGGAAAAATTTGTCAAAGTGAAAGCTCATCCATATCTACCATCTGATAAGAACACATGTTTTTACTTCAAATGAATCTTGAAAACCATTTGATAAGTAGTTGTATGTGGGGAAATGTGGTGACGAAAACGAATAACTCAAATCCAGACTACCCACACACCAATAAGACTCTTGGTGCAAGTATATGAACTGATTCAATCAATTCAACTTCCCAAGGGGTGTCCCATTGTTTTCTATCTTACAGAATCCCTAAAGTCAATGTTTTGCTCTCAGATCATTGAGCATAGTGACTTAGGAATGACAACTCCAAGAATGAATGATGTTTGATTTATATGCCTGAATGCATTCTAAGATGTATAATATTGAAACTATGATGATTAAGCTAGCATAAAGATGATGATATGATAAAAGATTAGCAAATTATCCTAGCAAATGATATACTATCATAGCATGAATATTCTATGATGTATTTAAAATGCTTCTAAATGCTATTATGATGATTTAGCAAAGAGAGACTAAATGTTTAATAATTTAGGCTATAATGTAGATGCATGAAAACTTGGAGATTATGAAAATGAGGAATGAGAGCTCTATTTATAGGGAAAATAGGGCAATGGATGGTCAAGATTGGATTATCTTAACAAGGGTCGGGTTTGAAAGTTAATCAATCCATGTTTACAATTCTCACCAATGAAATGGTGACAATTGTCAACAAAAGGTTGCTTGAGAGGAGATGTAAGAAGCATTAAATGCTTGAGAAGACATGAAGGTTACCCTAGGAGGTGAGGATTAACGTTAGGTTAGGGTTATCCATTGGATAAAGCTTTTACCCAAGGGGTAAACTCTTGTGCAAGGGTTAATAGGATAACCAAGGTTAAAGCCATGAATGCTTGATGAGACCCTTGTGTTAGATGAGGGTTAAGTTAGAGGAAAGTCCCTAACCATGCACGAAGGCTGAGTTAACCATTAATGGTTAGGAGGACTTTGAGGGTTAACCTGTTGAAGACATAAAGCCTTTAATGCATTTCAAAGAATTTGGAGGCTTTGAGAAGTGACTTCTTTTTGCTTAGGAATGTGACAATAATTAGGAGATGAATTAGGCTAAATTGGAAGGTTTTTAGAAGAATTTAGAAGGGGTTTAGGAGGCAAGTGGGACATGTAGGAAAATGCAAGTGGATGGAGGAGGATTTTAAAATAAAATTACTTTATTTCAACAAAATAGATGCAACTTGCATAAATACAAGTGGGGGATTTAAATAAATAAATTGCAAGAATTGATTTAATTAAATGTAAAAGGGAGAAAGAGGGATTAAATTAAATCAAGTGATTTATTTAATTAAAAGCTAGAAAAGGTTTAGGTGAACTTAATTAAATAAATTGAGTAATTCATTTAATCAAATAAATGGATGTGAAGAAATTAATTAAATAAAATTTAATTAATAAGAAAAATGGGATTAAAATAAATATTAAATATTCATTTAAGAAAGTGATCAGATTTATATGTCTACATTTGCATTTTTTATCACTCCAAGAAATGTCTAATAAGCTTTCTATCCTCCAATCTGCACCTTGAGAGGATCTCTATCTGCCTTGTCTCATCTTAGTGCCACCTTCAAACTGCCCAGCCGATGGTTGGTTTACAGGAGCCAAATCACAGATTTTAAAGGCGAGAGAGGTTCTTACAGCTTAACGGCATGGCCCGTGGTATTTTTCTCAAAATCACAGTTGCACATGACCCCACGCAGCCCGAGTGCGTCGTCAAGAGTGTACCAGTTTGGATCGTCATTGTTGCACAGATCCAAACTAAAGTCCCATTTTAAAATCTTCATTTTGCTGGCAATTACTTTGAGTACCTCAACTATAAACACCATGAACAAACAAGCTAAAACACATTATTTATTCTGTAATGAATCCCTGTCAATTTAGTTTGAGAAACCAATTTAAAGGGAGGCTTCACCCTCTTTCGGATCATTGGTTGCAACAACATCACTGAGTTGTAGAAAAGAGCATCAGCAGTAGACAACAAGGCAGAAAAAAATTGCAGGAGGGACCTGTGAATTGTATTTCGTGTGGCTGCCCATGACAGAAGCTTCAAAATTCTAACTGAAATGAATAATTACGCGACTGCAATGGTTACAGAGTACCACAGTCTGTGGCAATGCTTTCGCCATGTTTATAAATTCTTTTTGCTTTTTAATATTTTGGTGGGGGTGGGGTCCCGAACTAAGTAAAAGAAACTTGTAGGTGGAGTCAATGAAAGGAGTTTTTTATACTATGAACTCTTCAAAGTTCAAACAAAATATTTTAAATTCCAATGCTTTTGTAAACGTGACTCTTTAAATACAGATATCTTTAAATTTATGAGATTTCAACAGTTCAGACTATTTTTATTTTTTTTTCAATAAAAGTGGATTATTCCACTAAACTTTTTTATTAATATTTTTTACTTTTTACACAGGATTCAAAGAGCATCCTAGCATGAATACTTGAAATGAAAGGGGAAAGTGGGAATAATTATCATCATAAAATTTTACATCAACATTACTCAAGAAAATCACATAACTATTGCTGCAAACTTTCCCATACCCTAGAAGGAATTTCCTCAAAACCCACCTCTCACTAATTAGCATTGCTATCAATGGCTAAATTTGCCAAATAATCCACAATCTTATTAACTTCTCTATAATAATGGAATATCAAGAAAGATTCAAACAATTCTAATTTTTGTAAAATGGGATCACGTATATACTGCAAATTCCAATAATTTGATTTCTTTTTCATAACACATTGAATAATCACCATAGATTCACCTTCAATTATTAAGTCTTTAATTTCCAAAGAGATTGCCATATCCAATCCAAAAGACAAAGCATGAAATTCTGCACAATTGTTAGTTTTAAAACCAATAGCATGACACTTAGCTCGAATAAAATTTGCATTGTGACCATAAATTACCATGCCTACCCAAGTAGGTCCAGGGTTACCACAAGAGGCTCCATCAAAATTCAGTTTAAAGTGCCCTTGCGAAGGAGGTTTCCATCTAGGAGAGCATCTCTTACCTATTGCATCCTACTATTGATTCTAATAGATTTCTAAATTAAGAATTTTTGTATTAATATTTGGAGTTATACTTTTTAAATTATATCAAGATTTTTCTCTTAATTGTTATTTTTTATAGAATAATAGTTTTAAAAAATTTCTAGATAATGATTTCTTAATAAAAAATTCTTACACACTCGACTTCAGAAATTTATTAGAACCAAAAGAAAATCTTATTTCCCGATTCAAAAGGGACTTATCTCATCATATTTGCGTGCACTATGATAGTGGGATCATTAGAGAAAATATAGCATTCATGGTGTGGGCAATGAACGCATGGGAAAACGCTGTGTTTGGAGTGGGCTATGACGGCTTCAAATTGGCTTTCCTAGCTCATTAGAGAAGATGAAAATACTTAATTTAAGGCCTTGGAAAGATCCCATTCCCTTTCCATATACAAGATGATGTATGCGCAAACGCCTCTTTCATTCATAATTAAAACGTTAGTAAAATCTCATTCAATGATCCTGAAATCGTGACCAAGTCCCTAAGAATCTTACGATGAACTGCCGTATTTGAATTGGATTCGGTAGAAAAAAAATCAAAAAGCGAGGCAGGAAAAATCTTCACTGCCTTTCGCTCAGTACTGTCCAACGATGGCGTCCTTCCATTTGGAAATCAGTTCACATTCCACCTACCTACATCAAAATGCCCACCATCGTTTACCAAAATATCCTTAATCATAGCGACATTTAGATTGAAATGAAATTTGTTAATAGTGGCTTTCAACGGGTGAAAAATCTTGAAATTCAATCCGAGAATAGCAAAACCCTTTTAACGACCATTCACTTATAGATATATGACCCAGATGATGCGAAGGTGGTCATAATGCTGTATACGTCATGAAAATATCTCCCAAGATGCTATTAGCCTGCCCACCCGTTTTCGTTGTGTTCCTTTACGCTGTGCAGTAAGGGAGATTAATATGCTGTGGACTAAACAAAATCGTCAGGAAGCGAAAATGAGGAGGCTATAGTAATAATTATTACCAAGCTATAGAACCCTCGATTCTGATTCTTCGCACAGGCAAACCTCTGCGGCCCATAAAACACATCAAGTGAACCAGAACATTGTTGAGAATACGAATTCCAGCACCACACAGATCTTTCAGACGGGAAAAAGTCAGAAGACGACAAAAACTAATGAATCGACGGTTTTGGACTGACCATCAAACATTAGTTTCCTTTATAGAGACATATTGAAATGTTGCAGTCAATGGCGTATGAAATTTTCATTTCGGCGCCATACGACTGTGATTTTTAATGCTGAATAACTAATCTGACCAAATTTAGTAACGGGCGGTGTAAGCTTTGTCAGTTGACTTTTTGGTGGTATTGACTAAAGCCAAGAATGAAACGTAGCTGTATGGTAGGCAGCGGTAGTTTACAAAATGAAGCATCACAAAATTCAAAGATGCTCTTGTAATGGAGGCGTCATAGTGATAGGTATGACACATCAGTACAATAAATTTATAAAATTAGAAATGTTTGTTTGATTATTTCTAAAGTCTAATATTGAAGTCATAATGTTAGGGTCTTATATTCAACAAGATTTGATTTTTTGTATTCATTTAACTTCACCAACAAATCAAGTGTCTATTGTCTCTTAGCTAAATAGGTTCATCATATGAATCGTGCTCTCTTATCAAGAAGCTAAATGAATCTAGGTTTGACATAAAACCCTTTATATATATAGTCAATGAGTTTTGGTTTATTATTGAAGGTGAATAGTTATTGTAGATAAAATCTATGTGTTTTGTAGGTTTATACTCAAGCATTGATGGAAACATGTCAAAATTAGTTCGAAGTAGATCTACAACAATGTAGAGGTGATGGAGCAATCAAAGATGAGAAAAATCAAAAATCCATTTTTTTCGATATTTTTCTATGTTTTAGTAATTTGCATTTTTGTAGGCTTTTGGAGAAAAATCCAGGGTAGAGACTGTTGTCAATCACTTAACTCGATAGTCAAAGGCATAGTATTAAGGGATTGTAATTACATCCTTTGAAGACCTTTCCAACAATGCAAGCAGTTTCGAATTTCAAGCATTGAGCAGGGATTTATGACCCCGCCAAGTTGGGATCATCGCATGTCATAGCGAGGTAGCTTCAAGTTAAACCATAGCCCCTTATTCTCACAAAAACGCATGAGCGTGTAATGTGTTAGCACCATGCGATTTTCAAAAGAAAAAGAAAAAGAAGGCTCTAAAAGTTTCACTAACATGCGACGTGTTGACAAGGTGCGAGCCTAGGTATGTTTTAAGCCTAGGTAGATTTCAAAAGTGTGTCATTGTTTCTTTTGAAGGTGAAAGGCCGCATGAGGCATCATGTGGCAAAACTAGAGAGCACGAATGCAAACAAAATGAAAAGCCCATGCCAAAGCAGTTGCAACGAAAGTAATAGATGATTCAGGTGGCGTCCATGCCACGTGCATGGAACGAAAATAATGATGTAGAGATCATCAAGCTCACGATGGTTACAAGAACCTCCATGATGGCGATGGACACGTGACAGGTATGCAGAAGCCTATTTGTTGCAATTACCTTTTCAAATCAAAGAGATTTTCTCTATAAAAGCCTATGGGCACATTGTAATAAGGGTTCACGATTTTGCAAAAATGACATTTTAGAATATCAGTAGCATTGATCTTATTCTAAGACCTTAGCATTATAAGACCTTAGCACTAGAAGAAACTCATAAGGAACAGTAACTTTATCTTGAAACAATTGAATAAGGAATTAACATAACACATTGAATTCTAGTGTTATTTCTACTGATATCAATCTAACTTGCCACATATGAAACTTATAACTTCATGTAGAAAATAAACTAACCAGCTGGTGATCTTAAACTCTTCTTTCCTTTGACTACAAGAATAGACACATAATGGAGTTTATGTGGCTACAGGACAATCAACTGAAAGATTTTTATCAACAAATATAAGCTTGCTAATGAACTCACTCAATAAAGCATGAAAGTAAATGGACGTGGATGCTCTCCAAGTGGGCCCCCTTGGATGAGCTTCCAAAATCTTAACCAGATCTAAAAGTTACAACAACATCATAAACACATTGATACTCTTGACAACAAAATGGCAGAACTGAAATTTCTTTATTCTTCTGACTATGAAACAAAGGACACTTAATGCTTAAGAGAGACAAAATTACATTACATACTCCATCCTTAACCGATGGATTTATAAGAGATTCTACAACTAACTTACTACATAGCCGATCCACTCCATATAAACTAGGATGACAACTTTTATTAGAAATAAAAGCATAGAAAGATGAATCATTCTAGGACTTAGTCTCATGCACAAACATAGGCCAAGGTTCCCTCAAGATTTCCTCGACAATCCAACACATGTTCAAAAACAAATAACTACATCAATCGCAACTAGGAGTTTTTTCATAGTCATCAGCTATTGGCTTCACCGGTTCAGCAGTCCTATTTGATTATGACTACAATTGTTCAAAACAACAAGAGATGTCCTTATTGACTTAGTCCCTCCTCCAGCTGCATACATGGAGGTTAACATGCACAACACACCTTTGCATAATATCACCTTTAATCATCATTCAATTAAGCATTCCATTATCATTAATATGGATTTAGTATATCATTTATAAGGTTGCTCAATAGATAACAAAGTTCATAGATTGAACATAAAATGGCTTATATCTATCACAATTGTAATGTCTGAGTCATAAAATGACAAATCTAGAACTTAATATAAAGTTCATATATAATGACCAAAAAGGTGACTCATCATTCCCCCCAACCTAACTAATGCTTGTCCTCAAGCATTGGCATACTCCTTGAATGTCTCGGCTCTAAAATCTGTTACTTTTGTCTCCCTTGTAGCTTGAACAAACGGATCCCAATAAAAACCCTAGTTCTTTTCTATTTTTTTCCATCGAGAATCCTCAGCTTCTTTGTCAGATGACTAGAGATTCTTCCAATCTAGATCAAGGTACAGTAAAAGTGGAGTGTGAAATGTAAGAGGAATCCACCTCTCCTATAATGACCTACCCAACTGAATATACCTTACTTCTGTTTTCAACATTGCATAGTATTTTTGCAAAGAGTGTGGTTCTCATTGCTTTAAATCATTTGGCAACCCATTCCATCGTTGAGCAAGATATCCAAAATGCGTGCGAAAGTAGTAGCCATTGCTTCATATTCTTGGTACACCTATTCCCCTTTTGCCAAAACAATGTCCCTGTTTTTGTTGTCACTTAAAATCTGATTCCACTGGCACAATACATTATATGAGTCAGATGTCTCAACTCTCAATTCCAATGGGGTAGTTAACTCTAGATCTCTATATTTCCTAAATTGTTGTCACTAATTATTTTGATTTTGTATATAAGACATAAATGCCTTGAACTGAACATCACCAATATATAACAAAGGGTTCCAATGATTGCAACTGGAACAACATAATGCAAATATAATTCACAAAGCATTTTTTTGTCAACAGAACCTAAAGTCTCATATGCACATAAAAATTCTATTGGAGTTAACTGAAAGGGACATAAACCAAAAAATTCTCTTGATAACTAATATGAAAGATATAATTCTTTTAGATGTAGAGAATACACTCTGGGTAGAGGTCAGCATTGCACAATTTGGGGAACTAATTCCATGACCACTCCCATACTGGTTTTTAGTTTCAGAATTTCTTTATCCTGATGGACTTGAAAAGCACTGAGAGGGGGGGATGAATCAGTGACACCAAAACAAACACTACTTTAAACACTAACCGGTAGATGAACTTAACCAAGCATTTAGACAAAATACATGCTCTCCAAAATGATATAACAATGTCCACAAAAAGTAAAGCATCCACCATAACACAAGTGTTTATACATGGAAAACCCAAATAGGTAAAAACCACAGTGAGATGGAACTCACAAGTTAACTATCTACAGTAATAGATAACTGATCGGTTAAGGTCTTACAAAGAGCTCTGTTAGGAGTGAATCTTGTTAGAGATCCCAAGCTTGATTAGAAGCTTATACCCTGTTAAGAGTACTACCCTGTTAGGAGTAACCTCGCTGGAGGATTTGAGAATCCAAACTAATGGATCACCTTGTTAGAGGATTTGTACAATGAAGCTTGTTAGAGCTTACCCAGTTAAGGGATTTGATTCTGTTGTAATGGTTAAAGAACAACAAGAATGGTTTGATCTGTTCTGAGTAGCACAAAACTTGCTTGATCAGATCCTTCTAAGTACATTCAACACTGCTCTTCATATTAACACTTATTGCTCTTCAACAAAAGTTTTTTCTCAGTTTTCACATAACAACTCTCTATCTATTATCAGTTACAAATGATTCACTAAGATGTCTTTAAATAGACATACAAATCTTATGTCGGCCTAAGGAAATCACAACACAATTTCCTAGGTGTAGTGTATCTAGACAAGTAAACATAACTCATCACAAAAATGACCGCTAAGAAAATGGTGCAGGTAACTCATCACAAAAATGACCGCTAAGAAAGTGGTGTAGGTAACTCATCACAAAATCAGATACCGGTTAGAACAGTCAATACCGATTGGAATAAAACTAGTGAATCGTTGTCCTGGAATCTTCTGCTTGATCTCCATCTTCATCTTCATTTTCATTTTGATGTCGACTTAGTGTAGTCACAGGTTATCTCTTATGCGCATACCAATTGACACAAAGTACCGGTTAGAGATGAACTTTAAACATATCAGTTGGTAGTGTAAACCAATTGAAGTTACACCAATAGTCAATGTAATCATATATGTGTGTGGGAGTGTTTCATCAATGACAACAAGTGATGAATACATTACAATCATCATCAAGCCAACATATCATTTTTAATGATTTCATTCTGTATAATTTTTCCTTTTCTCTTCTCCAAACTTCTCATTCCTCTCGAATGGTTTGGTGTATTTGAAACAACAATTCTAGCCACATGAATGATGGAGGGATTGGCAAGTGCATCCTTATTCCCACTTGACTTGCAGAAGTTATTTGCTTTGTAGCTTCTGCAAGCTTATCTAAACTAACCATCCCTTCAGCTCATGATTGACTAATACCTTATACTGGCGCATTTAGGTCAACTGACAGATTTATCCCCTCTTCCTCTTCCTTGCCTATATTTTCTGTTGGGGAATTATCTAAAAAAGGCGAAGGAGTTTGAACTCTAGATGATGATTTATTGTACAACATCTTTACCAATTATCCTATAGAGTTATTATCTGACCCAGTTTCACTTTCTATGACCACCTGCTATGGAATTAACTTTACTTTTCCTTTAGCTTTGACTAAATTTTGGTTACTATGCCTGAAAGGAAAATCAGAGGTTTTAGTTACTAAGTTCTTGCATTGGCTATTCTCATGAAAATATAATTGAAGTTCTGCTTCATTTGGAATAGAGAATTTTTCCATGATTCCAGTATGTTATCCATATACTCATAGGTAGACAACAATTGGGAATAGAATTCTTCCACTGAGTCTAGCATGTAGGTTTTAGGAGTAGCAAGAATAGCTTCTACACTGGAGTAGGCTTTCTAAAGAATGTCAACCTATGAGGTGAGCTAACTCTTGAGCTCTCTTAGAGATTGGAATCTCTTAGCTCTCTCATTATCATTCTTGTTCAGTCTGTCATGCAGTTCATCTATAGACCGGTTAAAGGCATGAATGGAGTCCTAGAGTGGGACGTATGCCTTGCATAACCTTTCTATTTCCTGCTCAGTTTCAACTTGATTCTTAGAAATATTAGAATAAAAGAAAGTAATATTGGAGGTAGAGGCAAGATACTTTCCTCTAGATTCAATAGCTTTCTTTAACAAACTGCCATTATGAGATAAAGCCATTTTGCTATTTTCAATGTGCTTAGCCAGTTTATCTCCATATGCCTTCTTGTGGCTCTTCTCAGAAGATATTTGAGCAACATCTTCAAGCGATTTGATTTTATCATATGCATCTGCAACTAGCTAACCAAGTTTGCTGATAGGAGTGGGAAGATGTACGATAGAGGTTTCCGGTAGTAAACCAGACAAAATTTCTACAACATTCTGGATTGTCTCTGCCTCAATTCTTTGCTCTTTCAATCTCTTCTTGTGTGCATGAGATTGCATAACATGAGCAATATTCATCATTTCTGATGCACTCAAGGTATTCATGTCAATAGGTCCTGAAATACTTAAAGAGTCTTCATCATCATCATCAAGTAGTTCTTGCTTTGCTGGTTCAGGGGGTATACTCTTAATGATAGCTCTTTCTATGTTTTTCTCTATTGTATCTTTTGTTTGTTGAGTAATAGCTTCCTTAGTAGACTACTTTTGAGTAATCTCAATGACCGGTGGAGATTGGGGTTTCTCCAGTTGTTCAGTTGCCAGTTCAATGACCACTTTTAGTTGATTACTCGGTTGATCACCTGATGTAACTTGTACTTCTATGATTGTAGGAGGATCCATATCTGGTGCAGTGATGTCTCCAAATAGGTCTACTATGTCTTGAATATCTTCATCAACAAGAATAATGGAATCATCCTTCTTCTTGGTTGAATAGACTACATCAGCTTGAACAATTTCCTCTTCATCCATTTCTGGTTGAGGAACATCTTCTGTAGTATCATCCTTACTGCTAGAGTGGATGGCTTCTTCCCTCTTTTTGATTAAACATGCTAGCTGATGTGTCTTAGACTCAACAACTGACCTTTTTGCATTAAGAAGCTTCAATCTTCTCACTTTAAAATCAAAATATACTTTGTATTGCTCCACTAAAGCACTAATTCCATTTGATGATAATGTGGGAAAATATTGCACAAATATTTCATCCATAATCTTCTTTTCTAATTGAATTGCTTCCTCCCATTTATCTAACAGAGTATTATACAAAGAGATTGAAATATCTTTTTCCAGGTCATGCGGAAATCTATTGTAGTGACTCAACAAAGTTATTACCTGTTGGATTACTTTCTTCTTCTCATCTTCAGTAAAAGAATCAAAATGTTCTTTGACATTATCAAACCTATTTCTCCCTAATGACTTCATTGTTCTTTCAAAAACAATGTCAGGTTTGTAGGTAGCAATATCAATGGGTGTAGTTGCCTTTGGCACTACCTTTACATTTTTAGGAGTTCTGTCAGTTGCTTTTTCTTTCTTTGGTTCTTCTTCAAAATCTGTACCCTCAGATTCTGGTTGCAAAATCAATTTCCAATTTCTCTTCTTTGGTGCACTCTCCTTATTTACACATACTTTAGGTGTTGGTTCCTTCTTGGTTAGGACATTCCAAGTCACCTTTGTGGTCTTTTTCACAGGAGATTTTTCATCATACTTCTTTTGCTTTCCTTTCACTTTAGCTACAGGTGGAGTACCGGTTTTCGTTGGTG
Organism: Cryptomeria japonica; assembly: GCF_030272615.1. Lineage (NCBI taxonomy): Eukaryota > Viridiplantae > Streptophyta > Pinopsida > Cupressales > Cupressaceae > Cryptomeria > Cryptomeria japonica. Next base: position 1,269,344 of record NC_081413.1, read on the forward strand.
CAACTTGAACTGCCACAATGTCCAATCTTGCCTTCTTTTTATCTTTAGGCGATGCTAACAGAGTATTAGCATAGCCAACTAGTAAGTCATGAGTAACCTCGTAGCTCATATCTTCCATCTCTTTCTCTCTAGGTTCAATTGCTTGCATCAAGCAAAAGTCAGTGGTAACCATGAAGATTATGTCTTTTTCAAAGTGTTTTATCACATCTTTAGGTAACCTCATTCTCAATCTCATCTTCTTCTGGACTTCATTAAAGTACTTGTTCACGACAGCTGAAAAAGTATTCTTCACAACCTTAATGTTGTTCTTGATCTATGCATTGACTGGTTGTTCTTTGGACCATTCAATGTCACCTATACCCAGTAGGAAGTTCTGAAAATAGAAAAATAACCAGCTAATGGCTAACCATATTTGAACTTCTGAGTGTTGTCCTTCTTAATGGATTTCAAATTTTGAAATAATTGGTTTCTGATGGCTTCACAAATATCATAGTCTGCATTATCAACAATCATTCTATGTGTTGTATGAATTGCTGCAGATGGACACTGTTAAGTCTACTGGAGTAAAATACCCGGTAGCCTGTCACCATTGCAGCAAGTTTCACCGCAGAGTCTCTAATATTGTTGATAGAAAAAGCATGGCCATTAGATGTAGAATTGGTTAACTTGTTGACAGTATCTTTTGAAATTCTCCTCAACACAGGAATTTCACCAGTTGAGAAATAACCTGTTACAACCCTAATAGCTTCCTTGGTTATTGTGTGAGTCCTCTCCAGATACATATTCTTTCCATGGACTCGACTCAAAATTATTCTTATGTGATCATCCTCAAAATCTTCAAGAAAGTAGGCAGCATTATGAAACCCTTTTTCAAAAACCCTAGCATATTTAGTTTCAATCTTTTCGTCCTTATCACAGAGTGATTTCAGCTAAGTATAGACGTGTAGAGTTCCTAAATCTTCTATTTTGCAATCTATATAGCTGGAAAAGTCACCTTTGACCACGACACCGCTTGGGACTTGCGACATTGCATTATAAGACATAATTTGATCTGCCTTTAGAGCTTCCTCAAGCTCAGCAGTGATCATCAACTTCTCTATAGACTTAGAAGTAGATGTCATTCTAGATAAACAAGTTTCGAAGCAGTATACAAAGAAATACCTTGTATCTTGCCCGTCACTCCGTTTCCCGGTTGAACTGTTCAAATGCACACCCGTTCGCTTCTCTGCAACTTGATTTCTCTAATCACAAAGCAATTCGCCAATTTACACCAAGACAATCTTGTTCTGCTCTGCAATTGCTTCAATTTTCCTTTTTCGAAAGAGTTAGGGTAAAAATGATAAGGTAAAACTTATTTTTATCCTTTTTACCAACCATAATAAATGCTCACACTTTTAGGTTACAAACCCTAATTTTGTCGCTCAAGTGAAATACCGGTTGATAATACGTCAACAAAAAGTCACTAAAATTTAAAATTCTTTCCCACTCATTTTACAAAAGGGTTTTACCGTTACACTCACCTTAGCCGTGTAAGACAGGCTTAAGTCACCGGTGTTGGATTCTCCTCACTGGGTGAAGGAATGGTTTCCTCTACAGGGAATTCTTTGCTTTTCTTCTTCCAAGTTTGGTTCATATCTTCTCTTGTTTCTTTGACATCAACTTTCTGCTTGCCTTTCTGATCCTTGAAAGAGTTGATCGGTTTGCTGTTTCTTGCTTTGCAGAACTTTGCCAAGTGCCCCGGTTTGTTGCAATGATAATAGACCATACCAGATGATCTCCAAGGTCCTGCATTTCCTCTTCCTATTCTTCTTCTGTAGTTCATTGCCACATGACCAAAGTTATTGCAAAAGGTACAAACAACATTTGTTACCTTTTTCATTTTGAATGGATTAAACCGGTTGTCATAGGATCTTCGCCAGTTCCTGTTCACCTGATTATCAAAATTCCTTATCCGGTCACCATTTGGTCTAGGATGCATGTGTGGTACAAGATTGTTTGCACCATATCTGCACTCAATGTGTCTATGCCCATACATTCCACAAGTGTAGCAATGACCTTCAAACTTTCTAGACACATACCTAACATTAGTATTGTAACTTGCATTTCTATTAGGTTTGTTTCTACAGACATTTGCAATATGACCAAGCTTATGGAAAACAAAGCAGACAAGTTTAAAACCCTTCTTACCAGTAGTCTTATTGACTTTAGAAGCAGTTTTGTTCTTTGAATAGTTTCTCTTTGTACTAGAGGATTCACCTTTTTCGGTTGTATAAAAACCAAGTCCAAAGATATCACCCTTCATTCTCTGTGATTGAATTTGTTCTTCCAGCATGGTAGAACTTTTGGTGAACTTCTCCAATTTCTCATTGGCTTCAGTAAGCTTTTTGACAAGATCTTCATTATGCTTAGACAGGTTCTCTTTTAGAGATGGTGCCAACTCAAGATCTAGCTTTAGGTTTTCCTTTTCTTCTGTTTCAACAATCAAGTCCTCATGTATAGTGTCTCTTTCCCATTTGATCTTTAAAATCTCTTGATCTCTTTCCTTGATAAGATCTTCAGCAGTGCTTTTGGCTTCCAGTTCCTGACTCATGCAGATAGTGAGACCTTCTAGCTCTCTCCTTAGATTCAGTTTCTCACCCTGCAACTTCTCAACTTCTTCTGCTAAAGCATCAATATTAGGTTCATCTGAAGAACTATTGTCAGATATTTCTAATAGTTTTTCAGATAGCTCTCTCCTCTTGACTTGAGAAGCTTTCCACTTGCCCCTAAGGGATTCAACTTCATTTCTACTAGCTTCTATCTCTCTAGCTATCTCGAAGTAGCTTCTATCCCCCATGGTAGTTTCAAGATTCCCTTCTAAGCGGTTAGGCTTCAAATAAGTTAGGCTCTAATACCAATTGATGGACTTGAAAAGCACTAAGAAGGGGGGTGGGGGGGGGTGATTCAGTGACACCAAAACAAACACAACTTTAAACACTAATCGGTAGATGAACTTAACCAGACATTTAGACAAAATACATGCTATCCAAAATGATATAACAATGTCCACAAAAAGTAAAGCATCCACCATAACACAAGTGTTTATACATGGAAAACCCAAATAGGTAAAAACCACGGTGAGATGGAACTCACAAGTCAACTATCTGCAGTAATAGATAACTGACATGTTAAGGTCTTACAAAGAGCTCTGTTAGGAGCGAATCTTGTTAGAGATCCCAAGCTTAATTAGAAGCTTATACCATGTTAAGAGTACTACCCTGTTAGGAGTAACCTCGCTGTAGGATTTGAGAATCCAAACTAATGGATCACCTTGTTAGAGGATTTATACAATGAAGCTTGTTAGAGCTTACCCGGTTAAGGGATTTGATTCTGTTGTAATGGTTAGAGAACAACAAGAATGGTTTGATCTATTTTGAGTAGCACAAAACTTGCTTGATCAGATCCTTCTAAGTACATTCAACACTGCTCTTCATATTAACACTTATCGCTCTTCAACAAAAGCTTTTTCTTAGTTTTCACATAACAACTCTCTATCTATTATCAGTTACAAATGATTCACTAAGATGTCTTTAAATAGACATACAAATCTTACGTTGGCGTAAGGAAATCACAACACAATTTTCTAGGTGCAATGTATCTAGACAAGTAAACATAACTCATCACAAAAATGACCACTAAGAAAATGGTGCAGGTAACTCATCACAAAAATGACTGCTAAGAAAACGGTGTAGGTAACTCATCACAAAATTAGATACCGGTTAGAATAGTCAATACCGGTTGGAATAAAACTAGTGAACCATTGTCCTGGAATCTTCTACTTGATCTCCATCTTCATCTTCATTTTCATTTGGATGCCGGCTTAGTGTAGTCACAGATTATCTCTTATGCGCATACCGGTTGATACAAAGTACCGGTTAGAGATGAACTTTAAACATAGTGGTTGGTAGTGTAAACCAATTGAAGTTACACTGATAGTCAATGTAATCATATATGTGTGTGAGAGTGTTTCATCAATGACAACAAGTGATGAATATATTAAAATCATCATCAAGCCAACATATCCTTTTAACTGATTTCATTTTGTAAAATTTTTCCTTTTCTCTTCTCCAAACTTCTCATTCCTCTTGAATGGTTTGGTGCATTTCAAACAACAATTCTAGCCACATGAATGATGGAGGGATTGGCAAGTGCATCCTTATTCCTGCTTGAGTTGCAAAAATTATTTTCTCTGTAGCTTTTGGAATCTTATCTAAACCAACCATCCCTTTGGCTCTTGATTGACTAATACCTTGTACTGGCGCATTTAGGTGAATAGATAGATTTATCCCCTCTTCCTCCTCCTTGCCTATATTTTCTGGTGGGGAATTATCTAGAAAAGGAGAAGGAGTTTTAACTCTAGATGATGATTTATTATACATCATCTACCAATTCTCCTATAGAGTTATTATCTGACTCAGTTTCACTTTCTATGACCACCTGCTATGGAATTAACTTTTCTTTTCCTTTTCCTTTGACTAAATTCTGGTTACTATGTCTCAAAGGAAAATCATAGGTTTTGGGTAACATTATTTTTGTTGTGGCTATAAGAGGAACTGTTGGCGAGGGTTTTGTTTTCTTTACTTTAAGCTCCCGTGGACTATTCTTTTCAACATCACCCTTCTCCTAGAAGTTTCCTCCTGAGGACTAACTATTTTCTTTAATGGTTCTTTGTCTTTTATAGACTCCTTTTTCTGTTTTTTAGAAGGGGGTGAAAGAGCTAGGGTTTGTGTTTCTTTTGCATTTTCAAGGTTTATACTTCCTTCTTCAGGAAAAGATTGTTCATCATGGTTTCTTGAAGAGGAGGCTCCTACGACTGATTTTTTTGACTATTTCCTTCTAGGAGCAGTGGGTCGAGACTCAAGCCCTACATTATGAATTCTTTTACCCCTGAGAAAACTACCCCATGATAATGCAAGATTCATTTCTTGGACACTTCCTCTCTGCTAATAAATTAATCAAACAATGGCGGGACATTGAATTTTCACTACCTTTTTGTGTTTCTACAACCATCTTCTTCATCATGTGGTACAAAACACTTGGGATATTCATGTGTCTGTCATGGCAAAGATGAGAGAGGAGTTTAAAATGTACAACATGCAACAGAGATTTCTGACCCTCACAAGTAAGATACTTGATAATGTATACTGCTCTAGGGGCCCATTCTTCTGGCAAATAAATTCTACTTGTGCCCTGCCTGCTAACCATCAATGGAGGATCTCCAGGGAGTGTGAATTCAACCCTTATTGACCTTGTGAAGAGGGGAAAACAGATTTGAAGGTAAAATGATCAAAACATAATGAAATAAACATGCAGAATGCTAAAATATCATTTGAAGGAGGAAGCCAATGGTGGCCATTGCATTTGCAGCCCTGTTGTTTGTAATTCTGCTTAAGATCTTCAACCATGGTATGGTAGGGAAGGAGTTTATCATCTTTTTTCTAGTATTCATCATTGACTTGTTTTATGATGAGTGGGGAATCTCCATAGACTTGTAATTCCTTTATTTTCCAATGGATAGCCAAGTGTAAACCTGTGATGAGGGCCTCGTATTCTGCTATGTTATTGGTACATGCAAAGGCTATCTTGTATGATTTGGGGATGCCATCTCTTTGAGGTGTGACCAATAATATTCCTGCCCCCGATCCATTTTGAGTGTAGGAGCCATCAAATTACAATTTCCATGTGGAGGATGTGGTAATAGTCATAATGAACTCATCTGGTAATTCTGTGAGAAGAGGATGGTTGCCTGGAAGTGGAGCTTCAGCCAACTGATTTGCAATGACTTGTCCCTTGATTGCCTTTCTATCCACATATTCAATGTCAAACTCGCTTAAGAGCATGACCCATTGACGGTTCTGCCAGTGAGAGTAGCTTTGGACAAGAGATATTTAAGTGGATCAATTTTAGCAATTAATTTTGTCTTATTATTTAGCATATAGTGTCGTAGTTTCTCTGTGCTGAACGCTAATGCCAAACATGCTCTTTCAATGGGGGTGTAATTGAGTTCATATCCTACCAATGTCCGACTGAGGTAGTAAATGGCATGTTCCTTCCCTTGATCATCTTTTTGTGCCAATAATGCCCCCAATGCCACTGCAGTAGCACATATATACAAAATAAGGGGTTTTCCAGGTGTAGGAGGAATCAATACGGGAGGTGATGCTAGATATTCTTTTCATTTCTCAAAGGCCTTTTGACATAGGCAATCCCATTTAAATTTTGTGTCTTTACGCAACAGGTGTGCAAGTGGATGGCACTTGTCTGCTAGCTGTGAAATGAAATGCCTGACAGACTAGAGTTTTCCCTGGAGACTGCACAGTTGTTTGAGAGTTTTTGGTGGAGGCATTTCCATAATAGCGTTTACCTTTGTGGGATCAACCTCGATGTGTCTGCGGGAAACAATGAATCCCAGTAGTTTTTCCAATGTGACGCCAAACACACACTTTTTGGGATTTAGGTGTAGCTTGTATTTTTTCAATCTTTCGAAGATCTATTTTAGAATGGAGATGTGTTCTTGTCTTATCTTAGATTTGCCTACCAGATCATCCACATAGTCCTTCATAATTTTGTGTAAGAGGTCATGAAAAATTGTTGTCATTGCACATTGGTATGTAGCTCCGGAATTTTTGAGACCAAAAGGCATGACCTGATAACAGAAAGTCCCCCATGGTATTGTGAATGTAGTTTTTTGTTGATCCTCATATGCTATCCTGATTTGGTTGTATCCAGAAAACCCATCCATTAGCGATAACATTTCATGTCCTGCTGTAAGGTCCACAATCATGTCTATATTGGGGTGCAGGAAATCATCTTTAGGACAAGCTATATTTAGATCTCAGAAATCTGTGCAGATGCGGATGCCCCTAGCAGGTTTTTCGACAGGTACAATGTTGGAGACCCATTCAGCATAATCTATTGGTTTGATAAATTCTGCATCTAACAACTTTTGGAGTTTCGCCTTGACCAAGAGTGCAATATGTGGGTGCATTTTGCGCAATTTTTGTTTTACAGGTTTTGCGTCTGGGCGAACGGCGAGATTGTGAACCACCAAGGCAGGGTCCAACCCTGGCATATCGGAATAGGACCATGCAAAATTGATTTTTACCTCTGTAAGGAAGTTGATGAAGTCTTGTTTCTTGATTTTTGTGAGGGATTTGGCAATGAGCACATTTTTCAGAATGACCTTGGTGCCCATGTTGATGCTATCTGTTTCTTCTATCAACAAATTTGATTTGTCCTGTGGAAGGTAACTAATGGTAGGGAGGTCAAATCCCTCATCGTCAAGTGCCTTTTCCAGGTTTTCACTTTCAGATACGCCCTTTGTTTTTATTTCTTGTTCATCCAAAGGCGCCTTAGGAAGGTTTTCACCTAGGGAATCATATCATTTTCTTTTATTATCTTTTTTGTGGCTAAGGGCATTGACTTGACTACCAAAGTATCCGTTTTTGTGTAGTTGAATACCCTTGATTCTACTACAATCTTCCATATTTTGCGTTGTTAGGAGAGTAATGAGAGCATTATCGTTGGCACAGATATCTAAAGTGGGTTTGTCTCATTGGCCCCAATCAATGAGTTCAGGATCGACAAGATGTAGCTCATGTGAAGTGGGAGGGGTTACGGGGGTGATGGTATTGATGTAAGCGTCCAAGAAGATGTCTTTCTCATATTCATAAGGCATTTCGTGGAATTCCTCTTCGTCAGTGCTTTTGATATCCGAAGAAGGACTAGAAGGGGCACCAACGATAGTAATCTTAGGCACCGAGGTGTAACCCAAGCCTCTATTGTATCTGTAGGAGATAGGATTTATGGGTGTTTTTCTTCCTTTCTCTTCTGGTCCCAGGCCGTGTCCTTTGTAACCCATTTTTAAAACTACGACAGATGCTTTTGGGTACACTTCTTTGGATATTCTTGTTGGATCTTCATCTTCTTCCCGGTACAGCTATGAAGAGATATCCGCTTTGAGGCTCTCGTTATCAAGTGGGCCCCATTGCTGGAAGGTGGTGTTTTGGCATTGCATGATTGGTTTTGGGTCCTTTTTTATCTCTTTTGGTTTGCCAAATGACTTAGGAGAGAGTGGGAGGTTGCCTATTAATAAGACATCCTCCAATTTGTATTCTCCACAGCCACTGTCCAAGATCTTGATTTGATTATCTGGTTGGGATGATGTGGAGGCAACATTTGATGTGTTAGATGGAGGTGTTGGCGAGGTTCTATTTAGTGGGCAATGATACGGATGCTTCCCCTCTAATAGTTTGCAATATTGAAAAGGTTGGGGATCACCTTTGATAGTGATCTCTCTTCCGTTATAGGGGAATTTGATGCATTGGTGATAGGTGGAGGGTACGGCTTGCAAGGAATGAATCCATGGCCTCCCAAGGAGAATGTTGTAGGGGAGGTCAAGATCTAGTACTTGGCAAGGGGTTTCAATTGTAATGGGGCCCACATGAAGAGGTAAGGTGACCACGCCCTTTGAAATTCTTTCTGCATCATCATATGCCTTTATTGTGATCCTTCCTGATGTGTCTATCAGATCCTCATAAAGTCCCAATTGTTTTATTAATTTGTATGTACATAGATTAAGCCTGGATCCACCATCTATTAGGATATGTTTGACCTTGTGCTTGTGGATAAGAGCTTCGATGTGCAAAGGTTTGTTATGGTCTTCATCTACGGGAGCATCTTTGGAGTTAAATACAATGTGCTGCTGGGCAGCAAGGTTTCTAATGAGGGCTTGGAATTGGGTGACGTTGATGTTATCTGGAACACATGATTGGAGAAGGGCTTGTTCCAAAATTTCTTTATGGACCGAGGAGGTCTTGAGAAGTTTCAAAATGGAGATCTGCACGAGTGTCTTCCCAAGTTGATCAAGAAGGTCATATCGACGGGTGGAAGACATGGGTGGGGGGTTTGGTGGGGGAGGAACTCCTTAGATGGTGACTCTTCCTCAGCATGTAGTTGCATTGCAGTCATTCTGGAAATGGGAGGTGGAAGGCGTGGCACCTTGAATGACTATCTTAGCAAGATTTGGTCTGCTTTGGGAAGAAGGAAAATTGACTCCTTAGATGGTTATGACATTGACATTATTGTCTGCAGGTTCAATGCGACCTACCAAAAAATCAAAACCGGTTACGTTATTAGCGTAGTCATAACCCATTGCGTTAGATGATGAGCCTTTTCCTTTATCATGCTTCGGGAAGGGTTCCTAGTACATTTTGAGTTTGTCATTGTTATTACCAGGTTTTGCATTTGCTACTTCAATCTCACCTCTATTAATGAGATCTTGTATGTAGATCTTCAGTTTCATACACTTTCGTGTATCATGTCCCTTGATACGATGGTATTCACAATACTCATTTTCATTAGACCATCTCAATTTAGGTTGATTGGGGTCAAATGGGCGAGTAATTGGAAAAACCACTATACCTGCTTGGACAAGTTTTTGAAACACCACTTCAATAGGCTCAGCCAGAGGAGTGAAATCTCTTGGAGTCCTGTTATTCGATCGGGGTGGTCATCCCTAGATTGAGACATTGTTGTGAGGTTTCTGGGATTGATTTTGGTTGTCAAATTGATGATTGTTGGTGGTGGATTTTGGAGGAGCGACCACGGTTTGGACCCGCTTTGCATCAGTTATACCATCATTGACCCCATTTTTATTTTTGGACCAGAATTTTGGCTTGTCGTTATAATAAGAGGAAGAACTTTGTGTTGATTTCTGGTAATGTTTCAAGGTTCCTTCCTCCAACAAGACACGTTCGAGGGCGAGGCCCTTATCTGTCAATTTTTGGAAGGATTTGATACATTGAGATATTAAAGGTCTTGAAAGATTAGGCACCAAGTTATTTTGGAATAGCTCAATTCAATGTTGTTCTGACATGTCCCACTGGAATTTTTTGATAAGATGTCGTCATCTTTGTAGGAAATTGGCGAAGGTTTCTCCGAGCCTTTGTTTTGTATTACATAAGTCCATCATAGATACATCATTACCCATATTGTATGCATAGTGGGCCAGAAATTTTTCTACCAAGTCTAGAAAAGAGACAATGGAACCTCGTGGTAAAGATGAGAACCATGCCAAGGCATCTTCCGTGAGACTCTTGGGAAAGAGTCTACGAAGATAAAGGTCACTATAGGAGACTTCTTGGCATAAGATGTGGAACTCTCGGACATGGTCGCGAGGATCTCCTTTGCCTTCATACTTAGTGAATTTAAGGATCTCAAATCCCGGGGGATATAGTGCAACTGATGTAGACGGGTCGTAAGGACAAGGGCAAAACTCTTCGAATGAGTAAGTTTTTCTTTTATTAGTCCTTTGTTTCATGTCCTTGATGATATTCTTCATGTCTTGAATTTCCTTGATGAGGTCTTGTTGTGGACTTTGATATTAATGAATTGTATTTACCCCAAGAATTGGATGAACCAAAGAAGGTGCACCACCACCAATATATTGATATGGTGAGGAGGTGGGAATGTGGGATGTGATGACCGATGTCATTGGGGTTTGAGGGACAGTTGGTTGCGGTCCGCCAACTGTTGTGACGGGATTGAATACGGCCCAGATAAAATTTGCGACATTGTTGGGAGGAAGGGAAGTTTGTGGAATAGAAATTTGTGGTTGAATAGAAGGAGGTGGTAGAGAAGTTTGTTGGAGAATGGATGAGATCGGATTTGATAGTGGTATGGATGGTAAGGAGGAAGAAGGTGGGGTGGAGACCACGGTGAGAGGTACCGTGGGTGGCATTGATTGAGCCTGGATGATTGATGGGGCTGCAATTGATTGAGTTTGAATAGTAGGTACATCACTTTGTGTGGGAGCGAGGTCTCCTTGTGGTTGTTGGGTGAGAGTGGATCTATTAAATTTAGGCAGAAGTTGAGCTCCATGTTCAAGGAGAGTTTTCAGAAGTGCAATAGAATTGTGTTTAATAAACTTTTCCATCATCTCTTGGTTATAAAAATCCGCCAGGAAAGTTTGCACTTCCGGACAAAGTTCATCTTGGTTAACCATGTCAAGATTTTGACTTTGATCTTGATTGCTAGGTTGCCCACTTTGTGTATGATCTTGTGTGGGATCTTCATATAGGACACCAATGTCTAGCATGCCATATTGTTGTTCAACCATCTTTTTCTTTTGGGATCGAGTTGCGACCAAATATGATATTTGTGATGAAAAGACTTATAAAAAATGTGATTAAAGGACTTAGGAAATTTGTGATGAAAGGATTTAAGAAATTTGTGATGAAAGGATTTAAGAAATTTGAGGATGAAAGGACTTAAGAAATTTGTGATGAAAGGATTTAAGAAATTTGAGGATGAAAAGACTTGAGAAATTTGTGATGAAAGGATTTGAGAAATTTCAGGATGAAAAGACTTGAGAAATTTGTGATGAAAGGATTTAAGAAATTTGTGATGAAAGGACTTGAGAAATTTGTGATGAAAGGATTTGAGAAATTTCAAGATGAAAAGACTTGAGAAATTTGTGATGAAAGGATTTAAGAAATTTGTGATGAAAGGACTTGAGAAATTTGTGATGAAAGGATTTAAGAAAATTGAGGATGAAAGGATTTAAGAAATTTGAGGATGATTGATGAAGAAGGTATGGTAGTGATGGTTTAGAAGAAACTTGATAACTAGGTTGTCTTTGACATGAATACGACTTAATGGAGGATCAATTTGAATGGCAAGTTGTATGAAGGGATATGACCACCCTGATTTGGATGATAATAGGTGTTTCAAAGAACAAACTTGAATGTTTATGTAGAGGATAAACTCTTAGCTTCTCTCTTGGGCTTATGAAAAATGGGACGAATAGAGTTTTGACGCAATTTTGGACTTTGTGTGGGTAATGACTTGGACAATTGTTTGTCTTGACAAATGTTTTTGCAAAGTGTTTGGGGATAGTGATGTGTTTTTAGTCTTCTCTTGGCAAGTATGTATCAAACAAAGCAAACACAATGATCAAATGCATATTATCTCAAAGACACTCATGCTCATATACAACATTCTTAAGGCTGACAAGGACAATAGTCATTGAATCCCAATTGGTTTCCCATCTATGCTTACCCAAAGCGGACACTTAGATGCTTGACCCCACTGGCTCTCCTCCATGACACTCACTTCTCAGGGCAGCCAAACATCAATTCCCATGAAAACTCCTCATGGCGAACTTTGCGTCTCTACTAAGGGTCGTAAGAATATGGGCCGCTTCAGAGGTCCGACCTCTTGCACCAATGACTAGAAGGTTTTTGGCCACTATGAACAAGGTGTTTAGTAAGTCTTCCCATTAGGAGCTACCCTTCAAAGTTGCGCAAGCGCAATTGAGGCCTATAGCCCAATGAAGCACTAAGAACTTAGTAGTTACGCAAGCGTGATTGAGATCTCTAGGATCCTACTAAGCACCCAATGTGAGAGTGAACTCTCATATAGCCCCAACCATTAACCTTTTTGTAGTCAATGGCCTATTTATTATAGTGAGTTGGGAACCTCAGGTCCGGGTGTACTCACTTGGGTCGTTCCCCTCTTACCTTCTCAAAGAGCAAGTTGGGAGGGCAGGCCCGCTAGAGGTAAACACACAATCAAACAAGAAAAGGTTGGAGGGTCTAGATTTCTGATCGTCTAGTAAGACGAGAGCATACTTTCCTACCTTTATGCTTTTCTTAAAGACACATAAGACAATGGTTCATTCCATTTTAATTAATACCTAGGTGCCTAATTTAAATAAATGCACAATATTTGGTTGAATCAGCTAGGCAACCTGCAAAACCACTTGATTAGTAGTTTGGAATAATAGAGTCTTCAACAAACGTCCTGCAAAACAACTTGATTAGTAATTTGGAAAAATAGAGTCTTCAACAAGCGTCCTGCAAAAAACAACAAAATGACAAAAATATTAATTTTTTTTAAATTTTTTGGGAATGAACAGAAAAACATGAATAAAAACTTTTTTACTAATGACAAATGTGGATTTGAAGAAAGCTTTGATGGGTAAATAGGGTTTGACTAGGTTTTTGCCACTTTCCAAGGGATAGGCAAGCAAAAAATGGGGATTTTAGAGGAGAGATGAAGGAATGGGAAAATTTGTCAAAGAGGGGCAAAGAAGCAAAAGTTGGAGATGGATAAAATGGGAAAAATTTGGAGGTGATTGGATAAAAGGGGAAGAAGTTATGGCAAACTCTAAAAATAGAGAAATATGGGATTTAGGCTTCAAAAAGTGGATTTTTGGGATAAAGCCTCCAAGGAAGGAAATGTGGAAAATGGCAATGCGGAGAATCTGGTGAAGTTTGGAGGAAAATAGAGTCGAGATAAAGAAGATATGGCAAAAAAACAAAAAAAATTTACTCTTTAAAACCTTAGATTTAACAGAGCAGACAGAAACCCTAGATTTAACAGAGCCGAAACCCTAAATTTAACAGAATAAAAAAAATGTCAAAGGTCCGGATTTCTGATTGTCTAGATAGACAAGAGCATAATCTCCTACTTTCACACTTTCCTACGGTCAGACATATTATCTTTAAACAGAGCAGATAATAGGAAATGAAAAAAAAAAGAAATGTAGACTACAGTTAGCGCCTAAAAATTTAAGACAGATTAACAGAGCAGACAATAGCACTAAACAGATAGAAAAGTGTCAAAAGTCCGGATTTCTGATTGTCTAGATAGACAAGAGCATACTCTCCCATTTTCACACTTTCTCGCAGTCAAAGCATACAGTCGCGCTAAACAGAATAGAAAAGTGAAAGGTCTAGATTTCTTATTGTCTATATAGACAAGAGCATACTCTCCTACTTTCACATAGACTATAATTAAACAGAGTAGATAATAGAGCAAATAATAGATCGGATAACAGGAATTCAAATTTCCACAAAAATGCTCGTGCTAATCGTAGAGCTATCATGCTGAAACTGAAACAGAAAAAGAACAGAAAAAAAAACGAAACAGAAACAGAAAAGAAGCTATTGCGCAGAAATATAGAGCCACTATTCTGGAACCCGCAAAAAAGAATTTTTTTTCTACAGTCGCTCTATTCTGGAACTTACGTCTCACAACTCACAAAAACCTAAAAAAAAACATTAGTTCTTAGGGACGTGGGTCCCACCGGGCATGGCAAAATGAAAAGGGAAAAATAGATTTGAAAGTCAAATGATCAAAACATAACGAAATAAACATGCAGAATGCTAAAATATCATTAAAAGACTATTTCACCTTGCTATTTTACCTTCTCCTTCGGATTGTGATTGATGAAGTGAAGACGCCCCTTGATAATGCTCCACTTGATGTGCTCCTTTGATTGTTGGATGTGGATGGCTCTCCAATGTTGTGCACAAATGGAATGGATTTGAAAAATGATAACGATGAGATGATCAAGTTGCCAAGATGATTTCCTGGACTCAAAAGGGTAGCATAAACTTACTGGATTTCAAGATGTTTTGAATGAAGGGATGGAGCCCTATTTTATAGGAAGAGGAGAGGAAAACAGATGACTAGGATGAATTCGAGATAAAAGGCTAGGATTTACTTGTAAGCTCACACAAGGTCCAAGAGAGGGTGTGGAGACCAAGAAATATGCCTTAAAGGCATTTCGTATCTCCACACTCCACAAGATGCATTGGAGGAATTAAAAATTCTCCAAAAAAGGATATCATGGGGATTGGAGGAATAAAAAGGAATTAAAAATTCCTTGGGAGAGGGGATGCCTAGAGGAATGTGTGATTTTGAAAATCTTACATTCACCTAGGAAAAAAACATTTAAAGGTAGTGGTTGGATGAAAAGGACAAAGAGTTGACTTTGTGGCTAAACACGATGATTAGCCATTAATGACTCATTAGGAGGGGGATTAGAGGAAATGTTAGGTGGGATTAATATTTGTAGGAGAATTTGACCAGGAGAGAGAATAAGTGGAGGGAATAAAAAATTAGAAGAATAATGTTAAGTGAGTTTAGAGAGTTTCTAGAAGAATGAATTAAGAAGATGATTTGTAGGAATCATGTAGGTTAACTAATTAATTAAAATTAATTAGCTAAGAGGAAGATTTATGAGGATTTGATTTTTTTAGAAGAATAAAGAAAGGGATTGATTTATAAATAAACCAATCATATGCTATAGTGACAATATTAATTATATTTAATTAATATTGAGAGGAATTTGAATTAACATAATTAATTAATTAATTATGTGAGGAATAATTAAAATAATTATTTTTAAGTGTCTACACCTTGCATCAAAAGTGTCTAAACACTTTTCTCCAACAGTGCAAGTAACCTAGTTACCACTGCTATCCATTCCTTAGTAGCTACCACCTCGATTCCTCGTACCATGGCTTCCCCTTGCTGGAATGTAGAGGCGAATTCATAGGCAATGGCATTGTCAAGACTGTTAAGCTTTAGAAAATAATATAACCATTCGCTTGCTCAAAAAATAGGTTCACATTTTGTATCTGTAAGAAGAAGATCATGGTCCATAGGCTCATGCCTAATAGGTGGTCCACCCATCTCTACAAACTCGGATACTTTCTCAACACATAGCAACTTCCTTCTGAAGCTTATCAACTTCCTAACTTGTTACTCACAACTTTCACATTTTTTGGAATTAATTATAACATTTTATTCATCATGCGCATGAACTAAAGACAACTGGGTGGCAAGAAGGATATTTTGAAAGGAAAACATGACTCTAGGCTTAGGATAATTTATCAAAAACTCTTGCATGCAATATGCAAATTGAATATGTGAATTGTCATATGTATACCTTCATAAAGCTTTTTTTTCTATTTGTAATATAATAACCCCTCTCCCCAACCAAAAATGTCACATGGGTCCACACATGGGAAGGGATATGCATAAATAAATAGGCTGGGAGTAAATGATAACAGGGAATAGCTAAAACTGAATGCGATTAAAAGTAATAATTACAAAGATATGCATACGTACATGTAGTATTGAAGCTTAAGAAGCAATAATTATCAGTGTTGATGTGAGTAACCAAAAGTGTGCAATGTAGTAACTGACTTAAAGAAATGAAGAAATATGGGTACGGATGAAAATCGAAAGATGAAGATGAGGTGGAATGACGACAAAAGATGAAAGAAAGTGTTTTCATGTGTTCATGAAAACTTAATTAGGAAGAGAAAAAGGTAAAACTTTATTCAGCACGTGGCAAACTAGGAAGCCCACCAAATGTCGCTAAAGCACATTTGAAATTTGAATTAGCTATGAATTGATGTAGAAACTCTTGTTTAGAACTTTGCTAATGATAAAGGAAAATCCAATGGCCATTTACCAACAATTAAAAATGGACTGGATCTATTGTAGTGAGTCGCACAATACCATTGTCAAAGACTTCAACTATCTCATATGGTCTCATCCACCATGTCTACAACTTTCCCTGGTTATCTTGATATTTAGAGTCATATAACAATGCCTAATCTCTAGGGGCAAATTTCTTGTTCCTGATATGCATGTCATGCCATTTAACACGTTGTTGCTGAATGAGCTCTTTGTGATGAAGAGCTTGTTGTTTGTATTCATCAAGGGTATTAAGTTGCATGATACGCTCCTGTTGAGCCTTAGAAATGTCTATATCTAGATCAAGAGTTATCCGTAGAGTCTTGTATTCAAATTCAATTGGAAGAACTGTGGTTTTACCATAAAGAATTTCAAAGGGTGTAAAGCTAGTGGTTGTCTTCCATGTGATTTTGTAAGCCCAGACTGCCTCAGGTAACCTAGATGTCCAATCCTTCTTATGAAGAGCTACAATTTTTGTAAGAATGGTCTCAATTTCCCTGTTTGTGACCTTTGCCTAGCCATTGTCTTAGGGATGGTATGGAATGGATTTCTTATGGTGGATTTTATGTTCATTCATTAGGTTTTTTATTAAAGTGGAAGTGAATTGTGGTCCCTGATAAGTGACCAATTCCCTAGGAACACCATATCTAGTAAAAATTTCTTCATAAAGGAACCCTGCTACCTTATTATCCCTATCATGTTCATAGCTTTAACCTCTACCCATTTGGTAGCATAATTAGTACAAACAAGGATGTAATATGTACCATTGGAAGGCGGATCAATAGGACCAATAAAGTCCATTCTCGATTTATCAAATGGAGTGACAACTACTTGTGACTACAGAGGCATCTCATCAGAGTTAGTTGGCCTCTCCATTCGTTCACACCTGTCACACTTGTATACTTGATGGAATTCTTGTGAAGCATTGGCCAATAATACCCAATATTTAGTATCTTCATGGATGTCCTTTTTGCAGCAAAATGTCCACCACATGGTTTATCATGACAGGCATGCAAAATATCATATGCTTCATCTTTTCTAACACACCTACATATCACATGATCTAGTCCAATGTAGTATAGACATCTTGCAATCCAAGAATATGGAAAACTCTTTTAACCAGTATGCTTTTCTCCTTGGGGGAGAAGTGTGAAGGAATTTTTCCTAAAACCAAATAGTTGGCTATGTCTGCATACCATGGGGTATAAGTACTGATGGCAAACAGGTGCTCATCAGGAAATGAGTCATCAATGACAAGTTCATTTCTAAATGTGGTAAGCCTTGAAAAAAAATCTACTACTGCGTTGGTCTTTCCTGGTTTGCCTACTATGGTGATATCAAAATCTTGTAGAAGTAACAACCACGTGGTTAACCTGCCTGCAACTAGAGGTTTGTCCATGAGATATTTGATGGCTGCATGGTCAGTATGAACTAACATTAGATAGCTAGTGATATAATGCTTGAATTTATTTAGGACATAGACCATTGCTAACATTTCTTTTTCTGTCACTATGTAGTTCAATTCGGCTCCCTACATGTTTTTACTAATAAAGCATATGGCATGCTCAATGAATCCTTCTTTTTGACCTAAGACTTACCCAACTTCATAGTTAGAAGCATCTGTGTGGACATGAAATGGAAGTTCCTAGTGATGAATAATGATGAGCTACTAGGGTCCTAACTGGTACTGAGAGGGGGGGGGGGGTGAATCAGTACACACAAAAACTTCTCAACACTTGATCATATTAAAACAGTTGTCTAGTTGTCTTCACCACTGAACTTAACCATGGCTATACTGGTTAAACATAGATACTTCAGATGGCTAAATCGGTTAAACAAAAGTACTTCAAACAACATTTAACAGATCTTAAATCTTGATGACTACTTCACCGATATAATCATGCATGAGTTTTATCAACAATACCACAACCATTTAACACTGCATGCGTATCTAACTTAATCAGAAACACACAATCATCACATGAAAAACTCACAACCCATAACACATAGTTTTTTCACATGGAAACCCAAGCGGGAAAAACCATAGTGGGGATAAATACCCACAAGCTTTTTTGTGAACTCTTTTGAAGTTTGCTCTGTTAGAAGCCTATTCTGGTTAAAGACTTTTACAATAAAGGTTTTGTTAGGAACCGATCCTGTTAGGGATCACTCGGTTAAGGGATGGCTATATACCTTGTTAAAGGTTGAAACCTTGTTAAGAGTTACCTCGTTGGAGGATTTAAATAACTCAATTAACTTGAGGCACTTGGTTAGAGGATTTACAACAAAGCCTGTTAAAGCTACCCGGTCAAGGGATTTACCTTCTATTGAAATGGTTAGAAGACAACGGGTAAAACTCCGATCTGATAACAACACTCCTTGCTAAGGCAAATCTTTTTCAGTTCCTTTCTTCTGCAATCACACTCTGCAGATTCCTCACTCTGGTATGGCAAGTATCAAAACATGCGGACACAAACACAACTTTTGCCAACCCAAAAAATAAGAAAACTCATCGACCTTATAGACAATAATTAGGTCAGTAGCATAAACCCTAAACCCTAAATATTTTAGGTTTACAATTTCAAGCAATCCAATCCTGACCATTAAATCCATTGCATAGAATGAAATGGTTTGAAACAGATCTCAAGTCATTCGGCATCGTCCAATCTTCACTGCATCTGGAAAACAGTAACCCATCACGCGATCTTCACACACCGCTCAAAAAATCGTGTATTCTCGAGGTAGGCATTCAATGCATTCGATCTTCTTCACACGTAAGATCCTCAAGAAAATCCTTCACGTGCACACAGTTGATGTGGCATCCTAATCCTTATCCTTATCATTCATAAAACACCATCGGTTGCACCGCACAAGCCAAATCGGAAACCCTAGAGTTGAACAGAGACTACCAACGGGTAGTCATACTTAGTGAACCCCGACACCAGTCCACTTCATCCTAGTTGACCATAACTGCTTCTAATCTTCATATCGGTGCATATCGGTACACCTGCTTGAGCACTTATTGACATCAATGATAACATACATTATCACTGCTTCATCATATGCCAACACCTAGTTAGGTCCTTGCAAAACAATTATTTTAGTTAAAGCATCTTTGAGTGCAGAGAATGCTTGATCACAAGAATCCGTTTAGTTGAATTCAACATCTTTAGTTAATAAGCCATAAACTGGGCCAACTATTTTGCTAAAGTCTTGGATAAATCTCCTGTAATAGCCTGTATGCCCCAAGAAGCTCCTTACATCTTTTTTCTTTGTAGGTAGTGCTAGATTTTTTATGACTTTTATTTTAGTAGGGTCCACTTTGATGCCTGATTGAGATATGTGATGACCTAAAACTATACCTTTTGTCATCATTATGAAACACTTCTCATTGTTTAAGGATAAATGATGGTCTTCACACCTTTGTAAGACTTTTTCCAAATTGGATATGGCTTCATCAAATGCATTTCCATAGGTTGTGAAATCATTCATATAGATTTCCATATAGTTATGACAAATATCAAAGAAAATGTTAATAACTGCTCTTTGAAATGTTGTAGGTGCATTGCATAGTCCAAAAGGAAGAATTGAATAAGCATACGTACCCCAAGGGCAGGTGAAGGTAGTTTTCTCTTGATCTTTAGGAGCAATTCTAACCTAGTTATATCCACTAAACCCATCCAGAAAGGAGAAATATTGCTTCCCTGCTAGATTATCTAATACCTAGTCAACAAAAGGTAAAGGGAAGTGATCATTCTTAGTGGCTACATTTAGTTCTCTATAATCAATGCACACTCTCCACTTTCCTCCTTTCTTTGGTACAATGACCAAAGGAGATACCCACTGGCTATCAGAGATAGAATAGATGAATCCCGCATCCAACAATTTCTGCAATTCTTGTTTAACAATTTCTCTTATTGTAGGGTTCACTCTCCTCTGAGGTTGTTGAATTAGTATGCTATCCTTATTGATGTAAATCTATGTGTACAGAGCATAGGATTCAATCCCTTCATGTCATGATAATCCCAAGCAAATACATGTTGGTGGGCTTTTAGAAGGGTTGTCAAAGATTCATGTTGTGACCCTGTCAATTTATTGTTGATATTTAGGAATCTTCCTAGAGAAACCTCTAATTTCTCAATTAGTTCTATCATAGATGTTGGACTAATAGTTGGGATCTTGACTTTAGATGGTAGCAAGGTATGTAATAGTTATGACTGGCTCTGAAATTCATGAGTAGAGGATGATGGTAATAGCATTTGCAAGTCTGTTTCAGCTCCCAACTCCTGATTATTCTGAATAATTTGGGATAAAATTTCATCCTCATCTTGCAATTGAAAGATAGAACTTGTATCAATCATCTTTAATGGCTGAATATGATTAACCTCCTCAACATCATCATCCAAATCAGGCCAAATTGGAGTATCGTTTTCTTCATTAAGCTTAGCTGGTGGAAAAAGGATTAGTCTCTTAGTGGTATCACCATTTGAAATGGTAATATCCCCAGACCTACAACCTATATGGGCATCTGCAGTAGCCAACCATGGTCTCACCAATATAACCGGATATACCCCTAAAGTAGCTTTAGGTGATAGAGTCATGAAATTTGTTGGATACTCCCAAGAATCCAAGGTGACAACAAGGTCTTCAACAACTCCATCTGGGGTAACTGTTGAATTATCAGCCAATTGCAATACAGTAGGTGTATGCCTTAAGTTTGTGACGCATTCCCCAAGTCTATAAAAACATTTATAACCAAAACCCCATTAATGGTTACTTGTACTACTGGACTACCTAGGTCAAAATACTTAGGAATTACCACTTTTCCCGACATAATATCTACTAATTGGACCATTACATGAAAAGCCTTGGGGTCTTTTCTTTTACTACCTGGTTTCTTTAGCCACATTTCCCTTATGAATTTATTGTAAATAGGTACATCGTTGATGGCCTAAAATAAGGGTATTTTGACACAAACATGTTTGAGTTGATCTAGAAAATCAAAGTTTGGTACTTCTTTAGGCTCTTGCTTAATTGTTTGTGTTGGCTCAAGTTGGCTTACTGGATTTGACTTGATGGCTTGAGGGTAAAAAATTTCTATTTGATCCTCCTATTCTGAGGAAAGTTCAATGATAATAGGAGAATGGGGGGTCAATTCTTTCCAAAGCGTAATTGCATATTACTAATATTCACAACATAGGTAGGGTATTGGATAGGATCAATAGAAAATGCATGTTGTTGCGATTTAGTATTATGATTTGGTGCAAGTTGTGTTGGTAATTGAGTGGGTCTAGGAGTACTTGCATTTGGGCTATCTTGTGGCAATAGAGCTTGCTGAGGTGGAGGGACAGGTGGCTGCATCTAGCCAATGGATTGGTTTGGTCATTGCTTCCCTCCTCTCCATTGAGGTAATGACTACCAGTTCCCTTCAGGAGGTTGTGTGTTTATATTTTGGTAACTTGGCCATGAAGGTTGTTAGTTTCCCCAATAATTTTGCCCATAATTTAACCAATTGGGAGGATTTTGAAATTGCCAATTATTGACATTAGGATTTACATAAGGAAGCTTGAAAGAAAGAGGATCTTGAGGCATACCTTGCCTAGGTTCCTATGGTCTCCTTTGTGCCACAAAGAAGACTTGTCCTTCCTCATCCTCTATTAGTTGAAATTCTGGATACTCAAGCTTGCTCTCAAAGGTTGAAATTTGTTTACATTTGCAATCCTTCTTCTTCTACTTGCAATGAGGCTAGTATTATATGTATCCAACTATGTTTCCAAATTATTGATAATATCTTCTTTGAAATCTTTCAGCAAATGAGTTATTTCCATCCTAAAAACTGTTGAAGCTACTTTTGTTGACGAAGCTCTGGTTCTATAATGTTTACCCTTCTTAATGGAAGCTCTAGAGTACCTCTGATAAATAGTCCTAATTTTATCCCATTCAGCTTGAGTGATATCTCTTCACATAAGATCAAGAGCTTCTAAGTAGTCCTCATTGATTCCTCTCAGAAAAATCAATTTTAGTGATTCATCACTCAAAGTGTTGTGCTTGGACTTTTTGACACTTAACATGAACCTTTCAAGATAATCCTCCAGACTTTCATCCTCCTTTTGTGCCATCCTCAAGATGTCATCACCATGTTGATCAATTCCTCTATAATAGTCCTTATATTTCTCTAGGAATTTTGTCTTCATTTCATCCCAAGTAATTATTGTATCCCTACCTAAGCTCATAAACCACCTAAGAGAAGCTTCTTTCAATGTAGTAGGGAACAACTTGCATTTTTGGGCATCAGTGCTATAATCATAACTTTTGCAAAGGATATAAAATTCAAATAGGAAGGTGTATGGGTCTTCTTGGACCAGGCCATAGAATTTGGGAACAGAGGAGGATGGAACATTTTTAAGGTTCACATTGTCATGTTGATCAGAGATAGGGAATTCAAAAGTAGGATGAGGGGGTGGTGCATTACCACCTCCACCAGAAGTTTCTATTGAACCTTGACAAACACCTAGAGATTGAATTTTTTCCTTAGGGGGTTCAAGTAAGAAATTAAGGTCGCCTTCCACAAGTTCAAATGAGGAAAGATTATGATTCACAAAGATTTCAGCAAAAGTGTTTATTTCTGAGGCTTCATAAGGATTAAGCCTTGATACATCTAGTTCACCTTCAAGATTAGACCGAGAAGGAAGGAATCTTCCTCTAGCATCCCTTCTTCATTCCCTGTGTATGCAATGTTATCTCAATTACCAATATTCCTACACAAATTGATGGGTCATAGATGTGTATACATTTTCCTAAATGATTCCAAAAAGTGACTAAACTTTCTAACTAGAAGTCTAGAAATTCTAAATCCTATATTCCTAATAAGTTTTTAGTTTGACACCATCCTCGGCAACAACGCCAAAAATGTTGGTTCCTAATAATGTCCTTGTAATTAAGACACATTTCCTTAACCTAATGGTTCAACTCTCTGCATCTCTTGGTTACTAATTCATTAATGGAAGCTCATTCACTTGTCAACCCAAGAACATATACTTGAAACGGGTTTGCACTATATGTGCACTAAGAAACTCATAAGCAATCAGGACCATGAAGCCTTTGGAGATGTAGGGAAGGATTTATGAACCACAAAAAGTCAATTGGCATGTGTTGAATCCAATCATGGCATTTGGAGGCAATATGAATGATGTAATGGTTAAATGTCCTAAGGGTCCTGATAAGGCTCCTAGGACCAAATCTTTGTAACATGGATCAATAGTACCCAAATGAGTTATAATAGGTATAGAGAGTCAATAATGATATATTTATTCTAACTCGATCAAATATAATTGTTGGGAGAGTTTTAGATTAGTAGGAATCAATAAAATCAAAGGTTGAGAATTCAAATTTTGAATCACAACGGTCAAATAGGTCTTTAGGCGGGAAAGGTGGTTTAGGAGTTGTTTAGCATTTTAATCATTCCAAATTGAATGGAGACCGGTTGGGTTCGTTAGGAGAAGTTTCTATAAAGCCTTTGAAGTTATTTTGTATTGGGGTTGATGAATAGTACGACTACTGTACAGACAAAACAACAAAGTGAATAAAAATAGTTATTTTCTTGCATTTCCTTTGATTTGTCGATGATTCATTGATTGGAAGTGTTTGATTTGCATGGTGGAATAAATAGGTGT